>NC_137092.1:21363894-21963894 GCF_951640355.1 Cnephaeus nilssonii
GTCAGCTGGATTGGTTCATTACTTTAAACTGCCTTGGATTTCCTTCTATTAGGATGTAATTCCTCTTGATAAGTTAGCTCAGATCCTGAGATCTTTAACTTTCATTTTCTTTCCTCTTCCCTCCTCCCTTTCTTCTCTTATCTCTTTCATCCATCCATTAATCACCCCAGCAGAAGGAAGGAGAGTTTCCAAGAATATTGAGATAAAGCACATTTACCCTATTTATCCACAAGAGGAAATAGAGACAGAATGTGAGAGGAAATACATTATTGAGGGTAATGTTGGCAATCAGGTTTTTTTCCAGGACCTGGTGAAGACATCATTCATCAGGGCTGGTAATGGTGTCACAGAACCGTTCTATCTTTTGTGCTACAAAGCCACATGGTGGGCTCTGCACAGGAAGACTCATCGGTTGTGGGTGCAGGTTGAGATATTCAATGGCAATCACACATACACAGGAAATATATGATACTTCAAACTATAAACCTTCATGTGGCAGAACAAACTTTCTTCTCTCAGAGGAGAAATTTAGGGATCAAAAAGAGTCTACCTGGGAGTGGCATTTTCATCTAACGTGACTCAGATGCCATTTACCACCAATGTGCTAGTTCTTGTAATAAAAATAGGCTCAAAAGGAATCAAATGCTATCAGGTATTTGTTTCTCAAGATACGGGTTTAAAGTCATATCAATAGGGAGACTATGCTTTTTTCCTTTCAGGAACTACTTGGCTTGTCTTCAACTCACTGTATCAAGAAATGTTTGTAACTGGGAAACTCGGGAAGAAACTGGTTCAGTCCTCAGTAGTGGAGAGATAGTATTAGAATCAAACCATCTCATCATCACTGTGTTCAAAGAGCCAGTCTGTCTGTACTTGGCATCAGCAAAGCCCAGGGCAGAGGAAAGAATCTATGTTTTATCCATATGAAACCTGGAATACCAATGTTTCATAGAGGCTCTAGATTCCTTTCATATGAGTTTCTCTCAAGAGCAGTTTGGCAACCCCACATTTGGGGAGAAAGCCTTGAAGAGCAATGCATAAAGAGGACAAGAGGGGATTGAGGGAACAGAGTGGCATCCATAGAGGGTGTATTCATGAGGCTCTCCCTCCAAAGGCCTAAACTATGAGCAGAGGTTCCCTACTCCTTACATCATATGAGAATGAGTGAGGTCAGGCCCCAATTCCTGGTTCTCCCACTCCGCACTATCTCAGGATGCCTCTCCATTCTTCATGAAGAGAGTTGCTTAAACTTCCATCAGGGCTCTAATGTATGCAATGTGGAGAAGACAGGACCAGTCATGGTCAGGAATAGGGAAGGATCCTGATCACCATGGGGGCTCTGGCAGACATGGGGCTGGTTGGGGCATGGGGACCATTGGTGTCCTTACCCTGAGAACAGCTAATGCTTAGGA
Source organism: Cnephaeus nilssonii (assembly GCF_951640355.1). Lineage (NCBI taxonomy): Eukaryota > Metazoa > Chordata > Mammalia > Chiroptera > Vespertilionidae > Cnephaeus > Cnephaeus nilssonii. The sequence goes on from NC_137092.1 coordinate 21,365,307, forward strand.
CTATAGACTACAGGCATGATTTGTGTTCTTACTGGATCCAGACAGAAGGAGGGGAAAAAAACCTTTGTTTCTAATCTTTATACCTCCTTTCATGTGGAAAAAGTGTTATTAGTTTTATTCTCCTAGGTCAGTGATGGGCAACCTTTTGAGCTTGGTGTGTCAAACTTCACCAAAAAACTGAGCATAACTCGGGTAGTGTGTCACTTTGAGGAAAAAACATTATTTCGCAAATGTTTCATCCTCAGGAGCAGCAAATGTTTCATCCTCGGCATGCGGCCGCAGCGGCCGCATGTCATCAGAAATGGCTACGCGTGTCAGTGCTGACACACGTGTCATAGGTTCGCCATCACTGTCCTAGGTTCTCTCTTCAGCCTCCTTCCTGAGATGGGTGCCCAGAATGATTTGTGAGTCTGGCTAAGAAGCTTGGCATGCAAGCATCAGTCCCTTTTCTGTCCTCTTCCTTTTAGAGGTTGACCTCCCTTCAAATAGCATATCTTCTCCATTTTCTGATCATCTGAAAGAGGTCTGCCTCTCACACTCCAGAATGAGCCTGCAGGGTTCCAGAGCTGTCTAAGCCTGGGTAGCTAAGTGTGGGGTTCAATATTAGACAGAAAACTTATCTACATATATGTCACTTAATTATCCATAATTAATTTTATCAGTAATAAAGATTTCCTTTTTGATTCCCCATCTGTTTTAATCCTTATCTCTTTATTAATTGGTTTTAAACTTAGATTGACCAAAGGATGCTCTTTATGGGGTCCCACAGCACTGCAACACCATAATGCAGTTATCTGTAGGTAAAACCCCCATCTCCTCATCACATATCAGCCATCTTTATTTTCACCCCATCCCACTTCATGATCTAATACTCCTTCATTTGTCATCAATCAATTCAATAATCTAGTTCCAGATTGCCTTAAGTCCTTTAACTCCAAGAGCCCTCTCTTTTAATCTACTTAGCAACCCATTCCTACTATCGAGCCTTAACACAACCCAGCTCTGCTCTACACCAAATTTTAAATTCCATCTTTTCTACTTCAACCTTCTGAAAGTCCAGCTCTCTCATTTTTTTATTCCCATTATTCTTGTCCTCCAGCCTCATGGAGAATATCCTATCTCTTTACCCCTCACTTTTCTCCAGGTCTACCAGGCCTATAGACGTTCACCCTCTCATGTACAACCTGTATTCTCTGGCTTATTAATGTCATCTTCTGGCTTGCAACTAAAGAATGACCTTGGTTGTTTAGCTATCCACCTTAAAGAAAATCGCCAACATAGATAAGTCTAAACATCCACATTCTGCATGCTTACACTGCAGCAGCTGTGTGCTAAGGGAGAAAATCCACTATTCTCTGGGCTGATGCCACCCCAGAGATACAGTCTTCGGCTGAATCTTTACTGATATCCTCTAATTTTTGTACATTTCCATGGTCTTGGAAAGTCAGCTGCCACAAACTATTATACTTCTTGAACTCCTAATCTACCATTTCATTCCATACTATCTAAATCTGACTTTGCTTCCCATATCATAAGGACAATAGTGGTCACTGGGTGAAAATGTCCATGAATTCCTGTTCACTTCATTACAGATAATTCAATCCACAACCATTCTCCTCTCCCTCTCATTGATTTTAAACTATAAAAGAAAGCTATTTTAAGTTTACCTTTCCTCCTTAAACAAGGTTCCAACCTAAGAATTATGACCCCATTGGTATTATAACTTCTCTTTCACTAGCTATTTATTAGCCCATAAAAATATGAGTCAGTTTAAGTCTCTTCTATCTAAAAAAAGCTCTTATCCCTTCTTTCATTAGTAATCAGCACCATTTCTGTTTTTTTCTTCACAAATGAACTTATAAAATATCTCCAAATACCTACCATTCTATCTTATCAATGTATCTCAGGCATCCATTTTTGAGTTCCTACCATACCTAAATTTTCAGTGACTTTTACTCTATTGACCATGCTTTTCTGGAAGCTCTTTTTTTCTCTGGGATTATTTATGACCTATTTCTTCTGTGGACTTTTATCCCTTCATATGTAACCTGTATTTTAAGGTTCATCAATCAATATCTTTCTGACTTGCAACTTGAACTCCTTCCACCTTGGTTCTCTAGCTATCTGCCTTACAGTACATCCCCAACAGAGACCAATCTAGATACCCACATTCCACATTCTGCATTCTTATACTTAGCAGCTTCACCTACTTTGATGGCTTCTTGTACTTCATAGCTCCTCTTCCACCATCTGCTTCTTAAATCCTTAATGTTCTCAGAGGGTCCCATTCTCAGTCCTCTTCTCTTGTCATTCCATATACCCTCTCTACATGAGGTTATCCGTGTTCACAATATCATCTACTATGTATAAATATGTGGCTTAAAAACCTTTAGTTCTTACTCAAATTGTCTCCTGATTTAGACCCAAGATGTTCACCTTATAGTTGCATCTGGTGTTCTCTATACACACCTCAAACTGAGTTCTCCCCAAACCGAATTCCTCATAATTAAACATAAACCCTGGTTCTTTCCCTTTATTTATTAACTCAGTGAAGACAGCGATATCTATTGAGTAACCCAAACCAGAAATATGTGTCATCCTCTGCTCCTCCCTTATGTTCATATCCAACTTACACTATGTCTTTTCTACTGTCTTAATATACTTCATATCTATCTGTTATTTTCTTTCCATGTTTGTTATTATTTCCCTAGTTGATGCATTCACATTTCTTGCTTATACAATTGCAGGAGTTTCCTGTATTTGCCCTTGTCCACCTGCCTTATACACTGAAACTAAAGAGATCTTTCTGATACATTTCATCATGTCACTCTGCTGCTGAAGAGCATCCTCTGGGTCTCCACTGCCCTTAGAATAAATTACAAGTGCCTTACATAACATGAAAGACCTCAATATGTGTTTGGATAACTGCATTAAATGACTTAGGCCACACAGCTGGCAAATGGGACTAAGACTGAAATTTAAAGTCCTTGAACTCGATGTGCAGCACTTTCTTCATTTCTCTGGCCCTCCCATACCATCGTATTAGCAAAATTGAGAGAGATCACAAGAATATAAAACCTATGAACAGCCCAATTTTCCTAGTAATATCCGTTTTGAGGTATCTTGTCACCTCTGTGAACTATAATTTAATGCTCTTGTGGTCACCCAGAGTCACCATTATCAAATGAAAAATGGTCACTGTGGGCAGGACAGCTCTAGGTTCTCAATGAGATCTTGGAAGAAGTTCCTCCCAGAACTGCTGCAAAGAAAGAACATGACAACCAGTTTCTGTGCAGCTGCAAATTTTGCCTACCTTGGACTCAAGTTTTCCTTTCTATCTAAAACATTTAAAAACCTTATTTGTGTAAGTGGGTGGGTGAGGATCACTTGTTTGAGTGTGTTTGGCATTTATATTGTTGAGTTATTTTCCTGCCCTAAATAAATTAAAGTGAAAATTTCAATCCTCTGGCCTGTGATCCTATGTAGGCATATCACTGTAGCCCCCTTGTTTTGGTTTTCACTTCAGTGTTGTTTCCAAGTCAGAATCCTCTCCTGACCTTTAATTATAAAGAAGGGAGAGAAGTGTGAAGAAATCTACAGGACACAACCAATTCTGTATAAGTCATCTCAGGACTGCAATACCCAGAAAGCTCTTTCCAACTTTTTCTAAGTCCCAGGTTATTTCACGAAACCCTTGGACTTACTAACATGCTATCCGCTACCAGGGAATGTGCTTTAACCAAAAGACAGTGACTGCACACAACAGACTTAGCTGAAGCTCTGCATCTGCTTCCCACAACTGGCTGGGATCCGTTTCTCAGTTCTTTGATCTGAGACAGACAGAGATGGGAGCCCACAGGTTCTGTGGAGGTGTGAAAGTATAGTTAGAATTTCAGCGGGAGCCAGACAAGGAACCCAGCCACTAAGGCATCTTTTATGAAAGCCTGGAGGTGTCTGCTACACCTGATGCTAATTTTTTCTCTCTAACGTAGTTGGTGTCAAAGTCAGTTAATAACTGAGTGTTGAGTGAACACCTAATTATGTCAAGTTGGTGAAGTCCAGGCTCCCAGGGTGGTAAGAGTTTCTCGTTTTTATTCCTCTTTATAACACCATTATGCCTTTCTCTCCTCATCCTCACAGTGTGGATCTTTTAGTCTGGTTTTGGAGTGTGTGTTTTTTAAGTTGCATTGAAGAAAATAGTTATTCAATGCTAAACAAAATACTGGCAATATTCTTTGAAGTTTTCAAAACTTAATTGTTTAAGAACTAAAAAAATTTGACATAGTGGGAAGTGAGAGCTCTGGAATATTAAAAAATCCAGGTTCAAATCCCACCTTTCCTATTTGCTAGCTGTGCAAATGACTCAATCCCTCGGAGCTTTCGTTTCTGGAGTAATGATTGTAAAAACAACTTGGAAAGTTTATCTTCCTACATCTGGCCAGTAAAGTTTGATTTCCTAAAGGCTCATTTCTAAACCTTCTTGTATTTTTCTATTTTCATCCTTGATTATCTCAATCATACCTATGCCTTTAATGGCCATCTTGTTTGACACCTTACAGATCTGTCTTTGATACAGGCCTCTCCTCTGATTTGCTGGTATAGGAATCCCACTGCCTAGCTGATAACTTCACTTGGAAGCCACAAATGACACCCCAACTCAGCCTGTCCTCAGCCCAACATGACCCTCTTCCAGGGTTCTCTCTCTCAGAGAATGGCTCCACTATCCATGCTGTTCCACAGGCCAGAAACTTAGGCATTATTCTTCACAGCTTCATCTCCTCATTCCCAATATTAAATCCATCAGCAACTTCTAGCCAGTTTACCCCCTAATATGTACTGAATAAGTACCATTTTCTCCTTATCCTTGGATGCCTCACTATTATAGACTATGACCATTTCCCACCTTGGACATCCTCCTAAATGGTCTCCCTGTACTCCCTGTTGCCACTTCTCTCCAAGCCATTTTCCTAACATCCAAAGTGATATTGACAAAAATTTAATTCTCTTACTGTCATCTACTTAAAACAGTTAAGTGACTCTTCATTGCTTTCATGGTGGAGACCAAAACCTCTTCCAAGACCCACAAGTTATCTCTGCTTATTTCTCCAGCTGCATTTCCCACTTTGCTCTCCATCCCTCTTTCACATCTAGTTCCATTAAACATTTTCTTTTTTTCAAATGGGCCCTATTTCTTCCTGTCATAGAGTTTTTACATACATAGTTGTCATAGGCTCTCAACTCTACTGAATACAAACATACACCTTCAAATATTTATAGTTTCTCACCCTCTTGGATAACACAAGTTCCAACATCATTTCCTCAAGGAAGCACCCAACCCAACCAAAAGCTGCCGTGTCCATTTAACTGGTTCACCCTACCTGAGAGCATCTAGCTGAGGGACAAGTGATGGCTGGAACCCAGCCACACACTGCACTGGCCAACCCCTATAATCTGACACAGAATTGTATTTCCTAGGACACCTTTATCTAATTCTCTCAATGGTGTGCTGTGAGCTCGTTGGCAGGTCTGCTCTATTTCCCCAGACTAGATCAAAGCTTTGTATTTCTCGATGCATTATAATACCATATATTCTCATTCATACTTCCCACAATTGCAATTTTATACTTTCTTGTATAAGATATATTTAATGTCTATCTCTCCTAGTAGACTGTAAGCTCTAAGGAATTGTATTTGATTTGGTCACCATTTTATCCATTGTCCAACATAATCCTTGGCATCTAGATGTTCAATAAATAATTGTGGAATGAATGCCAATATTATACTGAGGATACATTTTGGTTTGTGAAAGTGAGGAGGAAACTGGTCTTGCAGAACTTGTTATCTAAATGCAGAGGCCATGGAACTGTGAACAATGCACTGCCCTGGCGGGGCGGCGGGGGGCGGGGGGGGGGCGGTTGTTATGCTGGTGCCAGGACGGACCCCTGACACCTGGGGCCTTCCTGCAGGGCCACGAAGCGGACAGGGGGCATATCTGCAAGACAAAGACCCCAGCGGGATATATATAGACAGGCTCTCTGCATGTTTCTTCACTCTGATTTGGAAATTATTCCTAGAATCCACTAGTGTAATAAACGGGGTCCCTCCCTTTCTCTAGGAAGCATGCTTGGTATTTCTTTGGTCTTCTGTAACAAAAGCATGATGCCATTGCCTAAAACCTAGCAAGCACTCAATATATATTTGTTTGAAAATGAAAATGAATTATCGGACACTCAAATATTGTTACTCAACTAGGGTCCCAGCAGTATTAATTGGCCAGTGTGAGCAAACGCCTCTGAGGTGAGCACCCAGTGTACCAGAAGCTCAGGGAATAGGTTTCTCTCGGTGTAGAGGGCTATGAGATTTAATATGTCCACGTGGGAGATGAGACTCCTGCCATTCTTCTCCAATATCATATTCAAGGTGATATACTGGGGAGAGTAGGCTTTAGGGGTTGTCTGCTTCCTCTTTACCTTTCAACAATGGTCAGGCAAAGCTAGGCATTTGGTTGGTGCCACTTAGAAAAATTAAACTAAGGGCAGAAGTCCAATTAGACCTCAATCACTGTCTCAGACAAAAATCGTTAGGATCATCGTCGCTTGCATGTATTGAGTACTCCTGTGACAGGCATTATGATAAGTGCTCTGCATGCATTATTCATTGCGCCTAGAACAATTCTATGATGTATTAAGTTGAGCTACATAAAATTGCCAATATTTGACCTTTGTGACCTACCAAAACAGCAATTTTATATATGTTTCAACCTAGTAGATAGCATTACTCCCATCCTAAAGAGGACCAATTGAGTTTCCAAGGGCTGGAATTAGAACCTGATAGTGGACAGCCCTGACAGGTCTCCTGAGGGGCCAGTCATGGGCAGGAACTAGAAGCCAAGAATCATATCTCTGACAATTAAGAGCAAGTATTTTAAGCATTATAAATTCCCTGTATTTATCATTTCATTTCTCCCAACTGTGTCTTTGTGCTAATTCATAGTGAAACTCTATGCACTGAAGTGGGCTGTGTGCATATGTCTGTGGGAAGACTGCACCCAGATTCCTGTACAGATCTGGGCGAGGAGTTCCAGGGGTGAGTGAGTGGCATCAGTTGTCAGCATGTCCTACCGGAAGGAAGGAGAGAGAAGGTGAGGAGCTCCTGCCAGTGCCTGAAGTACAAAGATCTGGGCAGAATTACTGACAAGAACCAAAACCCACAGCATCTGTAGACATGCCCTTCCTACAGCATCAGCGTCCTGGGAACACAAAGTCTGATTCAGGGCTCTACCCTTGCAAGGTCTGAACATGATCACCAGAAACACAGAATTAGGAAGAACGTTACAGCTTGCATGCTCCAGTCATCTCTTTTTAAAGACAAGAAAGCTGATCAAACTGGCATTTCCTGAGTACCTACTGTAAGCCAGGCTCTGTCCTAGTTCTTGGTTCCCAAGGTGTGAACCAGAAAGATACAGCCCTGACCTGCCCTTCAGGGCTTTACAGATTGAGCTGAGAAAGTTAGTCACATTTGATTACGGGATGATAAGAGCTCAAAGCCCAGGATGCAATTATAACAGTGGATATCCAGGTGTGGACATTTCCTGAGGAAATTAGTTAACCTGACACTTGAAGGATTTGATCAAACCAGGCAAGCAAAGAGCAAATAGTCGACCGCTGATCTAAGGAGTTCACTCAGGTTCACGTCATTAGCTCTACGATACTGGGCAACTTGCCCCATCAGAAAACAGGATAATATTATTTAGTTCATGGAATTGTGAGTATTAAATTGCCAGGTACATGTAAAATACTTATAGCTGCTCAATGAGTGTCTGCCCCCTCTATGTCCTGGTCCAGCACATTTTCTGCTACAAGACTTTGCCTTTATTCCTAGGACACCGGAGCTCCACAGGGTCAGTAATTTCAGTCTGTCTTGATATCTATTTAACTTGTTGCAATGTTGTTCTCAGGGACTGGGGAACATGATTTGAAAATTAGGGCCTTTCTCATTACTGGACCAAGAGCTTATTACTGCAGCCAAGGGCTGGATGCATTCTAATTTTCATCTCAAACTGTTGTCCATGTTTTACAATGACTCAAGATATTCACGGCCAACTTTAGGAAGTGGAAAACTCATGTTATTGCAGGCATGTCAACTTTGCCATATCACTCTAAAATTGCCTAATGGTCAGCTCATTAGAGAGGCACTGCTAAGGAATGTGCTAATTATTATTATCAGTAAGTTTGTCATAATATAATAATTATCAATCATATTAATTATAATATAATTTTTGTTATAATATTATCATCATAGCTATTAATCAATATGTTTTCTAGACACCAATCACTGTTCTAAGTTCATTTCAGGGATTGCCTAATTGAATAATCCAAATGATCTTCAGAGATAGGTACTACTTTTATCCCCATTACAGATAAGGAAATGAAGTCTCAGAAAGGAGAAACAGACAGAGAAGCATATGAATGGACGGACAATGCTGTGATGATGAGTACTGGATGCTGTGAGGGCACCAGGGACACCGAGAAAGGGCATCAAACCTATCCTGGAGACACCAAAAAAGGCAACCCAGAGGATGTGTGTCACAGAGCTGAGTTTTAAAGACTCACTGGGAATTATCCAGACAGAAAAAAGAAGGAAAAGGGGCTTATCAGGCAGAGGAAGTGGCATGGGCACCAGCGTGAAACCTTATGTGACTGGAGAATAAGAGGTATTGACAATAGAATGAGCTAGAGTGTGAAAGACAGTGAAAGATGGGCACAGGGATCATGCTGAAGGATGGGCAGGGACCAGAGAGTTAACAGCCCTGCCTGGTCTCCTGAGGAAACAGACAGCACACTGCATGTGACAGAGGCCCTGTGGAGTTCATGGCAAAGGAGTGACATGATCAGACTGCAGGATAGGTAGATCCCCGAGGGAGTAAGGAAATGGATGGGAGGCATGGAGATTACTTGGAAGTCCAGGAAAGAGATGAGTAGAGGCTCAGCTGGAGAAGTGCTGGCAAGGATGGTGGAAAGAGAGGGATTAAAATATCTCTAGTAGGTACAAATCACCCAGATAGGGTAAATGACTGATAGGGGAAGAGGCTGGGTGGAAAAAAGGAGGAAGGCAGGATGGCTCCACAAACTGAGAAGCAGAATAAGGAAAGGAAGGAGCAGCCTGATCCTAGAGAAGGTTGAGGCTGCAAGCCCAGGTTAAGAGGACTGTGGGACAACCAGGTAGGACTGCCCAGCTGGCAGCTGGTTGGCAGCCTGAGGGTCAAGTCTGAAGTTAGGGCTAAGAATAAAGATGGATAAAGGGGTATCTGTATATGCTCAATGGCTTCAGCCACAGAACTAGTTAAGAGTCCCTGAGACAGTGGAAAGGGTGAGAAGAGAAAGGGAAGAGAATAAGTCCCTGGGGAACACCAATATTTGAAAAGCTAACAGAGGAAGAATTTGCAATGGACAGATTGAACTGTCAGAGGAATAGAAGGCAGAACAGGAGAGTTGATGTTTTGGAAACCAAGAGAGGGCACGGTGCCCAGTGCTACAAAATCAACAGAGGTACCAACTGAAACAAAGGTGTTGAATGTCCATCTAGAGGTCACTGATGACCTGAGCAAGGCAGGCTTCTAATGGAATGGTGGGCATGAAAGCCAATGTGTTGAGAAGGATTGGATTGTGTCCTCAGGTGTGACTGGGGTATTGTCAGGGATCCCTGTGACACCAGAAACCATATCCTATTACTCTTCTTTCTCCACCTTCTGCTCCTCCAATTTCTCATATTCTGATTTTCTTTGTACCCCCAGGTCCCGTGTCCAGCTCTGATCAGGATCTGAAGACCTAGATTAACAAGATCCCAGTGTCAAAAGCAAGATCAAGGGTGCTCTAATTTCAGTGTGGTATTGTGGGCCCAGGCCTCAGACTTGTAAAACAAAGCATCATCTTTCTACTTCAAAAATGATTGGGGTGATTTAGGGAGAAGGCTGTCTCTACCACTACCCCCTCATTCAAGCCACCATTATTTCTCTCTGAACCAAAGCAAGAGACTCCTTGGCACTCTTTTTTTGGGGGGTGGGGGCATGGAATGTTTATTCCTATTTTTCTCTCAGCATTTTATTATTTTCTTTCTTTTTTAAATTTCTTTACTGATTAAGGTATTACATATGTGTCCTCTCCTTGGCACTCTTGCCCCTTACATCTATATTCCTCTGAGAAGGAAATCAGAGCAGGTCTCCCCCACTCAAAGCCATTCAATGTCTTCCCATTTCACCTGGAACAAATCCTAGTCCTTCCCATTGCCCCAAAATGCTGAGAAATCTGGCCCAAGTCAAACTCTTTGACTTCATTTCCTATACCTCTCCTGGTTGCTGCTTCACTTGTTCACACTGGCCTCCTTGCTGTTCCTCCTTGCTCTGCCTCTGGAACTAGAGCTGGAATGCTCTCCCTCTAGAGATTTAATAAGGCTTTCTCCCTCACTTTATTCAGGACTCTGCTTAAAGTGTGTGTATATATACATATTTTCTCCTCCCACAAGAATGTAAGCTGTGCATAAACTTTGTCTATATATCTAGCTCTCTGAATAGTATTGGGCATGTAACGCATAATTACTGAATGAATAAGGGAATGAATACCTAAAAAGCACCTATGAAAGTATGTCCCAAAATCTGGAAGAAAATAAAATGAACCAAACAGAAACGAAAACCAGATATCAATCCTCTCTCAAGTGCTCCCCAAACATTTCCCCTGTGCCGACGCTGTAATAGACACAAAGTTGACATAAAATGGGTCTGGTCCTTAGCTTTAATTGGCAGGCACTTAAGTTGAGTAGACATATTCAATAATTAGTGGATGAGACATTTATAGAAAGGTATGGAAGTAGTTAAATTAAAACCCTAATTAGTTAATAACTTTGTATTGCCTTGCCCTGAACCATGGGCTGTTTCCTACCCTCATAAATGCCCCCTTCCTCCACGACTCTCCCTGACAGCACCAGTCACTGCAGCCCTAGCTTCACTCCCTCCTCCCTTCCTCACTGAAGGAGCTTCTCATTTTGCTACTTAGAAATCTCCCAGTCACTGGCCTCTCCTTTCCATCCTAACATCTGCGCCCTTCAGGGATGAAACTAGGGATCTACCAGTAAGCAAAGGATGCAGGCCTGTTATTACACATCTGATACACCCAAGTAACAGACTAGTTAGAGACTTAAACCATCTGTTAAATATATTATGAGAATTATTTTTGCCTGTTATCTGCCCATTACTCAGAAATCACTTGTATGGTTATTAATATTGCCTCATTGACTCTAATAAGATACCTAAGAGGAAGTGAGAAATATATTGACCCATTTTCTTGTGGACAGAGTGGTATAGAGAGAAGTGGGGTTCTGAGGATCAAGCTATTAAAATAATAAGATCAGGTCTCCTGATATTTGGCCTGTGTATCTCCTCTTAATGGTCACTACTGATTGCTGAATGGGATCTAAAGGTTCAGTGGGGTAGAAAAGTGAGCAGAACCAATAACTTTAACTTCTTTAAAATATTTTTTGCTGAGTTGGAATATTTATGAACATTATAAAAGTTTCAGGTGTGCAACATTATAATTAGACATCTGTATACACTACAGTGTGCTCACCATCAAATGTCTACTTTCCATCAACACTATATAATTGACCCCCTTTATCCATTTCACCCTCTTCCCAACCCCTTTCCCTCTGGTAACCACTAATCTGATGTCTCCTTTAATGAGTTTGTTTTTTAATAACTTTGATTTCTTGGCAAGGACTTTGCCTCAGTGGGCTTTCCCCCCAACAAATCCCTATAAACAAAGTCTCACCAGATTACCCCACAAATTTTAAAATAATATGTGTATGAGGATACATTAACTCAAAGATGAAATCTGCAAAAGCAATAATCACACTAAACAGTCTGAAGAATTTTTTGTTAGACAAAAGTCAATATAGTAATGATTGACCTCATTTACAACAGTCAGCCAGCCCTGTGATTACTCCCATGATAACAAAGAAAATAAAGAAATCTGATACAATGTTTTGATATTTCTAAAAATAGGAGGTTTAGGATGCTTTACCTATATTCTTTCCTGAATTCAGATTCATTTACTCAACTGGTATGTATTAAACACAAATAAGCAGCACTAAAGTAAACAGGGTGAAAGAGAAGGGATATTGAAAAGGCATAATTTTCTTGTAACAGCATTTCTAACTGAAAAACAGACAGTGACAGGAGTGAACATCAAAATCACCCATGGAAGGATCCAATATTATAGTGTAAGTCATATCAACACGGAAAAAAAAGAGATGTAAAAAAGGGCCTGAGTAAATTAATTCATTCATCTCACAATTATTTCCTGAGCACCTACAACATTCCTAATACTGTGAAGCATAAGACAAAGGTGCTACCTTGAAAGATCTTAAAATTTACCAGAGAAGATAGAACACACACATTAAATCTAAGTAAAAACAAATGTAATATATTTGCTAACTGAGCAGTAAAGTAGGTGTGATTTTCAAGAATTTGAGGAGGAAGAAGTCACTGTGGATTGGTGAAGTCATAGAAAGCTTCAAGAAGGAGGTAAGAATTGATATAGATATCTGATAAAGCATAAAATTTAAACATGTGGAGAGGAAACTCATTCCTGACAATGGGAACAATATAAATAAGTTCACAGATATGAGGGAGTGTAGGGATATGGGTTAGAAATGGTTGCTACTATAATAAAAACGCAACAATCTCAGTGGCTAACCAAAATTAGTTAATTTCTTGTTCTTATAGAGTCCAGTTCTGATGTTGCCAGTGTGTCATTTAATGACCCATGTCTTTTTAGATGTGGCTCTGTCCTCCTGTAGTCTGTGGAGTCCTGGCCCTGAAGCTGGTGGCTGGTAAAGAGAAAGAGCAGGTAGGAGTGACTACATGTGGAGAGTGGCCAGGGTCAGGCCTAGAGGTGATGTACTTCCTTTTTGCCCACATCCCTTTGGCTAGAATGCAGCCCAGCACCACACCTAACTGCAAAGGAGACCTCTAGTAATATGTCCAGGAGGACAAGGATGTGCTATAGTAAACACATAGCATATCTGAAAGAAAGAAAGTAAACCTATGTGGCTGGAACAGAGAGCTAGAGAGATAGATGAAATAAAAGATGGAAAGTATAAGACATGAGACTGCTCACTGGGAGCCTGAGGAATAAAAATAGGCACACATCAAAAGTTTAAAACCAAACTAAGAAAAACATGTGCTCCATTCTCCTGAGAGTAATGCACAAGATAGATGGGAAGGGGATTCATGGTGCTCAGGGGCATGGTTGGGAAAGCTCTCGAGGGTAGATGGGGATAGAAAGCGGAGTCTCTAAGGATGGATTCAGAGGCAGGTGGTACACGAGTGCATAGCTCAGGTGAGACAGGTACAGATGTGTAAAGAAAAGAAAGTAAACACTAATACAGATGAGGTGCGAGGACAAAGAGTATGAACAAGGGCAGAGAGATCATTACAGAGCTGCTGGAGGGAGATGGTAATCAGACAAACAGCGTTCATCAGTGAGTGCCCTTCTGGCATCGGGAGCCGGAAAACAATTCTTCATTTATAGGCCTGCCAACCAACAGCACAGGACTTTCAGCATCCCTAACCCCACCCACCAGATGCTGGTACTGCCCCAAATAACTATTAAAATCCCCTCTTACTTCCAATGCCCCTATTGAGGCCACTGGCCAGAGAGTAAAGAGAAATAAGGTCGGAAAAGTGGTCAGGAAGTCTTCAATCCAGGGTCCTGAGGTGAGGCTAAGGAGAGTAAGGCAGAGCACATAGGAAGTAGGAAGTTACTATCGGTTTCAAGTGGGGATGGTGCTGAAATTCGTGTTCAAATCTCTTACCTCTAGGCTTGGTGTCCAAGGTGGTAGCACCACTAATTGGAAACAGTGTTTCAAACTCAACTTGAGGCATAACTCACAAAAGACTTGTACCAAAATCAAGTCGATTAATCCAAATGTCACATAGGGGCATTTAAATATTATACAATAAATATCTGAAAATTCAGAATGCTCCTAAATTAAGACCATTAAATCAGTCTCCTACCTCCTGAGGCTGGAATGGTATGTAGATGGAAGTAACTTCTCCTAATGAAAGAAATCAATCTGGAAAAAAAAAAAAAACACAGAAAAGTTGAAGTACTTTGAAAGTGCCTCCATTTCCTATCCACCCAGTCTTATTTTGTGACTGTTTCCACTATTCATACAGCCATCGCAGTGACTCCAGACAGGCCAGGCCCCTCAGGGCAGGTGAATCTGGCCCTGATACCAAATCACTGGAAATGGTTCTCTATCAAATAACAGGACTGCTGATTTGCCAAGCCACACTTTGTACCCTTTTCCTTTGCCCCTTGAATTGCCTTTCGAATAAGAGTGTTTAGCTGAAGAGCATGCTGAGTAAAATAGAGCTCAGCCATTGGCCAGGAATGCCTGCTACCCCACAGCCTGGTCTGGCCCTAAGAGCACTGATGTAGGACAATCAGGAAGATTGGTCAACTGCACTTGTAGACCTGATGGGAAATATCACTCAGAAATGCCTCAGCTGTGAGAGAGACATCTCAAAATGGATGTTTGAAAATAAACATGATGAGACCCAGAGACAGAGCACTTAGAAGGTTTTAAAGGGACAAGAGACAGGTTCACAAAAAAGCAATTCTAAGGGAATCTCTCTGATAAAGGGAAGCAAGGCAATAACCTTTCCAAACTGCCCACTTCTTTTAAAATTCACGAGCAGTTTTTCATGACATTCCCGAGATCACAATACCCTGTAGACGAACAAGCTTCCCCTTTTGGAAATTCAAACACCCCCACAACAGCTCTGATGTAATTATTGGGACATCAAAGTAAATTACTTCAATAGATTATGTTCCTCATTCCTTCTCAGGGAAATGCCCACCATGGAGGGAATGGGATTATGATTGAGGAAGAGAAGAGATGGATGACTTCGACACCCATGACACCATGAGGTCTGGGCGTTAGGAAGGTTTCCTCCTTAGGAGAAGCAGGAAGTGGGGGTTAGGAGAGGGGTGTAGACGGAAGGGGAGCTGCTCATCCATGTGTGTCTCTCACTACCTCTGGAAGCCGATTAAAGGGAATTAATTTTTGCTGTAAGACAAGGGAGAACTACCATCTCTCCACTCACAAATATTATGAAATGCTTACTTGGTTTCAGGAAGTGCCATTTCTGAGTACCCAGTATTGAGTAACACAAACAGAACTCCTGCTATCACTTGAAAGTAGAAGAAGAAATGCCATCAAGTAGGAAAATCTGCTGTTTCTATAGTGAGTAGGAGACATTTGGGAGAAGCCAGTGGGAGTCAGAGAGTGAACTTGTGAGAATGAAGCAAGGCCTGTAGGTATAGGTAGTGGAGGTGAGGAGGCTAAGGTCAGATGGTCATGACCTTCTCAGTAGGTAGGAAGTATTTGCTGAGAGTAAAGTTTGAGAAGGAAGAGAACAAAGGTAGGAAATATAGAAAATGTGTTCCTGATCTTGATAAATCTAGTAGTTTGCCTGCTTATCATCCACTAGATCAGTGGTTCTCAACCTTTCTAATGCCACGACCCTTTAATACAGTTCCTCATGTTGTGGTGACCCCCAACCATAAAATTATTTTCGTTGCTACTTCATAACTGTAATTTTGCTACTGTTATGAATCGTAATGTAAATATCTGTGTTTTCTGATGGTCTTAGGCTCTACAGCAGTGGTTCTCAACCTGTGGGTCATGACCAGCAGAAAACACATATATTTACATTATGATTCATAACAGTAGCAAAATTACAGTTATGAAGTAGCAATGAAAATAATTTTATGGTTGGGGGTCACCACAACATGAGAAACTGTATTAAAGGGTCGCGGCATTAGAAAGGTTGAGAACCACTGCACTAGATGCAGTCTGGTTTCAGTGTGTGTGTGTGTGTGTGTGTGTGTGTGTGTGTGTGTGTGTGTGTGTGTTTAATAATTTCAAGAACCTTTATTGACACCAACATTCAAATAGGATATCAAGGGTGAAATTCTGTTTCAGCAAAACCAATTGAACAATTCCAAATATATGAAAACATTTAAAAATTATTCTTGGTAAAGGCGATACTTCCCCCTCCCCCATTTTATCTGCTATACTTCATTGCACCAAATAAACAGGGAAGACTTTGTTTAATCATCTACACACAGAGAGAGAAAAAGGTAAATTTCATTTTTACAAGTGCCAAATGTCAGCAATTATATCAAATCAGAGCGTGATTATAGGCTTACTGTGGTATAACTACGGCCTCCAATACTGCAGTCCAGAACCCAGTGTGAATACCCACCATCTCAAGGCTCTCAAGCCTGATGCTAGACTGGAAGGCACAAGGCCATCACCTATGGGAAATGACAGGGTGCCATCCTTCCAGAGAAATAGATGTGGGCATTCCTAAGGGCTAACTGCCAGTTATGTCAGCAGTAGTCTGGCTTGGTCAGCCTGAGAAAGGTTACTTTTCTGGTTCTTGTTTCTGAGTTGGGCCCAAAGGGGTAAGCTGCTAGTGGAACAGATGCTATAGAAGCTTCCATGTGAAACAGGTCAAAAGCATACTTTTAAAAAAATCCACATCCTAGGATATGTTGTTGTTGTTTTATTTAAGAGAGAGGGGATGGTGGGGGGGGGAGAAAGAGAGAGAAAGAGAGAGAGAGAGAGAGAGAGAGAGAGAGAGAGAGAGAGAGACTGATACAAGAGAGAAACATCAATCAGTTGCCTCCAGTATGTGCCCAGACCGGGGATCGAACCCAAAATCTTTTGATGGAAGATGCTTCAACCAACTGAGCCAATCAGCCAGGGCAAAGGTATATTTTATAACTAATTTTATAACTGAAATTTAACTCGGTGCTACCCAGCATATTTCATATTAGGCTCTCGGGTTTTCAGATATTAAACCTAGAAATTAGCAGTCTGTTCTTTTGTGCCAATTTAAAAGCTTTACCCATATTTAAAACTATGCATATGTCTATGGCCAAGAAGAGTCTTTACACTTTTAATAGAAGAGTCCTTGAATTTGCTTACAGATAGTATAGTAAGAGAGAAGCAGATTTGTGGGAGAGGAAAGTCACAGACGGAAGTACTGCCCAGTCTCACTTGAGTGGACCACTTGCCGCTGCATGAGTGGACACAGTCCTTGCTTACATCTCTAGGGACAGCAGCAATTGGGGATGGCAGTAGAGGGCTCTGACACTCTTATTTACAATCCCATTGACACCATTCTCCTTCAAGCTAACAGATCCAGTTGTATACTTCAATCTGATCAAACTAAACACCAATTAAAAGAGATGGCAAAGGAAGTTATCTGTCTCTCCTCTGCAGCAGTGCAACAGAGAACCCAGGAGTTCTGAAGAAAGCCTTCTTATCAAAAAGTTATTATGTACAACCTAATAGCTTAGGCTTGTTTACAAAGATAAGAGCAAGTGTCTCAAGAGGCAGGCCTCTGGCATTCTGAGTGATGGTTTCAATGTGTTTTTTTTGCAAACATTTGATAAAATGCTGGTAGTCAACCTGATATTTTCACCTGCGCAAGCCTTCCGTGATACTACAACAACCTGCTACGTGGTTCAAGCAGCCTGTGTACTTCCTAACCTTGTACGAGCTCATCTAGGAATCTCTTTGGAATCAATAAATCTGTCTTTAGTATCAACAAATTATTAATGAACACCTGAGAAACTACACATAAAAGCTCAATAGCAATTTCACTAGGAAATTCAGACCTGCTCACTCCATTCCACTTGTATCACTGCCTTGCTGTAAGGAGAATTTGAGCTCAGGGAGTTTTCACTAACTGTTTCCTCTGAAAATCTTTCCAGAGATAAACACAACTTACTCCTTCACCTCCTCTTCCATCAAGTTTTGCCCAAATGTTGCCATCTCAGCAAGACCAACAATGAAACTCCTTTTTATAATTACAACCCTACAACATTCCCATTCTCCTTGTCCTCTATTTTTCCACAGCATTTTCCACCTTCAACATGGTATGTAATTTACATTTTAAATAATATATCTCTCTTCATTCCCTGCCAAGGATGGAAGCTCTGTGAGTGTGTACAGTTGACCCTTGAACACCATGAGGTTGCACTGTGTGGGTCCACTTATGCACAGATTTTTTTCAATAAATACATATAGTACTTGAATTGTATTTTCTCTTCCTTATGATTTTCTAATTTTTTTCTCTAGCTTATTTTATTGTAAGAATATAACATACAAAATATGTGTTAACCAACTGTTTATGTTATCGGTAAGGCTTCCAGTCAACAGTAGGGTTTTAGTAGTTGAGTTTTGGGGGAGTCAAAAGTTATACATAGATTTTTTTACTGCATGGGGATCAGTATCCCTAATACCTGCATTGTTCAAGGGTCAACTGTTTATGATTGTTCTTTCTTTTTCTTTTTACTGCTCTATTCTGGAACCTAGAACAGTGCCTGATGTGAAATAAAATATTTGTTGAATGAATGAATGAATGAATGATACTTATGGCTCATTCTATCTCTGCAAAAGAGAGTCTTAATAAAGCAGCTTCTTGTAGGGTTTCCAGCCTCTGAGATATTTAGTAATTGGTTCTAGAGTAAGATTATAAGCAACATAATCAAGAAATATCTAATGTCATTTATTGAGAACTCTCATCAAAACAACCAAAGACAGCCTGGGGGGAGAAGGGGAAGAAGAAGAAAAAGGGAGAGGTGAGAGAGAGAGAGAGAAGGTGAGAGAGAAATGAAAAGACAAAACCACTGAGGAGTCTGTGTGCAATGAGAAAGACAGTGTGTGATTAAAAATAAGGGAAGACTCAGCATGTGAGGTTGTGGCAAATGGCTGAGGACACAGGGAACAGTGGAGTTATAGGATGTGCCATAGCCGGCTGGGAGCCACTTGGGAGCCCATGGGAGGCAGTGTCTGTGTTCTTGTAGCTATGTTCAGTTGAACTGGGAAAGATCAAGTAGACAGATTACCCACTTAGCCAATGTTCACAGGAGTTTCCTCTGAGAATTATAAATCACTCTGGACTGTATATTGACAGAGACAAAACGCTTCTTTGAAGTGAATGTTAGGATGCTTAAGAGTTGCTTTTATTAGGTCTTGTATTCAAGACCTTGAATTTTAGTGTGTGTGTTTCCCAAATAGGAGCAAAGCTTCAAAATCGTGACAAGAGAAATGTGATATACAAATATTAGCTTTACATGTGCATAAAGCAAGATCAACTTGTACTTTCCTGGGGACTTTTAAAACTCCCTCAGCCCTCATTACCTCCAGCAAAACATAAATTGGAAAGTCTACAGTTGTTTTACTCTATACACCCCTTCTGTACCTCCACCCAAAAGTTAACTCTTGGAGTTGATGTGGAGCTTTCTTCCCACTTTTCATTACAGTATACTTTAAAGCCTGGGGCTGCAGGTGAGTATTAGCAAGTTTGCATGATCAGTACTCTCTCTGGTTGACACCACATGGATGCTTGAAGCTGAGTATGACTCTCCACCTGACTTTGGAGGGCTGTGTATAATAAGCTTTATACAGTGTTAAGAAGTGGGTGTGGGGGGTCTATAGCCTTAAATTTGAATCTCATTTTATACCTCACTATAACCTTGAATATACTCTTTTCTAAAGTAGAAATAATATGTGGAATCTAATGCACAAAAACTGACTAACAAAATTAGTCCAAAGGCATGGACGCATGGAACAGACAGACAGATCTCAGAGAGGAGGGAATGGGATGGATGGGAAGAAATTAACCAAAGAACATATATGCATATGTGCATAACCCATGGACACAGAGAACAGTATGGGAAAGGCCTGGGGTGGGATTGGGGCTGGGTGGAGGAAGGCTAAGGGGAATGGGGGATATCTGTAAAACTGTCACCAATAAGTTGTTAAAAATGACATAAAATGGTAATAATCATCTATGCCATGTAATATTAGGAGTATCAGAGATAAGTGCATAAAGTGCCAGTGTCACACAGCTGGATTTCAGTGAGAAGTAATTCCATCCCATCTCGCCATTCTTGACCTCCCTTTCTTCTATGACTTTTTCTCTTATTTGAGGCTGCCATAGATACTGGGTTCTATAAATCCCTACCTCTTTTTGAACCCAACTTGATCTCATTCAAAGTGCATGAATGCAACTGAGCTGCTGACTCAGCACAGTTCTATGAAAATGTCCTCCTCGGACAGCAAGGAAATGAGGCAACACTCTAGGACAGTGGTTCCCAACCTTTTTTTTGGCCATGCCCCACCTAAGCATCTCTAAAATCCTGATCCCCCCCCCGCCGCCCAGTGACATATAATTCTTATTATTCAAAAAGTGAACTCCTATTCACGTGGAGGAAACCTAAAAGGCCATTAACTTGGTCTAAACAAGCTTCCAAAGAACATGGAATCCATGAAAGAGAAAAATAAAAGAACAAAAGGACAGTTGAAGTACTGAGGAAGAAATCACTAAGAAATTGTTTAAAAAAAAATAACATGAAGCAATATGAAAAAAAGCAAATAAAGTTTCAAAACATATAATAGAGAACTGAAAGAATAAATATGGCACAATATATAGTAATATAGTGTATATGAGGCCCCTAGAACCGTAAGAAATGCAAAAAAATCACTGTTAATAACTCATTCTCAAATTGCCCCCTCCCTTAAAAATCAAATTCCCCCCTGTGAGGCGTGTGCCCCACACTGGGAACCACTGGTCTAGGAGATTATCGCAGTCAGCTAGAGGCAATCCCTGTTTTGTTCCCATTTTGAATGTTATACAGCCTTATAAATGTTAATCATTTTATCCAATAAACACTTTAAAATATTCAGCTGTTAGTCTCCACCTGATTAAAATTTATCCTACATAAATACAGGAAGAAAATACATAATATCAATCATTGTTAACTAAAAACCTAGAGAAACCTCACAGGAAGTACCAGAGAAGTCTCTGTAACAATTAGAATGAATAGCACTTATTTAGTATTATGGGCCACAAAACATTTTATGAGGTATATCTATTTCTACATATACAACAGGATAGTTATGGGAAATTGGTCATAAGGTTAAGATAGAAAGAAATAATAAAAATAAGAATAGAAAATAAAACATAAACAATAGGAAACAATGACAAGGCCAAAAGTTAGTGTTGGAAAAGACCAGCAAAACTGGTAAAACCCTGGGTGTATTCATCAAGAAAAAACAAATGAAACACATGGAAAAGTGCTCGTATCATTAGTCCTCAATGAAAGCAGTTTAAACAGAGGTGGGGCACAGACCTTCATCCCCCAAGTTTGCAGGGGCCTGAACCCTCACCCCTGCTGAGGGAGGTCTCCTGCCCCCATGGCTGCTTTGCTTCCCATGCTCAGCTCAAATCAGGACCCAGGTAACAGAGACTCCAATAGCAGATGCCCTCTCACTGCAACAAGACTTGATGGAGATGTCTTGCACCCATGATGCGGGGAACTGGGGTCTTTGATATCTAAATCCAGCCTAGCACCAGGAATGCTTAGGGCCTACTCAAGAAGGCAAATAATCCTCTCCACTAATATTTACAGGGTAAAATAAGATGGTTGTTAGAGTATTAAATTTGACAGTAAAGTAGTAGTCAAGTTTTCAGACTAATTTAAATTGGCCAATCAAAATAAGCGAATATTCTACAAAAATCAATTGTACTGGACAAAAAAGCTGTTCCTAAAGTGTTAACTAAAATTTTTATTGGTAGTTCATCTCATGGTAAAATTGCGTAACATATAATGAACCTAAAGCAGTCACATTTTAGTGCAAAAAAGTAAAATTTAAAAGCTATCAAGATTACAGCATAAAATTTCCAAAAGCCTCCTAATATTTAAACTAAAAAGGGGGGGATAGTAGAAGAATATCATGTAAGGAAAAATATCCTGTAAATAAATTACATCTAGAAAATTTACTTTAGAAAATTAACATTCATTTGTAATGCTAACAGCAAGACACCCAGCTAAAACATACATGGTGTCAAAACAAGCCAAAGGAAAATCTTTTGGGCAAAAAATGAAAAAGGATCCCAAGTCAAATTTATAGAAAAGATTCCTTTATTAACTTTTGGTCGAGAATATGTTTGTATATTTTCAGAAAACAACTCCGAGACCATGTGGATTCCTGCAACAGAGAGGAATTGACAGGACTGCTCCAGCCATGAAGACAGAAGAGAAACAGTCCAGAGATGGAAGACGCTGATGACGCCTTGCCATACTAGCAGTCAGCACATGTGCGTCACTGCAGATTGCCCAAGACCAAATCAGAGAGGGTCGGACCTGCATTACCACCATTTGTCCACCATCCAGAACTGAAATATCATTGCTGTTATGTACACATAAAGAACTGTTGGACATTGTAATTGGGTCTCAAAAGAACTGTTGGCCCAGAAAGAAACTCACTATAGACTGATTCATTTACCTCTCAGCATAACCATTATTGCTTGTCTCATTTTCGGTTCCTGTAAGTGTATTCCTATTATCACACAAGCTCACTCATCTAGGGGAAATGATGAACAACATAGACTGAAGAACAAGAACAGCATCGATCAGACTGTCAGACCTCAGAGGGAAGGTAGGGGAGGGTGGGGATAAGGGAGAAAGATCAACCAAAGGACTTGTGTGCTTGCATATGAGCCTAACCAGTGATCACGGACAACAGTGGGGTGGGGGTTTGCGTGTGGAGGGGTTTGGGATGGGAATGGGGGGGGTTGAGGAAAAAATATGTGATACCTTAATCAATAAAGTAATTAAACCACTTTGCTTACCCCTATATACTAGTAGATATATTTTATCTCAAATAAATGCTTGTTGCTTCTCATAAAAAAAATCATCATGAAATGAAAGCATACAATTACCAGAGTTGTTAAAAATTAAAAAGATAGCCACACTCAATGTTGGTAACCCAAAACTTTGTGTGTGTTTTTAATTAGGCGAATGTGTGAGCATGAATGAATGCAGGAAACAGGCTGATGCGTGAGGCTAATTGCTAATCTGTTCCATGTATCTGGGAGGGCAGGAGTCAGGTGTTAGAATGGGGTTAACAGATGCCTGGAAACCAATGCTCACCCTCACCCCCAACCCTTCAGGCATTCTGATGCTGCCTGAAATTCTACAATTTCCAGTTCCTTCCTTCAGGGTAAATTTTACCCTCAGCCAACTCACATTAAACCTCAAATCCCACTGGAGGGCCCCCTCTGCAGTCTGAGCAGCCTGTGGAAATGATTGCATCAGATGCACCCTCCTCCAGGGGAGGCCAGTGCTAGGAAGGAGGTTCCAGGGCAGCCTCCTGAGCTGGAGGACATGGGAGTATCCCCTCCCCAGCTCAAGGGCAGGGACAATCCCAAACTCTTACACATTGTGATGGGAATACTGGATGGTACAACCTCCTAGGGAAAAGATCTGGCACCTGGTTGGTTATAACAGTAAACACACATCTATTTTATAATTCTAGGAGAAATTCCACTCCTAGAAAGAACAAAAATCAAACAAAGCACAGAAGAATCAAAACATATGTCAAAAAAAGAATTTTATAAGATGATTCATAGCAGTTTTGTCCATAAAACTGATTTTCCTTTTTCTTTTGCTTATCTTATTGATAATAGAAGTTGAGAACAACTCCAGTAGATTGCCCAATTGCCTCACCCCTAGAAACACCCTGATCCCAAGCCATCACCAGGCACAGAGATGGCTCTTTGGAGCCTCTGTGGAGAGCTTCTGAGTCTGACTGATTGGAGCTGAGAGCTGGAGTTGCTGACACCTGCCATGTCCTAATGCTCAACCTTCATTACTGGGGATGCTTAAATAGTGAGGGTATTAGAAGATTAGGCACAGGGCATACATCCAGGACTCTCTACTGACCAAACAGCTGAGGGCAAGGGGCCATATGCAGTAGACGCATGCTCGGTATTTCCATCATAGTGTATGATGAGCTCAACTGCTAGCACTTTGGTAGCTGAGTTGGGGACCTCATTCACTATGTAGACTTTCACTGAATAGCCAGGTATTCTGTATAGTACTCATACCTGACCTCAGCAGCACTTTATATTCCTGAGTCCAGACTTTCTATATTGCAGTCTTTTCCTGGGTGTGGCCCCACTTCACACTCAGGTTCAGATGTACGGGATGCCTCCAAGTCCAGAGACTCTCTGCAGTCCTGTGGTGTCAATAGCCTTTCTTCTTTGTTACTTACTCCACGGCGTTAGTTACATATTACCTTTCTCCAGTGCGCTAAATTACTTAATACTCATCTTCTTTTATTCATCCAAAATTTTATTTCTATTCACCAACCATCTCCTCCCTAAATACGTTTGTTCTTTTACTATTTTTTAATTTACTTATTGTAATTTTATTGACTTTCAGGAGTGTTGGATCTATACAATTTAATAAAATATTCTCTTCTCTACATCTCTTGACTTCTCTTTCATAATTTTCAAATATATTAGCACACTGAGAAGCAGTTTTGCATTTTAATATTTCTCCTTTTGGCTAAGAAGGATATGCCTATTTAACCAAATTATTAAGTTTTCTTTTATATAGCTATTTCTATCTGTAACTTTTAACTAATCCCTTTTAGAAACCACTTGGTCTTTTTGTAGCATCTTGCTTCTGTATTTTATTTCTTTTTCTTTCATTTTTTAAATCATTTTAGACATACCAATCAGATTGTTCAATAACCTAAAATGCTTAACAACCCAACTCCCTGATGCTTGTTGTATCTGCTGACTCTTGCACATGGTGGCCTGTTTCCTTGTATCACATAATTTGAATTTTGATTTAATCCTCAATAGACTTTTATCTGTGGAAATACAGTGCAGCCAAGGTTGAGGATTTCTTCCTCAAGACTGCTTTTATATTTGATTATGCCAGTCATATCTAGAAAGTCACCAGCATTAGACTGAATTTTACATTAATTTCTTAATTTGGCTTTCAGGACAAGAACCTGGTGTAAATCTATGCCTGTGATTTAAAGGCCTATGCTTAAAATAAATCAGAAAATCCTTTTTTCCACCCAGAGGCCGGACTGAGACATACAGATGTCCCTGTCACCTCTCTGTGATCCTAGGGAGATTGCTTTTATAATGTACACTTTCACTGAGATTATAGCATTTTAAGGCTTCCTACTTTATATGTATACATGTGTGTCAGGAGATGGAGTGCTGTTAGTCCCAGCTATTTGCCTTTTTTAGGTCCAAATCTTTATCTCTCATACCTACATGAAAAATAAGAGTTAAAAAATGGACTAACTGGAATTGACTCACCATCCCATCCTAAAGAACTACCGTATGAAACTGGACAAAATATATGAGGCAACTGCTGATAGGCACAAACAACAGGCAGAGCAGAACTGTGAGAGAAGAGAAATGCTAGAATCCAGCTTGTGTTCCCAACAGCCCTGTCGGATGAACATAGTTCAGGGTGTTAGAAACAAAGCAGAACAAATGTCTTACCTCTGAGGAGGCTGCAATCAGAGTTTATGGCAGCTGAGGTAGCTGGAATTTGTGGGTCAGGTTATAGTCAAGGAACAAACTGCACACATATTAGGGCCCCAAGATCTGAAGGAAGGTCACCTGCAGTTTCCAGTTGAGGGCTGAACAGAATTTCATGAAGCCTATCAAAGAATGGCTGCTACAGGGAAAAAAATAGTTGAATAGAGGAACCAAAGGTTGCACAGTGTTGGGAGATATTGAAGTTCCAGCCAGGCCCAGCCAGGGTAGAAATACCTCACTGAGCACCTCTATTTATCTGTAACTCAACAAAATGTACACTTAAGAAGCAAGGACCAAGCCCTTAGCAGAAGTCACAATATTTTCTGTAAAGAACCAGATAATAAATATTTTAGGGATTGTAGGCCACATATAGTCACCTTTGTTACTCTCTCTTCTTCTTCCTCCTTCTCTTCTCCTTTTACTCCTCCTTCACTTCATCCTTAACCACTTCCTCCTTTTATCGTTTAAACATATGAAAACAATTTTTAGCTTGTGGGCCATACACATGGAGTTTGTAGGTCAGGGTAAGTCCTTGAGCCAAAGTTTGCAGATGCCTGGCCTGGACTAAAGGCCATGCCCCAGAATCAAGTTTACTTCCTACTCATGCAGAGCCAGCAGCAGATCAGACAGAGCTGAGAGTGTGGGATTTCCACAGGTCTTTCTTGAGTGTATGCACAGCCCTGGGCATGCACAGCTCCAAGATAAGTCAGAGTTTTCTTATTAGCCCAACATCTCATTCCCCAATCGTTCCTCACCAAGGTTTTTATACTATATTGTTTGCCTTAACTGTTATCCATTGGTGCTGGCAACAACTAGGACCTTTGGCTATCACAATTTTTAAAAAGTGGCCCCTGAGTAGCTGCTATATAGCACTGGGATAGTACAAGATAAGGCAAGCCTTTAAGCTGGTCTGCCACGAAGGCACCAAGCAAGTCAAGCCATTACAATTTTTTGCTAATGAAGTCCATTCTGCTCCCTCTGGTTCCAGTACCAGAATACAAACTGTTATTTTCAAATCCACACTGAGCTAAAAACTGGGAGATGAGTCCAGGATAAGTTAAAATGCCACAAAGCTCACTGAACTTGCTAAAATTATCTGTGTTTTCTTGAGTAAATATTCCCTCATTGCTACAAGCTTTCCATCTATTTCCAGAGTTCCTAAAATATTGATTCAGACAGTTTCTGAAAGTTTTTTCATTGATTTATTTTGGAGGAATGGAGGTTTGGATCTCTTTACTCCACCATTTTCCTCCTTACTCAAAAATTTTAAAGACATACGGATCCCTAATTTCCATCAAGATAGAATAACAGGGACCAGATTTACCCTCTCACCTGAAACAACAAAGCCTTGGGAAATACATGAAACAATGGTTTCCAAGACATCAGATATGAATCAGTGAGTAAAAAAGATCCCTGAGAGAATGAAAACAAATGAGGTTAACCCTTTTAATGCTTGAGCCAATTGCCTAGAGAGCATTTTCTGGCTGTGGGATATAAGGAAGAACCTATTGGTCTTCCTGAGTTAATGAAACAGATCTTGGCATATGAGGAAGCATAGACAGTGGAGAAGAAGAGAGGGAGGGAAAGGAAAAGGAAGAAGAAAAGGGAGATACATTGATTTGCAAGCTAAGTTTTCTTAGGGGAGAGTGTTCAGAAGTGGTGGCATACCAGTAACAATAAGCACACATTGTGCCCATATCTTGTTTTCTAAATATTATTATCCTTACTATGAACAAAAGAACCTTTGGAGAAATGAAGATTTCAGGGCTAGGGCAAGGAAAGCACAAACAAAGCCTGAAGTATCTCATTATGCCAGAAATTAAGAAAAGCTCAAAGAAACATGAAGACATGTCAAAAGGTCACAGGAGCAGATAAAGTGATTCTCCATTGGTCAAATCTGATCACAGAAGAAATGCTCTACAGGCCCAAGCTGTGCACCTTGAATCAAGGAGGTAGAGAGCATTTCATGGGGAGGAGAAGACAAATAAGACAAGCAGAGCCAACCAATTATGATGATCATATTTCTATGGCTCTTAATAGGTTTTTTAAATTCTGAGACAATTTGAGTATCAAAATAAATAATTTTAATAATGTATTATAATCTATTAATAAAATTTAAAAATCAATGAATCTATCATCATAAAAATACATAAATAGGGAGCAAAGAAAGTTTTTCCATATAGTAGAATCCAACTAATAAATATAAAAAGACTGATGGAGTTAGAAGATCATTAGATGCTAAAACTAGTAGGTAAAAGTTTGATGATAGCTATATATTCATATAGTTTTAAAATATCTCACCAAATACTTACTAATTATAAAGAAGAAATTTTTTAAGTAGAGAAACTTCAAAAACACCATTTTATCTAGGTCATCAAAGCTAACATAACCAATTTGGGAGCAAACTGACATTATGTGACTCCTAATAAGATTCACTGAGGAGAATAAACTATCACTTCAATAGGATTCTTGCCAAAAATGCATAGCCTGAATCTAATCATAAGGAAACATCAGACAAATAAAAATTGACGAAGATTCTACAAAGCAGATGACTTAACGTCTTCAATAATTTCAAGGTCAAGAAGCACAAAGAAAGGCTGAAGAACTATTCAAAATTAAACACTAAAGATATGTGACAACTAAATTTAATGCAGGATTCTACATTTGATCCTGGACAGGGAACAATCAATTGCTATTCAGGACATTATTGGAACAATTGATAAAAAGGATATCATGACAGTATTGTATTAATATGAAATTTCCTGGTTATAACTCTAATCTGGTTACATAAAAGAATGTTCTTGTTCTTAGTATATGTACAGACATATTTAAGTATAAAGTAGTATGATGTTTTGATCTTGCTCTCAAAAACTTCTCCAGAGAGAGAGAGAGAAATAGAGAAAGAGAGAACGAGAACACAAGAAAATGTTTAAGTATAAACAGTTAGTGGAAATGAATAAAAGATATATGAAGATACATTATCAAATTCTTGAAATTCTTCTATGCATTTGAAATTACATCAAAATATACTTCCATTTGAGCCAATATGGAGCAACAGGGACTGCATTCACCCTCTCACTTGAATGTGTGAGATGAAAACCACAATGTGTAAGATGAAAAGTATACTGGAAGAGATTAAAAGTAGATTAGCTTCTACAGAAGAAAAGATTAGTAAACTAGACACAGTAATAGAAACTAATCAAAGGCAAACACAGGGGAAAAAATAAACAGCTTTAGTGAGCTTCAACCATCTAATTTATAGCCAACTAAAGTTACTGAAGAAAAGGTGATAAACGTTACAGAAAAAAAATATTTAAAGAAACAGACAAAATTTTTCCATTTTGATAAGAACTACAATCAATCCCAAGATTGATAAACATAAAGAAAACTACATAGCCCTAGCCAGTTTGGCTCAGTGGATAGGGTGTTGGTCTGTGGACTGAAGGGTCCTGGGTTTGATTCTGGTCAAGGGCACATGCCCGGGTTGTGGGCTTGATCCTCGGTGGGAGCTGTGTAGGAGGCAGCCGATCAATGACTTTCTCTCATCGTTGATGTTTCTATCTCTCTTACTCTTCCTTCCTCTCTGAAATCTATCTATCTATGTATCTATCTATCTATCACTACATAAAGGCACACTGTACTGAAATTGTTTAAAACTAGTCATAAAGAGAAATTCTGAAAATATTCAGAAGAACAAAGAAATATATACAAGAATGACTAGACTTCTTGTCAGAAACAATACAAAGAACAGTAGTGCAACATCTTTAAAACACTGAAAGAAAAACTGTCAACAGAGAATTCTATACCCAGTATAAGTATCTGTGAAACTTAAGGCAAAATAAAGACTTAAAAAATCTGAAAGACTTCATTGCAATCAGACCTGAACTACAGGAATGGTTAAATGATAGCTCTTCAGTCTGAAAGAAAATACTACATGGAAATGAGCATATATACAAAGGAAGAAGATCTCTGGAAATGGTAAACACATGGATAAACATAAAAGGTTTTTTCATAAATCTCCTAAAAGATAATGAACTATTTAATAGGAAAAAAAAATAAGAGCAGCGCATTGTGGAATCTATAACATAACATAGAACTAAAATGTATGACAATCAAAGCACAAAAATGGGAGGCAGTATAATATTATAAGGATTCCTCTACTATATAAGAAGTGAAACAATATTACTTGATGGCAGAATATTATTTTAATTGCATACTATAAACCTTAAAGCAGCTACTATAAAGGAAAAGATTTAGAAGTAATAAACCAAAAAAGGGAGATAAAAAGAAGATATCAATATTACTAAATTAATCTTAAAAGGCATAAAAAAGAAAAAATAAAGAACAAATGTCAACGTAACAGATTTAAACCCATTCAATATATATGGTCTAAACACCATAATTATCAAATTGGTTAAATAAGACCTAATTATATGAATTATATGTTGTCTACAAGAACAACAGGTTAAATATGATGATATAAATAAGTCAAAGATATAAGGATATCAAATGTATACCATAATAACACAAATCAAAATTATATCAAATTTAAAAATCACTAGATATGTCAATATGCAGGAAATGTGACTTTAATCTAGAGACAAAGCAGTCAGTAGAAACAGAGGCTGGAATTCATGTACAAAGACTTTAAAACAACTGTTAACATTGTGTTTAATGACATTAAGAAAAAGACAGAATTAATGTGTGAACCAACGAAGAAACTGCAGCACAGAAACAAAAACTAAAATAACAACCAAATACAAAATCCAGCTAGTATACTGGAATGGTATACTATTTAAAATAGAAATTTTTAAAAATTCACTGGGTGGGTTGCTTCTGCCATATAATTTACAAAATTAAAATTGAACTCACAATAAGATAAAATTGAATCCAAAAAGTTACAAGTTCCTCATAAGAGACTTGCATTCTTGTAGATAATACCAAACATTGCTAAGAATATGGAGCAACTGGCATTCTCCTACATTATTGCTGATAGAAGTGTGAAATAGTCAACCACTTGAGAGAAGTGTCTGGCAGTTCCCTACAAACTTATACATGCACCTACTCTATGTCCAATAACTCTATTCCTATAGCTATAGTCAAAGTAAATGAAAACATACACCCACAAAAATACTTGTATAGGAATGTTTATATAGCAGTTTATTGTTAATAAAATTTAGAAGAAATTAAAATGTCCATAGGCAAAAGAATAAATGAATATACAATAATTTATCTATATAATAGAATACTACCCATTAATTAAAAAATTAACAACTGAAACTCACAACGTGGGTAAATATTAAAAGACTAGTGGCCTGGTGCATGAAATTTGTGCACGGGGGGGGGGGGGGAGTTCCCTCAGCCCAGTCTGCACCCTCTCCAATCAGGGACCCCTTGGGGGATGTCCCACAGGGATCAGGCCTAAACCGCTGGTTGGACATCCCTCTTGCAATCTGGGACCGCTGGCTTCCAACCGCTCACCTGCCTGCCTGCCTGCCTGCCTGGTTACTCCTAACTGCCTCTGCCTGCCGGCCTGATTTCACCCCCAACTGCCCTTCCCTGCTGGCCTGATTTCACCCCCAACTGCTCTCCCTGCCACCCTGATCTCACCCCCAACTGCCTCTGCCTGCCTGATCACCCCTAACTGCCCTCCCTTGCTGGCCTGATCTTTTCCCCAACTGCCCTCCCCTGCTGGCCTGATCTTTCCCCCAACTGCCTTACCCTGCCAACCTGATCTCGCCCCCAACGGCTCTCCCCTGCCGGCCTGATCACCCCTAACTGCCTCTGCCTAGGCCCCCACCACCATTGTCTGGAAGGGAGTCAGACATCCAGAAGATGGCCAGTTGACCCGGTCTAATTAGCATATTATTCTTTTATTAGTATAGATTGCCTTGTGAAAAAGAATCCAGACAGAAAATAGAGTCCTTAGTATATGACTCCATTTATCTGATATTCAAGAACAGACAAAAATAAGCTATGGTAACATAAATCAGATCCCTAGTTGCCACTTGGATGTGGGTAACTGACTAAAACTGGCAGGAGAGAATTTTCTGGGAGATGAAAATATTCTATGTCTTTATCATAGTGTTGTATATATATATGCTAAAATTCAGTAAGATGAACACTTACAATTTCTAAATTTCACTTTATGTAATTTTTGCTTCCTAAAAAGAGAATAAAGCTGTAACTAGAAAAATTTTACAAATAAAATAATCCTTAAAATTTATTATTTCTTTGGATCAAATGTTCATCCTAATATTTGTATATAGGTGAATCATCTGAAAATCCATCATATACTTTGAATGAAATAATAAAGTCAGTCATGGAAGGAAAAAGATCCCTATAGAACTGAAACAGCGCTGTACTGACAACCCATCCATCTAAAGGCAGCTATACCATCAGATAATGCGAAAGAACAGTGTCTTTCAATATACCTTCCCTCACCTGGTCAGCTTGGCTCAGTGGTTGAGTATCAATCTATGAACCAGGAGGTCACCATTCAATTTCTGGTCAAGGCCCATGCTTGGGTTGCTGGCTCGATCCCCAGTGGGGGGTGTGCAGAAGGCAGCCCATCAGTGGTTTTACTCATCATTGATGTTTCTATATCCCTCTCCCTCCTTCCCTGAAATAAATAAAAACCATATTTTAAAAAATATCCTTTCCCTCTTCTATTTCTACTTCTGCCTCCTAGTTGCTACTGTGCAGATATTTGCAATGCAGACTAACAGGTCATGTGACTGTATCTGTATAATTCATCAAACGCCTAGTCCTGCTACACCAGAGAGTAGTTTTGCTTTGTCTTGCCTTCTTTTAAGTCTTTGATTCTAGATGAGAAATAAATATTTTCTGAATTGCCTGGAAGACTTTCTCTCATTACTATGATACTAATCATCCACAGAGATTCCTGCTTCACACAGTAAATGTCTTCAGCTAAATACTAAGTTAATGCTGTTATGTGTAATAAAACTTAGTCTTATTTCACTTTATTGGTATATTTAACTCTTGAATGCCTATTTACATGGTTTACACTTGGGCCTAATGTATATCACCATCTTGGCAGAAAACACAGAAACAGTAGCAATTAAAAAGAGTAAGAATCATACTGTTTTTCTCTGATTTCATGCCAAAGACAGACAGTGAACTCCAACTTTCAAATGATGAAGCAAAAAAAATTGGCACCCCCATTATTCATTCAGTATGTTTTTAAGTTCCCCTTAAGTATTAAATAAATATTCTATTAAGACATTTCCATCTAACGTTGTTTTCACCCTATAATTTGCGTGGATTTAAAATCACGCAATTATGCTGTCAACCTTTTAATATAGCGCTCATCACTGTGTGATGATTGTATATGTCACAGCTCACATGTCCCACACTTGTGAAGTGGTCACACAATCAGGGAAGAGAACACAGGTGTGAGACCTTGAACCTGTAAAGTATGTGAGTGGCTATTTGTAATGACATACAATCTAGGAACAACCCAAACATTAAAAAAGGACAAAATGAGAATAAGCCTTAATGAATAAAAGTAGAAAGATAGGAAGAGCCTTAAGAAAATCTAGACAGCGTTTATGAACAGGAAAGAATGAAAGAGGAACCTCCCCAGAAACTCTCCCACAGGTCAAGGCAGAAAACCAGAAATATGCTGATGTCAGTGCATAAGGCAGGAAAGGTCTCAAAAAAAAAACAACAACAACATTACTAATGGACTTTCAAAAGGAGCTAAAAATACTTGGGGTTACTGACTTGTGGCAAAAGAAGTTGACATGCAGATTAAATGTCCTTCCTCTATTCAGGGAGGGAGAAATGAGTGAGCAGCATGTTTTTTATTATTTTTTCTGAACAAAATGAGAGGAAATATCACTCATAAGCACTTTACCTATCTGTAGGGTAGTAAATCCCATTGAGTAAAATGTTCTCCTGAAGAAGAAAGGAAGCTTTGAGTTAATTTTACCTCAAATAAATTCCAAAATTAAACTCCCAGGGAAAAATTACAAATTCTAATAATATTCCCATTTACTGCTTCATTCTACAAGTCAAAGTCAAAGGAAAACTTTAAAAAATATGCCATAACCACTTCGCACAGTTCTGACTTACATTAGTCACCGTCTATGGCAGGGGTGGGAATGGCTTGCCCAAGGACCATATAAGGTTTGAGAAATCATTTGTTTGGCTCTGCCAAGGCCATCGCAGGCAGAACTTGAAATTCAATAAATCTAGGAGCTTTTTTCATAGCAACGTAAATTTATATTAAGTTTGTTACACTAAGCAAATGATGTTATAAATATCCAAATGGCCCTTGGCAGAAAAAAGGTTCCCCATCCCTAACTACGTTAATAAACAATGTTCTCTCTGACATAGGGAGATGAAGCCTTTTTTTCAAACCCAGTGTATGCAGCATTATTTCAGAATGGTTGATATTCTATATCTTGGCAACTAAAGGGAAAAAGTATGTTCTACATAAAATGAGTCGTTAAAAGTGGGTGATTATTTATCCTTATACAATTCATAAATTTCCTTAGTCACTAAGTCTTCTAGAACCTACCGCCCACAAAGGTAAGCATCTTCTCTTAAACATTGTCTATATTCATATTTACTTGATCCAAACCCCAGGAGTTTTGCTCTTCTTCTCCATTTCCATGTAACATCCTACACAGGCAAAATCAATGATGCTCCTGATCCTCCATTAACAGGACAAACAACATTGAGAGCAGATTCACGGATAAACACCAGTGCACTTGTCTCTCTCTTTCAACCTTGTCTACCTACCCTCCACATTCCAAAATTCACCCATCTTCCCAAAATCCAAGTCTGTTTCTGTCACTATTCTGTTTAAAACCTTCAGAGCCTCTTAATATCTTCAAAATAAATTCAAACTTCATACTTTCAGAGGACACTCATGACCTGCTTCTTGCCCCCCTTTGTAGCCTCATCTGTTGATTCTCCTCAGAGTCACCCAGGTCTCTCCCTTCATGATAAACGTCCTATTCCCTGCAGACATCATGCATCATATATCTTAACACCTTTCCTGTGTGATGCCTCTACATGCAGCACTAAGCTCAGCCCCACCTCTAACACCCCAGCCAGGCTGATGTCTCCTTTGCTTCAAGACTGTCCAATCAACTCCTTTCCTTCAGTTTCCTAATGTTCTCTCCCCAATGCACCACCCACTCCTTTTACTCCTCTTTCTCTTTGCTCCACACATGAAGGTTAT
This sequence comes from Cnephaeus nilssonii, assembly GCF_951640355.1. NCBI lineage: Eukaryota > Metazoa > Chordata > Mammalia > Chiroptera > Vespertilionidae > Cnephaeus > Cnephaeus nilssonii. The sequence continues at coordinate 21,400,016 of NC_137092.1, forward strand.
ATTCATGAAGGTTTACCCTTCTCCTCTATACTTTTATAGCACTTCATGCACACCTTTCTTGTAGCACTCTCACACCACACTGGCATCTTTTTTTCTCACTTCTCTTCCTCTACTAGACCTCCTTAAGCCAGGCCTATTTTTATACCAACAGCACCTAACAGTGTAGTTCATCTGTAGATGTTCAATAAATGCGAGTTAAATGAAAAAAAATTATATATATATATATATATATATATATATATATATATATATATATATATATATATCAAAAATGGAAGGAAGGCAGAAAAGAAGTGATATGGACTGAATGTTTATGTCCCTCAAAATGCATACGCTGAAGTCTCAACTCTCAAAATGATGGCATTTGCAAATGGGGCCTTAGGAAGATAATTAGAAGTGATAACAGAGCTTGCTCACTCTCTCTACAAGGCCAAGAAAGCACACAGCAAGAAGGCAGCTGTCTACAAGTCAGGAAGAGATTCTCACCAGGAACCAAATCCACCTTCACCTTGTAAGAACTGTAAGAAAATAAATGTCAGTGGTTTAAGTCACCAGAAGATGGTATTTTGTTTTAGTGGCCAAAGTTGGCTAAGATAGGAAGGAAGGAATAAACAAATGAATGAATAAATCAAAAACGAGAGTAGGTGAAGTAGTGGATACGCCCATGTACACTTTGTAACCAGTGGCTCAGTGCTGCAGTTGACCAGCCACGTGTAGAGATTCAGTCTGCAGTTCTCTCTGCAGGGGTAATTGGCCCCCTAGAGAGTCACACTGTTGACCTTGCACTCATTAGTACCCCAGGATATATTTAGAACAGCATGGACAAAAGGGAAATGAGAGCTACTAAGGAGGTAATTGTCAAGCTAAAGGCCACAAAGATCCCTCCCATCCTTTACTTGTAAATGTTAACTTCTCCTTTAGGAGATGTATGTGGGGGTATTAGAGACATATGTGGAGTCTACAGTATTCATGAAATCCTGAATATTCATACTAAGAAAAACTCTTCAACACTGAATTAATAAATAAAAGGAAATACCATAGTGGTATTGCAGCTTCCATACTCAGCTTCCCATTTTGCCTTCCCCTGCTCCACAAAAAGTCCACTCATTCTACCTCTACTGAAGAGATGTTTCTAAAACTATCTTTCTTAAACATTTCAGTGGCTCTTCATCACCCTCATGATTCAATCCAAACCTGGTGCAACTCATGCTGCATAAATCGGCCTTTACCATCCTAGCCAAAAAGAATAACACCAAGTCCTCGCTCTCCTCTCACGTTTGTGTATGCTTTTCTTTTACCTAGCACACCTCTCCCAAACACCTATTCCTAGTCATTCTCCAGGCCTTAGATCATTTTGCCCACAAAGCTTTGTATGACCTCCCAAAGCTAGACTCTCACAATACACTCTCTATTTTCCTCTAGAAAATTGTAATCACATGTAATTTATTTGCTCATTTCCCCTATAGATAAGAAGTCCCTTTATGGCAGGAACTAGTGTATTATCTCTTGTAGCACATGACTGGCAAATAGCAATGCTCATTAAATAATTTTTGTTAAGTGAGTGAATTAATAGTAAGGTTCTTGAACTTGTGAATAGTCATAAGTTTCATGACAACTCTATATTTTCATGTTATTTTATGGTTGACTGAGCTCATTCACACCTCATTATCTCATTGACCTCATAAAAACTCAGTGGAGCAGGGCCAGTTCTAACCAAACACTTGGGAGTGTCCATACCATACAGTAGCCATGTCATTTCTCTTCCATATTAGTAGAGCCCTCGTTTTCTTCTGAAGTCCACTCTCCCAAGTAACTCGAACTAATCCTGATTGGTTTGAGGTCACTGTGGTGGCCTGTGCCTGCTTCCCTAGAAAACAAGGTCTGAGGCAAGGCTCACATGCCAATATGTTATTGAGAGTGAAGGAAGAAGGAAGTAAGGCAAGGAATAATGGGCAGTAACTAAAAATTAATGCTTATCCAGGTTGGCCACCATTTCTAAAGAGATATAAGGTGACTGAGCCACTTGAAATGTCTCTGGACCAGCTACAAGAAAACCTGTGCTTCTGAATAGGCCACCATAGTGGGGAATGGAGAGGCAATTGATCGACAAATTTCTTCCCATTCTCTGTCTTCCATTGGTAAGAGTTTGGCCCAATGAGGAGTAACTGCTGGCACGGTGCCTCAGTTAAGTATAGAAGTGATAGGAGGGACCAGAGACTTAACAAAGTATCTGGGCTTGCATGGAACTGGCCCAGGGTGCTGCAGCAGCTGCTGCAAATATCCAAGGGCCCAGGAGATGAAAGAATAAGAGGGTTGACATGAGATAAGGCAGATACAGTGGGGCCTCCAAGGACAGGCTTAATGGTTGATATTTTTAAAATCTGCTGGGAAAGGGGACATGGTAAGGCAAAAATCTTTAGAGACATTCTTAGAGACACTAGGAAAAATATGTGTTATATTGCATTTCATTGATTGGAAAACTCAGGATGCAATGACAATAAATAACTTGTCATAATCTAATTGGTGGCACTGTTTCTTTCATGGCAGTATATAAAATAAAGGTGTATCTTACAGTCAATGACATCTTAGGATCTGTGAAACACAGTAGGCCCTGTGTTTGCCTGCAGACATTGACGTGTAATTATGTGATGCTAGGAGCCATAGCAGTCCCCTTTCAACCATGAGAGGAGCTAACTCACAGTCAGAGGATGGCAGAGCAGAAATATGGAAAGAACCTGGGTCTTTTCAATGAGGTCTTCTCCCCATGTGACAGATTAAGAAAGAAACTTGAGAATAGGGGACTGATGTGACTTTTTCAGAGCCAAATGGATGATTAAACAATGAAGCTGAGACTTTAACCCATGTCCTTGGTGTTCTTTCCAGATAACTATAGCACAATATTCAATGCATTTAACAATTGGCCTGTTGATAACCCTATCTGCTAATCTCTTCCCACATGTCTTTTCTAGTCTCTAGTTGTCTAAAATTTGGGGTTTCTTAAAAGCAGTCTGTTTTCTCATGCTTCTGTAAATTCTAACATTTTAGAAATGTTGGCCAAAAAATAGTGAAGAAGCTTGCCCATTAAAGATTTCTTACAGAGAAAGTGCAGAGAGATCTGGGACTTTATCTTCAGCCTTCTTTTAAATGAAAATTTGATATATTTAAGGCATATACTCTAGCCTTTTAAGATTTTAAGTATATGAAGAGCAACACTTTTTTTTTTCGAAATACCTCAGTGCCACTATCAAAACCAGAGCACCAGGCTGCACGTAGATGTGATATTCAAACAATACAACAACCCACACATCATGTACCCACCCATCAGAAGAGGATCAGTAGGGCAAGTTTGGTAGTGTATGCCAGCTAAACACCAGTCCTCAACCTGCATATACTTGGCCAATCCCAAAGGTCACAGCTACCTGATAATTCTTCCTCAAGTAACTTTGAGATGGTTCCATTGGCTGGCTTTGGCTCATATTACTTTTATTTGCAAGTATTTCCGCTCCAGTAAATCACTAAATGTCAGTGGAAGTTTGAAAAATCAGAAAACAATGTCTCTATAATAATCCAGGCCCTGATTGTTTTGAGATAGGGGAAATGATTTATGTCCAATTTTACCAATATGGCCAAGCATCAAAATAAAAATCCAAATGATCCAAAGAAATCTACTGATGGCACAACTTAATGACTTAGTAAATTATTGCCCAAGAGAAAGGATTTTAAAAAAAAACAACCCACTAGGGCATACTGGTAAAAACTCTCTACAGAGGCAAAGCAGCTGGTTTCTGCATGGGGGCACTTACAGCATTTGCCCATCTGCAGTTGGCTGTGAATAATCTGGGTGGCATTTCACATCTTCACCAGAGTATCCTGCATGGTTTGAGGTTGCTAAGTCATGGGAGTGCCTTACAACAGCAAGTGAAATACAACAATATCCCCAATGTGCTAATCACACACACACACACACACACACACACACACACACACACACACACACACACCCATCAAGGCAGCAATCAATGTCTTTCTTCTCTTTACACCCAGCGTCACGTGACACCCCATCTAGCACCTCCCCTTGATGAGAAGAGGAAAATTGCATATATTTAGGGATCCCCTTCCAATAAATAGCTCAGGAAGAAATTAAGCCAATGACTTTTTGTCTGAATACTCCAAGGAAACCTGACATAAGAGAACCCAAACCATTCAACAGTGTTCTCTGTTCCTGCTATCCCTCTCCCTTACCTGGGGACGTGGAGTTGGGATATAGCAGAGGCACTCCCCCATCTTACAATTCTCCCAGGTCTCCAATGGCACAGAATTAAATTTATGGATGTGTGCCAGAGTACTACAAGCCACCTGCTGGAAGGCTCATGAAATCTGCTCTTCTTAGGAGATAAACTGCAGGTGTCTAGTTCATTATGTCCTAAGCAGAACTGAGGGGGAAAAGTGAGACTATGATAGTGATTGTAAGTGCACTTAGGGTCCTTTGCTGTGTGGGAGCTGCCAAGTGAAGAAATATGTTAGTCTTGCTTTTCTACTCACCTCTTCATGAAGCGATCACCTAAATGGGTTCTCAGAGTTCAGGGAATTGGAAAACCAGCAGTAATAAGAGAAATGCCTTGAATTTCCTTGCAAGGTCCTCGAAGGGCTTCACACACATTATTACCAGCCCTCCCAGGTCCCAGCACTTTCACCCCCAAAAAAGATGTTAGCCGCATGGGGGAGAAAATCTTCCCTTATGAGCAAGGAAGAGGGAGAGCAGAGGATTTGAGACCCCCCAGGTGTGGTTCCTGCAACTTCCGGAGTCCAGGATTCTGAAACTCCAGTGCATCAGTGAATGTGTTGGTATTTTAGAGTACACAACTCCTTTTAGGAAAATGAAAGAGAGATGGCAGTGAACGGAAACATCTGGAAGTCAACCTAAATGTCACCTCCTCTTCTCCCATCCCTGCTCCCCACAGCTTGGCACACACACACACACACTTGGGTAGCTCTGATCTATTTTTGAGCTTCAACCTCATCTGCCTTTCACATGAGGCTCTGCATTAATTATGACACTTCAGTGAAAACGAACCTTCTGACAACCTTAGCCTTGAGAATGGAAGGAGGATAAAGGCTACTCCAATTATAGGCCGTTAGCCCTAATTAATGCCCACATCCTGCACTTGGTATTCTAGACACAATCATCTCACTACTGGACGGAAGAACTCAATTCACTCTGTGGCACAGGGACCAGCAATATTAAGGTCATCACTTGCTCGTCCCCAGGGAACATGATCTTTCAGGAAAATAAGCAATTTAAACCAGGAGGAACATATAATTCTGTGTTTCTCTTTGGAAACTGTCTTTTTTTTTTTTCTTTGACATTCTTCTGGCTCATCTTCTTTTAGGAGACAGAGAGTGCTTCCCTTTAGAAACCAAAAATCCTTTTCCTTCTTTGGTTCTGGACCTCAAGTCAATATATATGTATACAGTTGGTTATTTGACATATAGATATTAAGCACTCTAATAGGATCTGCAAAAAATATAAAAGACATAAAATCTGGTTCCTCCTCTCAGGAATATATTGTAAGCAAAAGCCCCACTAAATCAGAATGTCTTCTGGGCAAGGAATACTCCTCTACTGCTTTCTGAAGAACTTCAGCAATTAATGCCCCAAGAAGTAAATTCAAATGAAGAGCGAGGCTGCTATACAGCCCCTAACCTGAGTCCCATTTAAAGCATGGAGGTGCTCAAGTTCGCAGCACTCTACCACTCTGCCTCTCTTCTCACTTTCTTCTTCCCACCCACGGGCCCATTCCACCCCTCCATTCAATGCAGCTCCACAGGCGGTCACCAAGGCCAGGAGCAGACACCAGCGAGCCCTAATCCAGGTTCCTTCATTCCGCTGATCATTTGGAATCCACTGTAATTTCTTGTCTCCACGTCACAGTCCACCACAGAGACTGTAAACTCCTCAAGGGCAGGATTTTGCTATAATCATCTCTGGATCCTCAGAGCCAAGTTCAGAACCTCACACTCATGGGATGAACAAATGATAAGGGAATTATTCAATGAATGAATAAATTTGATAAAGTAAATTTAGCAGGCTAAGTGACTTCAGCCTCAAAAGCATCCTCCCAGGGCACCTGTAGATAATGCCCAGGCCTTTCCCATACTGGAGAGATTTTTCTCAAATGACCCTCCTTGAAGTAGCCTCCTGCCCCCACTCGCTCTCTACTCATAAGTTACCTACCAGCACTTAATGTCCTTAGCAGTTATCCTGCCTATTAGCCTATTAACATGCTTGATCATTGCCTGTTAGAAAATAAGTTGTAAGAGGGCACAGATTTGTGTGGTTTGCCTGCGTATCCTAAATACCAGCATCTGATGAATGAATGAATGAATGAATGAATGAATGAATGAAGAATGTGTAATTAATATGTAAGAATATCAGAGCTATGAGGAGAGTTAATATATTTAGTATAATGCAAAATACCGGCATCTGATGAATGAATGAATGTACACGTGTAATTAATATGTAAGAATATCAGAGCTATAAGGAGAGTTAATATATCTTAATATTTAACCAATTAATATTTGTTGATAGGGAAGACAGGGTCCTGCTAAGAGTAGTAGATCAAAGATAAGTAAGACACTATCTTGAAGTTCAAAGAGTTTGCAATGTTATAGGGGCCAAAAGAATGTGCGTGCACACACACATATACACACTTCAATTTTAAGAGATCTTACAATCATGCAAATTAAGATACTATAACTGTCACTGGGAAATATTAAATGGTCTAAATCTTAAGGGACTTATTTCCTAGTAGAGAGACAGATAGCATACATGAAAAATAACTAATAGTTAATGATAGTTGTATAGCCATGTGAATCATAACTCCGTAGACCACAGAAGAAAATGGTCATCATCACCCCCTTAATGCTTCCTTCCCTCTCACTCCTCCCTAGTAAGGGGCAGACTTGGCCTATACCCAGGAAGGTGTTCCTGATGATATCTCTGCAAGTAAATATCAGTGTGTAGGTAATCTCAGGAGTGGGGGAATCATTCATCTCACTATTCAAGGAAGGCTATTTTTTTAACCTTTATATTCTTCAGAGCACTTAACACACTCCCAGATTGCAATAAATTATAATTAGTAATAACAACGATGTTATTCCTGGTTTCATTACTAGAGGCATTAATTTTTAATGTTTATTGTACTCAGATATGTGTGGAAGACTTGAAATGTATTTAATAACGATAACTTCCACCTTCCGAGCTCTAGTGATAGTCTACTGGGATGTAACCATGGCACACCACATTTAATGCTCTGAGCAGAAGGCAGCAAAGGGAAAATCGGACAATGAGGGGAAAACTGTAAGCTGAGAAAGCATGTCTGCTCCTTAGGATCTGAAGCCCATCAGGGTATACTCTGCAGTCTACAAGGTCTCCCTCTGACCCAGCCTGGCACGGAAGACCCTAAGAAACCCCCAAGATAAACAGGCTCAGAAAGACTCATTCTGTGTTTGGAATTGCACATTCATAAAGGGAGCTGAGGAAGTAGGCCTTCTTGGGGCTGTAAAGGCTGGTGATTCCTATTGGTTCCAGGCTGACAGATCACCCCCTCCCTCCTCTGCTTCCTTTCCTGGGCCAGACTAGGCTATATAGAGAGGCTTTCCCTTGTCCATGTAGAAGGTATTGGTAAGGGTGAGGGGTCTGTGTCCAGGTTCTACCCTGACTTCCTGTGTGCTACTGGATAGCAGCTCCCTCCACTGAAATTAGGCCTCTGCCCACAAGTCAATGAAGGCCCCATATCTCAATGACAGTAGTTCACCTATGCAGAAGCTGCAGTCGCATTTTCACTAATGAGATTGGGATGCACTAAAATCTGCCTTCAACCTGGGTACTTGGCCAAAACCTGCTATTCTGTTTGAGACAAACTAACCAAAGGCCCACTTCTGCATCATGGCTGGGACCCCTGAACCTATGTGTGATTGATGATTCTATAATCCCCTGGGTCACTAGCTTTTCTATTCAAGGTAATGCCATCAGTTAAACAAAACAAAAAACAAGCCAAGTCATTTGAACTTATTAATATCTGCATACTTTCAGATGTAGGAGAGTATTGCACATGGACCTTGGAGTGAAAATTCTTGCTATGTGCTTTGTGTGTGGAAATTCTACCAGTCTGTTAAGATCTAAATATGCATTTATCAGAGGCCCAGTGCACAAAATTCATGCAGGTGTGGTCCCTAGGCCTGGCCAGCGATCAAAGTGCGAGCAACTGGCATGGAAGGGCAGGTCCGAACTGACCTCTGGGTTCTGGGAAGCACCTGAGCACCCGAACTCCCACGCGCCCCCCTCCGCCTGAGTCACAGCACCTGAGTCACAGCGCCCGATTCCCCACGCGGATATGCAGTGAGCGCGGCCCAGCACCACGGGCCAGGGTGCAGCATGGGCCTCTGGGACGCCCAATGGTGCCACACAGAAGCCAGGCAAGCAGTGCGCTCTCTGCCAGCTGTCCGCACAGACCGGCTCCTTTGCAAACCCATGGGAAGCCTGACTGGCCCCTGTGGTCCCAGCAGCTGAGGCCTGGCTCACTCAGAAGATGCCACGCGGGTGCAGGGCAGGCTCCTCGTGGGCTCCCAGCACCTGAGCGTGGGGGCTTCCCTGGTGTGCGAGCCCTGTTGTCCTAGAGGAGGGTAGCAGGGGAAGTGAGAGCAAGCTTGGTGGACACCCTGTATTCTCACACCTCCGTCACCATCACTAGTGTCCCCACGTAGCCATGTAGCCAGTGAGAGCTGCCCCCTCGTGGTCAGTGCACACCATAGCAAGCAAACTCCAGGTCTCCCGGTCAAACTCCCCATGGAGGGGACAATTTGCATATTAGGCTTTTATTATATAGGATTAGCAAGGGTAAAATGCTTCAAAAATTAATGGTGATTGCAAAATCTGTTAATTTTAAGAACAAAACTAATTATTTAAAACTTTCTAATTGCTAAATAAATGGGAAAATGGGAAAATTAATGGGCAGTTAATACAAGTGTATTTTCCAGACAGCTTTAGGAAGAACAATGCAACCTTTTGCAACCACAAATGTTTATTGGAATGCAAATCATCCAAGGCAGAATAATAAAGATAAAATATTTCTAATCTTGGTTACTTAAAAAAAAAAAAAAAAAAATCTGGCCCTAGCTGGTTTGGCTCAGTGGATAGAGCGTCGGCCTGCGGACCGAAGGGTCCCGGGTTCGATTCCGGTCAAGGACATGTATCTTGGTTGCAGGCTCCTCCCTGGTCGGGGCTCCTGCAGGACAGAACCAATTGATGTGTTTCTCTCACATCGATATTTCTCTCTATCTTTCCCTCTCTCTTCCAGTCTCTCAAAAAAAAAAAAAAACTAATCAAGAAATGGACTGGCTGTTAAGTAACTTACTTTCTTGTGGGTAATGCTCCCAACTCCTCCACTACCTAAGCGAGCGTAAGCCTGTCAGATGGTAGCTGTAGGGCCTGAGCTCTCCCAGACCAGCCAGCGGCTCCCAGAGCTGACAGTGTTGCTTCTATACCCTGTCAAACTTAAAACATGGCTCCTAAAACTTTCCATAATAAAATGTTTGGAATAACTAAATGTTTAAAATAAAATTTGTTATTTAGACTTGTAACCCAGAAGTTCATTCTTGAATGGTAGTGTTTGGCTTTAGCCAAATGTTGACAAATAACATGACTATTCAACATTAGGCCACAATGTGAAGTCCATGCATTTCTTGGGCTTCCCTCCCTAATTTCCACTCTCAGCAAGAAGTAACTGTGTCCCAAAGAAGTCTACATTGAGAGACTAACCAATGATTAAATGAACTCCCCAGGTTGGGTTCGCTACGCTGCTTTTCTCCCTCAATGATTAGTTTCTACTATTTTAAGTTGTATGGGTAATCTGCCCCCAAGTTCTGTACACACAACCTATGTTTAGGTTTTCCAACACAGGTGGCACAGCCAGTGATATCGAAAGCAGAATGCATAGCTCCTTTCTCCCCAGGCTTCTGTGCAGAGGCTCGAGGCCTCACTCCATGTCCTACCCCATTCAGACGTCCAGGCCTCGCCTCACTGTTCTCTCCATTTCCCTCTTGCTGGTCTCCCACACACACAATAGACAGACGTGCCCTTGTGGGAAAACCTGAGGAAAAGACCCACAGCCTGTATTTGCCTAGGTCGTGACATGCTTTCCATTTTTACTGACTTCTTGGAGAGCTTAGTGTCTTCCTTTCATTGAGTCAACATCAAAAGAAAAGCAAATTCTCCTGCATCCTGAGTCCACACAAGACCAGAAAGAACAGCAGCGGGCTACCTCAGACGGTGCTGCTCAGACACACTCATGTGACCCAACCCATCGTGCCACGTATCATGCTACCCAGTTAGACATGTTACAACTTGCCACTGCATAGCCTCGCCTATGCCACCTCGAGCAGTAAACATGCCAGCATAATTAATGTCTTAACAACTTATTACAATCCTCAGATAATTAATCACAAAAGCTAAACATGCTGTCTCACCCTCCTAATGTGCTAATGCTCTAATTATTATGCCTCAATTAAGAGGAAGTCAATGCTCCTTGCTTAGAAGTGCATGCTTAATAAGGGCTCCTGTATGGCTCCAGAGAACAGCAGTACGGGGCAGGGAGAGGGAGGAGGCCTTTACCAGAAGTTTTATAGGCAGCTTTCAACAAGAAACTGAATTTCATCTTTGGATGAACACAGTGTTCTGAGAATCTACCAGCCCTTCGACTATCTCCGGATGGGGGAAACTGTTCTTGAATTTTCTTGAATTTCGTCTTTGGATGAACACAGAGTTCTGAGAATCTACCAGCCCTTCGACTATCTCCGGATGGGGAAACTGTTCCAGGAGAAGGTGTGAGTCTGTGCTGGCACGTGTGTGTGTGTTTTGGGGGATTGTGAGCTAGAGAACAGTCACTCCCTTTTTAAGAGATTATGAGTGAGCATGGTCCATGTGACTGGCTACTTCCTGGAAAGCACATGACTCAATGTGTCTTTAATAGTGGTTTCCTGTGTTTGAAACATATTTTCAACTTATTTTAAATAGATTTTACATTGCATTTATAATACGCAACACTGAAACAAAGTTTCCCAAAAGTAAAAACATCATTCCTGAAGGCATTTTGATATTTTATATCGATTTTATTCCATTTTTTAAATGCAGATTGCAATCCACTAAATTGATCTCATAACCCACTAATATATCTTAGTACTGGGGTGAACAACATTGGGCTGGAAGCTGAATAGCCCACAAGGAGGTTCCCGTTTTCTAAGTCTTTCAACTGACTGAGACTAAGATCTGGCTTCTTAGTCCTAGGTTCCTTTATCCACTAATCAATAAATACATCCTGAGAAGTCACATGTCCCTCACTTCCTAGAGCTTCATCCATCTGTCTCCTTATCTGACTATTTATAATCAGTGGCAGGTCAAGAATGACCAGTCTTGCCCTAACTGGTTTGGCTCAGTGGATAGAGCGTCGGCCTGCGGACTCAAGGGTCCCAGGTTCGATTCCGGTCAAGGGCATGTACCTTGGTTGCGGGCACATCCCCAGTAGGGGGTGTGTAGGAGGCAGCTGATCGATGTTTCTCTCTCATCGATGTTTCTAACTCTCTATCCCTCTCCCTTCCTCTCTGTAAAAAATCAATAAAAAATATTTTTAAAAAAAGAATGACCAGTCTTAAAGCCTAACAAAGTTTTAGGGAACCCTTTTAAAGCAAATAGAACTTTTGAACTATTCTGAGCATTGAAACCAAAATCACTCCAGCCTTTGCTTGGACCCATTTTCTTCTATTTTTATATTTTTCTCTTCTTTTACCACTGTTGGAAAGTTCTGTCTTGAATACTTTATGGACCACACCAGAGCATTCTGGTAGGAAGAGGCCCAGTCTCTCCAGGATGCACTCCTTCTCCAGCCTTTGCACCTGCACTACCCTAAGTCCACTCCATTTGTGACCAGTCCCTGGATTCATCACTACACTCCCATCCCTGTGGCTGTAACAAGCCTTCTGGATAAGGAAAGCTAAGATTCCAAATCCTATATTATTTCATAATGAGAAGACCAGTTCTGTTCCTTTGTGTTTGATACTATTTCTTGAACTTTGGGAAATGCTGATAAGTACCAGACACAGTTTCAGCCCGTTAAGAGTTTACAGACTTCTTAGCAAGAGGACACGTAGAAGCATTCAAAAGGAAAAGCTCTCTGTAGTGGCTGAAACTGGAATGGCAACAGGCATGGATGAGGGGAGGGGTAAGGAGATGGGGTTGTTAATACATTCTTACTATAAGTATTTTTAAAATGCAAGACACTATTGCCAATGTGTTCTGGAGAATTCAGGAAGAAGCAGGAGGTTTTCTGGCTCCTCAGTGTTTGACTCTTCCAGATTGCAATGGATCATTCTCTTCTTCCATCAGCCTCCACTCTCTAGTAGGTCAAGTCCAGGAAAACTATTCACTATCAGCCATCAAAGAAAGCAGGACACTCTGCTGGTGAAGGGCACAGGCTCGGGGGTCAGATGGACCAGGATTGGAGTCCCTGACCTTCCATTTCTATATGATCTTGGGTAAGTTATTTAACTGCCCTAAGTCTTTGGATGATGATGTTGATGATGATGATGTCTTTGGTTATCCAAGCTCATGGCTTTAAACACCATCCATATGTTACTGATGCTAAAATTCATGTTTCTAACGCAAACCTTATCCCTATACTCCATATGTGTCCATTTCCTATTCCACATCTATACTTGGATACAGCTCTAGAATCTAACACTGAACATATCTAGAATGGAGCTCAGAGTATTTCCCCCCTCTATCTGCTCCTCCCATCTCTTTCTGATCTCATTAACTGCCATCTTCATTTTTCCAATTGATAACCGTGCCATTACAGCACCAGCCCCTACCGGTGAACTGACAGCTTCCCATCCTTTCACCATGTGATGACCTCAGATCATTGAGACATCTTTTCTCTTCTTAATCTTCAAGGATCTGCTGGGCCTATTGCTTCATCTGCTGAAGCCCAGAGCAGTTTTACATCACTGCGCTTCCTGGCAGATCCCTGCAGCCAAACAACTGCTCACCACATGTTCCACACTCTCCAGGCCAATAATCTCCACTCCTCCTGCTGCTCAAGACTAGGAGGAAGGAGGCTCAAGACTAGGCTCCCGTTTGGCTGTACCTTTCATAGCAAAGTAGAATATGCTTGATCCTTTCCTAGGGCCACAGGATCTATAAAACAAGCCCCTGACATACTGCAATATAAAACATTAGGAAAACTATCAAAAAGATAAAAAAATTTAATCCATTCCCTTAGGGCCAGTGAGTCTTACACCTGTTATATGAAGGAGAGATACATCATTTTTATTTTTTTGAGGATGTAAAAAATTAAACTATCCAGCACTTTGCCCATGTGACTGTTTTGGCCAATGAAAAGTACACAGAAGAGATATAAGGCCAGTCCTGGCCCTTAAAAACAACATGCCAACATCTTCTATCCTTTGCTTCTCTTTCCATTGAAACCACGAGTGCCAGTGGTTATAACTAAGTGATGAAGAATGCCAGATCCCTGAGTCACATCCTAAAGGGAAGCCACCTAACCCACGTCAGAATATGAACTATGAATAAATGTTTCTTATGTTAAGCCACAGATATTTCAGAGTTTATTTGTTACTTTAACAAAGTGCAGCCTATCCTGGTTAATATACCTTGGGGAAAAGACACCAAATTGAAGTCAAACTATTGTTTACATTAATAATAACTGCTATTGAGGACTTTTTCTATGTCAGGTACTGTGCTCAGCAATATATATACACATGAAAGCACTAAAACATAAATAAAAATATATTATATATGTGTATATTTTTATAACAACACTAGCATTTTACACCATTTTACACCGGGAAATCAAGATTCATGGAGAGGTTTACAAAAAGCTGCTCCAAGGTCAAGCGATTAGGGATGAAGGTTTTCTGATGCCACAGTTCATGATATTTCAATGATTTTACATTGTCTATCTCATGGTAAAGCTGCCCTCTTCCCTTTTTTGGTAGGAAGAGATTGCCTCGATTATATTCCTTATTCTTTTTTAAAAGCCTGCTATTATTTCTACCAAATTCAGAATTTTCTGCATACTGCCTCATTACTTGCTCTACTGAGTCACTGAACACAACAGTTTCTAGTACATTCTGTGTGGCTAATCGTTATGGAAACCCAGTGGGAATTGTCCATCATTCTTCGTACGTATTCTGAATATGAGAACCTGCCCACTAATTTAGCTGTAATCTAATCAAAAGTAAGGTGTTATAGGGAAAGTCACCTAGGTGTTTTGGTCTATGCCATTGCAGTCATGAAAATGTTAATTATACCTCAACCCATCTAGATAAAACAAACCCAGCTCACAAGTAGGTGCTGAGGCTGCTCTGTGTATGGGGCATCATAAGGGCAAATGTTTTCATGATTTACATCTGAGCTCTGGGTCCTAGTGAGCAACATCAAATGCAGCTTTAGGAAACAAGCTGGGCTTCTAAATCATACACATTTTCACATAAAAAAATTTATCCTTCGTTCTATTAATAAGATAAAAATATCATATTTTGGTAGTAGATAACATGAATGTATACGTCAGTGCTTTCATTTTTATAATTAAATTCCATAGTCACAGCAATCCTGTGAAAGAGCTAAAATGGTTATAATTATCTCCATTTGGCAAAATTGAGGCACAGTGACGTAGGGAAGTTCTCACAGTGGTGGCCTGGGACTGATGCTAGATCCCCAGTACCCTGCTGAGCAAGCTGTGCCTTTCTACAAAAGAGCACTTGGTATCGCGGATATTCTCATAGTGTCCCATCTCATCCTAATTGCACAGATCAGTAGGACACACCCTTTAACAGAAACTAGTATATGCAGAACAAGCTTTTAGCATTTTAAATGTCCCATCTATCCTATCTTTTCTTTTCTCACTTAAAAATATAAGACTGCTGAGTCATTCAGAGCTGATGCACCACGCCTCTTCCTCTGACCTGTTTCATCGGACACATTTTTCATATCAAAACTTTATCATCTTATGGGCTCCTATAAGCTGTGCTTATAAAACATATATGGGCCTCTGTTCCAAATAGATTATGACACCCCCCCCAGCCAGAAGCAAGCTTCAATTTGCTATAATTAGTTACTTCTGATGAAATCCCCACCATGGGCCCCTTAATGACCATGAAAGAAAGGTCCAGGAAGGTTATGGACAAGGTGAACAGATGCCTCGTTTACCAAATGATTTATTTGGAAGTTGCAATATCTGGTGTTTCCATCCAAATCCCAATGGGAATGGCAATAGTCCCCAAATGGCTCAAATAAAGAGACCTATATGAAGGGGTTGCCTGCAGAGTGATGAGTGAAAATACTGAGGCTCCCAGACAGTGGCAACTGATGAAAGCCATTATACTTCCAGGGCAGAAGGGGCAAGGGCCGGAATCAGTGTAACCAAAACCCTGTGAGGGCTATTGTGGCAGGGTAGAGCTACTGGCAGAAACACCACAGGAAAACGGGAAGAGAGCAAGAAAGAAATACCATCACTTCTCTCTGCCCATCCTCTGGTCTCTTGCTGGTGCCTCCCACTGGCCCAACCCAATCAGAAGCCAAGGGGCAAAGGGGTTCAGGTAATACAGTCTGCAGCAGACAGTCTCCAGGTACAGAGCAAGGCAGGAAAGGACAGACAATGGGCCTGGGGCTGCAGTGGGATGGTACAGACAGAGAAGAAACAGTACATATGGCTATTCACGGGCCTTCAGTTATACATTCTGTCTGCATGGGTGGGAGATTCTTTTCATAAGAATGTATCCCTTGTCAACATTCCAACATCTGACGCACACATAAAATACTGGTGTAAAAATGGCTCTGGCCTGAATACACATCAATGTTTTTTAATATATTTGTAAATATAGTCATTGGCTGTTCCAAGAGAGAATTATGCATCATCAACTGACATAAAAGGAAGTATAATGTCATCTTAAATTGCTGCTAGAAGAAATAGCATGAAATTATGAGCAATTAGGAAAAGAAATATTGTATCCCTATGGCGGCTCAGGTTTTACTGAGAGAATCCCTTTGGACCAGTTATGGGAGCTGCCACATAAACGTTTCAGGCCCCCACCCAGGCAAGGGAAAGAGTTATGACCTGGGAGTACGTTTCCATGGCAAAGCTTTGGGGATTTAATGCAGTGAAGTAGTGTGGAGCACATCAATGGCACAAGGTCAATGAAGAAACCTGTTCTGTACATGAGGAGTGTTTACAAGAATTCTGTAAATGTGATTTAGAAAACTCTTATCTCATAGATGCCAATATTTAAGATAACAAATGACTCGGGAGAAAAACAAGAGCAGTACCCTCAAGGGAGCTGTGTCTAAGAAAATACAGATCTGGATCTAAGGGAATAGGAACTGAGGCTGTGGCTTAGTTCTAAACAAATAGTATCTGCCTTCAGAAGTGTATTTTCAATTTGGGGTTGACCATACACGATGACTCTATAATACCAATCAATTAACTTTCTCCTTGAAAAAGGATCACAGTTCTTCTAATACCCATTTGTTCTGAAACAGGAGAGGGCCTAGTATTGACCTCTGAAATATTGTAGAAAGAGAGCTTTATCTCTTTGAACTATGAAATCAAATACAATCTCTGCCTGGCATTCAAGGACTTAATCCATCTCCTCAGGTTTACCTCCCAATGTTCCCCTACAAATTAGCCAAACTTAATCCTCTATGTCACTTTAATTGTATTGTTTCTTCAGTCACTAATCTCTACTATCTTTGCTGATCATAAATGTGTTAATTCTTCAAGACCACCTTCTTTATAGCACATTTCTTGACCTTTGCATACATACTGCTTCCTCCATCATTTGAACACTCATTGCGGTCAATTAGTTCATGTAAATGGTATTTACTGTATTCTACCTTGTGTTATAGTCATCTCTATTCTTACTTACTGTTCTCTAAGACATTAGAAGTTCCTTGAAGAGAATGTTCCCTATTTTTGTAAACCCTAAAGTGACTAATATACAAGAGGCTTGGTCAGTGTATTGAATTGGCCTGAATGGGATTAGAGGGATGAAATAATGAATCAGAAATCCCATTTAAAGCTCAAGAAATTAATCTTGATTTTTCTCTCTCACTGAGTCACAGATTAAATGGATCTTTCCAATATTGTCAGAAAAGATGTTTTCTAGACAAGGGATCTCTAGACTGCTTTAGCAATGAGATGGTTAATTCCAAGAAGGAATTTAAGCCTTCATACTGGTCTCCAAAAGTGACTTCATTCATACCCACATTACATAAATCCCACATGCTGATGAATTCTAAATATAAATTCCTAGATCCCACTCTCTCAAAAAAATCCAGTCCTATATCACAACTTGTCTCCTGAATACATCCCCTTGGATGTTTCAAAGTCACCTCAAATTCAACATGATACATTTGAAATTCATGGTCTCCACTCCACTTTCCCCTTGCTCCCATCCTCACAACGCTTCTTCATTCCAAATTTCTCATCTGAGTTGATGCATCTTTATCAATTATGTTTCATCTGTCTAGGTCATCCTGTGCTGCCCTCTGCAAACACCTACAAGGCTGCAGTGAAGCAGGTCTAGCCCATGCTCTCCACTTCTCTCTCATCCTCTAACTGGAGAACTATTCCTGTCACCCCTTGCCTTAACACACATTCTGGTTTCCATCACTCACTTGAACTCTGTAGCATGACACCCAAAGTCCTTCATAATCAGGCCCCAGCTCCCTTCCCAGTCACATCTCCTATAAGTCATATTCTTTCAGAATCCCACATTCTCTCTCTTCTTGCCCTTCCTATGAACTTTTAAAGACTCAGTTAAACATCACCTCATCTGCAAAGCCTTTTCCTGATCCCCTTTCTTCACACTGCTCTACAGAAGTCTTATACATTCTCTTCTCCATTTTCATAGTTTTATTTCTTAAGTCTCAAAATATTTGGTGAAAAGTGTCTATGTGCAGTGGGGAGAGAGGGATGAATTAATAGACTGACTTGCCATTCAGACACACTTTACTAAGGTGTATGTGTGTATATACGCTGCACACATAATGTAATAGCTGTAGCATGTGTCCATCTCCCCCAATACCCTCTCCATTGCTCATTATGATTTGATAAGACCAGTCTGTGTCTTGGTTATTCCAGGATCCTCAGAAACTACTGTTTGTGTGTTCTAGTGATTTCTTTGTGACTTCATCCTTTGGTACCTGATACTTTCTTAGGTTTTCAGGAGATATGTGATAAATACTGTTCATCAAAGTAAATGACTGGCTCGTTGTGCAATTTCCTAATCTATCAGACAGAAAGGTAACTTGGTTTTACAGAGATTATCTGTTTATTGAGAAAAATTTACTGAGACATCTGAGTAGAGTTGTCTTCTTGGTACCAAACAGAGAAAACAGGTTGAGATAACATTCATTTAGATGCTCTATCTCTAAGATAAGGCCACACTTTCTTCATGACTTTTTTTAAATCCTCACCTGAGGATATTTTTCTACTGATTTTTAGAGAGAGTAGAAAAGAGAGGGAAAGACAAAAAGAAATATTTATGTGAGAGAAGCACATTGATTCGTTGTCTCCTACACGTGCCCTGACCAGAGCTGGACATGGGAAGGAGCCTGCAACCAAGGTACATGCCCTTGACCAGAATCAAACCCGGGACCCTTCAGTCTGCAGGCCGATGCTCTGTATACTGAGCCAAACTGGCTAGGGCTCTTCATGACTTTTCATGGGATTCAAAAAGGCTGTGCAGCCTTCATCTGTGGTATTTCAGCAGGAGGAAGAAGAGGCAGAAGAAATGGAATTGAAACTGATATGGAGCCAGAGACTGTAGGAGATGAAAAAAGCACACAGGAGCCTCTCAGTCTCTTGGGCTAGCTCCACGATGATGCAATTGATTAGGAACTGAATTAATCTCAAAAGACCTATATTCAAGTCTTATTTTTCTATTTCCTGCTTGGATCACCTTAGACAATTCACACAACTTTCAGGTCTCTATTTTACTTCATCTGTAAAGGAAGGATAATAATAATTACCTTATGTATTGTTGAGGGGATCAAATTAAATTTTGATCATGAACTATAGTGCTCTGACTAAAAGATGGGAGTCTAGTATATATGGGTATGCTTACTAATTGTATGACCTTAAGCAGGCTACTAAAACTCTTGTAGCCTTTGTTTTCTGATGTAAAATGGGCACAATAGGGTGTGTTTGTGATAAAATGAGATCATTTTTGCAGTGTTCAGCACAGTACATGATAAATATACAATTAATGATTTTATAATTATTTTAAAATGTCAAATTCCATATACATGCATGGAGCACACACACACACACACAAACATATGGGCTGATGGAGGGACAGGTATCATTACCAGTGCTCTGTCCATGGAAAGAACAATAAAATCATACAAAGCAAAAGATCTGCAATTGAAACTTATAAGTAGTTGATAAGTATTTCACAAAGAAAGTATTGGTAAGAGATGGGATTAAAGAATAAGTGAACTATAAAAAAAGAAAGGGCCAAGTGGTTACAAGAAGCACAAGCAAGTGACATGAAGGGAGCCAGGTGTGAAATCCATGAAGTATGAGAAAAGCTGCACCAGGTTTGTATGTAGCCAAGGTCATTGCTAGTCATGAGACCCTTAAAAGAGCTAAGCTGGGCTCCTGGGAGCAGGATATCCAGGCAGAAGGAACAATATGAACAAGCTGGTGCAGCATAAAAGTGTAACTCATTGACAGAGGGAAGATGGAAGACCACCTTACCCAGGGCGGAGCCTGAGTTGGACAATTCTCTGGCCTAGTACACCAGAAGTCAAGTCCAAGGAGACTTGACAAGCCATGCTCTGATTCTTCAGTCCTCCTTGAACAGAAAGTAAAAGGTGAGCTGAAAACATATACATGCTTTTTATCCCCACATCTCACCTCAGAAGAGAGGTCTTAGAAGGATATTGAGTCACCTCCCTCTGCTACTGATGAAACAAGGCAAGTCACAAAGCAAATCCCAGCATACTGTGGGGCCTCAGGGTACAAAAGGATCACCTGGAATGGCCTCTGGACCAGTGCCAGGTGTCCTGTCCAATGCAAAGCCATCTGCAGGGGCTGTGGCTTGTTGATCCCGTCTCTGGCAGCAAGCACATACGCCCTCAGGGTGACATGCTTCTGGCAGAGGATGTGGTCCATGCTTAGTGCAATTCTGTCCAAGGTCTTCCTCAAGAAGGAAGGATGGAGAAACCTGCCGTGGCCCCATTGTCTTGGATACCTCATTAAAAGAGAAGGTTCCCTAAAAACGTTTGGGGTTTGAAGTCTCTTCTTTGCATTTTCTAAAAGGGAAAGAGGTGTGGGCCATTATTCTTTCTCTTCTGTGCTCAACACTTTCTCCACATCCCCTGGGCCTCCACCCCAGAGCAGACATCCCTGGTAGCCACCAGGCACAAAGCCCCAACACTGGGGACAAAGCCTTATCCTCCCCCATTCAATCTTGGGCCTAATGGATTTCCCATTGATCTTGCTTCAGCCCAGGCATAAAACCCAGGGCTCTGTGTAATGCACTTATTTCTTAAAATATCCTTATAAATCTTTGCCATTGCATTCATTAATTACAGCCCGGTCAGGACTCTGGCTGTTAGTTCTGGGTGGCAACTTCATTTATTCCCACATTCAATGCTTTATTTCCATGGAGTTATTTCAGTCTCACACCATTACTTAGCTTACCCACCATTAAACTGCCCCAGCCATATCATCAAGCAATTTTTAAAAAGAATTCACCCCATATTTTTTAAATTTTAGATAAAATATCCAAGTTATTCTAAAACTCTATGGTAAACAGGAACACTAGAAAATAGCAGCTAAACATTTATTGAGTCTTTCTATACTATACAAAGCTCTCTAAATACATAGCCACACTTACACACAAAATAATTCTATAAAATAAATATGTTTATCAATGTCCTAGTTTTATAGATTGAGAATTAAAAGATTAATAACTGGTTCGAAGTTAATGGGTAGGGTCATCACTGGAATTCAGGTTTATCCAATTCTAAACCTCAAACTTTTATTAAAAAAAAAACAACAACACTATAGTAATCCCAAACTCATAACTGTATACCTTACTAACCCATAGTAAGGAGATGCACACTGAAATACAAATATAGCATTTTGGAGTTAAAGAGACCTTTTAAATGTTTTAATCCAATCTCCATACTTAGCAGATGGACCCTGGGTCCCCTGGAGTGACACACTGTGCCCAGGGTCACAGAGCCATAGAGGCAGAGCCAAAACTGGGACCAGGCTCCTCATTTTCAGCAACATGCCCTCCCCGCCGTAGCCTGCTGCTGTCCAAATGCTCTGTTACACCGGAATTTGTTTTCCCCTGGGTGCAGATGAAAGTAGAAGGATCTGTAGAGTGGTGTTAAGTGAATTGAATGTTCCTTCTGCAAATGAAAATGAGGGGCTAATTAGATTTCATAATCACTCTCTCCGATTAAAGTTGCCCTTCCTCCTCCTCCAGCGTCCCCCACCTCGGACATCCCTCTGCTATGATCTGCAATATCCCCACTTTGTCTAAATGTGTCTCCTCACACATCCGTCCTGATCACAAAACCCCATTTAATTCCTCCTCTAACAGCCAAAGACTGCATCTGGCTGGATGGGGGTTGGGAACCTGAAATCAAGCCTGTTCTAACGGTGAAAAACCAGAAGGTTCTTAATCTGTAATGGCAAAGCTGTAGCTCAAAACCTCCCAGAGGCCATGTAGGGAACTGAGACAAGAGAAGTCAGTAGGGATTAGGACATACCAGTTTCTTAAGTGAACGCCAGGAACTACAGTGGACCATGGGGCCACACACCTCCCAACGAGAGGCAGCTGCTCCTTTTCTCCGGGCAGTGCATGCTGATAACAACGTAAGTTCCATGAGGGCGGGGACTCTGTCTCCTACCCTGGGGCATGTCCAATGTGTGAAGTGAGTCTGGCAAATATTAGGCACCCAGTGAATATTTCCTGAATAAAGGGATATTATTCAACCATAAAAAGGCAGGAAATCCTGCTACTTACAACAATGTGGATGAACCTGGAGGACATTATGTGAAGTGAAATAACCCAGACACAGAACTACAAGTACTGTGTGATCTCACTTATATGTGGAATCTGAAAAAGTGGAACTCACAGAAACAGAGAATTGAATGTTGAATGGTGGATGCCAGGGGGTAGGGGTTGGGTGAAATTAGATGTTGGCCCAAAGCTACAAACTTTCAGTTATGAGTAAGTTCTGGGGAACTAATGTACAGTATAGTGACTATAGTTACTTGAAATTTGCTAAGAGACTAGCTCTTAAGTATTGTCACACACACACACAAGAGAGAGAGAGAAAGAGAGAGAGAGAGAGAGAGAGAGAGAGAGAGAGAGAGAGAGAGAGAAACTATGTGCGATGATGCATGTGCCAATTAGCTTGATTGTGGTAATCATTTCCCAATGTATACTACATCTCACAAATTATCACATTGTACACCTTAAATATGCATAAACTTTATCTGTCAATTATACCTCAATGAAGCTGGAAAAAAATCTATATATATAAAAGCCCAAGTGACCATCCAACCATTCCACCATTGGACCAGTAGCTATGAGGCGCACTGACCATCAGGGGGGCAGACACTCAACACAGGAGCTGCTGAGCTGTGGTGACTTGGCAGCTGTGGTTCTCGGGTGATGCACCCGGAACCAGAGAGGAGGGAGCCCGATTCCAGGGTGCATCACCCAAGAACCACCCTCTGGCAATCCAGGACCCCTCAGGGGCTGTTGGAGAACCAGTTTTGGCCCACCTGTACATGAATCTGTGCACCGGACCTCTAGTAAAGAAATAAAGAGCCAAATCCACCTCCCACCTCACCTAGCTGCTGTGTGAGACATGATGAGATCAGCAGTCCAGTGGAAGCATGACTGTCTGGACGCGCTGGGACACAATCCCCACCCACAGCTTGATTCCCTCAACCTTGGGTCAGAGCACCAACGGCAATTGAGACCCATCCAGGACTTGTAAAACTATGTAAATGCATACACATATGTAAATACAGCGATTTTTGTGTCTGCATATAAACCCAGCCCAGCCAGTTCTCATCATTCATGCACTGAATTCCTGATCTCTCCATTTCATGCTTGTACTTTCCTTATTCCATCTTATTTACAGTAGATTCTGCCCCTGAGAAAGAGACCCAGCTCTGTCCTCTTCTCTCATTCTGTTCCACATGGAGTGTGTGCATGTGTGTGTGTGTGTGTCTGTGTGTGTGTGTCTGCACGCACAGGTGTGATTGTAAGTCACTTTGTAAAATGTCAAGTGTGATCCAGCCGCTCATTAATAACACCTAACTCTGCATTGCTGGGTAAATAACTAAATTGCCACTTTTCTTGTGTCATCTCTTCCTGCCTGTGTTGTCACTTTGGTACTTCAAGGGATCAAAATGTGGAAACACATTTAGTTCTAAAAAAACGTTATCTTCAAAGGAAAAATTCAACAACTGTCTTGAGTTGACATAAATGGCTCTATATCATTGTTCTTCCTTACAAAGATTTCAAATTTTAAAATGCAATTTGGTAGGTTTCTCTGATATCACACATAATAATTGGTTATAATTAGAAAGAAATTGCTTCTAGGGATAAGTAAAGGATCCAATTGTGTTAAAAAGGAATGTGCCTTTAATGTCAAGGCAACCTTCTTACTTATATTAAGTCCATTATGTTGCGGAGTAAGAAAACTGGTCATCTCCTTAGGTGAGGACTAGGACCCATCTGCACTGGGACCCCAGGCAGGACGAGGAAGCGTGGGCCAAGGAAACTAAGGGCTTGGGTTCTAGGACTCATGCCACAACATGAGACCTGCACAAAATAAACTCCAATGTCCATTTTTTTTCTCCTAAAAGTAGACCAGAGGAGGTGATTTATGACACAGAAAACTCAAGAAATGTTTGAATGAGCCTAGAACATGTTCTTCCTGGAAAGCAGGAATATTCTAGCCACAGATGTGAAACAGACACAAAGTGAGTCAAGGCACAAGTGAGTAAGATTCTTACCATCACCCATACTTTAGGAGTGAAGCATTCTGGGGGTCAAGCATGAGGTGATGGGGGCCTAAGAATGAGGATATACAGGAGGAGATCGGGCTGAGAGACAGCCAACCCAGACACCGCAGGTGATGTTTTGAGTGAAATATCAGATTTTCCTGCTGTTGCTCTGAGCTCCATAAATCCCTAGCTAATAAGGTGCCGATGACAGAGGTGTTCTTTAATAACTTCCAGGGTGTAATAATTGATGGCATAGCCAGCTGGTTGCTGTGATCAGATATAAATTAAATCATCTTTATTGTTTTATGTTTCCTCTAACTCCCTAACCCCCACCCAGTCCAACTACCTTTTCAGCTTCTTTTCACCAATCATGAGAGAAAAATTTGTCTGCATCGCTTATCAAATGACAAGAGCTGGAGGGAAGAGAAGCAGGAGGATGAAAAACAAGTTCTAAATGATTCTAAGTCCCCTGGGCCAGAAATTAGTTTCTTTCCCGCCCCCCCCCCCCCTTCAAATATTGAACAATTCCCTCCTGTACTTTCTTTGCCCAACTGTACCACAGGTCCAGCTATGGCTACGCATTCTCTCATTGAAGAAGAATGCCTGGAGGGCCCCTGGTGGGCCAGGCCCTGCTCTGGACACTGGCTACAGATGAAGAAGACAAGGTCATTTGCTCAAAGAGTTCACTGCCAGGGTGGCATGGAGGGAGGGGCAACAGAGGCGAATAGATGGCTGTGACAAGGGGAGACAATGGAGATATAGCTGAGAAGACAAAGGAGAGTGAGATAAATGCAACACATGTGGGGAAAATCAGGGCAAGTTTTTAGAAGCAAATGGAAGTGAGGCAAGAAGGGACAGTGTCAGAGAAGGTTCCTGTCAAACAAGGCTCATTCTGCGATACCTCCCCTGCCTCTCTCACTCACTCTGTCCTGAGACAAAGTGTCCAGGCATCAATGAAGTGCCTTGGAGCTAGGGGACACACCTCGGTGGTTTGCCTTGGCTGCCTCTCCATCCTCCCCAACCCTATCTCATTCTCTCCCTTGATAAATAATTTCTGAGTGCCTGCTAGGTGCCAGGCCATGTGTCCAGAGCTGAAGACGACAAAATAAACAGGATATACTCCCTGCCCTTGAGGTCACAACCTACCTAGGGAACAGCCATGTGAGCAGGTGAAGGCCACCACTGAAAGGAAGGTGATGAAGGCCCAGGTGCTGGCCCCAAACTGAATAGATCCATAATCTTGGCTTTGCCACTTACTAGCTAGATGACCTTGAGCAACTTACTCTCTCCCGGTGCCTCATCTGTATCATGGGGATAACAATAGTACAGACTTGCAGGGTTGTTGGGAAAATTAGATGAGTCAATAAGTGCTAAAGTCTTAGAACAAAGCCTGGTACTTGTAAGGAAGGGCTGTGTAAGCAATGCATAAAACATACTGTTAATAAAATGAAGAGTATTTTTAAGTGAACTAGAAAAGACGTGTTTTGCAGATACCAAGGAAGGAGCTCTATGCCTTGGTGACAGGGAGGCTTCGCAGAGGAGGTGGTATTCAGATTCACTAACAAAGAAGTCTTTGCATCCTTTGTTCATAGGCACCCACTCAGGAGTCAGCCAAATGTCACTATTGGGACAACAGATAAAGGGGCCCAGCAGAGAGAAAAGAGAGGTCAGGCTAAGGTGATGCAGAGGTGGCTTACGGATCAGGAAATGTGCACCTGAGCAGTCAACACGTGACAGAGCCTTAAAACACCAGGAAAGCTCCCGATGCATGAAGCTCTTTAGAATCTTGTCTAAGGTGAATTACTACCTAAAAACCTACTTTTATTTATACATACACATTTTAACTATTTACCTTTATTTGATTATAAAAACCTGTGCTTATTTTGGTTGGTTTACACTTGGAGCAAGTTACTAAACCCCTCAAACCCTCAGTTTTTTCATCTGTGAAAAAATGTGGGTAACAACTGACTTTTTAAGGTGATTGAGATAGTTTAGAAAGTCTATTCTTAGGAAATACTTGTAAGAGTGACAAAATATAAATATTCAATAACTCTAGGTTATTGAATATTAACTTATGATGATGCCAGCGATGATGATGAGGAGGATGGAAGTGGTAATGGTGATGGTATAAACAAGGGAGAAAAGATCATAAAAGAGTAATTTTTATGCCCTTACTCATTTCAGCTCATCCAAGGTTTTGCATAGCTAATATTTGTCAAAGCTCCATTCAGTGTAATATTCTCTGTAGGCCAGCACTACCTCTTTTCAAAGAAATGTAGATTATAGCCATTGCTTAGTGCATTAAAAACCTAAAAGGGTAAAAAATTGGGGAGAAGGGAGAGACAGACAGGCTTGTTTACTCTGAGTCTTTAAAACGTGTGGCCCTGGCTCCCCATTCATGGACTGCAGCCCAGCAGACAGGGCCAAACAACAAAGGGATCTGGCTGCGATCAGCTGGGACTATCCATCATGATGAGTGTTCAAATCAAATCAAACAGGGGCACCTGTGCAAACTATTTCACAATGTGAGCAGGACGGAAAACATGGTCTTGTAAAACAAACCAAGTTACTGGCCATTGGGCAATGATTCTTTTCACCACTCCTTTAGGACTTGAGCTGCTTCCTGGCCCGGAGGAGCAATTCAAGGCTCACACAAACATTTCCCTTTAGAGCTTACTCTCTAGAGAAGGTTTCCTAGCCAGACAAAAGGAGGAAGGGAGAGAGAGAACTCAAACAGCAGTGAGCTCCTGGGTGGAAAGGTGGTTTAGGGAAATCAGGTCTCAGGTAGAGCTGACATGGGGGTAAGCAGGCAGCAGGGGTCAAGGTTGGCTCTCTGAGTAGGTGGATGCCTACTATTTAGTAATAATTTTGATGTCTCAGAATGCTGAGATACCTCCCCAATATTGATATCCTCTCCATTTCAACTTGATGACACATGAGATGGGAAAATGAAAGAGAAATTCTTCTTTAATCCTCTGTCAAAGGCAGAATTCCACTCCCACCTCCATGAGAGGTGACCACCAGGCTTCTGTTAATGTGAGCAAATGTATCAGTTGCTCATTGAGTAGTACTGATGGTTCATGGTGTGGGAGGGAGGCAGGTTTGCCATACTGTACTGAGTACTTAGAAGTCAAGACTTCTGGGAGAGAGGCATGGAAGGCACAAGGAAGGAAGCAAACACAAGAGAGGGCAACAGGGCTCCTGTGAATGCTTACATGTTTCATAGCTTAATGTCCATCTGACCTTGGCCCTGGCCCCGAGGAAGGCAGTGATTGGAGGAGAAGTAAGGGTGATGAGAGCTTGGACTCTGTCCAGAGATTTCCTGCCATCCTCCCCCTCCCCCCATCAAATATATGCAAATGGAAACAATAATAAACTCAGCTAATGATAGAGTCAGCATTTAAACTCACCACAAAATGTATAAATTACAGGGGAGGCTGTTACAGATGCAAAAGCTGGCTGCTTTATTGCTGGGGAGAGGATATTCTGATTCACAGATGCTGAGTTTCATAGGCCAGACAGGGAGCCCCACTCCTCAGGGACTCCTACAAGGCTTCCTACAAGGTGTAGAAGTCTGAGGCCAGGCCACGCTGCTGTTGTGCACAGAAGTTTCTCTAATCAATTTAATGTTGTTGTTGTTGTTTTGCAGCCAGCCCAAGCAGCCTGACTCTCCCATTTCAACCCCAGTTTACTCCACCATTCCATTTCCGCAGGCAACCTTGCTGTTACCAGAAGCTGACAAGCACACTCTTGCCTCTGCACTGACTGGTTCCTCTGTCCATATCTTCCTCCTCCAAATTGCCATGTTCCCTCCTCCACTCCCTTCAGGCTTTAACTCAAAGGTCCCTTTCTCCATGAGGCTAACCCTGACTACCCTAGTTATAATTACAACCTTCCATGCCCCTTTCCCTTGTCCATAGAATTTGTCACCTTCTAAATACTATACAATTTACTTTTTGTTACATACTTTCCTGATTTATCTCCCTCCACTAAAATATAAGCTCCTTGAGAGTAGGAAATCTTGTCTTTTTTGTTTCCACCACACACACACACACACACACACACAGAGAGAGAGAGAGAGAAAGAGAGAGAGAGAGAGAGAGAGAGAGAGAGAGAGAGAGAGGGAGGGAGGGAGGGAGGGAGGGAGGGAGGGAGGGAGGGAGAGAGAGAGAGAGAGAGAGAGAGAGAGAGAGAGAGAGAGAGAGAGAGAGAGAGAAAATGAATGAATCACATAGAGTATCACACAGAGCCTGGAACATAACACAATAGGCATTTATTAATTAAATGTTTGTTAAACACATGAGTAAAAACTGCCTCCTTTTTGAAGGCAAAGGGAACACTTCTTAATTGAGGAAACTAATAATTTCAAGATGCATATAACATACCTGTCTGAGGTGCTTTCTCCTTGCCTAAAATTGTGGGTTTTTACTGACTCAGGATGGAATACTCTAACTCAGTGGTGGGGAACATCCAGCCCGTGGGCCATATAAGGCCCCCAAAATCATTTGGTTTGACCCTGCCAAGCCATCAGGGGTGAGTTAATTAAATGTTTGACCAAATATAGCAGGCTAATTTTTAAGTTGATAATTTTGTATGGACCACGGATTATGTTATAAATGTCCAAATGGCCCTTGGCAGGAAAAAGGTTCCCCACCCCTGCTCTAACCAATTAGTGCAACACAGATGGTTTGGAAGCATATCATCTCCCAAGAGTCCAAGGGGACCAGAGAAGCCAGGTGGCCTGGGCAAATATGCATAAAGACCAACTTTGAGAGTTGTTATATAGTATGACTTTTAGAATCGGGAATGAACTTGCATCCTGTCTAGTCATCTTTTTTCACAAATAAGGTATGGGGAGATTAAATGGCTTGCCCAGGCTCACACATCCAATCCATGGGGGCAGTGAGATCAAACCCCATGTCTGTTAAGTCCCTGTCTAGAATGTGCCTCTTTTTCCCATGTTATCTCTTATACAATTGTACTACATGGTATTTGTATCTAGGCATCCCATGCAGCACCCACAATTCACTTTCTGAGTACTTCCTTTTTAGGGACTCTGCCAGGGATCTATTTTTAACAGGACCAAGGGTATTCCTGTTTCAGCACCTCTATATATGGACAGCAGCCAATCTAGTTTATGGCAGCGAGTCCATGCTTTACTGAGCATTCTATTCCTTTCATTTCTACTTACACCATTAGTCAGTGCTCATCCTTTGACTTCAAAAGTAAGCCTTTTCATATAATACTGTATTCCAACTGTAATTTAACAACAAAAAAGTAAGTCTTTTCAGAGCATTTGATGACCATTGCCATTTATCAGTAACCTGCATGTCTAGGGGTCCAGACAGATTTTTTCAGCCTGTGAGCATAATAGTGGCAACGCCCAATGCAAATTCTGAAAACTAGTAATTCTTTAGAAAGCTAATGGATACTTTTATATTAAATGTGTACATATATTCATATGAACAAAAGCAAATAACTTTCCTTTAATGCCTATTAAAAAGTGCATTACAAATTTCCAAGAGAGGTGTGTTAGTATGCATCATTCTCCATCTAAATTGACCATGAAGTCTTTTATTATGCAGCATCCCATAGATCAGATAAGAATATGCTTGGGAAATGCTTCTCTACAAGGCTGAAATATCAGGGCCATAGGGAAAGAGATATGGGTAGCATTGGTGGAACAGAGCAGGGGCTGAGATAAATACAAAATAAATTGGCAGGCATCAGAGTCCAAGGTAGTGGAGCTATGGAATAGTAAAAACACATGGATGAATCAAAGATTCACCAGACCTATCAAGACAAGAGGGGCTCTCTCCTAGATCTGAGAAGTGGAACTTTCCTATAAGATGTGCTACTGCTCATTAGCAGGGCCCAAGCCTTTAAAGTTCTAAGTACAAATCACCAAGAAGCTGAAATCCACCCCTAATCCTCTTATTTTAGTGGCTTAAGCCTTTCCAGAAGAATTGCCTTCCTACTGAAATGGCTCCTGCCCAGGACTGGAAAAGTTTGAATAAAATGCATTTAGCTACTATCGAAAGATCTGAAGTCATTGAGCTAAATGCAAGGGCCTTTTGTTAAAAATCACACTCAACTAGATATTGAGGTTTAATATATACTTTCTTCAATTTTCCCTCCCCTTTTATGTAATCTCAGCTGGGCTGATTTGCCTGCATTCTTTCTAGTGGAATCTTCTTATTACTCCCAAGACACAACAGAGTATCAGTAACCTTGTACACAGGGGCGTGAGGATGCATCTGGATTAGAAAATGGGGCTATTTATACCCAAATCAATAGGCAGAATTTAGCATAACACTAGCAGGCTTTTTGAAAAGAGAATAAAAGAAAAGAAAAGGCAGTTCTTTTTCCATTCTTCTTTACTGTATTATTTGCCCCATAGTATGCTTGTCACATGGCCCAGAAAAGTGTGATCTAATAATGATAGGCCTGCTTGGCACAAGGAAGGGGAGAACCCAGCTGCACAGGGGCTTTCAGGGGACTCAGACAGCTGGCCCAGCCCTCACCCCCTGAGTATTT
This sequence comes from Cnephaeus nilssonii, assembly GCF_951640355.1. Classification (NCBI taxonomy): domain Eukaryota; kingdom Metazoa; phylum Chordata; class Mammalia; order Chiroptera; family Vespertilionidae; genus Cnephaeus; species Cnephaeus nilssonii. The sequence continues at coordinate 21,430,678 of NC_137092.1, forward strand.
CAGGGTAAACGACCAGGATGTTGCTGATCTCACTTGCATAAAATTCCTCCCAGGCCTAACCTGACTCTGGGTCATAACCACACAGTGCCTCTTGCCTCCCTAACCAGAGGACCAGAAAAGTAAACAAATCTAAGACCACAGAAGCCTTTAATTCCATTGCACTTGGGAGGCCCTCCAATTTTGCACTCAAACCCCCAGGACTGTGGCCTCCCAGCCCAGCTGTAAGAATAAGCCAAACAGCCTGTCTCTTTCTGCAGCTTTAATTAACCCCTGTGCCTTGTCATACCAGTGTGAAATGCTTCAAGATGAGCAATTAGTGCATCACACACTTGAAACGAAACTTTAAAGGGAAGAGTGAGTGGCCCCTTCATAAACCTGAAGGAGGCAGAACAGAGCATCGACTTCCTCTGCACTGGTTCTAGGGAGCACATAGGTCATGTTAGCTGCTTCAGGGAGACCCATCAGGACAAACTGCCAGGGCACAGCAGAACCACTAGCCTGATAAGACTGTTTGTACCAAGCTCTGCCAGTGCCCTCTGTCATTCTCAGGATGCATTCCCTGCTTCTGTCTGTTTGCACCTGCTAAGTCTCAGTGCCTACTCAGTCACGGCATACCAGGACATAAGAAAATTCCTGGCTGCTGTCACCCAACCCATTCTCATCTTCATCTCCCTGTGTGTGAGCAGAGACAGTAGGAAGTTCTCAATGTCAGAGAAAACAGAGTCCAATGCCCACCCACCACCACCTGAAAACAGCTAGTGAGGTTTCCAACTCCTTTCCTCCCTCCTCGCACTAACTTGTGAACCTGGAATCACTTAAAACATTTGTTTATATCCAATTATAGAAGGAGTCCACAATGACTAATAGACTATCCTCTCCTAAAATTGTCATGATAACTATTGCTCTATAGATAGAGAGATCTCTGCCAGGGATCCATTTGCTCTCCTTCAAAACAGGAAAGAAAGTGAAAATGACACATTTCATCAAAACCCTTGGGAGAGAATACTGCAGAGTTCAAAAGCATAGTCCTAGACTATGTAACAAGTCTTAGGAAGATATTAAAGAAAAAAGAACTTTTAATACAGAAAAACAGAGCAGACATAAAATATCCAAAAGTTCTGGGGTTTTAAAGAAGCATTCTGCAAAATGTCTCAAGAGGAAGATAAGATGCATTTCTCCCTTTATATAGAAATGTTGCAGACTGCATAGAAATGCACTTTCTTAATCACCACATTAGAAAAACAGCTACCAGGCGATATACAAAATAAAAATAAACAGAACTTTAAAAAGGTACATGTCATTAATACAAAGACATGTGTCAGGAGGCAACCTTGTTCGAGGACTCAAAATTAGATGAGCATTAAATATGATGGTTAGAAAGAGCACAATGGAAAATCTAGTGTGATTTCCCAGTGTTTATGACCATCAAAATAAAATGGGAATAGGTCTTTCAGGATGAATACCTAGATTAAGTAAGGAAGGGTAATACACACAGCTGTAACAAACCAATTTAAAATGTTAGCACCCTTACAAAATAAGAGTATATATCTTACTTATATTCTTACTTATTCTAACGTAGGTGTTCCTGGTAAATAAGCTGCTTTTATTCATTTGGTGGTTGAAAGACCCACGTTCCTTTGAACATCTTGTGACTTTCCCCTAGAGCTTTGAAGCCATCTGTTCTATACTGGCAGATGGGAAAATATAAGGAAGAAAAGTCACACCTCTTAATATACTTGGCCTTGAAGTGGCATCATTATTTTTGTTTATGCTCCATTGGTGAGAACCAGCCACATGGTCTCCCTGGGTGCAGAGGAACCTAGGACTCACAGATGTTGGGCTGCTTTACAATGAATGACCACTCAAGCATATGGAAGGACAAGCAGGAATTGTGACTTAAAGTTGGCCATTTTTGCCAAAGTGAACCATGATGATCTGACTTAGCCAGGCTATAAGTAGAGTGGTCAAAATGTTACAATTGTGTATTAGTGAAGGGGAAACAAGTGACTCCAAGGAAGAGATAAGACAAGTATTAAAAATAATCCAACAAATTTTAGCCTGTTAGCTTCTCCCAGAACTCCTGTTCCCAAACTGGTTACTTCATTTTGATTAATTTTAAAACTATTAAACATTATAAGGTGATTTCCATGTAAAGCTAGAAGAGTAAGGGCATTTTTATCACACAAACCTCCTTCTAAATGCACAGAAACAACAACAAAAAGATTTTTTTTTAAACATTCATAATCTGTGAAATAAACAAACAGCTATAAACAATGTGCTGATGCTGAGAAATCTGGACTCAGGTGAAGGAGGATTCTAGGAGCTGACAGCTGCTCAGTTTTCAATCAGATCCCAAGTAATTATCTGGGAAAGGCTGAATAACAGAGCACTGATCAAAAATGTTTGGAAGAAGCAGATGGACACTATTGTGTTAAACGGAAGAGATGTTTAAGAAGAAACCATGCTAACACCTCATTGTTATAGTCTCTGATCTTAACCCCTCACCAAGGGAGATGACTGGGATGAGAAAAGGTGAGGAGGTCATTGTGACTGTGATCACAGGAGCACAAGACGAAAGCCTGTGATTTTTGAGGTATTATTCATAAAAGCTGAAAACTGTGAGCAGCTATGACTCCCAGAGCAAAACAAAGAAGTGAGTAAAAAATGTGAACAAAAACATGTAACAATTATATTACACATTTGAGAGGAACACCAAAAGAAAGGCAATGTTATTTTAAATAAATAATTCTTCTCTTTATCTTCAAAAACTTTACACAACTGATGTGTTGATAAATAGGAATAAAATGATACATACATTCAAAGGAGGAAAATTAGAGTTCCAATAAAATATTATAAAACAATAAAAGCACACAAAATGTTCTGGGGTGGGGTAAAGGTCAATTCAGGCCTCATAAATGTCTCACAGACTGTTCCAATAAATATGAATTCACAATACAAGTCACAAAAGTCAGGGTTAAAAAGCCACCATTTATAAAAGTCAGCTAGAAACAACAGTGACAACGATGAAACAGACTCCAGATATTGGAATTATGAGAGGGAGGATTATGAAATAACTATTTTAAGTATGTTTAAATAACCAGAGAAAGGGATTTATAAAATAAGTAAAAATCAATAAACTATCAAACATGACCAGGAGGATTTAATAAATAACCAAATATAACTTCTTGAAATTAACAATGAAATAACTGAAAACTTCAACAGAAGTGATTGTAAAAAGGCACTAAAAAACTTTCTGGGCTAATAGTAATGTTTTTTTATTTTGTTACAGATGGTTGTTTCATGGCTACATAGAATTGTCTAAACTCATTACACTAAACACATATGAACTGTGTACTTTATTGCATGTTAATTATACCTCAATAAAAACTAAATGAAATTATTAAACAGAATAAATAAATCAAAGAGAGAACTAGAGAGTAAGAAAATGTAGAATACTACTCAGAAATATTTAAACAATAGAAAATATGAGAGTACAGAGTCATAGATATAATTATAGTTCCAGAAAGACATTGAAACTAAAAGGTTAAAAAGAAGCAATATTCAAAAGTCAATTGGTGAGAATTCTCCAGAACTGTTAAAAGACATGAAACCTCATTTAAGGAATCTCAGCAATTCCAAGGTTCACCATAGTAAATCCGCAGGACACCAAAGATAAGTTGAAGACCTCAAAAGCAATCAGAGTTAAAAAAGATGACTTGCATAATTATAATAATTAAATTGACAAATCACATCTCAACAGCAGCAGTGAAACCAGAAGACAGTATAATATTACAGTCTTCCCTAAATGATGGCAAAAAAATAAGTACAATAAAATCCCATGCAGCCCTAGCTGATTTGACTTAGTGGACAGAGCATCGGCCCTCAGACTGAAGGGTCCTGGGTTCGATTCCTGTCAAAGTCACGTACTTCGGTTGCAGGCTCAATCCCTGGTCCTGGTTGGGGCACATGCAGGAGTCAACCAATCAATGGGTCTCTTTCAGATCAATGTTTCTCTCTGCTCTCCCCCTCCCTTACACTCTCTCTAAAAATCAATGGGAAAATATCTTCCAGTGAGGATTAAGAACAACAAAAATCCCATGCAGTAATGCATTTTTTCATAAAGTGAATACATATATAATAAAATTGAAGATAGGCTCCTTCTCTGACTCAAGTTCTTATATTGTATACATCAAAGGTTAAAGAGGTGGAGATAGTGGGGGGAAAGATGAATTTCAATCTCCCCAACTAACTGGGAGATTCTTAGAATCATTGTTACTTTCTTAGAAGTCTCAGTCAGAAGTGTCTCCACCAGTATTTAACCTGAAGAACATGAAAACATGAAATGGCCACCAGATTGTGCTGGGATCTAGATACATTTGAATCACACCGCTAGAACTTGGGAACTCGCAGCTAGAAGTCATTTCAACCTCAAAATACTGTAACGCTGCATTTTTAAAAAATGAATATTTGGGCTCACATTTAGTGCATTATGTTAGAGTTTTACTTCATCAACCTAAAATTGTAGACTACTATGAGCAGAGATGAAATAGAGATATTTTAAACTATAAATATCTGGGTTTATCAGTATTAGACATTTACTAAAGAACATTTTAAAGTATGTGTCTCAATAGAGAATGATGAATTTCAGATGGAAGGCAGGATAGGGGTTAAGGGCGTAGAGATTAACTGGAGGAGCTTATATGCATATATGCATAGCCCACTAACACAGACAATAGTGTAGAGAAGGCTTGGGAGGGGCGGGGGCGGGGAGGAGTGGGTCAATGGGAAAAAATAACAAAAAAATAAAGGTATCTGTAATACTTTCAACAATAAAGATAAATTTATAAAATAAAGTATATTTCATAAGAAGAAAAAAGAGCAGAAAGAAGCTCTGACATGCAGAAAAGAATACAAATGAAATAAAAAGTAAATATATACATAAATTTAAATAAAAGCTAACTCTATGAAACATTAATAGCACAAAAGAAATGAAGGCTCAATGCAGAAGAAATATGACAGGGATTCTTGAGATGATACTGTACAAGGAGGTGTAAGATGGCAAACAAGGCATATTAAACCATATTTGAAATGATTGGATAAGGAAAATTCATAAATATAGTCACCCTTCTCTCTAACCCATAAATGGGCATAATAACAGCCAATGGGGAGATATCATTTGTCCTAATGAGGTCCAAAGAATGCTGGTGTAAACCCAAGTCTGAAAACTGGGACAACAAAAAATGTTTCTAAAATGATTGGATTCACTATGTCTAGTGATCATTTTGTAGCCAAGAAATTAGCAAAGACTTTCTGATAACTACACACTGACACACAATCTGAGACTTAAGAGAATTTACACTACATATGCATGTGTACATGTACATGCCTAGGATATCTCTAGAAAGATATACCTGATCACTTCTCAAAAAGGAACGTGAGGAAAAGGATGAGGAAGACTTACTTTTGACCATTTGTCCCTTTGTTTCTTTTGAATTTTATAACACACACACACACACACACACACACACACACACACACACATATATAGTTAATCCATCCAAAATGAATAAAATAAAATATATTCCCTATACCCTTTAATCCAATAATGTCTCTTCGAAAAATTTATTCTAATATATATCTACATATGTGCAAAATAATCCATGTCCAAATTTATTTATTGCAGTGTTGATTTTAGTATCAAAATATTGAATATAATCTTATGTCCTTTGATGAAAAATGGGAAAAACAAACTATATACAGCCATACAGGATTATATTATGCATCTATAAAAGAGAATGAAAAAACTCATTATTTCCTGATAAAAAAAAAAATCTCCAACACATAGATTAAGTGCCAAAGGTTAGAACAAAAGCATGTGTAATATGCTATCATTTAGGAAAATGCAAAACAATTTATTTATATATACTTATACTTACTTAAAAATTGTGAATTCTTATCTAGGAAGCTACACAAGAAATTGAGAGCATTGCTCATTAGAGAGCAACTTAATGGCAGGAAGAGAAGAATGAGAAGATATTTCTCCTGTACATATTTTCTATCTCCTGAATTTTAACCATATAAATATATTTTCTATGCAAAAATGCACCAAATAAAAATTCAAAAATAGGTAGAAAGGAAGTAATATTTGAAATGAAAAGGGTCATGCCAAGAGGTAAAAGACATTTATTATTATTGCTAATTTTATACCAATTAAATGTTAAAATGTAGAGAAATTTACTAATTCATGATAAATTTAACTTACCAAAACCAACTTTTAAAAAACAATTATCATAAAAGACATTGGTCCAAAAATTATAAAAAAAGAAAGCACTGATCTCAAATTGTTCTATAGGTAAATTAATTCTGCCAAATGTTCAAGGAACAATAAAATATAAGACACACAATGGCAGGGATTTTTATCTTTTTTTTTTTTTCTGTATGATATCTCCACTCCCTGGAACAATTTCTGGCATATAGTAAACTCTAAGTTCGTTTTATAGGATTAGTGTGAACTGAATTCTGAAAGCAGACATATGTACAAAATATCTTCCTATACCTAGTAATGGCATCTTACTAAAAACCTGAAAGAAAAAGCACCTCAATAGAGAATTGTTAGGATTATTTTCTGTAAAATCATTCACGGAAATGGGTTTCCTAATAAAAATAACTTCTATTCAACATTGGGGGAGAGACTAACCAGACAGTAGTATTCAAGAGAATAAAATCTATAAAGATTGGAATAATAGAAACAAAACTGTCATTATTCACAGATGACATGATTACCTACATAGAAAACCCAAATGATTTTGCATACCAATTACTAGACTTAATAAGAAAATCTGGCAGTGGCTAGACTAAAACCCATATATAAATGCTGTACTATATAATGGCAGTAAATAAAAAATATTTTAAGTATATCATTTCAAGTGCCACAAAAATATATAAGGTACCAAGAAATAAATACATCAAAACCTGGGTAATATTTTCATGAAGAAAGTATAAACCCAAAGTGAAAGACAATAAAGAGAACTATAGAAATAATATTTATAGGTAACGATACTCTCTACCATAAAAATATCAGTTGTCCTATATTTTATATATAGATACATGCAACCTTAATTAAAAACATCAGCAGTCTTTCAAGAAATGTTGTGACTCCAAAAGACACATGGAAATGCAAAAGAAAATATGGAAGAGACACCAAAATGCACAGAAAAAAAAATCAAAAGTCGAGGAAATTTGAACTAATTAAATTATCAACAAACTTGACCTAATTGTATACAAAACATTCTATCACACAACAAGTAACAAAGAAAACAAAAACAAGCAAAAAATACAAACTTAGTGTAATCCTAATATATAAAAAGCCAGGGGCGTCATGACCTAAATGACCAAATGGATGACCAAACAAGAGGCTGCGTGGGGTGACCAGGCCAGCGGGGGGGGAGGGGGGGGAAGGGAGAGAGGAGGGAGAGGGGAGGGACAATGAGGGAGCTCTGGGCCCTGGCCAGAGCGCAGCAGCAGAAGGGAGCTCTGGGCCCCAGCCAGGGTGCAGTGGAACTCTGGGTCTCCTGCAATCAGGGGCGTGGCTGGCCTTCAAACCTGGGGCCCAGAACTCCCTGTCACCACCACACCCCAGCCAGGCCCAGTGGTGGAAGGGAGCTCTGGGCCCCAGCCAGGGCACAGCAGAACTCTGGGTCTCCCATGATTGGGGGCATGGCCGACCTTCAAACCTGGGGCCCAGAGCTCCCTGTCACCACCACACCCCAGCCAGGCCCAGTGGTGGAAGGGAGCTCTGGGCCCCAGCCAGGGCACAGCAGAACTCTGGGTCTCCCGTGATTGGGGGCATGGCCGACCTTCAAACCTGGGGCCCAGAGCTCCCTGTTGCCACTGTGCCCCAACAGGGGGGGGAAGTTAGGGGCAACCAGGCTGGCAGCAGGGCATGAGGGGAGACCAGGCCGATGGGGGGTAGTTAGGGGGGGCAGTAAGGGGCAACCAGGCTGACAGGGGGGCAGTTAGGGGTGACCAGGCCGGCGGGGGGGGGCAGTGAGAGGTGATCAGGCCAGCAGGCAGGTGAGCAGTTAGGAGCCAGTGGTCCAGGATTGTGAGAGGGATGTCCGACTGCTGGTTTAGGCCAAATCCCCAGGATAGGGCCTAAACCGGCAGTCGGACATCCCCCAAGGGGTCCCAGATTGGAGAGAGTGAAGGCTAGACTAAGGAGACCCCCCTCATGCACAAATTTCGTGCACCGGGCCTCTAGTATATCAATAATTACTTTAAATATAAATGGTCCAAATCTACTAATAAAAGGCAGAAATGGACAGAGATTTTAAATTTTATCCAATGATATGCTGTCTACAAGAAACTCACTTCAAGCATAACAACAAAGGCAGAACAAGGGCTATTATGAATTAAGAGGAACATTTTTTTTCAATGATAACTTCTTCAAGAAGACAGAACAATCCTAAATGTGCGTGCACCTATTAACAGAACTCCAATTCATGAAAGAATAACTAAAAGGACAAACAGGCAAAACCACAATTAAAGCTGGAAATGTCAACACACTACAATTAAGTTTAAAGTCATTTCTAAATATAAATAAACTAAGAGAAAAATGAAAACTTTTATAAAAATGATTCAAGAGAAGGTGATATGGGAGACAAAGGAGACACACCATGTACATAATTCAGGGTTCATTAGAAATAGAATGCACCAAATGGTCCAGAATAAGTACTTTAAAAATCCTTAATGAATGAGAATTCTTGACCCTGCAGGTTGACATTGCACAAGGAGAAAAATGTTGGGTTATCTACAAGGAGATTAGAAACCTCATTCTCCTGTATGCTTTTACAGTGACAGTGCCAGAAGACCACTGAAACGCACCTTATGGATTTTTATTTTTATTAGTGTGTGAAGCTTTCATTAAAATACAAAAAGTATGTATCTTATTCACAGCTTTATGGGGAAATAGAATGAAGTATAGAGAAACATGCATTATGCTAGCTATTTTAATGCTGGGGCTCAGGTCTCAGATCTCTCATTTACTCTATAGTCATAAGTATGTTACTTTATCTGGTCAATTCAGAGTGAAAACTATTTAGAAATCACAACCTCAAAGGTATAGTGATGGCCTGGCTGCCAAGACTGGCCCTAAGAGGCAGGTCAATGGTTCCATACCCTGTACTCAAAAGGAGTAGTGAAACAACACATGATCTCAGAGAATGCCTACAGTATAAAGATCCAATTTGGTGAGCAAAGACAATGGTCCAGGTGAGGTGGGAAGATATGGGCTATGACTAGATGGCAATGTAAGTGATTAAGAGCACAGGCTTTGGGGGTCAAACCTTTGGGAATTGGAATCTGAAATCTGTTACCTTACTAGCCATGTGACCTTGGGTAAATCATATGACTTCTCTAAGCCTCACTTACCTCATCTGTAACATAAGGATAATAATCCTGTTTTTGTATATTTAAGTTTCATATTGCTTACAAAAATCCATAATAGTGCTTGATATAGAGTTGGCACCTAATAAATTGTAGTTACTATTATCCAACAAATTCTGGGCCTCCTCTGATACAACCCAAAGACTGCTGTGAAGTGTCCTTCCCTAGATAGTAGTGGCTTAGAAATGAACTGGGTTGAGGCTGTAGGTGAAAGGCATTCCTTAGGTCCCTATAAGGAGCTAGGTGAGGCAGGAGCAGACAGTGCCTCCTAGCTCCAATTGTGTCATCTCTACAGTAAAAGGGTTTCATCAGATGATCTCTAAGGACCTCATAGTTCACAGCTCTAAAATTCTTTGATCTGTGATCCAAATCTAATGTGTATTCTGTGTTTAAAATTGATATGTTGTTAGATCATCGGGGAATTGCTAAAATCATACCATCTATTGATTTATATAAAGGGTTATGGTAAATGACCTTGGATAAAGAACATAATCTAAAATGGTATTTGTAACATCAAATGGAGTGTAAAGATTTAATGGCTTACCCTTTGGACTGAGGACCTCTTAGACTCATACATTCTTAACATTTAAAGGGATCTTAGAAGCCAACTTGTCAAACCTTCCAACCACTTGGAAGAACCACTTCTACTGCGTCCCCACAATGCTCACAATCTGGCTTGAATATATCCATGACAGGAAACTCACTGCCTCATAGATGCCTTTTTCATTTTTGGGGATTCTATAATGAAACACTCTTTAATGTTTATTTTGAGACAACACTTTCTGAGTACTAAATTTTTCCTTATTGAATATAATGACCATTTACATTTGAAGCAATTATCAAGCTTCTCCTTAATCTCTCTTCCAGGCTGTACATCCTTAATACTTCAGTCATTTTCCACTTGTTTCCAAACCCCACAACTTCCTGACTCCTTTCCTTGAGGCTACTTTGTATCTCAGTTAAAATGCAGCTGCTGAATTATGCCCTGCACTTCCAAAGTGAAGCTAGATGGAACACTCACCCCCCAGTAGGTGTGTCACATGCACTTCTTAATGCTGCCAAATGCTTGGACATTTCTCCAGAGAAGACATCCCAATGGTCAACTGGTATATGAAAGAAACGCTTATTATCACTAATCATCAGTAAAATACAAGTCAAACTACAATAAGATATAACTTCACAACTGTCATGATTGTTATTAATGAAAAAACAAAAGACAACAAGAGTTGGCAAGGAAGTGGAGAAATTGGAACCACTATATCATTGGTTAGAATGAAAAATCCAGCAGCTGCTAGAGCAAACAGTATGAAAGTTCCTCAAAAAATTAAAAATAGAACTACTATTATATTAAACAATCCCATTTCTAGATATTTATGCAAAAATAATTAAAATCAGGATCTTAAAGACATAATGGCACTCCTATGTTAACTGCAGCATTATTCGCAATCACCAGAATGTGGAAACAACCTAAATGTCTATTGACAGATGAGTGAATGAAGAAAATGTGGTATATACATACAGTGGAATACTATTCAGCCTTAAAGAAGGTAGTAAATCTGCAATATGTGACAACATGGATGAAACTTGAGGACATTTTGCTACATAAAATAAGCCAATTAATAGAAAGACAAATACTGCATGATTCTACTTATATGAGGCATCTAAAATAGCTAAATTAATTGAAGAGTTGAATGGTGGTTTCAGGGGGAGGGGGAATTGGAAAGTTACTGATCAATAGGCATAAAGTTTCAGGTATGCAAGAAGAACCTGCTCTAAAGATCTGCTGTATAATGTTGTACCTACCATCAACAATAATGTATTGTACACTTAAATTTTTGTTAAGAGGACAAATTTCATACTAAATGTTCTTACCACAAAAATATATTTTTAAGAAAATGGAATCATACAGTAAGAAAGTGGCGATGGCTTTTATGTTCCAGAAGTCCCAATTTACTGATGGCTCATATGACACTCATTACTTTGGCCATGGTGTCCTCATCCACAAAACAAGAGCTTAACACTACAAGATCAATGGTTTTCATTTTTGTTTCAAGTTGGGTGAAATCTTACTTTAAATTAAACTACATGTGGATCCCCAACAACCAAACAGAACCGTGGAAACTGGTTGTGCCCTGCCCCATCTGATCCTGCCCACTCAGTGTCCCATTGCTCTAGGAGGGGAGTCTATAAGGCTTTGCCCTTAAAGCCCTACAAAGCCATGATCAACCTGATCTCTCAATTTCCTTCAAGTCCTAATATTCTAAAAATTTCCACTAAAAAGGAAAAAACTGTTTTCATATGAACTGCTGCCATGAATTATAAAGCATAATGGTTACCAAAGTGAGTTCAAATTCCAGCTCTACCATTCTGTGAATGTATGATATTGGGGGAATTTGGGTGCCTGTTTCCTCATCTGTAGAAAGAGGAGAATAATTTCCCTTAAAGCACAGGGATATGAGCATTAAATTATTTAACTCACACAGATCCATTAGAACAGTACATGGTACTTAGCTTCACACCAGCAGCCAGCTCAAGCCTCCCTGATCTTGAGTCACATAATTAAATTATTGAACCAAAACTCAGGACACTAATCGTATCTATATTTAATTTTTTTTCATCTTGGTATGGACTCAGCATTCAGATTTAGGCTCAAGATAATTTTGATTCTGGATTCCCTCATCTTTTCCCTTAGCTATCTCTCCCATTACTCTGGCACTTGCATTTTTTAAAAGCAAATCCCCTGTGTCTTCAGGTAGGTCACCTGAAGTCTCTTCCTAAAGATCAAATTTGGCTTTATTGAGTGGCTGTGGTTAGAAGAATAATATGGCAATATTTAGCCAGTGTGTATGTAGATGTCATAAAGGTAATGTCTGGGTAAAACTTAGTCTGGGCTTTCAGAGGTCAGATAGTCTGAAAATAAGGTATAAATGAGTATATTACTTACCACAATGAATCAAAAGTATATAAGATTTTAAAGATTAGTAACTACCTAAACTTTGAAGCATCCCAATTTTATTGAATTTATTAGAAAAAATATTGAGAACCCCAACAACTAATCAGCCACACAAGGTTAAGAAAATGTCTAAGCGAGGAAATGAGCTTTTTGCCTCTTTACCAGTCTCCAGGGCTCCAAACACTGAGCACGGACAGAATCAGTCTCAGCTCCAACCCTTGGCTCACAGCGCTTTTCACAACTCTGGCCCACCCACCTCTCACAATATTCTGTCACAGAAAACGTGTTGTCCTTCCCATGAATATACCACACTTTTATACTTGGGCCATCTGATATGCTATTACTTCTGCCTGTTACTACTTTCCCCTTTTCTCTCTGTGGCAAATTTCCATTCATACTTATACACCCAGGCCAAACGTTACTTTTTTTAAGTTTTATTTTATTTTTATTGTTGACATTACTACAGATGTTGCCATCCCCCCACCCCACCGCCTTTGACTACCCCTCCACATAGACCCTGCCATCCCCTTCTTCTGGCCCTTCCCACATTGCTGTGTCCATGGGCTATGCATATATGCTCTTTGCCTATTTTCTTCACCTTTTTTCATTTTTTTCTGTTAAATTAACTCAAATTCCAAAATCATTGCTCCATTTTCTGAATTTCCCACTGAAGTCTGTAATTCCTGTTTTATAACCCTTCACAATGTTATATTGTTTCTAAGTGTGTCTCAGTAGCAACAGCTAGCTAGCAGTCATTGTAATGCCCTCAGTTTGGGACATATCTTACAACTTAAATTTTGAGCAAATGTTACAGGACTTCCTTATCATGAATAGCATTATTTCTGTGGGAAATTGTGAAGTGTTCTAAATAGCAGAATTTCAAATTAACTTTGGAACACAATCCTATCACTCATTTCTTCTTTCATTCAACAAGTATTTCTTGAGCACTTACAATATGTCAGGCATTGTTTGAGCCACAATAGATATATCAGTGAGCAAATCAGTCAAATATCTTGCCCTTATGGAGATTATATTCCAATGAGGAAGATAAAATACGTTTAGAAATATGGTAATTAGAAAGTGCTGGTGGTGATAAATCATAGTAGAGGGGTAGAACATGTCAGGAGAAATGGCTGCAATTTTAGATAAAGTGATCAGGGAGGCCTCACAGAGATGGTGCATTAGAGTAAAAATAGGAAGTGAGCAAGTGAGCCATGTGAATAGCTTGGAAAATAGCACGTCAGGCAAAAGACATAGCGAGGTCAAGGCCTAGAAGGGGGAGGCTGCCTAGTGTGTTCAAGGGTGGTAATGAGGCAATGGTAGCTGAAGTGAGAAGAGCAAATATGAGAAGATAAATGTCAAGAAGCCAGGTCACCCTGCAGGTGATCGTGAGGTCTCTGGGTTTTAGTGATAGGATGGGAATCCAATGAGAGTCAATCAACACAAGAGTAATAGGGTATAATTTATATTTTCAGAGGGTCCCTCTGACTGCTTTGATAAGAACAGATTTAGGGAGGCAGGAAAGACAAAGACAGAAGTAAGACAACTATTGCAGTTAAGTAGTTACTGCAATAACACAGGTGAGTCACGATGGGAATGGTGGGAAATAGTCAAATTTTAGAAGAATTTGTTAGGAATTTCTTAGGGACCAGATGAAGCTGTAAAAGAGAGAGAAGGTAAAGCCTCAAGATTTTTTTTATATCCAGCAATTTAAAGAATGAAGTTACATGAAATGAAGAGTGTTAAGACAAGCTGGTTTGGTGAAAGATCCGGATCTTAGCTTTGGTAAAGTTAACTTTGCAATCTCTATCTGACATCCAAGTAGAGATGCCAAGGAGGCACAGGATATATGGGTCTGGAACAGGGACATATGGGTTGGATACAAGAATTTGGATGATATCAGCACAGAGATGCTGTTTAAAACTATAAATCTGGACTCAATCACCTGTGGATGATTAGAGATAGAAAAAAAAGAAGAGGTTGGAGGGCTGAGTGCTGGGGTACTCCAATATTTAGGAGAAAATGGGGAGAAAATGGGGGGTGTAGGGAGAATGAGTGAGAACGAGCATTTATAAGGGTAGGAGGAAAACCAGGCAAGTGTGGTATCTTGAGAGCCAAGGAGAGAAAGTTTCACAGAGAGTAGAGTGAGGAGCTGTGTGTCAAGTGCTGTTGATATTTTAAGTAAGATGAAGTCTGAGAACAATTGGATTTAGCAACATGGAAATCAAGGGTTACCTTGACAAGTACAGTTTCAGAAGGATAATGGTGGTAAAGACCTGATGAGGGGGATTCAAGTGTGAATAGAAGGAGAGAAATTAAAGAAATTTAAGACATTCTGAAGTGATGAGAAGGAGACAATACAGAGTTAACTAGAATGGGAATTGAGGCCAAGAAGGTTTCCTTCCTTCCTTCCTTCCTTCCTTCCTTCCTTCCTTCCTTCCTTCCTTCCTTCCTTCCTTCCTTCCTCCCTCCCTCCCTCCCTCCCTCCCTCCCTCTCTCTCTTTCTTTCTTGATGAGAAAAACGATGCAGTAGAGAGGGGGATATTCAGTAGAGAGTACTCAATATAGAGGAGAAAATTGATGATGGGGAGAATCGTCAGAGTAATGTACTTGGGCAAACCTTAGCGGATCTAGAAGCATAAGCTACATGGGAACAGTGATATGAGCAGAGTAGGGATAATGGTCAGATCCTAGAAAGCCATATAAGCAAGTTACAAACTAAGGATGTAGAATGAAGGCAAGGATCAGAGTTGGAGGTGAGGTTGGAGGTCAGGTCAGGAACATGCAGGCCAAGCACAAGTAAACAGGAGGATCAGAACCAGAGGAGCCTATATGCAGGAGGTCACTATGAAGTCAAGGCAAAGGAAACCACAGAGCCTGAACTGTAGGAGCAATGACATGGATATTATATTTGCATCCAAGGAACTGGAGAGAACTGTGTGGTGCCAAGACTCTTTTTGAGGGCCTGTAATCCTTTCCCATGGATTTCTTTCTGGTTACTGAATCTGATGCCCACTATATCCTTTCATGAGACTGCCTTTACCATTATCTTAATGAAGAGTTA
The DNA here is from genome assembly GCF_951640355.1 of Cnephaeus nilssonii. Taxonomy (NCBI): domain Eukaryota; kingdom Metazoa; phylum Chordata; class Mammalia; order Chiroptera; family Vespertilionidae; genus Cnephaeus; species Cnephaeus nilssonii. Next base: position 21,446,139 of record NC_137092.1, read on the forward strand.
TATTTGTGTGCAAAAAGTATTACTGAATGAATAATGTACCAAGAGCTCTGAAAATCAATCGGTTATTCCAGAAAGTCTCATGAATGCTTCCAAATCCCACAGAAGCAATCACCCAGTGATAAATATACCTGGGTGGCAGACTGTGTTCATCAAGCCTTTTTCAACTTCCTGGGAACTCATCTGACTACCTTTCCAGCCTCCATGCACCTATTTGTGGTCATAGGACACTGGAACTACAAGAAGGAAACAGTCTTGAGTCTCTGAGTCTCTGGGTCCCTGGGTCCCTGGGTCACTGGAAGATAGCAGCATAGGAGGGCCTTCTGGCCTACGTCAGATTCTGATGAAAACAAGAAATAAATCTGTCTTGTATTGAGTCACTGACATTTATGTTTGTCCCACGTCTGACACAGCTTAACATGACCCTGACTACAACACAGATACACCATTTTAGCAGAGGTAACCAGTTGGCCTATAAATGCCAATCCTTTAAGTCATAGCAGGTATCACAGATGCTTAAATAACAAGTTCCCTTAGGATATAAAACATAATTTGATCCACACAATTTGGTTTTCACACCGCACATCTGGTTTTCAGGAATGTATCTACGTAAATTGAGTTACCTCTATAATGATATTATATTTGCATCCAAGGAACTGGAAAGACAAGACTGACTGCAGGTTAAATAAAAAGGTTCCTGAGTCTATCTTGATTTGCTCTCCGAGCTTCTGTGATAACATATGTAAACACCTTGCAGGCAATTAGATTCTAAATTCTTTGCTGCAATGATCCAGGTGCCATTGGAATAATGGTTAAAAGGGGGGTGGGGAGAGTATCTTTGCTGCATACGGTTACAGCATATGATTTGTCTTTTTTTTTTAATTAACCTCTGCATAGTGAATAATGCAGCTGATTTAGATGTTCAAATCTTTCCAGAACCCCCCTAACTCAGCTAAGAGAGCCAGTCTAGCTGATTCAGGCAATTGTGTTGCTTTATAAAATACTGTCCCCAAAGAATCCTTTATAGTTGCTCAGAGCCAGCATCGAGTCAATTATTAAGGTTTCTACCTGTATTGCTCAGTCTGCACTTTCCACCTTAGCACCATCCCTATTAATCTGCTCTGGAACCAGTTTGCTATTTCTGATGCTGAGACAGGAATTGTTGAGGTGTCCATTTGGATTTTCTTTGGTTGCGTAACACTGGAGGAGAAGAACAGAACTGGTAGCATCAGGCTGATGTATAGATTTAGACCATGGCACCTAGGCCAGATGTTAAGAGAAGGCCGCTGGAATGTGCTCTGCATCATGAACCTCTTATTAAAGTTTTTCCTATTCCATTGATAAAATGGCAGGACTTTTTTTTACTAGAATTTATCTCTACTGGTTCTTTTATCACCGACACTTACCATGACAACATCACTTGTCCCAAATATTTGTCAAAGGCTTACACAGTTTCAAATGTGCATTCCTTTATTCAGTTTACAGCTGTTCCTGAAAATGAACCATTCAGTTGTTAGATAAAGCAGCTTATGCCTCCTGTCCTGTTTCATATTTTCTTTTATGCTTTGGTAGATTTCATGGAGATCTCTTTTACATATCCTATCTGGGGGTGACCAGGCCGGCAAGGGAGAGTAATATGCAAATTGACCATCACTCCAACACACAAGATTGCCGCCCCCATGTGGTCAAAAATGGCTGCCTCCATGTGGACACAAGATGGCCTCCACAAGATGGCCGGCGGGGAGGGCAGCTGTGGGCGATCAGGCTAGCAGGGGAGGGAAGTTGGAAGGGACCAGGCCTTCAAGAGAGGGCAGTTGGGGGGACCAGGCCTGCAGGGGAGGGCAGTTGGGGGGGACCAGGCCTGCAGGGGAAGACAGTTGTGGGGAACCAGGCCAGCAGGGGAGGGAAGTTGGGGGGGACCAGGCCTGCAGGGGAGGGCAGTTGGGGGGGGGGGACCAGGCCTCCAGGGGAGGGCAGTTGGGGGTGACCACGCTGGCAAGGGAGAGCAGTTGGGGGCAATTGGGCTGGCAGGGGAGCAGTTAGGCATCAATCAGGCTGGCAGGGGAGTGATTAGTGGATGATCAGGCTGGCAGGCACAAGCAGTTTAGGGGCAATCACACAGTCAGACAGGCAAGGGTTGGGAGCCAGCAGTCCTGGATTGTGAGAGGGATGTCCGACTGCCCATTTAGGCCCGATCCTGGGGCAGTCGGGCATCACTCGAGTTGTTCCAGATTGGAGACGGTGCAGGCTAGGCTGAGGGACACCCACCCCCGTGCACGAATTTCGTGCACCAGGCCTCTAGTATATATATAATTTCAGAGAGGAAGAGGGAGACAGAGGGACATATCAATGATTAGAGAGAATCATCGATCAGCTGCCTCCTGCATGCCACACTCAGGGGATCGAGCCTGCAACTCAGACATGTGCCCTGACTGGGAATCAAACCTTGACTTACTGGTTCATAAGTCGATGCTCAATCACTGAGCCATGCCAGCTGGGCTGAAGATCTCTTTTTAACCAGCAAAATTTGTTTTAGGGAAGATACATTTTCTTTAAACAGTCTCAAATAGTCAGGCAACAAAAAGCAACCTGTACCATGAAACCTTTTCTCTGGCCTACATATCAATAGTAAATCCTAAAGACCTTTATAAAATAGTTGGGCTTCCTAATTCTCATAGACTGTTTTTGCCTTCTCTCACAGCCTCATTTCATAAAAGCAACTGTGGTTCAAGTGGAAGCATGCTAGACATGGACTCGGTTTACCTGGGTCTAAATCCTGACTGTGCCACTTACAAATTCTGTAACTTTGGACAAGTCACTGAACTTCTCTGAGCCTCGTCATCCTCACCTGTGAATTGAGGCTATTAATACTTGTCCATAGGGTTATTCTAAGGAGTCAATATAGTTCCCATGTAAAAATACCTAGCACTGAGCCTGGCCCCCAAAAAAAGGTAATCAAGATTCATTATTAGAATCTATCTCCAGGACACACCCAATCCATGTGGCATGAGATCACATGAGTTAAAAATTTTCATGGATTTTCCTAAGGGGAAGTGATATGGAGAACTCCAGGCAATTTAAGGTGCTCTGGCCTGATTTATACCCATCTTCCTGCGCTTATCCTAATACAGGTCAACTTGCTTTTGTCTTAAAGCCTTTTATTTTTACCGCCCCCACCCAAGAAACAGCCCTGTGGACTCTCCACCAAAGTTCTGTTTCCTCTCTCTCCCTACTGCCTCTTTCTCATTCAGTGCCAACAGAGTATAAGAGACTCTGCTTGGAGGAGTCCATGTCTGAAGTACAAGGAAGACTCCAAACATTCTCTATAAGAAGCCACTTGCTGCCAAGCTCAGGAGCTGGCAGGAACCTTTGAAGTTCAAGGACAGTAGAGCCATTGAGTCTTCTTACCCCTTTAAACCTACAAGTAAGCACTGCTAGGGGAAAAAAGCATGTTGAAATAGCAAGCATGGGTCTTCAATTCAATCTGTACCTAGCAGATACACAATCCCCTGAACCAACTAGTGTCAGTGGGTGGCAGGGACTTCATCTAAATCATGAATAACTCTTGTCTTGTCTCCCTCTCACTATTTTTTGCCATATAAGTGAGTGGCTGTAACCCACAGTTAAGAATACATTTTACTTTGCAATGCAGTATTCACATGTGCACATGCACACACACGACTATCAAAACTATTATCTAACAATTATTGCTGTTACAATCTATCATGTACTTTATTTCCCACTCTATTATATTTTATTTTTTTAATGTGGGTCATGACCTATCTAATTTTGTGACTCACTAATGAGTCACAGCCTATAGCTTTAAAAACACTGATTCAGATATTTAATAAGGAGCTACTAGTCAGAAAAAGAGTAAAAAAAATGATACTACTTTAAAGTATATGGAAGGCTTAAATTTTGTTTAAAGTATGTGGGCAGTTCTGATAAGACAGAAAAGATGTACTTTACCCTATTTCTTTAAGTACAATTAAAAACCATAGGAACTATATATAAAATAAACATAACACTAAAAGGTGAATAGAAGAAGGCAGAATAATAGGCACTATTATTGATAGTGATATTTTGTAAATATGTCAACCTATATATATAACCCTAATATGCAAATAGACCCATCAGCAGAACTACTGAACAACCAGTCGCTATGATATGCACTGACCACGAGGGGCTGCATGCGGAACATGGCAGGCACTGGCAGCAGGCAGCAGAACGCGGAACATGGCCAGCATTGGCCATGGTGGTATGGTGGAGCAGGTGAGCAGGGGCGCCAGACCAAGGTGGGGCATCGGTTGCTGTCATCGGGGTGAGTCTCTGGTGTTTACTGAAAATTCTTTGCTCCTGTGCGCCACGGTCCCACAAGATGCTCACACCTGCTGCCGGCACCCAACGTCGGCCTGATCACTCGGTGCTGTCAGCAGGTGCAAGTGGCAGCTGCCAGCTCCGATCACCCCTGAGGGCTTCTCCACCTCCCCCTGCTCCCGAGGGGCGATCAGGGCAGCAGCTACCACTCATACCTGCTGATGGTGCTGGCCCTGCTCACACCCGCTGCTGGCACCGGCCTCAATCGCTCCGCGTCATCAGCAGGTGCGAGCAGGGCCAGCGCCGTCAGCACCTGGGAGCAGGGCTGCTGGCAGACAGTGGACCGGGGGCCATGGCAGGAGAGGCCAGGCAGTGGAGGATGGGCCGAGACCCACCCCTGTGCCCACAACAGCCTCGCGGCCCACAGTTTCTTTCAAGGTGCATGAATTTGTGCACTTAGCTCCTAGTAATATTATAATAACAATGGATGGTGCCAGGTTAGTAATAGACTTATCAGGCAGATTACTTTGTAAATTATATAAATGTCTAACCACTATGCTGTGCACCTGAAACTAATATAAAATAATATTGAATGTCAAATATAACTGAAAAATAAAGTGTGATTCTTTATTTTTGTGATGCCAGCAATGAACAACCCCAAAAAAGTTAAGTAAACCACTTAATTACAATATCATCCAAAAGAATAATATACTTACAAATAAATTTAACAAAGAAAATGAAAACTTGTACAATGAAAACTGAAAAACATGTTTGAAAAAATAAAGAAGGCCTAAATAAATGGAAAGACATCTCATGTTCATGGATTGAAAGATTTCATAGTGTTTAGGTGTCATACTACCCTCAGCAATCTACAGATTTAACACAATTCCTTTCAAATTCCAATGGCTTTTTTCAGAAATTAAAAGCTTATGCTCAAATTCATATAGAATTGCAAAAGACTCTAAATAGCCAATTTTGAAAAAGAAAAAATATGTATACTTCTTGATTTTGAAATTTACTATAAAGCTACTAGAGGCCCGGTGCACGAAAACCATGCATGGACAGGGTCCCTAGACCTGGCCGGTGATCAGGGCCTATCAGGGCCTTCCAGCTGCCGGCCAGGGCCTTACTTTGTTCCACGCCACCCCCTGGTGGTCATTGCACATCATAGCAAGCAACTGAACTTGGTCTCCTGGTTGAACTCCTGAGGGGACGAACACTTTGTATATTAGCCTTTTATATATAGATAGATAGAAATAAAACATAAGGATAGACATGCAGACCAATTGAGAGTCCAGAAATAAATCCATATATCTAAGGCCAATTGATTTCTGACAAGGGTGTAAGGCTAATTAAGAAAAAAAGAAAGGGGACACAAATACTAATATCAGAAATGAAAGAGATTACATCACTACAGATCCCATGGTGGGGGTTGTAGATAATGAAGGAGGCTATGCATGTGTGGGGACAGCTGGTATAGGGGAAGTCTCTGTACCTTATTCTCAATTTTGCTATGAATCTAAATCTTCTCTAAAAAATAATGTCTATTAAAATACTTAAAAGAACCCTTTTACAGAATGGGAGAAAATATTGGCCAATCAATATCTGATAAGAGTTTAATATAATAAATATACAAAGATCTTCTACAACTCAACAACAAAAAGACAACCTAATTTTTTTAAATGGGCAAAGTGTTTGAATAGACATTTCTCCAAAAAAGTTGAACCAATGGCCAATACGTACATGAAAGGATGTTCAACATCAGTAATCATTAGGGAAACACAAATCAAAACTACAATGATATACTATTTCATACCGGCTAGGAAGGTGTAATAAAAATAAAATAAAAAATAACAAGTGTTGAAGAGGTAAAGAAATTGGAACCCTCATATATTACCAATGGGAATATAAAGTACTGCACTCACTGTGGAAAACAATTTGGCAGTTCTTCAAAAAGTTAAACATAGACTTACCATATGACCCATCAATTCCACTCCTAGGTACATACCCAAAAGAACTGATAGCAGAGACTCAAACAGACATGGTTGGTTACAACAATGTTCATAGCAGCATTATTTTCTAACAGCTAAAAGGTGGAAACAACCCAAGTATTCATCATCAGATAAGTGGATAAATAAAATAGAGAACAGCCATACAAGGCAATAGTGTTCAGCCAAAAAATTGAATCAAATTCTGATACATACTACAACATGAATGAGTCTTGAAAATCTAAGTGAACTAAACCAGCTATAAAGAGGAAAATATTGTATTACTTACATTAAATATCTAGAACAAATTCATGGCGACTGAAAGTAGATTAGATTAGAGGCTGTCAGACACTGCCAGAGGAAGAAAGGGAAAGTTATTGTTTAATGAGTGCAGTTTCTGTTTGGGATGATACAGTATTTTGGAAATAGTGATCATGGTTGTACAATATTGTGAATGTAATAAATGCCACTGAATTGCATACTTAAACATTGTTAAAATGAAAAACTATGTCACAATTTAAAAAAAAGAATCAAAGTAAATCCCAACAAGACAAACCTAAAGAACTCTACACCAAGATACATCATAGTCAAATTGTGAAAACAAAATGACTAATAACTAATCTTGAGAGCAGCCAGAAAACAAGGACATATTGCCTACAGTCAGAAAATCCACTTGAATGGTCACATGTATCTCTTCAAAAACCATGGCTAAGGAGGTGGAAAAGGAAGTGGCACAATGTTTTTTAAGTGCATAACGGTCAGTTTCCTATAACCAGTAAAAATATCCTTCAGGAATGAAGGAAAAATCATGACATTTTTAGATGATGGAGAATTAAAGATTCATCAATACACCTATCCTAAAAATAACAGCTAAAGACATACCCTAGCCCAGGCGTCCTCAAACTACGGCCCATGGGCCACATGCAGGTGTTTTTGCCGTTTTGTTTTTTTACTTCAAAATAAGATATGTGCAGTGTGCATAGGAATTTGTTCATAGTTTTTCTTAAACTATAGTCCAGCCCTCCAACGGTCTGAGGGACAGTGAACTGGCCCCCTGTTTAACCCTTTGCACTCGCTTGTTTTTTTTCGATTCCTTCATTCTACTCGGGATTTAATTTTTTATTTATTTTTTTTCAATTTTTTTATTAAGGTATTATATGTGTACATATCTTACCATTGCCCCCCCCACACCCCACTCCCATATATGCCCCCACCCCCCAGAGTTTTGCATCCATTGGTTATGCTTATATGCATGCATACAAGTCCTTTGATTAGAGATCAATCAAAGGACTTGTATGCATGCATAATTTTTTAAATACCCCAGATTTTACAAAGCGCGGCAGTAGAATAAAAAACTGGAGTTTCTTTTCATACAAACTCGGGATTTAATTTTTTAAATACCCCAGATTTTACAAAGCGCGGCAGTAGAATAAAAAACTGGAGTTTCTTTTCATACAAACTTATTTATTTGGATTTTTTTATATTTCAAATTATTGATACATTCAAAGAGTAATTTTAATCTCTATAATTTTTCATGGTGTGATATTTTTTGAAACATTCACCCACATGTAGACCTGGTTTACATTCACATGTTTCACAAATATAAATCGTCTCTCTTCTTCCTCCTTTGATTTTTCTGTTAGAACAAACAACACAATCTTTGTGTTTTTTGTTAGGGTGAGGTGTGATTATATGGAGCTTTCCATCTAGACGTTGCTCTAAGTTAGTGGATAATAATCTACCCCTGGAAGTTAGTGTACGATCTCTGAATTCTCCAACAAGATCATGTACTAGTTTCCTAATAAATTTCACATGCGTTATCGGTTTTTCATTTTTTCTTTTTTGGCATCAGTTGAGACGGCATTTACATTTTACTTGTCCTTTCATGCTAATGAAAACAAGAAAAGATACTGGAAAAATAGACAAAAATGCCCCTTCCCCCCGCGGTGAAACTACGTGTCGAGTGTGGCTCGACATATGAGCTGCTACCGATGCTAACAGTGTCGAGTCACACTCGACATCCGAGTGCAAAAGGTTAAAAAGTTTGAGGACCCCTGCCGTAGACACAAAAGTCAGAAAGAAATCTTAGAACATCAGGAAAGAAGGAAGGACATGATAAGCAAAATCATAGTACTAAATTGATTGCTATTTTAATATTAAACCAACCTTGAATTTCATGTGGTCATCATACATGATTCTTATTATATATTGCTAAATTCTATTTGCTACTATTTGGTCAAGGATATCTGCATGAAGTATATTTGTCTTTTTCATACTGTCTTTGTCTGATTTTGGTATCAGGGTGATAATGGCTTTATAGCATGAATTTGGAAGTGATCCCTCTGCTTCTATTTTTTTGGAAGAGATCATTTAGAATTATTTCATTCTTGAAATTGGTGATTTGTGTCATCCATATTTTCTTTCTTTTGTCAATATTCCTAGAGGTGTCTCAATTTTATTAATCTTTTCAAATAACCAGATTTTTGTATATTTTTATATTGTTTTTCTGTTTTGCACTTTATGTATTTCTGCTTTTATCTTTGCTATTTCCTTCCTTTTGTTTGCTTTGGGTTTAGGTGCTCTTCTTCTTCTAGGAGGGAGTTGACATGATTGATATGAGATTCTTGCCCTTGTCTAATGCATGCACTTAGTGCTAAACATTTCCCTTTCAGCATTGAGGAGAACCTGTACTGTACAAATAACAAGCAATCTCCCAAAAGCTAACCATGTGCATAAGCACCCATTCTTATATCACCATCCACTTCATCCTGTTAAAAATCAATCAGAACGTATTTTATATATTGAGGATGAGAGAGGTGGGAATAATGGAGTAAGAACTAGGGATCTCAAGTCATTCTATGACCACTGGCAAACCATGTGATGACCCCCTGGCCATCCAAGAAAGCATTCTATTCAAGGTCAACCACAAAACCAAAAAGAAAAATAGCCCGGCCAGCATGGTTCAGTGGTTGAGCATCGACATATGAACCAGGAGGTCACAGTTGAATACCAGGGTTGTGGGCTCAATCCCCAGTGTGGGGTGTGCAGGAGGCAGCCCATCAATGATTCTCTCTCATCACTGAGGTCCCTATCTCTCTCTCCCTCTCCCTTCCCCTCTGAAATCAATAAAAATTTATTTTTTAAAAGAAAGAACTAAAGGGGGAAAGAAAAAGTTAGCTTAGGAGCAAAGCAGTCTGGGAGAATTAGAGGCTCTTTCTGAGACCTGCCATGTTGGGAAAAGGATAGTCCAGCACCACCAGATAAGAAATTAATTTGTCACTCATCATAAAAGCACAGCAGCCGCCACTTAGAGGTACATTTATAACCCTTAATTTCAGAGAGATATGCAGCAGGAGACAGCAGGTCCACTCTGTCAAAGGGAGGGATGATGGAAGATTTTGTTTCATTTTGTCTAGAGCACTTGAATTAAAAGAAGGAACAGAGAAGGACACTTAAGGAACTGGAGTGATGGAAAAGGCCACTGACCTTCACTGGAGAAGATGCGAGGTCTTCCTGAGCCTAGAGCCTTAACACCTCTAGACAGGCCAGAACAGAGCTTCATGCAAAGAGAAAAGAACTGGGGCCAGTTGTTAGATAACTGGACACAAGACAAGTCCCTTTGCCTCAGTGGATTGTGAACATTAATTATTCAAATAAATTCCACAGTGCTTCACTCGCTGACCCTTATAAGTAAAGATATGGATAGTCTTGTAGGTTTTCTGAACTTTCAAAATTTTATAGATGCCCCTTACAAAAAGGAAATGCAATACTTTTCTAAGGAAAAGTTGGGATTTGTCAGCAAACAGCATTATTCAGTAAATTGCTTATTGCAGGATGCAAGAGAGAATTTGAAACAGCTGGAAACAGCCAATGCAACTCAGAGAGAAAATATGTGTACTTCCAGGTGGAAAACTGTTCTTTCTGTTTTTCCAGCTTTATTGAAATACTAAAGGCCCGGTGCACAAAATTCGTGCATGGGGGGTGGACCCCTCAGCCCAGCCTGCACCCTCTCCAATCCAGGACCCCTCAGGGGATATCCAACTGCCGGTTTAGGCCCTCTCGCAATCCAGGATTGCTGGCTCCTAACTGCTCACCTGCCTGCCTGATCACTCTTAACCACTCTGCCTGCCTGCCTGATTACCCCTAACCCCTCTGCCTGCTGACCTGATCGCCCCTAACTGCCCCCCTGCCAACCTGATTGCCCCTAACTGCCTCTGCCTTGGCCCCCACCACCATGGCTTTGTCCGGAAGGAGGACCAGACGACTGGTAGATGTCCAGTTGACCTGGTCTAATTAGCATATTACCCTTTTATTAGTATAGATGTTTGATCTATAACATTGCCTAAGTTTAAGATGCACAATGTGATGATATCGGGCACTTCTATGTTATGAAATTACCACAATAGGGTTAGTCAATGTCTCCATTACCTCACATAGTTAACATTTATTTTTTAAATGAGAATATTTCAGATCTACTCTTTTAGCAACTCTCAAATATATAAGACAGTATTACTAACTATAGTCACCATGCTGCACATTAGATCCCAGCACTTATTCATCTTACAACTGGAAGTTTGTAGCCTTTGATAAACATCTCCCCATTTCTCCCATCCCTGAGCCTCTGGCAGCCACTAATCTATGTTACTATGAGTTCAGCTTCTCTAGATAGAGAAGTTCTTAATTAAGTTTAATTCCATTCAAATTCACATAATGCTAGCACTGCAACTCAAAATGCATAAGGAAGAAAACAAATTTTAAAAATGTGCCTAAATGCAACAAGTTTATAATAATAAAAAAAACAGACCAAAAGCCCTAACATAGTGTATAGATGATGACTAACTAACCTATCAATTTTAATTTATTAAAGACAGCTCAGAGATTACATATACACAGGGGTGGGCAAAAGTAATCTAGTTAGAATCTGTTTCGCAACTCACAATTGTAAATCTACTTTTGCCCCACCCTGTAAATATATATTTCCACAAAATATTTGAAAATAAAATTTTCCTCTAGGTTCCAAATATATTTATTCAACAAATTAATGTGAAACCCTCCTACATGGAGTGGGCAGAGTGTTGCAAAGATGACTATGATACATAGTCAAGTATGTGGGAGAGGTGTATGATTATACAATAATGAGCTGTTTTGGAATAATTATAAGGACAACACAGAGCTACTGAAAGAAAGGGATGACTGAATTCTCTGGGAGATGGAGAAGCCTCAGTGGGAAGGTCCAGTGTGGGGGAAAGGGTAGAGAAGGCAGTCAGAAGTCAATGGCCACTCCTTAGTTAGGACATGTAACTGGCTTGAAACAGGAGGTGGAAGAGAACAGGCAGGAACTGGGTGAGTGATTGGTTATTACTGAACAAAATTCCAAATAATGATTATAGTTATTCCTCTGGCATTCCCTGGATGCATTTGATTCACTTCCCCCAAATATAAGAGCTACATCAGACTGGCTTCTTCCAGGGGACTTAGTTTACTGAGTTTGATGGCACTTGAGGTGAATTTTTCACTGTAATTTCCCCCTCTGGCTTTTCCTAACATAGTATTTATCTGAGAGTAACTTCAAGAAAACACGTAATGATCTTGACTCAGGCCATGATACCCCTGATTTACTGGCCTTTTATCTCTCTCTTTCCTATTCTTTTGGTTCTGACCAAAAACACCAGTGACTCTGGAGCAAACACACATGGAGATGGTTGTTGGACATGCTCTTCTCCCAAGGTCTAAACTCTATTTGCTGCTTCTAGGCTGACACATTATCCTAGCTATTTAGTTCATCTTATGGTATTTCCCAAGGTAGCTGAGATAGGACACCAAAGTTTGATCTCAGAGCAAACTGCACTGGACTCTCTACAATGGGTATTTCATATTAGAAACAAAAAGAATCTATCTGTAGGCAGAAGCCCATTTTGCTTAGAGTGAGGCAAGAATAAAATCAGAGCCACTGGCTAAAAGCCCCAAGCCCACAATTTTCTCCTCTATTCACATTTTCTATTATGCACTTGGAGATAGGCCCATGCGCTGATGAACAATTGTACTCTGTATTTTACATTCTGCTTTGTTTGTGGAAACCTGGAGAGATTTGTGGACACTGAGATAAATTATGTGAGGTGATGTTACTATTCTTTACTGTTTCAGGTGATGAGAGCTGGAAGCCTGTGGACATCTAGAGAAATTATTTTCAGAAAATGAGCAGTGGTGGCAGGTCATGTGATAAACTCTGGGAACAGAAATAAATGATGGTCTGAAACAGCTTGGACATTTGTTATTCCTGATGGAGCTGGGCCCTCATTTGGGCTTGAGATTGTTATGATGTATGCACCTCAAGCATAAAGTTCCTCAACCCTTTGTTAGAAAATGAACTCACGAGCTGGAGGTAAGCTATGAGCCACTGATCATCCTAAATTTGAGAAAAGTGTTCTCTTTGCTCTTGTTTCCATAATTACAATACATTGGGGAAGGGTCCTAACAATTAACATCTTCATCAATATATTAAGCCACAGGACACTCTGTTTTAGACTGGGTTACATGATATGTAAAGTTTTTCCTTTAACTTCACGAAGCCAGTTAGATTAAAAAATTTCTCAGAATGATCATTTGAAGGGCTTTTATTTTAAGGGGCATAATAGGAACAACAGATCTTATTTTTACTTGATAAAGCAATTAAAAATGAAGCATTTCACTTGGGGCCTGTAGATGCATAATGAACCCATTAGAAGGTGTCCTCTTTTTATTACATAATGAAAGTCTAGGCAATCCTCTGACATTGATGCTTCATGAACTGGGGCTTCCATATTAGACTAAGTTATTTAAAGTAACCAAAATGGAAGATTTCAATTTGCTGGTACAAGATAGCAACCCTGTTTTCATCCTTCTGAATGAACTCAAGTGGGTGAGGGACTGTAACGGCAGTGAACCTGGGACAGGATGCCTCAACAGGCAGTCCTTTACTTGTGCTCAGTGCTGCCTCTGTTCGCTTTCCTGTCTGGCCCTGTTCCCTTGATTCCAAGTCCTATGAATTCCCCTTGGCTGATGGTGTGGCCCACCCTGGCTGCTCCAGCTACTCTCCTCATTACTATTGTGTGGACCTTGTGCCCTGCCATGGGGAGATTCCAGACAGAGCTCAGCCTCAACCTGTAGGTAAATGTAATCTAGAAAGAAAGAACACACACACACACACACACACACACACACACACACACACACACACACACACACCTGACTGACATTGTGTAGGCAGAGTTGAGGGAAGACTGAAAACAAATAGCTTCCTGTGGCTGAGATGGGGCTAGAATCCAAGTTGCTGAACTCCAAGTTCACAATTTTTCATTCCACTCAGACACCTCTTATATATGGTTATACATCCTGCTTCCCTTGACGTGTAAGGACAAAAGCCCCAGGAAGGGCAAGACATTTCAGGAGACTGGTTTGGCAGATGGCTGGATCACAACAAATGAAGCCAAGGGTGTGTGTACAATCCCATATGGGTCAAGTCGTGGTCGGCCATGTCCACAGACACGCCCCTAGACCTGTTTCACTGATCTGCAACCAAGAGTGAGTGGTCACAGAACTGAGAGGGAAAATGGCCACAGAAGAGCACAAGTGCTCCCTGACACATACATGTCTGACCACGACAGCCAGCAGTATTGTCTGCATGCATGGACAACCATAGTATCAGACCATGCTCCCTTGAAGTCAGAAAGTGAGTATTCTTTAGTCTAAGCAGAAACGAGAATCGTGACTAAAACTTTATGGGAAAGAAGTGTTTGATCATTAAAGAGGAGAAATACAGCCATTTCTGGAGTAAGCTGGTGAAAAGGTTAACCTTGCAATCCTCAACCTAAGTCTCTTTTTACTCAGGTTTGCCCCACTGTTCAAACAAAGAAAAATGAAGGCCAAATAGATAGGACATTATCTCTCCCTCCTTGGATCAAGCTTTTAGTCTACTGCTGTTACAGCCACAGCCCAACTGACATGAGCATGCTGTATATGTGTCTTAACCCCTACTTAACTTCATTGCAGAGAGGGACAGGTTAATCTTCCTCATTTCTCACCACATACAACACAATGTCTGGAACAAAACTGGAACCCATCAAGTAACTGTTTAATTGGAATTGACTTTGAATCCCGAATCCTGTGGCCAGCTTGAACCTAGAGGCCAGCTGTGATGAACTCAGTACTCTAGGCAACCTCTCTTCTCAAGATGTTGTCTTCCTTGGTCATTGCTCATAAATATGACTCCTAATATTGAAACTGATGCTGGGAGCTGAGGCCTATGCTCACTTGGGCTGTCAATCACTATCTATTATGCTTAACCTAAACAATGTATTGATCCCGATTGCCTGGAAATGCACTTGAAAGGGGCTAGGTGACATATCCAAGCAGAGACAACATACTTTCAAGTCAATGAGAAGCATCAGAGGATTCAGCACACAGGGGAGAAATTCCCCTCAAAGGAGCAGCCCCTGAGGACAGGAATTGACATGAGCCCCCTCATACACCAAATTCTCTAAAAACCTCTAACATCTAAGAGAAATTGTTGTTTGCCCCACCACACATGCCACAGTCAAGGTGCCAGGTTTTTTGCACCAGACATAGAAAACACAAAGTGGTTATGATTATCAGGACAAATGCAGAGAACACTGACTCACTTGGAATCCCAAGCTAAGTATCTAAAATCTCAGGTTTGGAAGATGGTTGTTTTGACTTCTTAAGTAAAACGTAATCCCTTCCGTTTGTAAAGCACTCTGTACTTTCCAGACTACTTTAACCTCTCATTGACCCCCAGTAGAACCCTCCATAACTCTGAAAGACAGAATGGGCTATTGTAATTATGCCGGACGAGGGATGAGGATACTGGGGTCTAAAAAGACATATTGACTTGGACACATTTAACCAATTAGGTAATATCCAAGTTTCAACTTTGATCAGACTACCCCAGGGATCTTTCCATTAAACCTCACAGGCGTTAACCCTGAATGAGAAGGGGGGGAAAAAGCCATAGGAAAGGCAAGATACTCCAGAGGATTTTAGTTCTGTGATTGAGAATTTAAACAAGTGATGGGGAGGGTTCATCCATTTGACCTGCCTGTAGCTTACTTAAATGCAGGACTTACAGTCAAGCCAACAGAGTTCTTCCTAGAAAGCAGTGGAGACACTAGGAGCAAAGGTCCCCAAAGAAAAGTCAAACACACAGGGCAGACTCAGGATTCACAGAGTCTGGTGCTTATACAACTTGGGAATTCCTCTTTTAGAAAAGAACACAGGATGACAAATTCAAAAGTAAATAGAAAAGTGAATATTTGTTTAGAAAGAGAACATAAATCACAAACATTACATATTTAGAAAGATGACATGTTTGAATACCACAAACATCCAAAATATTTAAAAATATTTAAAATAGCCTAACGCTTTTATTAACTCTGATACATCTCCACATTGCTTTTGTCATGCATTATTAAATGCCTAATCACATCTTCATATGGCAGTTAGTTCCTATAGAGAGGAGAGAAAGATAATTTAGTCTTTCCTCTACATAATTGATGAGCATTTGTTTTTTATTATTGATAATTTAGAAAAGTTTCTTTCAGCTTCATAACTTATAATTAGCAATGTCATGTAAATTTTTTGGCTTGTTAACAAATTTGGGAAAACTTCCATCAAGTCACTTTTATATGTGAGCTATAAGATTTAAAAGAATTTTCCACAGACTAGTTTCTAACTATATCACAAAACTTGTTTCTCCTCCACTAACCACACACACCCAGGTATGTATCAGGCATCGGAACACATCTTCATATCATGATATGACTTCCAGTCCTGCAGCTTTGGAGGCTGGTGCGATGGCACAGGAGGTGACAGAAATATTCCTGGAAGCCATTCCAATAGCCAGGCAGCTGGCAATAACTATGCATGGAAGTGACAGTGACATATCTTAACTTATCCACTAAACCCAAACATCTCAGCTTCTCCTGAGGTGCACTCCATAATGCCCATAGAATTCCAACACTTTCCTGCACAAGAAGAAGAGAGACAGAGGGGAACTTACAGTTGAAAGAGACAGCTATCTTAACCAATTGTGGTGAAAAAATACTTTCCAAAATGTATAATTACATGAATATATTATAGGGTCTCTCCTAGGGCTTTGAAAGGGGCCTCTGCTATTGAAGCAATCTGTAAATGTCCCTTTTTTCCCATTGGTAGTTTTGCCCATCAATAGAATGGGGCTGCCTATCATTTCTACTCCTCTAAGAGGCCAAAGCATTGACCTGGATTAGAGATGAATTAGAGGGGACTAAACATCGATTCTTAGGTCCTGATCCAGAGTGTCTGGCATCGGCCACACCCATTCCCACTGAGCTCAGGATGTGGGATAAAACACAAGGTCAACTGAATACTGTGTGGGGTACAAAATGCATGTTGAGCGGCTTGGAGGAAGAACAAATGCAAGTCAAACAGAGAAATGCAAAGATGTTTTGTAAACTCCCTGTGGTCTGTTATAAAGTCTACTAGAGGCCCGGTGCATGAAATTCATGCACGGGGGGTGGGGGAAAGTGTCCCTCAGCCCAGCCTGCACCTTCTCCAACCTGGGACCCCTTGAGGGCAGTCAGACATCCCTCTCACAATCCAGGACTGCTGGCTCCCAACCGCTCACCTGCCTGCCAGCCTGATTGCCCCTAACTGCTTCTGCCTGCCAGCCTGTTCACCCCCTAACCACTCCCCTGCCACCCTGATCAACGCCGAACTGCTCCCCTGCCAGCCCAATTGCCCCCAACTGCCCTCCCCTGCAGGCCTGGTCACCCCTAACTGCCCTCCCTTGCTGGCCTGGTCACTACCAACTGCCCTCCCCTGCAGGCCTGGACCCCCCCAACTGCCCTCCCCTGCAGGCCTGGTCCCCCCCAACAGCCCTCCCCTGCAGGCCTGGTGCCCCCCAAATGCCCACCCCTGGAGGCCTGGTCCCCCCCAACTGCCCTCCCCTGCAGGCCTGGTCCCCTCCAACTGTCCTCCCCTGCAGGCCTGGACCCCCCAACTGTCCTCCCCTGCAGGCCTGTTCTTCCCCAACTGCCCTCCTCTGCTGACCCAGTCACCCCTAACTGCCCTCCCCTGCAGGCCTGGTCCCCCCAACTGCCCTCCCCTGCAGGCCTGGTTGCCCCTAACTGTCCTCCCCTGAAGGCCTGGTCTCCCCCAACTGCCCTCCTCTGCTTGCCCAGTCATCCCTAACTGCCCTCCCGTGCAGGCGTAGTCCCCCCCAACTGCCCTCCCCTACAGGCCTGGGTCCCCAGCAACTGTCCTCCCCTGCAGGCCTGATCTCCCTAACTGCCCTCCTCTGCTGGCCTGATCGCCCACAACTGCCCTCCCCTGCAGACCATCTTTTGGCAGCCATCTTGTGTCCACATGGGGGCAGCCATCTTTGACCACATGGGGGTGGCCATCTTGTGTGTTGGAGTAATGGTCAATTTGCATATTACTCTTTTATTAGATAGGATTTCACTCTGGTACTAAAAAGCTGGTCAGTTTTCCCCGCTGCATCCAGGCATTCATGTCCCCTGTGCCCAGGTCTTAATGCAGATCTGGATAATGGCTCTCCCAGGCATCCCAGTCTCACTTGGCTCCAACAAATCTCCTACAGTCCCCGCCCATACGTGCTGCCACTCACTGCTTCTTTAAGGGTTTTAAGAAAACTCGCTTAATCTTCCTGGCATGGAACCCAACTGCAGCAGGCAGGTTTGATGAAGTGTGTCATCACAGGGTTTGGTGCCCACTGCCCTGTTCACTATAGAGTCATTCACTGCCTTTCTGCTTGGACTGAGTTCTGTGTTATTCTGTGCAGAGTGCAGAAGTGAGAGGGGAGGTGGGAAGGAAACAAACCAGAAGGAAAAGCAGATGTAGAAAAGAGAAAAGCCACAGACAGAGACAGGGAAAAGAGAAGAAAATGTTACAGAAAGCTGTATCAAGTCCCTAAGGATGAAGATGTTCTTTAAACTCAGCCAAAGGAAAGGGAGCTTAGTATTTTCCTGTTAGCAAAGAAAATGAACCTCCAAACAGACCCTGAATCCGATGGCAGCAAGGAGGAATGGATGGAAAAGGGAGAACAGGTGAGTGAGGGGAGCGGGGGGGGGGGGGGGAGGTGGTGATGTATGGATCTACAAGCAGAATCCTTTGAATGCAGAATGTGGTTTCACTCAGCAATACCTGGCACCAACAGGCTTCAGCCACTGGTTTTCCATGTTGGTTATGAATCAGTGAATTGAACCAGCATTTTAATTAATGCAGGGATCAAATGGATGAATCTTGAGTATAACTGGGGCCTGTAGAAGTCACATGGAAATGTCATATGTCAGATCCAAATGGTTATTATCACAATGATCATAATCATCAACAGTATCACTTTCATCATTACTGATCTTTTAAATGGGAAAGTCCTTCAAGAATAGGCTCCTGCACTCCCAACACACCTTCCTGCCCTAAATTTAACAGACCCTCGGGCACAGCAGCACCACAATCTTTCCTGAAGGCTCTCTGCTCTCTCTCCCACCCCTTCAAGGTCCTTCCATTTTTGTGATTGCAAGGATTCTGATGTGAAGCCAAGTATCACGGAGCTGTGAGTAGAAAACAGGAGCAAAGGACAAAGAGAGAAAGACCAAGGAAAAAGCAACTGGGAATTGCCTGAAAAGCTTGAGCACTGTTTATTTAGGTACTCAAAAACCATATGCAGATCACATGCAAATGAACCTGTGGTCCTCTTAGCTAATTTGATACACCTGGATGTGGCTCTTAGGAAAAGACTAATGGAGACACCTGCTATGCACAGTGAAGTAATAGTCCCTGTGGTGGCATTTTACCCCTTCTGTTTCTGCTACCAATTCTAACTAAGAGAAGTAATGAGCTGGTGCAAAACAATAACTAAAGGGGGTGGGAAGGAATAGTAACCATTGGGTTTCATTCCAGCTGTCAGTATTCTGTGCTGAGAAATTACCAGGAGGCATCAACCTACCCATCAAATCTCATAATGCAAAACGTTCTACACAGCCTATGACAAGGGACTTAGGGCAAATTAGTCCAAGGGTCCAGTGTTTCCAGGATCTATCTTTTGTGATGGGAATAGGAGAGGCCCAGTGTCTGCTGCCTTAGGTAGGAGAAGGCATGTCAGCCTTCATCTCTCAGATCCCTCCCAAGAGTCGGCAGGGGGACAGGAAAACAGTTGGACCAAGATGGCTTCTTGTTTGGAACTTTCTCTGATCTTGGACTGAGCAACAGATCTGTGATGTTCCCATGGGGCAGTAAGAGAAAGTAAAGGATGCTCCTTCCTTCACCTGTCTGGCCCGCACCAGAGGGGCTGCCATGAGGATCTGCTGCACTCACTGCCCAGCTAGATCCTTTACTTCAGGTCTCGCACCCACATGACTCCTGCAGAGAAGTTGATCAATTAAGCTTAGGGCAATTCAGGACCAGAGTCTCAAAGCTTCCCAAAAGAATCAGGTACAGGAGAGGGAGAATGGATGAGAATGAGGAATGTGTGTATGGTGCGTGGCGGGGGCACTTAATAGGTAGCTGGAAGAAGCTTTTGCAATACTAATACATTTACCCACAAAGCAAGCATGACTTCCTTTACGGTATGTGTGGAATATGTAAGGGACAGGACCATTTCCCAGAACAGGAAAACATGTTGGAATGTGCCCAATCATGAGTGCACTACCCTCAAGATCCCAGGCAGCCATCTTTAGGGGATGCAAGGGGCTCACTTCTCTATTTCAAATTGAATCAGTCAGCATTCAGTCAAAGAACCACTAGGAGACTTGATAAATACATAGACAGGCAGGCAGACAGATGGGTGGACAGACATATTTTTCACAGGACAGGACTTTCTGTACTTGTGGAACCTGGTTAAGTGGTTTCTTCTGTACATCTGTGTAGCTGATTTTGGAGCTTGGAGTCCACAGGGAGGCAGTCGGGAAAGTGGGGGAAAGTAAGAACACAACACGCAAGAACCACATGCTCACAAGGATGGCCTGATATGCATGTCAGCTCTTGTCTCTGGCCTTGGTGGTGTGGCTGTCCTGAAGCCAGGGTCCTTGACCATGGATCCAAACATGCACATCTACCCTAAGAGTCAGGGAACCTGGAAGATCCAGAAGAAACTAGAACAACTGCAGGCCCAGATGCTGCTTCATGCTGACCAGGTGAGTCAGTAGACCAGTGACAATGCAGTTGAGCCACACAATGGCTGCTTCACTTTCGCCCTCCCATTCCTACACTCCTGTGTCCCACACTAACAGGAATCATACAGGAAAGGGAATTCTTGGAAGTGTAGTTCAGTCTACCCAAGCCTACACATTATCTAAAGCCTCTCGCAGTAGCAGTGGATTAGAACCTGGGCTGACAGGTGTCATGAGCAGGATCCCTAGGCTTGCAGCACTGGCCCATGATAGGGCTGGAGGAAGGACAAAGAAACACAGCGGAGTGAAAGTTTGTAGGGTCACCCAAATGGGCCAAGGGCCAGTGATGGAGACAGAGGCCTGGTTGGACACAGCCTTCTCTCTTCACCTTCCCCCGTCCCACAGCACCTGGACCACAAGTTGCCACCTTTCTAACCTTGCTGGCAGATGCTGCTGTCTCCTCCTGAGCTGGGGACTCATACATTTCACCATTCAGCTCTGAAAAAGGCATCAGTCCTGCTAGAGGGAACAGACAGTAAGGCTCTCTTCATGCCCAATTTTCACCTTTAGAATAGGTTTCATTGCAGGGATGCAATGAGCTGGCTCCACTGGTGCTATTGTGAAAATGAAGGAAAAGTGACTGGGGTTGGAGAAAAAGGAGTTAGATGCTATGGCCACATTGGCATGCACAGAGATTACTAAACTCTTCATTAAGTGAACCGGGGCTTTGCCAAGAGCCTGGGCAGAGCTTGGGCAGGTGGTCTGGGATTGCATGATTCACACAGGATGAGTGTATTCAAAGGGTGAGAGTGATGGTTGGGGGAAGGGGTGCAGTCCTGAGAGCCCATGGAATGTCAACTATTCCATCCTAAAAAGTCCTATTTCAGAGCAACAGACACGCACCCAGTGCCGATGCTCAATCTAACTTACCAGATGGCATTGAAAAGTCACAGCTTCCGTTTTTCTTATCCTGACAAGGGTTTAGAAGGGTAGGAATGAGACACTTCTTCCAAGAGAAACAGTGTCTGTTCTGGCACAGGGGAGGCTTCATTCCAACACAAGAGAGCGGAGGCTTGCACGTGTGTGCGTGCACTTGTGTTTGCCTGAGTGAACGGGAGGCCAGGGCACGAATAGGACATGGTGTGACTCCTAATACTCTCCTCTCATGTCCTTGCAACCTCTAATGCTGAAAAATGAGCATTGTGGGTCACAGAACGGGCACAGAGCACAGTCACAACATACACCAGGGAAAAGCAAATTAAGTGTACAAGTACTTAACTCAAAATCAGTCTTCACAGCCTAGAATACCAAGAGCATCATCTTAATCAGGGGCATCAAGAAAGGCATGCAGCCAGGACAGAGACACTGTCCTACGTTGGAGCTCTGTTCTCACGGATATGGTACCTTCCAATAGCAAGCCAACCTATGCTTTTGTAAATTATCAGTTGTTCTGCCAAGCAGTCCAGGGGATGCAAGAGCAAGAAGTAAACTGCGACTAGGGAGACTGAAAAATTGATGAACTGTGGCACAGTGCACAGCAAGAGGTTCAGAATGCAGAACTGGCTTAGTCCAGGCAATGACCAGACGTGACCAAGGCAGGTTCCAAGCCTGTTTCCTCACCTATAATATTAAGTTAGCAATATCTACATCACAGGAGTCTTTCCCCAAATATATAAGAGATGAGTTATGCATAAACATGTACACCTGACACAGAAAAATAATGCTAGTATTTGAGACTTTCCAAATATTAATAATAGCCACCATTTATTCATTAGAATCTTGTCGAAAGTTACAGATAATAAATAGAATGGCTAGATTTCAACTCAGGCTATTAACTTAGAAGCCCACTTATTTACCTCTCTTCCACTCTGCCTGCCTTTCAATGCCATGATTGGCCACAGTCACAAAAGCACTTCCCCACTCACACTTCAGGCTCAGGTTTTCTCAGATGTAGGACTCTGCAGAAATGTAGGTAGAGCAAGTTTGATATTCATATCACAATGTTGTGGAGGCTGCATCTTTGTTGAATTCGGCTCACTTAAGCCTAGATTTCAAAATTTTTGCCTGCCCCAACTTGTTTCTTAACCTTCAATTTTAGACCTTGTATGCACCTCTAGGAAGGGCAGGTTCTTAATTCTTTTCTTGGCTATCTAGGACCTCTTGCAACTTCTCCCATGACCATATCAGTGGCCTCTTAACTCTGAGACTTTTCCTTGCCCGTTAGGGTAGCTGATATCCTATTTCTTTCAACATTGGATAAACGCTTTCTGGGCCCTGCATTCTGTGACCCAGAAAAATCATTAGAGCCTTTGCACCTGAGTTGGTCTCAGTACAAGAAATAGTATTCCTTCTTCTTGATAATTCATGTGGATTGGTGGACAAGGTTTCTACAAAGCACCAAGCTTGAGCCACTGTGAGGAAAGCAGATCCCCCACATTGGTCAGAGCAGGAAGAGGATGTAGCCAAATTTTGGCATCATTAAACTGGTCAACCAGCTGCAAGACATTACCAGCTGCTGTGTTAATCATTAATGAGGCAGACAGTGCCTGTTGCCTGTGTAGTGAACCAAACATTATGACTTGGGTTTTCATTTCATTTAAAATTAACTCACTGAATGAAGAATTGGCCTCCAGCTTGTGAGAGACAGAGCTGTTGGCACAGAGTGGGGACTGGTAGGCCAGAAGCACAAAAGGAACATAAAGTCCCTCACTGATACCATCCGACTATTTGTATGCAGGCCATGTCTTTTAATTCAGTTAGATCTCAGCTCCTCGAAGCTGCAGCTCAAAATATTTCTGTGTTCCCAAGCAGAGCCTCCACGTGTCACAGCTCCTGTGTTCTGGGCATGGGCCGGTGCCTCTTTAAGTTCTTTTACTATTTCTTAAAATATAGGCAAAGTGGAATTGCATTCCTATTGTATTTTTGGATTGCATTTTCTTATTCAAGAAAAGCTAATGTAATTTTAAAATCTTCTTTATTGTGCACACAAAGATAAAGAGAATAAAATAATGAACACTGATGAACCCACACCATTCTCCTTCAATAATCATCAACATTTTACCAATCTGGTTTCATCTATCTCCCCAAATTTGCTATTTTTGGTTTTTTCCTGGAATATTTTAAAGCAAAACCAATACACCATGCCCTTCTACTCAAAAATTACTTAGTATGCCCTGACCTGGTGGCTCAGTCGGTTAGAGTGTCATCCTGAACATCAAAAAATGTTGTGGGTTTTATTCCAGGTCAGGGCACATAGCTAGGTTGTGGGTTTTATCCCTAGTTGGGGTGCATACAGATGCAACCTACTGATGTTTCTCTCTCACATAGATGTTTCTCTCTCTCTCCCACCCCTCTTTTCCTCTCTCCGAAGTCAATAAAAGCATGTCCTCTGATGAGGCTTAAAAACATATATGCATTTAGTATGAATTTCTAACATATAATTACCTATTTATCTGTGCCTATATAACCATGATGCCATTATTGGACCTAAAAAATTAGTAAGTATTTATTAGTCCCATCAAAAAAATGAGAAAATATTCAAATTTCCCTGTTAGTCTCAAAGAGGTCCGTTTATACCTGGCTGCTCCTTCAGGATCTAAGCAAGATTCACACATTGCATTTGGTTGTTAAGCTTTATTTTGTAGCGCTCCTCCCATTCTTTCCTCACTCTTATCCTTTTTCCAAGAACAGTAACAATGGATCATTTTCTCTCTAAAATGTCCTATATTCTGAATTTGGCTGATTGCTTCCTCATAGAGTTACTGAACATGTTTTTCTATTTTCCCTATCTCCTGTAAACTGGAGGTTAAAGCTAAAGTTTTGATTAGATTCAAGTTCAGTTTTGTGGGTTTGTTTTTTTTTAAGAAAGTCATTCATAAATGATGCTGTTCACTTCTAACTGTATCATAAGGCACATGATGTTCGGGGCCCCATTTTTAGTAATGTTAAGGTTGATCAATGGGATCAGTGGATCTCTCCATTACAGCATTCTTCATTAATGATCCATTGTTTCATTGGGGTTGTAAATGGGAATTTTTCATTTCCATGATTATCCTAGCATCTATTAACTGGAATTCTGTAAAGAAGAACCTCTCCTAACAAGCCATTGATTTTCCTAAATAAAATTCCTTCAGGAAAAGCAAAATAACTGCTTTAATCTTTCGCCATTATTTGCCAATCTTCAGGTTGAAGTGTGCCCTAGAAAGATGCAATGGTGACCTCTTTTTTAGTATCAGTTTAAAGTTGTGAGTTTTTTATGTTTGATGTGTCTTGAGTAAGTGTAGTTATTAATCTTTTTAATGATCAACCTGTCCCAATGTAAGCCAGTTGGCTACACTGTACTTAGGATATCACCATTCGATTTTTTTTATCATGGTAAAATATATATAACATAAAATTTGTAATTTTAACCATTTTAACTATGGCATTAATTACATTTGCAATGTTGTGTAACCATCACCACTATTTATAAAACTTTTTATTTACCCCAAACAGAAACTCTGTACCCAATAAACAATAATTTCCTATTCCCACCCCCAGCCTTTGATAACTACTAATTTACTGTATGTCTCTATTAATTTGTCAATTACATATATTTCATATCAGTGGAATTACACAATATTTGTGTTTGGTTTAATTCGCTTACTGATATTTTCAAGATTCATCTATGTTGTATAGCAGGCATCAACTATATTCACTACTATTTATAGCTGCATAATATATAATTGTATGTATAGAACACATTTTGTTTATCCATTCATCTGTCAATGGGCACTTGAGTTGTTTCCACACTGTTTGGCTATTGTGAATAATGAACCAATGAACATCAGTATACATGTCTTTGAGTCCTTGTTTTCTATTCTTTTGGATATATACCTAAGAGTGGAATTTCTGGGTCATATGGTAATGCTATGTTTACTTTTTGAGGAACTGCCAAATTGTTTTTTACAGCAGTTGAACCATTTAACATTCCCATCAGCAATGTACAAAGTTTCAATTTCTCTGTATTCTTATCAACATGACCCATTAGTCTTTGATAGCTGGCCAGTTTTTTTCCACAGTATGATGCTAAAAAATCATCTTGTACATTTATTGTTCTTAACATGGAATCAGCCATCTCTCCAAGAAGTCCTGGTTTCTTTGAGTTGAGAATAGTACTTATAGGATAGACTGGGTACTAGGGGTGCTCATAGATGCTGGATTATTGTTGCTTCTGTGTCATTTCAGTCAACAGAGATATTTACTCTAATGGTGCACTTTTAATTCCCAGATTTCCCAGCTGGCAGGGTTCTTTAAGTAAGAAACTCTCAGGACAAAGACCAAATTTAGGACACTGACGGTACAATATGGCCTAAAGGTAAAGATCAAATTAATGGTATAGCTTCAGGACCTCTTATTTTGTTGTTGTTAAGTCTTACCTGAGGATATTTTTCCACTGTTATTTATTTTTTAGAAAAAAAAAGATATAAATTGATTTCAAAAAAGGAGAGAGAGAGAGAGAGAAAGAGAAAGAGAGAGAGAGAGAAAGAAAAACATCAATGATGTGATAGAATCATTGATTGGCTGCCTCCTGCATGCCCCACACTGAGGATCAAGCCCAAAACCCGGGCATATACTCTGACTGGGAATCAAACTGTGATCTCCTGGTTCATAGGTTGATGCTCAACCCACTGAGCCATGCCACCTGAGCTCCACTAATTTTTAGAGATATGGAAAGGGAAGGGGAGAGACAGAGAGAGATAAACATTGATGTGAGAGAGACACATCAATTGGTTACCTCCTGCACACGCCCTGACCAGGCCAGGGATCCTGCCTGTAACCGAGGTATGTGCCCTTGACTGGAAATCAAACCTAGGACCCTTTAGTCCATGAGCCAAGACTCTACCCACTGAGCCACATCAGCTAGGGCTACAAGATCTCCCTTAGACACCCTCAGTGAAGAAAGAAGAAAGCAGCAGCAGCAGAAGGAGGAGAATATTCTAGGATTTCTCAGGCATTGTATCAAAGCACCCCAACTTGTAGCTCACAGTAGAAAATGGCCTGTTTCAAAGTGATTTGTAGATGTGGCTTTGTATAATGGAATAAATTCCCAGTAAGATTCATAGAACACTTACAAAAAATTTTAAAGAAAATGTTACTAAGAAAAGCACCACAAATTTGGACTAAAATGCACAGAAAGAGTACACATAAAACTTCTATGAACATAAAGAAGTCTAAGAATGCTATGCAACTGAAAATTCAGACCATTTCCTAAAGGGAAAAAAAAAGGTTATCTTAGCATAGTCCAGATCCAAGAGGACATAGCCAAAGCTGAAGAACAACCTCAAGAAGCAGACTGAGTCTTTATCATGGAATGTCCCATGAGCCCAGAGGAGGTAGTTTGGTGGACACATGCCAACTGGATTTTAGAACTGCTATGGACCACTGACTGCTATGTAGTTTCCATTTCCATCTTTTAAAATATAGTGTTTATTGTAATAAATCTATCATTGTCTCATTATTTTGTGGTGTGTATGAGTGGAAGGGGGAAAGATAAATATTTCTCCAGAATGAGAAGAGATGCACTTGGGCAACCTCATTCATATCTGGACATGAACAGATCATGAGATGCTGGAGTTAAGCCTGATGCCATAATTGCAAGATATTTTGGTGACTCTGAAGAGGGGGTATAGTAGTTTTCAGATGGGGGGATGTAAATTGTTGTGGCAAGAAGGAAGAGGTAGATAGTCTCCAAAAATGATCCCATAAATTCTTCCTCTCCTGTACACACATGCTATTCCACATACTAAGTGGCGAAATCTAAGCTAGACTTGTGACTTGCTTTGAATAAGAACATGTATCAGAAATTATGTTCTAGGTCTCATGGGCCCAGATTTTAAGGGTACTTGCAGTGTCTGCTTTTTACCTCTGGGAAATCAGGCACCACATATTAAAAACCAATTACCCTGAGACCATCCTTCTGTAAGAAGCCAAGGTTAGCACCTTTGAGGAACCCTATAGAACAAGAGAAAGAAGACTGGCTTGTCTCCAGCTCTTTAGGCAAACTACACTGGTGAAAGGACTGCATTTTGTGCACCAACTATGTGGGTAAAGTAGTCATATTAGACATTCCAGGCTCACCATCCTACCTGGAGCAGAACTGCCCAACAGGACTCAACCCAGACAGCTTCATCTCCCTCATTCTTCAAACTGATTTTCTTTCCATCTGTCCTCAAAAGAGCCATGATCTCTAGCCACTGAACACAATATTCCATTTATCGGGAACACTTGCTTCCTTTTCCCTCCTTCTGACTACCTCTCAGATTATATATTGTTTTTTTTAGGAAACATTCCTGATCCTCGCCCCTCCAGTTAAGTGCTTCCCCAGCTCATATCATTATCTATATATATAAAAGGCTAATATGCTAAATGTCCCTCTGACCAGCCAACCAGTTGCTATGACATGCACTGACCACCAGGGGGAAGATGATCAATGCAGGAGCTGACATGACGCACACTGGCCATTTACAAAGAAACAGTACCTCGGACCTGGCACCTACAAAGCAACACTTGGCTTCCCCCAAGTGGGACACAGGTCCCGCCACCATCCCGGAGTGACACCCACCAAATTGCAGCCAATGCTGCCAAGACCCCATGGCACAAAATGCAGCCCACAGCCCAGCCCAGCCCGGAAATGGTCGCTGTGGGTGCCAGGTAATGAAGTCACATAGCAACGCCTGGCTTCCTCTCACTAGCAACTAGCCTCCTTGCAGTTTCTTCAGCCCAGGAATACGATTTGTTTTAGAGCCAGATGCAAACATTTTACACTTTAACCAAATGTCTGTGAAGCATTTTCCTGTGCCTTATCTCATTTGATCCTCACAGAAGTCCTGGAGTAGGCAGATAGGAGACTCAGTAAAATCCTATTTTCTTTTCATTAGCTGGAAAACGGAGATTTAGAAAGTTTAGAAACTTGACCCGATTGAAAAGAAGTAAGAAATGGTGGACCTTGAAAATGACTTCAGGTTTTCTCATTGCACAGAATATAGTCAAAACACTATTGCAGTTAAATATTTTACCCTTTATTCTCCCTGTGTGATCTACAATAATAATCTACTTCATGTTGATATTTACTGCTGTGTTGCTGACAATTACCTGAAAGAGAAGTTGGGTTACTTCACTGGGCTGGAAAAAGTTTAGCTAAATCAGAAAGCAGGTCTAATTAAGCAAATTTATTCTATCCTACCTAATAAAAGGGTAATATGCAAATTGCACCTTCGCTATGCCTAAGCCACGCCCACCAGCCAATCAGGGCGAGTATGCAAATAAACCCAACCAAGATGGCTACAGCCACAGAGAGCAAGGTTTCCCAGGCAACGGAGGAAGCCAAGCTTTCAGCCTGCCCTTGCTAGGCCTAAGCCTCCACTCAAGCTACAAAGTTTCAATTATAGAAGGTAAACAAATCTTAACAGAATGGCAGCAGAACGGAGCTGGAGAGAGCAGGCCAGGGTTGCCTCCGGCAAAGGAGAAAGAAAAGCTTTCCACACACCCTGGCCAGGCCCAGGCCTCCGCTTAAGTTTACAAAGTTTCAATTATAGAAGGTGAATTAACCCCAACAGAAATGGCTGCCAGCCACAGAGTGAGCAGGAGGCTTGGCTCCGCTCCAGGCTACAAAGTTTCAATTGTAGAAGGTAAATAAATTCCAGATGCCAGGGCCTCCGCTTGGGTCACCAGGGGGCGTGGCCAGCCTGCAAACCACCACAGGCCCCTTGCTCAGGCTGCCCCACACCCCAAGGGAACCCCCATCCTGATCCAGGACACCCTTCAGGGCAAACCAGCTGGCCCCCACCCCTGCACCAGGCCTCTATCCTATCTAATAAAAGAGTAATATGCAGATTGACCATCATTCTAACACACAATATGGATGCCCCCATGTGGTCAAAGATCCTGCCCCCATGTGGACACAAGATGGCCACCACAAGATGGCCAGCAGGGAAGGGCAGTTGGGAGGCACCAGGCCTGTAAGGGAGGGCAGTTGAGAGGGACCCAGGCCTGCAAGGGAGGGAAGTTGGAGGCGATCAACCCAGAAGGGGAGGGCAGTTAGGGGTGACCAGGCCGGCAGAGGAGGGAAGTTGGGGGCAAACAGGCTGGCAGGGGAGCAGTTAGGCATCAATCAGGCTGGCAGCGGAGTGGTTAGGGGGTGATCAGGCTGGCAGGCAGAAGCAGTTAGGGGCAATCAGGAAGGCAGTCAGGCGAGCAGTTGGGAGCCAGCAGTCCTGGATTGTGAGAGGGATGTCCAACTGCCCGTTTAGGCCCGATCCCACCGGTGGGATCGGGCCTAAACGGGCAGTCAGACATCCCTCGAGGGGTCCCAGATTGGAGAGGGTACAGGCTGGGCTGAGGGACACCCCCCTCTCCGTGCACGAATTTCGTGCAACGGGCCTCTAGTATATATATAAAAGGCTAAGTTTACTCGCGCATGCATGATACCTATGAAGCTCTCACTGGTGGCAATTGCACGTGTGTGTTTCAATCTGTCATTGTCGATCGTGAATTTGGTTGAAACTCCTATTATAGAGAAAGGGCGAACAGCGAGATTAAAATATTTCCTCTAATTAATTTCCTTTCAATGTGCATGAATCCGTGCACCAGGCCACTAGTATATCACAATTGTGTACTTACATGTGTGCAACTCCCACTGGACTATAAGTTCTCTGAAAGCGGGAACTACACAGGTTTTGTGAATCACACCATACAACAGCATTTGTAAATAGTGGGCATTTGTTAAAAAATGAATAAGTGGCTGAATAAATAATTCACTCTCAATAGTGCTATTTCTTCATTTAGAAAATATTTAGCAAAAACCTATTAGGTGCATAGCATATTGCTAAATGCTGCTGGGACAACAATGGCTATATATCATCTATAACATATAGCTCCCAGACTCAAGGAACTTATATCTAGCTGGCAAAAATAGAGAAACACATAGGAGAAGCCAAACATTCAAACATTCAATAAAAATAACATGGTCACATAGAAAAGAATAACTCCAATCAGAAATGATAAGAACAACTATTTTAACAGTTCCAGTGTTGCTGAGGAGACAAAGGGCATAAATCTGAGAATGAGCCTTTATGTTTGGCAGGTAGGAGGTTAACAGTGAATTGTGAGACAGGAACTTCAGAATTTGGTAACAATAGAAACCAGATTGCAGGACATTTGGAGTGAAATAGTAGTGAGGAAGCCCAGTCCATGGGTGCATCCCACACAGTCCAGAAGTTTGGCAAGAAGAGAACACAGGACCATTCTTTTGAAGGCAATAGATCGAGCTGGTTTAAAGGCAGATGGGAATGATCCCACAGAGAGGAAGAGAGATTGAAAATACCCAAGAAAATGTAGAACACCTGACAGAACATCATTCTGAAAGAGGAGACAGGCACCAATACTATCTATTCCAGCTAGGAACTGAAACAGGAACTGAATGATGGCAGACTTTGAGGGAGCAGATAGAGAAGAAGAAACTACCTGATGGTTTCCAGAGTCTTAGAAAAGCAAAAAGCAAGACCATTTGGTGAGAGGGCAAGAAGACTGCTAATATGGGAAACCTGAGAGTGAAAAAGGTTTAGAAGAACTAATATGCGTAAGTGTCCTCTTTTTGAACATGGTCTATGTCACATGTCCTGGTTGTATTCAGCAAAACAGGGTGGATACATGAGGGACATGTGACACCGAACCTTGCACTGTGATGGGGCTGCTTTCTTCCAAATAGGGTAATGAAGAACATTTACAGGGAAGGTAAAGGCATATTCAAGTGCACCCTATGGTAGAGTAGTAGAGAAGGGAAGAAAAATGAAGCCCAGGAAGTGTTGCATCAGATCCCAAGGTGCGTGAGAAAAATGCTCAGAGGCTAATCACAAAGGGTAAGGCCAAATTGAGCAGTGAAGACTAGACTAGGAGCTCAGAAGCAAACACAGAAACAGACTTGGGTATTGGAGTTCCAACTAATGCTGCTCAGTGAACTCTGCTATTTCACAACATCCAAGGCTGTTTGGCTATATTCTTATCAAGCTGTTCACAGTTGTAGCCATGTT
The DNA here is from genome assembly GCF_951640355.1 of Cnephaeus nilssonii. Lineage (NCBI taxonomy): Eukaryota > Metazoa > Chordata > Mammalia > Chiroptera > Vespertilionidae > Cnephaeus > Cnephaeus nilssonii. Next base: position 21,477,672 of record NC_137092.1, read on the forward strand.
CTCCCCAGAGCATTCTGAAGATGTGCTTAGCCTTTGGCATCAACAAACAAGCAGGTGGCACCAGAGAAATGTGTCACAGTCAGCAGGGCTCAAGGTCAATGTCAGACTCTAGCATAAGACAAGTTTACAATCCTGGAAAGGATTAAAGCTCTAAGGTATTACCAAAGTAGGACTTCCACAAAGGGAAGAAGTCAAAAGCATTACACTAGAATGGAGATTTAGTCTGAATATTAGTCCTTGAAAAAAAGGTAGAGTAGGCCACTTATTAGAATTTGAGACAGAGAGGTAACTGGGATTTGAGAATATCACAGATCTTGGACCTCTCTTCTAACTAGTCACAAAGGTCATACTGCATTCATTGCTCCTAACACCATGATTTCTGGAAACTTCAAAATGATTGAAGCAGTAATAACGTCTAGGCTCAGGCCAGGGTCCAGATGAACTTGGATGCAGAATCTTAGGAGAGCTTGCTGGCCAGAGTAAAGCAACATATGATTCATGAACTAGACTTAGACCCTCAAAGCCAGGGTAAGTAAAAATAGTCATCACAAGAGCATGCAGAAGTAAAGACTAGTGGCCAGAAGCAGGTTGACACTCAGGCAATCCTAAGAGGAGTGTAGGGCTATAGAAATAAAAGAAAGGAACACCAGCAGTCTTTTAAAAGGAAATTAAAAAACTAACTCAAAAAGATATATGCACCCCAATGTTCACAGCAGTATTATTAACAATAGCCAAGACATGGAAGCAGCCTAATTGTCCACTGATGGATGAATGGATAAAGACATTGTCCACTGATGGATATACATATAATTATTATTCAACCATAATAAACAAGTAAGTCCTACCATGTGTGACATGGATAGACCTTGATGGCATTATGCTAAGTGAAATAAGTCAGATAGAGGAAGACAAATACTATATGATCTCACTTATATCGGGAATCAAGAGAGAGGGGTGGGGAGAGAGAGATAGAGATCACACTTGTGACTATCAGAGATGGACGGTGGAGGGAGGGGAAAACAGAAGAAAGTGGTCAAAAGATACAAACTTCCAGTCATAAGATAAGTGAGTATTAGGGATGCAATGTACAGCATGGTGACTGTAGCTAACACTGCTGTATGATGTACATGGAAGTTGGTAAGAGAGTATCTCCTAAGAGTTCTCATCACAAGGAGAATTTTGTTTTCCTTTTTTTTTCTTCTTACTGTATCTATATGAGTAGATACTAGCTGAAGCTATTGTGATAATCATATCACTATATGTAAATCAAACCATCAAGCTGTACGCCTTAAACTTATACAGTGAAGTATGTCAATTATTTTTCAGTAATCTTGAAAAATAATCAAAAGAGTGGGAGGAAGTAAAAAGGGAGGCAAATGCATTTGCATGGTCAAGGACCCAGACACCAGGAGCAGACTTGAAAAGATGTCTCAGAGGAGCAAGCTGGGAAAGGTTTGCTTGCCTAGAGCCAAGACACCATGCATGCCCTAAATAGATGGGATCATCGTGACTGTCCAGGATGCATTTTTTTGCCCCCAATTATTAAGGCCTGTTGTGCCCAGTCCGGGAATCAGGTAGGCCTCCATAGGGACATATGGTATAGGAATAAAAAAGACACAAAGGATTCAGCACAAGGAAGTTTCTTAAGTGAAGTCACATGCCATATTATTGGACCAAGGCTGTATTCTGAGAGTGGGAAATTACACAGTTTGGCAATGGTGACCACCAGAGTTACTTTTTGTGCTGTTGAGCATCTTTCCTTGTGAAGAAATATCTTTCCACCTGTGTCTATGTGGTCTTGAGCATGAGTGTTCCACAGTGCCTCCCAGTCTCATCTTCCATTATAGAAGCTGAAAACAGCTCACTCCTGGTTCCTCTCAGACTCTGCAATCATACGAAATAGGCAGTGGGCCCTGTGCTCAGTCAGTCAGACTCCAAGACTTTGAATCCTGAACACTAAGACAAGAAGGTATGGAGTATTGGAGGCTGCAGTGGGGGTGAGAGGATCCTTGGTTCCTTCTAATTTTCTAAGCCTAGTCCTGATCTCATCAATTCTCTGAGCCTTTCATATCCTTCCAATGTATACTCTTTCTGCTTAAAATTATCAGAGACAGTTTCTATCACTTGCAATCAAAACTCTGGCTAATACACATGGTATGGCAGATGGTCAGAAGGATGAGAGCAAGTCTAGTTGTCAGCAAAGGCAACACTGAGATAACGACCTTGAAATAGAGATTAGACTAGAAATCAAGAACACAGAGAAAGGTTTTACTGTTGGAATAAAACTGAGGAGTTGGTAAGAAAGTTGTGGGCATCAGTGTGTGTTGGAGAGAGGGAGACCACCATATGTCAGTGGTGGTTTGGAGAGGATGAGGGTGGACACGGTGATTTTGGTCTTGGCAATTAACTATTCAGAGCATCAGGTTCTTTTGTTTATCAAATAAGGATAATATTGTTGGAACAAAAAAGATAATATTCCCAGCATGAAAAGAGCTCTGGCTAGCAAAGAAAAGACAAATAATCACCACAAAATGTGATAAATGTTACAGTTAAGAATATGTATCTAGGAGTAAAATAACAACATTCAAATCCCAACCCATCTCTTACAAGTTATATGAATTCTCTGCACCTGCGTTTCTTTATTTGTAAAAATGGGATAATAATATATTATTACTGAGAAACAATTAAAATAATAGAGAAAACCTGGTATATACTACAATATGTTATTTATTTTTGGGGGGAATGTAGGTGTTCTATAGAAACAAAAAACCATTCACCTAACCTAGTTTTGGAATAGGGGCAGAAGTTAGTGGTATTTAAGTGATATTTAAACTAATAGCTGAAAGAAAAGTAATAAAAATAGGAGTAAAAATTACTAACATTTATTGAGCTCTTTCCATGTGCAGGGAATACTATCTCTTTTATTCCACCAATATTATCCTTATTTGATGGATAAAATAACCTGATGTTCAGAATAGTTAATTGCCTAAACCAAAATCACCGTGTTAACCACGCAAGGGGGAAAATAAAAGGTGGGAGAGAGGTAAACAGATCGGCATATTTGAGACCATTCAAAACACACTTCTGATCTAGAGTCATGTGAAACCCCTCCTTGCCCGGACCCTGACTTCTTCACCCTTATAGATCGGAGGTATTTTCCTGCCCACAAACATCCTTTGTTTTATAATATAACATGCTCAGAGGACACAATTCCTTAGGTGAATTTTTGTTTTCCACCCCATTTTTCAAGAGCATGTATTTTTCATAATCGAAGAGTAATTGCTGTGGTCATTGATCATGATAAAATTAAATAGTTTTCTTAATTAGACTCATATCAGAGCACCTCTCAGAGCCAGCTCTCACAGAATCGGCTCCCTTTACTCCTGTCTTCGATGGGAATGAGGAAAAGACATGCTAAATGCCCTCCCTTCCTTCCATTCAAAAAGAGGCCACATTTGTCCTGCAAACTAATCAAAGAAATGTGCTACTGTCTTGCCCAAGTTGAGCCCTGACTTCATTACTAAAATATGGTGTCTGCTGAGGTGGGTGACTAGGGCAGCTGTTCAACATATGCCTAGCAACACTGAGCAGCCCCGTTAGTCCAGGAAGTGAGGGACGCGCTCTCCCTTAAAAGCTGAAGGGGAAATTGTGTAAGTAAGCATAAAGTAATTACCCACTTGGAAACTGTCCAGGCCATGTTCAATGCAATTGAAAGCTTTTGTCCTTGATACTAACCTTCTCCAGCTTAGGGAGGCCAGACAACTTGGAATATTCTCACCACTCCGTGCTTCGGAGGCCTTGTCTGCTTTGAAGATCTGTCTGAAATTGACTGAGGTCACTGAGGGGAGGGATTACCACCTTCCCAGCCAAAAAACATCCTGTCTCCCAAGACTTAATATCATTTCAAATGCTCTCCTGTTCATGTTAAATACTGCTGCTTCCTCTCTCCCTGTATGTGGTGGACTACAGAGTGCCTTCCGCAGATATTACCCCATTTGAGTAACAGCAACCATGGGAGGCACAGGGGGCGGGGGGAGTAACAGGTATGAATTCTTATTCCCAGTTTACAGGCAAGGAAACCTAATAGAGAGGCTCACTGATTGAATGAGGATGGAATCATGGTTGTTATCTGGCAGTCGGTATCCTTTCTTCTTTACCCAATGTCCCCTATAATACCCTGATTCCCAACTATGACGGCTAATTTATACGTCTACTTGATCAGACCAAGAAGTGCCCAGATTAAACATTATTGCTGGGTGTGTCTGAGAGGGTGTCTCCAAATGAGATTAGTAAAGCAGCTGGTCCTCCCAGTGTGGGTGGACATCATCCAATCCACTGAAGGCCTGAACAGAACAAAAAAGGTGGAAGATGCAGGAATCCACCTCTTTTGATTTCCACTTAGCTGCTGCAGTTGGGACATGGCTCTTCTTTGCCCCTGAACTTGGATTTACATGAACTTGCCCAGTTCTCAAACTATTAGGCTCGTACTGGAATTATACCACCAGCCCTCCTAGGTCTTTAGCTTGCAGACAGAAGATTGTGGGTCTTATCAGTCTCCATCATCATATGAGCCAATTCCTCATAATAAATCTCTTTATACATATTAATATGTACATATTAATACACACACACTATTGGTTCTGTTATTCTGAAGAAGCCTAATATACCAACCAACCCACAATTGGAAATATCTCAGTGTTCTTTTAATGGCTTCAAATGCCTTTAAGAAACAGCCCCTCCCAAATATTTCAAAGTAAAAGTCACATAAAAGAATAATGGTTTAGAAGATCTATATTTAGACTTCCAGATCCTATGAAGATGATGATGACCTAGCACCTGCTGACTCCTTTCTCAAATTCATCTCTGAAGAATACAAAGAATTAGAGGGAAATAAGAATCTTTGGAGCTAATAGAAAAGCATGTGAATCTCATGAGAGTGAAAGAGGATTTGAACTTGAAGCTTCATGGTGAAACAAAAGACTGAGAGGTAACACTGAGAAGGTAGATTGGAAAAAAGCTATTCACTATGGCAGTGACTATTCCCTTCATTTTTTGAGAAAATGGTCACCAGCCTCTTCCCTGCAGAAGTCCTGTTACATCCCAGATCCTTGCTGTTGGCAGTAAAATCAGGGCAGTTTGGATGCATGCGGGAATGAGACCAGGCTGTAATCAGGGTCAGCTGAGCAGAACTCTCGGAAGCCTGTTGTAGTGCATATGATGACATGATGTGCATTAGAAAAAGACACGCCTGCCTCCACCAGGGTATGCAACTTGGGAGTAAAGGTGAATGGCAGTGCTGGCTCCTCCCTCTCCTACGAGTAGGGGATACCTGCACTTTTATGAGTAATAGCCCTAGCTTTCCACATCCTAACCACCCCCCCTTACTCCTCCTCCTAACTCCCAAGCCTGGGAGAATTACAATCTGTGGAGACTGACTCATCACAGTGCTACTGCTCCCCAATAAGTCAATTTAAATGAGAACCTCTGACCATGGAAGCTGCCCAGGGGAAAGGCAGTAAAGTGAATGAAACAAAGTACTTTTATGGTGCCCATAGCACTATGCCCTGGGGCTCAACACAACCCCCCACCCCTTTTAAAAAAAAAAAAACATGTATAAATAGAGTCTAGAGAATGACATTTGGCCTTCTACAAAAATATATTACCAGGCAGAGTATCTGACATCCACAGTAAAGCACGAATTTACACACCCATTAACAAGAGTCTAGTAAAGAAAAAAGAAAGAATTATGCTATCAGAAGCAGAACTCCTTGAATAAAGGGGAGAAGGATATAACAGTAATAATGATACCTATGCTTAAGGATATATAGGAAGATATTAGAAAAGTAAAGCAAGAATATATATTGTTAAAAAGAACCAAGTGAAATATTAAATGCAAAAAACATGCGTAGTTGAAATAGGGTAAATAACAGGATGCAATAGAGCTAAAGAAAGAATTAGTGATTTAGAGGGTAACAATGAGAAATTCTTTCTGAAAGCAACAGAAAGGAATCGAGATAAAATATAACTAGAGAAAAATGTAAAAGCTAAGAAATATTGTGGATAGAATGAGAAGTACTGGCAACCAGACTAATAGGCTCCTATAGGGAATGGGGTGGAGAAATGGAAAGAAGAAATATTTAAAGAAACAATAAAGGTAAATGTTCCAGGATTAATAAATGATAGAATCCTTCAGAATGAAGGACTTTTAGGAAAGCAAAGGAAAAAATCCACACATATTATTAAAAAATTAAAAAATAAAGCAGACTCCTGGCCAGGTAGCTTAGTTTGTTAGAGTGTCATCTCAACATGCCAAGGTTGCGGGTTCAAGCTCCAGTCAGGACACATACAAGAATCAACTAATGAATGCATCAATAGGTGGAACAACAAATTGATGTTTCTTCTTCTCTCTCTCTCTTTCTCAAATCAATTTAAAAAATATTACAGAAAAATACTGAAAGTTTCCAAAATGGAAGGTAAAAAAGATCCCCTGTGATTAACAAGAGCCAGGCTAACATTAGAATTTTCAAGAACACTGAAAGCAAGATGATAGTGGAATTTAAATATAGATCTATATATATAATTTACATATTTATTTTATTATATATAATTTCAACATATAATTATATATAATAGTTATGTATATTTATAAATAAAAGTAAACTTAGGAAGTTTAACATACAAAAATCCCCACTAAAAACACTCTTGCAGGGTATATTAAAAAAGTAGAAATGCTACAAGAGATAGGCATAAAAGTAGCTAAATATCTTGGTAATATTTATTGTTCATTGTTCAGGCTGGTTCTTTGAACAGATTTGATAAAAGACCTCTGGTAAACCAATCAAAGGAAATTTATATGTACATAAAATAAAGGGGAAAATAGCAAACAAGTATAAATACAACAGAAGTTCAACTGATCATATTGTAAACAACTACATATTAGTAATGTTGAAACCTAGAAAAATAGCAAATGTGAAGTGCCAAAATTAGTACAAGAAGAAATAGAAGACATGAAGAAGCAAACAAATATTTTAAACAGTCAAATCTAAACTGAAGACATCCCCTAAAAAAAAATAAAAAATAAATAAAAAGCTTTAATCACCATGTTCAGCATGTTTTACACGTAAATTCTGCCAAATTTCCAAGGATTAACTATTTCTTAAATTATACAAATTTTTTCAAGAGAAAAAGCAAAAACCACCCAGCTAATTTCATGAGGCAACAATAATCATTCTTTTCTTAAAAATCAACTGAAAATAATTTAAGAAATTAATCATGTTAAGTGTGGATGAAAATCTACATATAAATTTAGATAAATGGTTAAACATAAAAGTATCATAATGAAATAGTAATCATGTGGTTTTAAAATGTGTTCTTTGAAAGATACATATTGAAGGATTTTTAGATGAAATAATAAAGTGTCTGTAACTTGCTTCAAATGATCTAGTCTAAGGGATGTGAAAAGGGGGCAAAGAATGTAACAAGGTGGGTCATGAGTTGATAATCACTGAAGTTAAATGGTGGGTACACAGGAGATGGTTATACCATTCTTTGTACTTTTTATTTTTAATTTTGCATAAGAAAAATAAAGAAAATGATTATGTATAGGTCAGTCCAATATTGAACCAGTGGTTTCAAAAATCAGAGAAATCTATAAATTCACAATAGTAATAGAATTAAGAATAAAAATATTATCTCAATTGATATAGAAACAGTATTTGACAAGTTTCAACACCTCAGTTTATGATGCCTCTTTTTAAAAGCATTCTTTAAAAAAAATAACATTCTTATCAAATCAGAAATCCAATCACCTTCCTTAATTTTATAAAGGTAATATCACATGAACCTATAGCACCATTATATGTAATGGAAAATTTTAGGTGCTTACCCTATAAAATTGGAGCAAGAAAAGTCAGTCATCATTAGTTCTACTACTTTTTGACATAGTGCTGGAGGTCCCAGACAAAAATATAAAGAAAGAAAAGAAGAAATAAGGGAAACAGAGTTTTCTAAAAGAGAGATAAAACTGTTGTTACTTACAGATGATGAAAAAGAGAATTCAGCAAGTTTGAAGAAAATAAGGTCAATTTGAAAAAAATCAATAAGATTTTAATATTATAAAGATGTCAGTTCTCTCCTGAATTCATCTACAAATTCATTGCAATCTCATTCAAAATACCAGTTGGAATTTTTGAGGAACTCATTTAAAATCTTATATAGAAAACTAAAGATTTACAAACATTTAAGTCAACCTAAAAAAAGGAAGCAGGCAGTTATTCTAACAGGTATTAAAATTGGAATAAAGCATAGTAATGAAAACAAGGTGATACTGGCATGAGAACAAAATATGGACAATGGGATAGCATTGTTCCATTGAGAACAACTATAGTTCAGAGGGAGCAAATGCACGTATGAGAACTTAATCAATATGGAAAGAATGGCTGTTTGGTGAATGAGGTTAGGAAAACTAGCACATTAAAACTGGATCTCTACAGAATATCTCACAGAAAGCTGTAAAATGGACGTATTAAAGATCTAAAGGCAAACGGTATTTTTATAACATTAAGCAGGAAAAAAAAAAAAACACTGTAGGAGAATATCTTTGTGGCATAGGTATAGAGAAGGATTTCTTACTTAAACAAAACTTCCATAGCGTAAGATATAAGGACAAAAAAAAATGTCTGTATGCTCCACATGGTTCTGTTTCCCACAAGTCTAATCTATGTAGATTGCATCCATGGGTCCCCTTGTCCTCTGGCTTCCAGTTGAGTTTGGCCAATTGGGAGCAAAGATAGGAAACAAGAGGGAGGGAGGAATTCCCCACCACCCCAGTTCCCCTTCTGAAGGGTGCTATAGGCTGGCTGTGTTTCCAGAGATCTAAGCTATAGTCATATGACACTCTCCAGTAGTCCTGTTTGTCCCAGGGTTCCAGGAAAAATGTGGTCTCCCCACTCCTTCAGACCTAGACGTCTAGAGTCCCAATGTTGCTAACGCCAGGGTACTGCACTATCACTATAGTTTTCCTATGTCCATACCTTTGAAAATAGCCCCTTTAATAAAAAAAAAAATCTCCTAAAATTATTCTAATGTAATAGAGCCATCTCTTTCCTACAGCAACTATAACTGATCCACCTAACCTGTTCGATGTTTTGCAAAAAGGTTAGAAATAAGTCCATCTTTCTTTGAGGACCTTTTTAGGCTCTCTGTAAACACTCAGAATTCCCCTTCCTATGTTGAGTAGAGTCTGTGAAATCAAAGTTATAAATAATACCGGCTCAGGGCCCTGGTTGGGATCATCTAAAATATGCTGAGAAGACCTTTGAGAATGACTCATCAAAGCTTTCCTCAATTTGTTCTCAGAGGTATCATCATCCCCCTCTGAGACATTTTACCTGAGACTATCCTCTGTGCTTTTATAGGTTTCATTACAGTTGTAACAGTTTTATGTTTCACTGTTAAGAGTTGAATAAAACTTTACCCATAAAAAGTAAATCATTGCAAATCCCTAGACAAATGGAATGGTCTTAGCATCGTAACATTAATTTATATGGCATGTGTGGCATAACTTTCATCTGTAGAGCATCTCAGATTAAAATGACTTACGGGATTAAAGAATAGTTGGGGCAGGCTAAGAAGGAGCTAGCCAGAAGATATTGATAAGCTAACACAGGATCACTTCACCACACTGCTGGGCGCCAGGCAAGTTGGAGGTGAAATACCACAGCTGTTAACTGTGAGAGCATAGAGTCTTAATTTAAGAAAGAGAATAAAGAAAACTAACCTGCCCACAAGTACTGAACAAGGGGAGTTTAGAAGGCACAGTACAATGAACACAATTAGAATCTCTCAGAAGAGCCATGAAGTTTCATGGAGTCTTGTCCCATAACTACACTATTACTTAAAGGCAAGGTGCTAGTGTTCCTTTTTAACATTGCCTCTGCTCACTGCATACACAGCTGAGAAACACAAATTCATGGGATAGACACACATAAGAGCCAGAGGTCAGGAATAGCAACCAACTATTTACTCAATGAATGTGTCCCATTATGTTCCTGACACTGTCTAGCACAGAAACAGTAAATTAAACAGAGTCCCTGCTCTCATGAAGCTTATATTCCAGTTGTTTATGTGGTTGGATAGGGTGGGGGAGATATAGACAATAATAATAAACAAATACATCAGAGATAGGGTAGGTTTGGTTCCAGACGACCACAATAAAGCAAACATTGCAATAAAGCAAGTTACATGAAGTTTTTGGTTTCCCAGTGCATATACAAATTAAGTTTACATTAAACTAGTCTAGTGGTCAGCAAACTGCGGCTCGTGAGCCACATGTGGCTCTTTGGCCCCTTGAGTGTGGCTCTTCCACAAAATACCACGTGTGGGCGCGCACATACAGTGTGATTGAAACTTCGTGGCCCATGCGCAGAAGTCGGTTTTCAGCTCTCAAAAGAAATTTCAATCGTTGTACTGTTGATATTTGGCTCTGTTGACTAATGAGTTTGCCGACCACTGTACTAGTCTACTAAGTATGCAACAGCATTATGTCTAAAATTCAATGTACATACCTAACTTAAAAATACTGTCTTGTTCAAAAACATTAAACATCATCTGAGCCTTAAGTAAGTTGTAATCCTTTGGATGTTGGAGGGTCTTGCCTCAATGTTGATGGCTACTGACTGATCAAAGTGGTGGTTGCAGAAAGTTGGGGTGGCAGTTGCAATTTCTTAAAATAAGACAACAATGAAGTTGCCGTATCAATGACTCTTCCTTTCATTAGCTACTTCTCTGTATCATGTGATGCTGTCTGATAGTATTTTACCCACCGCAGTACTTCGTTGAAAATTGGAGTCAAGTCTCTCAGACCCTGCTTCCAATTTATCAACTAAGCTTATGTAATATTCTAAATCCTTTGCTGTATTTCAACAAACTTCAGAGTATCTTCACCAGGAGTAAATTCCAACTCAAAAAATCACTTTCTTTGCTCATCCCAAGAAGCAGCTCCTCTTCCATTTGAGTCTGATGAGACTGCAGCAATTCAGTCACATCTCCAGCCTCCACTTCTAGTTCTAGTTCTCCTGCTATTTCCACTACATCTTCAGTTACTTCCTCACTGAAGTATCAAAGCCCTTGAAGTCATCCACGAAGGAAGGAATCAACTTCTTCCAAACTCCTGTTAATGCTGATATTTTGACTTCTTCCTATGAATCACGAATGTTCTTAATGGCATCCAGAATGGTGAACCCTTTCCAGAAGGTTTTCAATTTACTTTGCCCAGACCCATCAGAGGAATCACTATCTACAGCAGTTACACCTTACAACATATAGTCCTTAAATAGTAAGACTTTGCATTCAAAAGTTGGCTGTTTGGCACAAAAGGCTTAGTTTTCAGCCTATCTCAGCTTTCGACAGGCCTTCCTCCTCTCTAAGCTTAATCATGTTTAGCTTTTGATTTCAAGTGAGATGGAATGTCACTCTTCCTTCCACTTGAACACTTACAGATCATTGTAGGATTATTAATTGGCCTAATTTAAATATTGTAGGTTCTATGGGAATAGGGAGACCCAAGGGGAGGGAGGGAGGGAGGGAGGAAGGGAGGGAGGGAGGGAGGGAAGGAGGGAGGGAGGAAGGGAGGGAGGGAGGGAGGGAGGGAGGGAGGGAGGGAGGGAGGGAGGGGAACAGCTGGTGGATGGAGCAATCAGAACACACAACATTTATCAATTAAGTAGGCTATCTTATGAGGGCATGGTTCGTGGTGCCCCAATACAATTACAATAGTAACATCAGAGATCACTGATCACATATCACCATAGCAAATAAAAGTTTGAAATATGTGAAAATTACCAAAATGTGACACAGAGACACAAAGTGAGCAAGTTGTTGGAAAAATGGCACCCATATAGGGTTGACACAGGGTTGACACAGGGTTGACACAAATCTTCAATTTATAAAAAATACTAGAGGCCTGATGCATAAAATTTGTGCAAGAGTAGGCCTTCCTTCCCCAGGCTGCCATCACCGGCTTCCCTCTGGCACCCAGGACCCAGGCTTCCCTCTGGCTGCCGGCAGGTACCCGGGACCCGAGCTTCCCTCGCAACCCCAGCTTCATCCAGAAGGCTGTCCAGAAAGACATCCAGAAGGATGTCCAGCCTAATTAGCATATTACACTTTTATTATTATAGACTAGTGACCTGGTGCACAAAATTCACGCGGGGGGGGGAGGCCTCAGCCTGACCTGCACCCTCTCAAATCTGAGATCCCTCTCACAATCCAGAACCACTGGCTCCTAAGTGCTCACCTGCCTGCCTGATGCCCCTAACTGCTCCCCTGCCAGCCTGATGGCCCTACCTGCTCTCCCCTCCTGGCCTGATCCCCCCTAACTGCCTATCTTCTCTCCCCTCCGGGCCTAAACCCCCTAACTGCCTATGTGCTCTCCCTTCCTCTCCACGCCTTCAGACCCTGGCGCAGGAGTGCTGAGAGCTCTCTGCCCAGGCTGCGCCGCCGCGGCCAGTCCTGACCCTGACGCCCCCCGCTGGGCCGGGCAGTGCCTCGGGCCTGCGCGCACCTCCACCACGGGGGCCACCCCCGCGGCAGCCTCATGTCCCAGTGGTGCAAGTCCCTGCCCCCATCCCCACCCACCAGCTCCTGTGCACGCGCAGCCTGGTTGTGACTGTGACACCATTAGGACCAATTAGCATATTACCTCTTTATTATGTAGATAGTATCTGTAAAACACAATAAAGGAAAGCTCAATAAAATGAGACATGACTGTACATGAAATGTCACGTAGCATAAAGGGTTAAGGAAAAAAGCCAACTGAGAATAAGGAAGGATACTATTTTAGAAAGTCTGGACAAGAAATCCAGTAGCTAGGAGAGAGACACATCAGATATGGTCCTCTCTGCCAAGGAAAGTACATGAATGCACATATCTTAATACAGTGGTACACAGTGGGTGTCCTTAGTACACAGTAGGGCTAATTAAATAATGTGGATTGGTGACACAAGCAAATCAGACTTCAGCCTCGCCTAAAATGCCCCCTGCTGTTGCAGAAGGCAGCCTAGCACCTATGGTGTCCTGGAGAAAACAAGGCCCTGTCAGAACCATGCACCATGAGCTTGATTTTATACACTCTTTTGATCCTGAGATGCAATGACAGATAAAGCTCTAAAGGAAGGGATCAAGAGGAAGGTAAGTGACAGGTACCAAGTGAGTCCCACAGGCTATAAACCTGTCACGAGTAAAAGAAGGATGCTGAGTTGATACCTGCAAAGCTCTAGACTCCAAGGAAATCATGGGTCTCTTTTCAGATTGCCTTTTGAAGTAATTAAACACCATGACATGCCTTAGTGGTACAGGGAAGCTCTCCTTGGCTTCATTTCATAGATGGTAAAACTGAGGCCCCAAGACATTCATTAACGATGAGTAGCAGAGGCAAATCAGAGTTGGGGCAACTGGGTACATTGTCAAAAGGGACACACACACACACACACACACACACACACACACACACATGCCAGACTACTGCAGGAAAAATGGGGGACTTCTGCCTGAACTGTACAAAGTGATTACATGCATCTAATAATTGTTTCTCTCTCCCTTTTAGTATCCTTACAAGATCCTACCAGTACCATTAGATGATTAAATGGTGAGAGAGATGGTTTGTCAGAGTTGAAAGACCATAGGCCATTCAAATGAACACCCATTTTCTTGCCTATTTATTTAATTTTTTTTATTGTGAACACATATTTTTTTAAGAATACAGAAACTATTCTATATATGGCAGCTGGGCCTGAGTAATGGAGATTAAAGGGAATAAATAAGTATATAAAACTAGTTTTTAAAACCTTGTTTTGCATAAATAATGATAATATAGATAATGAAAGCAACCCTTTGTACCTGAGGTAAAAATTAAATACCTTATGTATGAGAGTCAGGCAGACCTGCCATGAATGATGACCTAGTGGCTTACTGGCAAGCCTTAACTGTTCTAAATCATAATATCCTACTCTAAAAAAAAAAAAAAAAACAGAATAATAATACAGACAACATATACCATTTATTTTCAAAATTATTGCACATGGGAAGAACACTACGGTATACAGCACCTTGCCAATATGCAGTTATCATGTCCTTCCAAGGCATACAGAAGATTACAAAATTCAGCCACCTTGCAGTTTGCAAAATCATATGACAAGTGATTAAGACTGAGTCAGCAAAAATCTCAGTAAGCTTCTCCAGCATCCTTTTCCCTTTGGTGAAGAATTTGAAGGCTATGGGTTGAGCTAATAGGGTCAAAATACTGAAGCAGGCTGGCCGGCTGGCTGGCTGGATGGCTAGATGGATGCAGCTTCCTGGATATTTGTAGGAGCAAGAAATAACTTTTGTTGTTAAGCCACTAAGATATTGGGGTTGCCTATTACTGCAGCATAGTTTAACCTGGTTCATACACATGTTGTAGCCAGGAGCAGCTGACCCCAGACCTTCAGGACATGAATGCTAGGAAGAAGAAGTACTGACCTATTTGTCTTTTGAACTTTTAATGTAAGGTTAAGGGCTGGGAATGAATTGCTGGGAAGGAGAAATACACCATGATCTACCACTGGAATCAATAAGCCCAGTTCACATTCAGGAATCACTGTAAATCTTACTGGCCTACCTCTGGGAGAGAGCTTACCCTAAGCCATGACACCCTCCCTGGATGATCCAGCTCCTGTGCATTTTCCCCCAGGAGCCATTAAAGCCCAGAACAAATCCCCTTATGTGATGATTTCACAGTAGCTCTTCCCCTGCCTCCGAGTAATGGGAGTTGTCTGTTATCTCCAGCTGGAAAATTAAAGTTTTACTTGGCCAAAACCAAAAGGTAATATAATTCTCTAACCTTGTGGTTTCATCTGTTTATTACTTACTGATTGGGGAGAAGACAATAAATAAAATATCTGCTCCTGTAATATCCCCTTTTCCCTCCAGGGACTCATAGAGGTCCCAAATTTCTAAATAACTTCAGTGTGAAGCAATATGCAAGGAGTCCACCAGCTTCTTTATGACTCTCTCACTAACCTTTTCCACCTTCCAATTCCTATTTTTTGGGTCTGGTCACTTGTATTTAATAATGTTGGTACAAACTATTGCATAGACTAAAATAACAGAAAGGGCATTTTCTTATCCATACTCAGTTCCTCAGCCCCTTTATAATTATAGAACTATAAAACATCAAGAGTGGGGCATAAAATAATGAGGAGCTATATAGAAGACAACCTACATCACAGAAAAACGGATCTTGGCTGTTATATCTAACAGCTGGTTCCCCACCCAAGACCTCTACATTTCCCTCCCTCTTAGCTGTCTTCAGGGGGAAACGCAGAAGCCAAGAACTGTGCTGAGAAGAACCAAAAAGCAGGAGAACCAGATCCTCACAACCTTGCCACCTCCTCAGCTTAACAGTTTCCAGTTACCGTGTGAAGAGTAAATGGATCTCGGGAGGCCCAGGGGACAACTGCTTGTTGTCAGGAAGTGTAGACTGTCCCGTCACATTCATCTCTCTTCACCTGGTGCTCTGGCTTACGCTCATCTAATCATTTCTAGAATATGAACCATAGGGACACTGGGCATCAGGCATTTTCATTTCTTAAAGACTCATGAAAAGTCATTAAGATTTCAGGGTAATAGTCACCTAGGGGTGATTCTGTCCAACACAGTCTGCCCAGTCTTGATTTCTTAGTCCTTCTGCCTTCACATTGCTTCCATCAAAACAGAAGAGGATTCCATAACCTTAAGCCTTTTACAATTTGACAAAAACACCTGCATAATAATGCATTAGTTTCCCTAGGTAATTTTAAGCCTCTTATCTTTAATTGTAGAATTAAGGATTTTATCTCCCATGAAAGGAATTTCATGCATCAACTAAGCAATGTACAGGGTGGAGGTGGAAGGGAGCCTCCAAGGGCTTTGAAAACTTCGCTCAGTCTTAGGGGCCCAGGGCTGACGCTGTTTCAGAAATGGGAAGGACAGAGGTCAGAGGTGATGGCAGGTGTCAGAGAGAACGGACTCTGTGAGTGTTCTGTTCTCTCGCTCACTTGTCAGTCCTTGGGGCACGAATCTGGGCTGCTCCCTAAAGAAGCTCTTTTTTGCTCTTTGCAAGGGGAAAGTCTGGAATTGCTGGTTCCTTGCACTGTGGCCCCTAGGCCTGGAGCCTGAAGCATCTGAGCCATCTCCTCACCTACCCTCTGGCTGATCTTTCCATATCCTTTATCCTCCTTAGACCCTGGGACTCAGAGTTCAGTCCTTCTATCCCTTCCTCTCCCTTCAATCGAGTCACCATGACTGACCTTTTGTGCCCCTTCATCGAATGCTGCCATTTTCCCCCAAGAAAGACTTTCTACCTTCTCAAAGCAGAGTTCTCTGACTTGAGGTCTTTAGCTGGAAGCTTCCTATTGCTCAACAAATATCAGCACCAGAAGTTGAAGAGCCTAGATAACCTCAGAGGAAGCTTCAGTCATGGGAGATGGGGAAGAGACCCCAGAGGTATGGGAACCTGGTCTAGAACATTCCCCTGCATGTGCGAGTCTCCATACGTGTGTGTGTGTGTGTGTGTGTGTGTGTGTGTGTGTGTGTGTGTGAACATGAGGGTGTTGAAGAAAAATTGACATCTTTGTCAACTTTCAATAATTAGAATTACCAAGAAACTTTAAAAGTCAGAAAAAGTACTTAAACTCTGGCTAGCTAAAAGTAATACTAATTACTGTACAACCTTTATGCAAATTAAGTCTAATTATCATGAAACACAATAATATGTCTATCACTATAACATGTATGATCAACTTTTTGTAAATCTTCCTCATGTGCAGCACTTGTGTGAGTTAAAAGCATATAAATTAGCCCAGCTGGTGTGGCTAAATGGTTGAGCGTCAACCCATGAACGAGGAGGTCACAGTTCAATTCTCTGTCAGGGCACATGCCTGGGTTTCAGGCTTGATCCTCAGTGGGGGATGTGCAGGAGGCAGCCAATCAATGATTCTCTCTCATCATTGATGTTTCTATCCCTCTATCCCTCTTCCTTCCTCTCTGGATACAATAAATATATATATAAAGAGTATAAATTAACAGAACTACATTGTCTTTTCAAGTCCTGTGCAAATATTTCTACATGGTTGTTTACCTTAGTCCTTAATGATTTTTAAATGGCCTTCACACATAGAGGAGAGAGTTGTTTTATCTATTACATGTGCTGCAAATATTTTTCCAGTTTATAATTTATCTCTTAATTTTGATTAGGCTATACAGAAGAAATTGGTCTGATTAATGCCTTTATAATCATAGTTCATTTGCTCACTTTCCATGCAGCCTACTTGCCTGTTCTCACAATATTTTAAAATTATAGAAAAAGTACTCATTATAGCCATCTGATGAAGACTGAAATGCCTCTGAACAGGAAATAATCTTGCATTCCACAATTAGAGATAGTTTTCAAATGCCTTAGAGATAACACATTAGTGTGTTCCACATAATGTGTATGACAGTCTTGCCTATGTTTACAGGAGGGAGTTTCATTTAGAAAGTGGTAGAGAATTCAATGCCAGAGGGTAAGGAAGTAAGGCCACCAAGAGGAGTTCCAGTCGCAGTGACCAAGTCTGACTTCCTCCTAGAACCCTTCCTGACTCTCCGGGTCAGAGTTAGATACCTCTTGCCTTCGGTCCCGCAGCACCCACATGTACACCTGCCATAACCAATGGTGACATTGTAATACCACTGCTTATTTCTGTGTTGCATCTAACCAGTCCATCATCATATCCAGAGCACCATGCCTCATAGGTTTATAATAAGCATTCACTAGAGGAATGAGTAAAGGAACCAATAAATCAATAAATCAATGCTATTATTTTCCTCGGGGCTACACATCTGGATCACTATTTCTGTCACAGAAAGATAGGAAGGGGCTGGATATTAAAAGAGAAGAGTCAAGCTGGGAAGATGAGTCCCTACAGGATGACCACCACCCTTCTAGTATATCCACAAAAGGCCCTAGAAATAAATTTCCAGCAGGCTTCCATCAAAGACTAGACCCTCCCTCAGAATTCAGATCCCAATATACCAAGGTGAATAGGGGGAATGCCTCCCCTTTCCTTCCCCAAGAGACACAGAGCTTCCCTAGCAAGCTGAGATCCTCCAGTGCTGCTTGAGGAGGGGGCCTTTGGGTTTTTAAGAGCTGCTCAAAGAAAAGACCTCCCTCAGCAGGGGACACTGTCCAAGCTGGAGCTCCTTTAGCATTCTCCGAGTTATGTAATGATTGATCTGGCTTGAAACTCTTTACCTCCTTGGAAATTTGCTGAGCTTTCAACCCTCCATGAGCTGACTTCAGGTAACACCACATTCTGCTTTCTAGATGTGTGACTCCCTGTATCAGATCTCAGAGTCCTGTCTGAACTGTGTAGACCTTGCCCAGCCCACACTTTTCTGGCCTTTCTGGCAAGTTCTCCTGACTGACCCTGGCTTCTGGTACCTTGTGTGGACATGCACTTCCCCTACCCTGCCCCACTCTCTAAACATACTCTGTCCTGTCCAAAGACTCTTGTGTGCCCATTTCTGGACCTGCCCTGGACAATGCTAGCTCTTCCTGGCTAGGTCTGTGCATGTGCATCACACACTAGTGGGCTGCATGCTGTTCTGGTTTCTTCTTACCTCCAGTGCTATGTGTGCAGCCATATCTGCTTACCTCTATTTTCAAACTCCTGCTACCCAAGTGCTTTACCCTGGGCTTCTAGACTTCTGTTTTCCTAGCACTGGCTTGGGTACTACTTCTTGGTTACTCAGTGATCATTTTTCCTGGGAACTATCCAGGCTACCTCTCAGAATTCAGGACTGATCCCTGTTCTGATAGCTGATAACTATAGGTATCTTCAAATGGTGCCTGACACCCTCCCCACTGCACACTCTGTTCTTCAGTCCCAGTGTGCATCCTCCCAGCACTGCTCACCTAATCCATCATTGTCCAGATCTGCAAAGGAAGATAAGTGCAACCACTACCTGTGCCACAAAAAATAAAATCAGATTTCTTTGAGAAGCTCATTGGCAAAGCAGCGAAGTGCACAGGTTCCCATCCTTTGGGAGAGGCGTCTGGATGGAGCACAGCTGAGAACACCATGGAAGGGCTCCCGTAGAAAGAACCAATTCCATAATGTTCTAAAAAACGTATAGAAAAAAGAGACTGAGAAACATCTAGTTGACTGCGTAACAATGAAAGCTTCAGGTCTGAAGAGATCAGCTACTGATTATCAACTGTCCTTCCAATGAACTAACTCAGATAGCTGAGCCAACTTCTGGATAAGCTACCACAAGCAGGGAAGAAGTGAGCCATCAGTCTTCCTGGGTATGTCTCCCCTCAAGCCCCTTCTTTATGTCTGGCTCATACTCAGCAACCCTCCCCAACCTGAGTCCTCAGTCTTGCCCACACAAACCTATTCTAGCTCTTAACGCAGATACCCATAGCCTGCTTCCTCCATGGGCCCCAGCAAGATAAAAGCTTTACAAATGCATAAAACCTTAGAGATAATACATTAATGTGTTCCAAGTAAGTATGTATGATAATAGAGTCTTTCCTATGTCTAGGGAGGGGGTTTCATTTAGAAAGCAGGAGAGGATTTCAGTGCCAGAATATGTGGTGGAAGTGAGGCCACCCAGAGGAGCTCTTGAACTGCTCTGAACTTCCCAATCTGTCCTATTGCAGGGACCGTGTCCCTGCCTCTTAATTCACCTGCTCAATCTCCTCCCAACCTCCCATAAAAATCCAACCACATTCTAAATTAATTCTCCTAAAACCCTGTTCTCTAATGGAATTGTAGAATCATAGAATGTTAAGGATACATGACCTAACCATAAAATGGGAACATAAAGATTTCTACCCCAGTGCAGCAAAGTCAGAGGATGCTTCTTGTAAGAGGGGAGAAATTTTGGTCTTCAGAAATCCTCCCTTACCGACAGGTTCCATCTCTCCTCTATAGCGTTCTGTCCTCTGCATCCTTCTAAATATCAGCTCCCCTCTCCATCTGTTACTTGATCCTGGGCAACTGTCTAAACCCCTTTGTGCCTTTGTTTTCTCATCAGAAAAATGGTCTCAGATTGTACCTTTTTCAAAGGATTGGCCAGAGGATTAATGAGATAACAGTATGTGAATCACTTAGCATGGTACCTGGCACTCAATAAATGTTAGCTCTTATTATTTCTTTAAGCCTTTACATCTTAGTTATTCTTTAATAAAATCAATCCAAGTCAATCCCTCTAGTAAGCAGTATTTAAGAGCAATGTATTTTACCTCTCCCAGGTAATATAATTGCATTTAGCCTAAAAGGATATTTTCATCCAATGAAGAGCTGTATGAAATCCCAAGCTTATTGGAAGATGAAGAAAGAAAGTGTTTTAGGGTAAGTAGGACTCATGGATCCCTGATATTAAGTGAAGTAGGTAGATGGCTACTGCCCTAAAATGTGGAAAAAGACCTGGGCTTGCTGTACTAATTCCTTAAAGCCCCAAGCCTGGAAAATTTCAACCAGGACTTATTTTCATAGCTCTATTAGAAAAGGAAGTTATAGCAGATCATTTTATTTCTCCTGTTCATACCATATAGTCCATTTCTTTTTTTTTAAATTTCTTTATTGATTAAGGTATCACATATTTGTCCTCATCCCCCCATTCCCATCCCACACCCCTCCCCACACATGCCCCCACCCCCGTTGTCCTTAACCGCTGGTTAGGCTCATATGCTTGCACACAAGTCCTTTGGTTGATCTCTCCCCTTTACCCCCACCCTCCCCTACCCTCCCTCAGGCCCGACAGTCTGATCCATGCCTCCTTGTTTCTGGGTCTGTTCTTGTTCATCAGTCTATGTTGTTCATTATTTCCCCTAGATGAGTGAGATCATGTGCTTTTTAATTTTGCTTAAAAGACTTAAAGCAAGACCTGACCGACTTAAATACCTAAACACTTGGGTTATTTAATAACTACAGGAGTGGTGAGAGTGGGCATCCCTGTCTTGTTCCTGTTCTTAGAGTAAATGGTTTTAGTTTTTGCCCATTGAGTATGATGTTAGCTGTGGGTTTGTCATATATGGCTTTTATTATGTTGAGGTATGATCCTTCTATTCCCACCTTGCTGAGAGTTTTTATCAATAAAGGGTGCTGGATTTTGTCAAATGCTTTTTCTGCATCAATTGATATGACTATGTGATTTTTTATCTCTCAATTTATGTGATGTATCATGTTTATTGATTTGCAGATATTGTACCATCCTTGCATCCCCGAGATAAAACCTACTTGGTCATGGTGTATGATCTTTCTGATGTACTGCTGGATCTATTTGCTAGAATTTTGTTGAGGATTTTGGCGTCTATGTTCATGAGGGATATTGGCCTGTAATTCTCTTTCATTGTGTTGTCTTTATCTGGTTTTGGTATTAGGGTGATGTTGGCTTCATAGAATGAGCTTGGAAGTGTTCCTTCCTCTTGAATTTTTTGGAATAGTCTGAGGAGGATAAGTTTTAGTTCTTCCTTGAATGTTTGGTAAAACTCCCCTGTAAAGCCATCAGGGCCCGGGCTTTTGTTTGCTGGCATCTTTTTTTCTGACTACTTCAATTTCTTCCATAGTTATTGGCCTATTCAGGTTTTTAGATTCTTCCTGATTGAATTTTGGAAGGTTATATTTTTCTAGGAGTATGTCCATTTCCTCCAGGTTGTCTAGTTTGTTGTAATAGAGTTGTTCATAGTATTTTTAAACAAACCTTTCTTTTCTGTGGGGTATGTTGTTATTTCACCTCTTTCATTTCTTATTTTATTTCAGTCCTCTCTCTTTGCTTCTTGGTGAGCCTGGCTAGAGGTTCATCAATCTTGTTTATCCTTTCAAAGAACCAGCTCTTGGTTTCATTAATCTTTTGTATTATTTTTTTGGTCTCTATGTCATATATTTCTGCTCTGATCTTTATTATTTCCTTCCTTCTGGATACTGTGGGCTTTTCTTGTTGCTCTCTTTCTAATTCTTTAAGTTGCAAGGTTAGATGATTTATTACCATTTTTTCTTGTTTTTTGAGATAGGCCTGTAGAGCTATGAACTTCCCTCTCAGGACTGCTTTCATTGTGTCCCATAGATTTTGGATTGTTGTGCTTTCATTAAAAATGGAACTTCCATTTGACCCAGTGATCCCACTTCTAGGAATATATCCCAAGAAATCAGAAACACCAATCAGAAAGGATATATGCACCCCTATGTTCATAGCAGCACAATTTACAATAGTTAAGATTTGGAAGCTGCCTAAATGCCCATCAGCAGATGAGTGGATTAAAAAACTTTGGCACATCTACACAATGGAATACTATGCTGCTGTAAAAAGGAAGGAACTCCTACCATTTGCAACAGCATGGATGGAGCTGGAAAGCATTATGCTAAGTGAAATAACTCAGTCAGAGAAAGATAAATATCACATGATCTCACTCATTTGTGGATTATAATGAACAACATAAACGGATGAACAAAAATAGATCTAGAGACAGAGAAGTATTGATCAGATGCTCAAACCTCAGAGGGAAGGCAAGGGAGGGCAGACCAAAGGACTTGTATACATGCATATAAGCATAACCAATGGATACAGACACCGGGGTGTGAAGGCATGAGTGGGGGGGTGGGGGGGATAATAAGGGGATAAGGACATATTTGTAATACCTTAATCAATAAAGGGGAAAAAAGAGTAAAAAAAAGATATGTAAATGACAGATAATGAATTTTGGTGTTATAATAATAATAATAAACTACAGGAATGTTTTTCATATTTTTATCTTTTTTCTATGCCCAAATCAATTCCACTATTTTACTAACCACTGATATCAGTTTGGCAGACTTTTATTACAAGGGTATTTCTAGCTTTTCCAAAGGCTGATACTTTCCCCATCATTTATTTCCTAGTTTATTTAAATTCTACACAAACACCAAAAGCCCTCGTAAGGCGAGCCCCATCCTGAACTACCTTCTGATTTTGATTAGCAGGACTATTTCCTAATGGAAAGCCAATGTTATAACATGTTCCTTCCTTGCATTTTATCAAACGCCCCCTTGGAGGAGTCTTCATTGCCTGTTAATTGTCCGACTTTATTTTCTTCATTTCTCTTATTAAAGTGGAATTGGCAGAGGGGGCACAGGGGAATGTAGCTATACCTCAGCAACCTTCTAAGTCATCTTTAATCTTATAATCATCTTCATTCATCAGCCAGCCTCTCTTCTCCCTTGCCCTCATTTTTTCTTGGTTATTCAGAAAAGCCTTTCTCGTTCTCATTTGCTCACATTAATTCACCCTGCTCTTTGGCTGCCCTAACTTAAGTTGCATATTCTCATTTGACTCCCTCCTGTCCCTTCCCTTTCCAAGTCAGATTTTTCTTTGCTCATAGGTTTTTAAACAACCCTTTGTAAATCCACTTTGCAAAGAGCAAGCAATCTCCAATCTTCTTTTCCCGAGCAATTGTAATACACTATGCTTTAATGATAGTGTCTATTCAGATGTTCAAAATTCCATCCAGTTATAGATTTTAATACTTCTTCCCTCTGCACCATATTTATTAGATGAATTAATTCCCCAAATGTGCTTTTTTGAAGTTTAATACCAGAGGTCTTTGAAGCCACTACTTACTTAAAGAATTCAAGAAAATCATGATTACTGGTCATAAAGCAGCTGCCTTGGATTTAACTATATAATTCAGCTGTTGCTATTCCCAGGAGTCCTAGTGCTGTTCCATTCTTAACTTGAGCTGCCAGTATCTCAGTCAAAACACTGTCCTCTCCCTATTTGGAGACACAGTGTGATGAATGTGGTTATGCCTATAACCCATGGAGATCTGCACCTAGGAAGTTTCTTGGAAAGATAAACAAATTAAGTAAGGATTGGCTTCTTTTTTATTCTTATTCACTCTCATCTTGAGTGATTGATAGTAAGTTGGAGCAACTCACATTATTTATCTGGACGTTTATTTCCACAGAAGTGAAAATGAGGTAGGAAGGCTAGGTGGTTTCTAAGATACTATCTGGCTCTTTTAAATGCCATGCTTCCTCAACTCTAATTCATTCTCCAAAACTGTGTTGTTGTACCAGTATTTGTGGCACATTAATATGAACTATGGAGCACTCTATTGTTTAAAAATAAATATTTCATTTTAGATATGTTGAGTCATTAAACCCATCTTATCTTTTTTAACAGCTTCATTAAGGTTAAATTGACATATAATAACATGCACATATTTAAAGTGTACAATTTGATCAACTTTGTCATATATATAGCCTCATTAAACCATCTCCACAATCAAGATAACATTAATAATCTCTGCTATGGGATTAGTTGAGTATTCCTATGATTCCATATTATCTACATTGTTGGATATTGCTAGAATTATCTGTAGTACTATTTCAGTGGTGGTGCTAAGGTTTATATATACATCCTTAACTTATCACAATCTACCTTCAAGTGATGTTATGCCACTTTATTTATAGTACAAGAACCTAACAACCATTAAATGCAATTTCTTCTCTCTTAGCATTTGTGATATTGTTGTCATAACTTTTGCTTCTATACCTGTTATAAACTCCAATTTACATTTTGTTTCTATACATATTATAAACGCCAACATACATTATTATTTTTAGTGATTTTTTTTCAAGAAATTAAAATAATTATTTGAAGTCCTATATTTACCCACATAGTTACCATATCCAATGCTCTTCATTCCTTTGTTTAGGTCCATATTTTTATTAAATCATGTTCCTCTGCCTAAAGGATTTCCTTTCTTGTAGTAAGAAGATATTGGTACCAAGTTTTTCCAGTTTTTGATCATCTGAAAAATTCTTAACCTTAGCTTTTGAAAAATATTTTCACTGGATATAAAATTCCAAGTTGATAGTTTCCATCACTACTTCAAATGTTGCTCTCCTCTCTCCTCTTACATTGTTTCTGATGGGAAATTTATTGCCATCCTTAACTTTGTCCCTTTATACATACTGTATCTTTTTTCTCTGATTGCTTTTAGGATGTTTCTCTTTATCACTGTGTGTCACACAATTTGATTATTATTTGCTTTGGTGTCATTTTCTTCATGTTTCTTGGGCATTTGTTGAGCCTTGGAATTATGGGTCTATAGTTTTCATCAAAATTTGATAATGTTTGGCCATTATGCCTTCAATTTTTTGGGTGTTCTGCTCTCCTCATCTTGAGGATTACAATTATTTGTATCTTAGACTACTGGACATATATCACAGTTAGATGCTGTGTTCATTATTTCCCAGTCTTTTACCTCCATGAGTTTCATTTTGGGTAGTTTCTAATCTGTGTTTTCATGTTCCAAAAGCTTTCTTTATGCATTTTTTAAACCTTCTATTTATCCTATCTAGTTTATTTTTCATCTCAGAAATTGAAGTTTTTATCCCTAGTTCTTTTTATATATTTTTCCATAACATGAACCTATTATGCTCAATCTTTTCTTAGCTTATTGAGCATATGGAAGGTCTTTGTCTAGTAATTTTGTCATCTATGTCATTTCAGGACTGATTTTGAAGGATTTTTCTCCTGTTTATAGATAATATATTTTGTTGTTTCTTTGCATGCCTAGTAATTTTTATTGGATTCCATTCATTGTGAATTTTATTTTATTGGATGCTGAATATTTCTGTGCCTCTATCAATATTCTTGAGTTTTGTTCTGCTACACCATTAATTTACTTGGAAACAGTTTGATCCTTTCTGGCCATTATTTTAAGCTTTTCTAGGTAGGAACAGAGTGGTACTTAGTCTAGGACAGTGATGGGCAACCTTTTGAGCTTGGTGTGTCAAACTTCGCCAAAAAACTGAGCATAACTCGGGTAGTGTGTCACTTTGAAGAAAAAACATTATTTCGCAAATGTTTCATCCTCGGCATGCAGCGGCCGCATGTCATCAGAAATGGCTACGCGTGTCAGTGCTGACACGCGTGTCATAGGTTCGCCATCACTGGTCTAGGACTAATTTCAAACCACAGCCAGGACAAGACCCTTCTGACTACTCTACCTGATGTCCCATGAATTAAGAGATTTTTCCACTCTGGTGGGAACAGAATACATTCTCATGCTTGTGTGAGATTGGAGATTGTTCCTTCTGATATTACCAGGTTATTCCTTTCCCAGCCTCAGGTAGTTTCCTTATAAGCATGTGCTGATAGTACTCAGCTGAAGACTAAAGGGGGACTCTATGCAGATCTCAAAAGCTCTCTATGCAGCTTTCCTCAGAGCAGTCTGTCCTGCATAACTGAGCTACCTTGGCCTCCTCAGACTCCCAGCTCTGTTTGCTTAAAACAGAGAGACCACCAAGATTTCTGTCATTGCCCTCCCTATGCCATGGCCTGGAAAATCTCTCTTGGTAGTATGCCAGGACTCACATGACTTGTTTTTTAACTCTTAGGGATCACTGTCCTTTTTGTTTGATGTCAAACATCTTACAAACCATTGTTTCATACCAGTTGTCTGTAAGAATGGATAAATCCAGTCTCTGTTACTCTAAATTGACCCGAAGCATAAGTCATACACCATAACTGGAACTGCTATAAAATTCTCATTTAGAGGAACCTCCCTCTAAATGTTTAATGACTATTTATCATAGACCATCAGTGCTATAATTTCAAATCATTCTCAACAATCTTCCTTAGCTCTGCACCTAAATATATATTCACATTTACCATGTCAATAATTGTTTTCTTGTTTACTTCAGTAAACAGCTTCATTGACACGTACGCTATTACTTTTTTTGTTCCATCTTGGTTTCCACTATTTGTAAGTCACACTGTTTCAGAAATGAAAGGAGAGGTAAACTCACCAGTATTGGCTTACTTTCAGTTTCATAAACGCAGAAGCAAAGGTGCAGTCATTTTGATGGCCTCATTCTGAGTCCATTTTACATGTCTTATATTTATCCATTTGGTGATGACTTCCAAGGACAGTGAAAGATTTTCTTTTGAAGGGGAAAAGTGGTATTTGTACATAAGAGAAATATTTTCTTCCAGTTATTCACTGTTTTCAAAGTACGAACTGGCCCTCATTTCCCAATACTGCCACAACGGAATTGTAATGATTTGTGCGAAATTGGTTCTTATTTCTTTAGCTCCTTCTGCTCATTATATATCCTATTCTAATATTTAATTGTTGAATTTAACACATACAAAAACACATCCCTATTTAGCCCTCTGCTTATGCCAGTACAGATTATTTTTCAACACATTTTTCCATGCACCATAATTAAAAATACACACACACACACACAAACCTAATGCTACAAAACAAGTAAGTGATACCAGAGCTGAGGTCCTGGGGGAATCCATTCAATTGAAAGCCTGTTAACATACAGTAAAACGCCCTGTGCTCTAGGGGAAAAAAGTGTTATAAAAAACCCTTAATATTGTTGCCACAGTTAGACCAGCTCTATAGTACACAATAGAGCCACAGACATTTCCTTTAATCTAGTTCCTGTGATTTCTCCATGTCCCCTTGATTTTACATCAGGTGACAGAATAAAAAAGTTTTCTGTCCCAACTCTTGTCTTCCCGTGGGCCTGTCCACGAGCTGACATGCCAGTTTTCTGTTCTCCCAGCAGCAGGGCAGCATTCAAACAGCATGGATGAGGCCCACACTGGCAGCCTGTCAAGAGCCCAGGGCCCCCCCTCATCCAGGAACAAAGGGGACCAAGCTACAGGCTCGTTCTGAGGCTCCACACACACTCTCTATGCACTGTCAAGACAGTCAGGATCACTCAGATAGTGTTTATTAAAATATACTTCATTTTCAAAATTGAGCTATCAGCTGTTAAAGTGTGTATACATTTGTGGGGGGGCGGGGGCAACACACACACACACACATCTTTTAGGAATTGCTTTATGCAATTGTGAGGGCTGGATCATTCAAGATCCGTAGAGCAGACCGAGAGGCTGGAAACTCAAGCAGTAGCTGATGCTTCAGTCTTAAAGCAGAATTTCTTCTTCTACAGGAAAACCTGTATTTGCAATTAAAGCCTTCAACTGATTAGATGAGGCCATGCATGTTATTGTGGGTAATATCCTTTATTTAAACAGGACCACCTAGGTGTCTCCTTAAATAAATGGGGACCATAGCCTCGCCAGGTTAATGCATAAAATTAACCACCACAATCTCTATAGCCAAGAATAGCGACTGACACTTAGAAGCTTTCAATCAATATTTGTTAAATGGATATTGAAAATATAGTTATAGGACCACAAGGCCCAAATCTCTAGGTAAAATATAACTTTAGAAATCACCTAGGCCAGAATTTCAAGTTTTAGAGATCCCTCATGCAGCATCCTCTAGAGCATCTATGTCAAGGGTTGGGGTGGAGTCCAGGAAATGGTTTCTAACAAGTGTGGACATGCTAGTTATTTGGTGCACTACTCAATTCCATTGTGTTGCAAGCATCCACAGATGATTCATGCAGGTGGTCTGCAGATCACAGTCTGAAAACTCCAAGGTTACCAACTCATCAAATACAATAATCCTCTCCAGCATTCCAAACAGTTGCCCTCCAGTACCTGCAAGGTCTGAGTACTCACTATCTATTCAAGCAGGCTCTTTTGTCTTCAATTAGATGACTGTTAAAAAGTTCTTCCTTATATTGGGTCCAAACAGGTCCTCCTGAAATTTTTGGACATGGATACTAGCTCTCCTGTGTGTGACTCAGAGTACTTGGGGACCTATGGCCTGAGCCATAGGTGACTGACAGGGCCATTTAGGTTCAGGTGACAATTCAGAAGACTTGGTCTCCATGATAGCTCTTGCTTACTATTATACAATAATGAGAGTGCTATAAAAATAAACAAGATGCATTTGGATAGAGGCCATGTGTTCAGGGAAGGCTTTTTTGAGAGGATGGAGCTTATGATGATCTGAGGATGAACAGAAGTCTACTGAGTGCTCTAGGCACAGGCATAGAGAAAGGCATATTCAAAGCCTTGGAGGCAGAAAAGAACCTGGCACACAAAAGGATCTGAAAGAATATCTGTGTAGTGGGGACATGAGTTAAGGGAGGCTGGTCAAGGTGATTCTGCAGAGGTAAACAAGACTGCTGCCATGATCAATATTTGAGTGGGAAGCCATTAAAGAATAAAAAGCAGAAAGTGGCATAATTCAATTAATGTTTGAAGGGATTACTCTGACTATATTTGGAGAATGGGTTGGAAGGAGGCAAGATGGAAGGAGGTCACAATAGTATCTGTCCAAATGAGAAATATTGGTGGCAAAAACTATAGTAGTTTGTGGAAGATTTGAGAAAAGTAGATGAATTCAAAATATACTCAGGGGTTAGATTAAGTCTACTGCACCAAAGAATGATCCTTGTATGTTTTGCTTATAAGTGTATCTTCACTAGCACAACCTCTGATACATAAATATCAACACAATTGATCCTGATGTGAATTCACCTGTTGGCTAAAGTTTACCCTCAAATCAATTTGTTGCACTTTGGCCATCATTCATAAGTATGCACATATGCAAACAGGTGAAAAATTTGAGTTGCCTGACACACATATTCCTAACAGGTCCAATAATGCGATGCTCTACCTTCTTGTTTCACTTGTCATACTGTAAACAGGTATCCTTTCCACTGTCTACTACTTTCTTAAAATTAATGTTTGTGCTTTCTGTTGGTGCTTTTTCTGTTTAAAATGGTACCCAAGTGTAGTGGTCAAGTGCTTTCTAGTATTCCTAGGTGCAAGAAATTCTAGTATTCCTGTGTTGTCCCTTACAGAGAAAATACATGTGTTAGATAAACTTCATTCAGATATGAGCAATATAGCTCTTGAGCTCAATGTTAATGATTCAATAATACATATTCAAGAAGATGTCTTTAAGCAGAAACAAACATAAAATGTATTGAGCATGGAAACCTCACCCTATATTTTCCCCAGGAGCAATGTTTATTCACTTTGTGTTCTCAGTGACTTTATAGAACATAACTATATATATAAAAGCCTAAGCAACCATTACGACCGAACGACCTGTCGACCAGTCGCTATGACATGCACAGACCACCAGGGGGCAGATGCTCAATGCAGGAGCTGCCCCCTGGGGGTCAGTGCGCTCCCACAGCCCACCTCCCGCGTCTGGCCAACCTACTGTGGTACCTCCCCCCAGTCAGCCAACCTCCTGTGGCCCCTCCCTCTGGCTGGCCAACCACCAGTGGGCACCTCTGCCCCCCTGCTGGCTGGCCAACCTCCCACAGCCCCTTCCCCCAGCTGGCTGGCCCCTATCACCCTGATAGGAACTTCCTGCAGCACCTCCCCCACCCCCCATTGGCCGGCCAACCTCCCGCGGGCCACACACCCCAACCAACCTCCTGCGGCCCTACTCCCCTCCTGATGTGAACTCACCCCTCTCCCCCCGCCCCCCCTCCCCCTGCTGGCTGGCCCTGATCATGACTGGGCGAGATGTCCCAATCAGCCCCGATCGCTGGCCAGGCTGAGGGACCCCACCTGTGCATGAATTCGTGCACTGGGACTCTAGTCTCAAATAACAAGAACTGACTATAATTGCTAATTGAACAAATGAATGCAATAGATATAACAGAACTTGTTCATGAATTCAGAGCTTTAGGCTTGAACAACTGCATTCCTGGTGGCCTCATTTATGGAGATAGAATATTCTGGGAAAGGACCAGGTTTGGGAGGAAAATGAAAATTTCCATTTTTACATGTTTCTTTTGAGATGCCTGTGAGATATCCAAGTAGAGATGTCAAGTAGCCAGGTGGATATATGAGTCTGAGTCTCAGAGATTTTTGGACTTGGAGACATAAATTTGTAAGTCATCAGCATATAGATGGCATTTAGATCTACAGGGATAGAAGAGATCATAAAGGATATAAGTGTAGAGAGAGAAGAGGGCCCGGAACTAAGTCCTAGAGCACAGCCACACACAGACAGCTGTAACCAGAGGGAAAGGACACCTGGAAATGTGTGGAGTCACAGAAGCCAAGAGAGAACTCTGTTGAGATGTGTGTGGCCAGCCCTGGAGGTGGGGCTTGGGAGACTTGTGAAGATGAAGGCTGAAGATGCCCTTGGATGGCACAATGAATAAGTTGTCAGTGACTTTGG
Source organism: Cnephaeus nilssonii (assembly GCF_951640355.1). Taxonomy (NCBI): domain Eukaryota; kingdom Metazoa; phylum Chordata; class Mammalia; order Chiroptera; family Vespertilionidae; genus Cnephaeus; species Cnephaeus nilssonii. The sequence goes on from NC_137092.1 coordinate 21,508,807, forward strand.
GCCACCTTCAGGGCAAAGGAACAAACTTAATAATGAATAAATGCAAGAGGCGAGAAAATGAAAACAATTTGACAACTTTGAGAAGAAATTTCATTTTGAAGGGTAGCAGAGAATTAAAGCATTGGCTGGAGCAAATAAGATGTCACAAGAGGATTTGATTTTGATTTGATTTTAACTTGGAAAATACTACAATGTGAAAATTGTAAGAAATGATGCTCTAAGAAAGGAAGAAATTGATGATGCAGAAGAGAGGAGGAAAATGAAGACCTTATAGAGATAAGAAAGAATGGGACCCAGGGCACATTCGGAGGTGAGTCTGTGTTAAGAGGAGTGATTACCATCTGTGCCGTGTGTGTAGGCGCGCACACGTATATGTGTGTGTATGCACACATACACCTATACCTCTGAGACTGATATCCTAACCTAGTGTAAGATTCTTCATAGAATCCAATTATCATACTGATTTTCACTAAAGTTCCAATAGGTACCAATGTTTTCCCTTCCAGTCTCCCTAGTTTGCACCCCTCTTTTTCCCCATGTTTCAGTCTTCAGGCCTTTCCACTTAATTTTCTATGAAGTGACTCATCTGGAGTTCTTCTAAGACTCTCTCTGACTCTCAGTTCTTTCTAGAAACTTACCTTCTATTCCCTTCTCCCAGCTCCTAAAGATTCCAGTCACATCTTTTTTTTTCCACCAGAGGCACTGCCTGAAGGCTGATGACTAGCCTGGGACGGCTCTGTTGCTCCTGCTTCTCTGCCACCTCAGGGGCAAAGTCCCCTGAGCATTCATAGGAAGAGTAGGGCTCAGCTTATCATAAGGGCTGTAGTTTCCTTAAAGAACATCATTCCCGAAGGTTCTGTGCTCCTCTGTCTTCACCAGTGTTCAGAGTTCACGTGAGGCATAAGTGTGTAATAACTTCAGTTTTACATCTCCCAATGATACCTACCTCTCCCTGAATCTAGTATGGCACATGACATTCATGGACCTACTGTGTGTTTGCTAGATACTTTAAACATTTTATCTCATTTATTCTTCATAACACCCTGTGAGGGAGGTATTGGGTTAGGAAACTGAGACTTGTAGGAATCACGCAGCTAATAAATCAGGGAGTAAGGATTTGAACTCATGTCACATACTAAAGCCTAAAACCTTACCACTTTTCCAGGCTGGGAAGTGGACAGCAATGCTCTGTTGGTCCATCTTTTCATCCACCATTCTATTCCCTGTATGTTCCAGCTCCCTAAATCTACAGAGACTGCCATGAAGAAAAATACAAATTCAAATCAAAACCCATGTCCCCACCCAACTCAACACTGACCCAGTCAACGACTGCCTGTAGCCTCTGGAAGGTCAAGGCTGTGCTTCCTCTGTGTACAACCCCACTACGCACTGTGATTTAAACCATTCTATTCAATCTAAGTAATAGAAATCAGAAGGGGTGGAATTATTTTAAGTCCCTTTCAAACTATTTGGCACACTGTGAAAAAGGATGTTGTAGAAGAGACCGTATTCAGTGCAAGGAAGAAAGGGGCCATCTGGGTTTAGAACACCCTGCTTATATGCGCACAAGGTGGTGAGAGGGGTGCCAACTGCTTCAGAGCTAAAAAGAGACCAGTAGTGCCCAAGCCACACCAAGAGAAGACAGATAGCTTTATGCAGAAGAGAGAAGCAGTGGAAAGCTCTAGTGTAAGAAAGGGACCCCTGGGAGTGACCTGACTGTTCAGGAGGACCTGTGACTTGCAGTAAGTGTGAGCCAAGAATTGGGGCTGGAGCAAAGCAGCAGTTGTAGGGAAGGATGAGGAAGGCAGAGAAGCTGTGGGCAGACTTTATAAACCTCAGGGAGCCATGAGAGGACATTAAGGGCTTTCTTTGAAATAAGATAAAGGAAGTACAAAGGCAGACTAAGAAGTGATTGATAACAATTAAAGATTAGAGCAGGTACTGATCTTATTCTACTTGATATCCTTTTTTGACCAGGAATACAGAGTAGGTTGCTATAGATCAATTTACACTTTATTCTACTTTAATAAAGAGAGCTCCGATTTTTTTAAAAGCAGATGTGATTTGATTATGTGCTAATCTCAGCCCAATTAATTGTGTTACTTAGACTTTCTCCAAAGTACATCAAAACAACTAGTTAAAAAGAAAGAATTAAGTCAAATCCACTTTGGGCATGAGGTGTATGTTTTGGGACACCTGATTTTACAACCTCTTTGTAACATTCAAACCACCTTGAGTGTACAGGCACAGGTCCAAGACCTGACAACCAAATTTTCAACTCCAGCTTCTCACATACCTTTCAGCCTCCACAGAGGCAGGAGAGATCGGATGGTGAGGTTTGTCTAATTAATGCCAAAAATGTGGGAGTGAAAACCCACACCACAACTCAAATGCTTCATCACCCTTTCAAACAAGTTTTCTGAACAAAGAGTTTTGCAATGTGCAGCTGCACAAGACATAGAAATGAGGGCAACATGACACTCACAAAACCATGGTGTGTGCATACACCACACATGTGTGACACACATAGGTGCACATAAAGCACACAGCATTCTGGGAACCCCAATGCTAACTTAAAATATGGTGAAGAAATGAACAAATCTAATCTCAGGAAATGAAAAGTTTAAAAGTAAGGTTCTTGATACAATTGTTACCTGAAATCACCTGCTCCCCATCAAGATCATTTCCATAACTATTACGGTTAATATTAACAACAAAAAACTAATATTTGCATAACACTTTACATAAATGATATCTTTAGGCTTTGGAAGATATTTTGCTAACATTTCCAATAAATAGCCAAGCTACAAGAAACAAAAATAAAAAACATCATTGTATCAGGGACTCCTAGGCTTTCTGTCATCAAAGACCCCCTTTATTCTTTGCCCTATATAGCTCTCTATTTTAATGTTTTTGTCTAATTGACAACCTTTATTAAAGAAGATTCCATTTCCCTATCTTTATTCATCAAAGAACAATCATCATGCAATAATGTACATTACCTTGCTGAGTTAATAAAATTCCATGAACATGGAGTTTGAGTTACACTCTCATTCCTTATTCTCAGTAAGTTAATTTTAATTCAGCTTTTTTGATAGAGTGAAGATAACTTTAAGGTCCCTGCTACCCTCTTAAAGGACTTCTAGAGGTCCTGGGGCCCTAGGCAGAGAAGCACAGATTGAAATTGCAGATAATATTTAACTCTTCCCCATTCTTTCTAAACTAAATGTATAATAATAGAGAAGAGTTAAAATTTTAAAAGAAAACTTGGAAGTCTCTTAATCAGATCTCTCAAAGCTATTATTTGGGGATACACACACACACACACACACAAGAAGGAAAGCAAATAACTAACCAACCACTACCAATGCTACTGTCTCACCAAAAGCATGTCCTGGCCTGGCAAGGCCATCTAGCTAGATGCAGCAGAGTGCTGGCTTCTGATGCCAACTTGCCTGACTTCCTCTCCTGACTGTCACCTCTTAGTCACATGAGAAAGTTTTTGAACTTCTCAGCCCCACAGTTTCTCCATCTGGAACATGGGTTCATAATAGGCCCTGTTTTAGGGCTATGTGAGGTTTCAACGAGTAAATACATATAAGCAACTTAATGTGGTATCTGGTGCATAGCAAGTAAGCAATACATTTTAGCTATTATTCTCATTATAAATACACACTTTCAGGACCTGTGGCTGGTTTCCAAGCTTTTTTAGGGCCATGAAAAGAAAACCTAGTCATTCATAAAATCTAGTTTTGTGAACCTCTTAGTCCCAACGTTGTTAGAGTAACGACATCTATGCTTTGTTGTTCTGTGCATCTTCAGAAATCTGAAGCAGGATGCACAGAAGTGCAGGGTGAAGGCCATGGAGGCAGAATTGCTTCTGTCCAAAGAACTTCTTTAGCTCTTACCAGCTAGAAAGAGCTGGATATAACCTGGACTATATTAGTCAGTCTCTTTAAGCCTCAGTTTCCCCATTTGTACAACAAGGACCATAACTATCTCCTGAGGCACTAGAGATTTAATGAGATGTACATCCATCCCCTCTCCCTCAAAAAAAAAAAATCAGCTATCATGATTACTATCCATTAACACATGGAAGTGTATTTTCTGAATCTAGTCCCCAGTGCAAAATAGAAAACTATTGAAATCCAAATCCATTCTCATTTACTAAGGCAAAGTGCTTAGATAAACCAATAATTAGTGTTGGAAAGCTAAAAAGAAATATTACTAGCTAATTTGTCCATTTTTCTTCTCCCCTTGCACACATTAGCTGTGGCTTGATCTTGGACTATGTCAATATTCATCAATTGGTTCAACGGTTTTAACTGATCTACTTAGTTATTGCGCTGGTTGATTCAGTTAAAGGACTGCTTAGTAGTTAATTAGTAACGGCCCAAATTAGTCAAAAACATCCAACAAGTTGTTCCCTAGTGATTAGGTTACATTATAGGTCTTGCTGGAGATGCATGGAAAGAAAAATAATTCTTTGCAAAGATAACCACCCACTTCCTTGCTTCTAAGACTACTCAGACAACCCCCAAGTTCAGCCCTTCCCAGAAACCCTTCCTCCGCTGACAGTACATTTTGCCAACTTACCTCTCCAAGTAATATCTGACAGGAATGGCCTTTTCCTTTCTTCCTGAGTCTAAACTGAAGCCTTTATAGACTTGCTCCATGTTTCCATGGGGAAAAGCAAACCCTACCTAAATACTAAAAAGTGGAAAAGTTTCTCCAGGCATACTGTCTCTTCCGCACCTTGATTAGCCGAGCAAAATGTAGACATAAAATGCAATTGCTTTTTTTCCCAGATGCTAAAAATGTCAGCCTTGATTTACCCCGACACTCTGACTGACTCACGGCAGACATAAATCCTTCATGCCCAATGCAATCATTTTTTGACCTGCTCAGCAATGGAGAGAGGGAGGGCTTTGTGTTTATCTTCCTGGTGCCAGCACCTCGATCCCAATAACTTTCCTTTCATCCATCCCTGTGATAAGCTAAGGCTAGAGGAGTAAAGGCAGAAAGGCATGTGTTTTTGTTTGTTTGTTTTTTCTGAAACATCATGCAACAAGGGATTTTATTTATTTATTAAGACAGGAAGGGAAAAAGAAAATAAAAATATTTTTAGGTATCTATTTCCTCTCAACCTGATGCAAAACCTCACCTCATCGCTGCATCATCCTTGATTAGGATAATGCAGGAATACCTTCCACTTGGGAAGCAGCTGTCTTTCTGCTGCAGGAAAAAAATAAAGCCTTTCTTCCAAAGATTTTCACAGGAAGGCACATGTGACTGCTAGCAAGCTGAGAAAATTGCCATTGTGTGCAGTTTTCCCAAACACGGCCAGGTGGCCTATTGGTTTGGAAGCATGGCCTCCAGAAACTTGGCATGTGGAGCACAATCCTTTAAGCAAATGGGCACTGACTGGTTAATGGGGAAGACATGGAGTCTGGGGTCTGACCTCGCATCTGCCCCGAACCAAAAGTGGCTTTGGACCAATCATTTCTATCTTCATAATTAGGTCCCCAAATCCTTAAGATCCATTATATATGCCTGTCCCTCAACTCTCTCTCCACAAGGATCTCTCTTGTATTTTGAAATGCTTTGAGCTCTCCTGAATCAAGGAGAGATGTAAACTGATGCCACTGTTCTCGCTGCTCTCCATGCTGTGAGCCAGAATAATGATGCCCATTGCTCCCATAAGAGATCGTCTCTCCCCTTCCCAACTCACAAAGTACACCATGTTTGTGAGCTGTCTCTGTCTCCTATGTAGTTGTGTGGAATTCTCTCTCTAGCCTCTCATACTCACCCCTCCCCAAGAGTCCCTTCCCAATGTTCCCATGTCTCCTACTCCTGTCCTTTGCCAATGAGATTTTCTTTATCATCTTTCATTTTAGTTGAGTTTCTTAATGGCAAAGACTATATTCCCATACCAGGCACACGTACATGTCAAATAATGAATTAATGAAGTGGGCTCTTGTCTTCCCAAAGATCTAGTCTTCCAACCCTTGACCAAATAACCCTCTCATAAGAAAGTCCCCCCTAAATCTTTCCAGAGCCAAAGGCTTGAGGATTCTCCTCCTGCATACATACTCCTACATAGCCTGGTGTGCCTCTGTCTCTTTTCTCTCCACGCCTACAGAGGTAAATGTGAAATAAATCTGGGACCACTGGAAGAGGGCAAAGGCACACCTCTCCCATATCTCCATGACCTCCCTCAGCAGGCCACCTCCTCCAGCTGACCCCCAGACCACTGCCCACTTCTACCTGCCCATAGCTCCTTCAGGAGGTCTGTGCCTGCTTATTTTCTCTTGCCTCTCTGGAATAGGGGGGTGATCTCAGAGTTGAGAGGCGAGACACTTTGCAGTTCTATACATGGAACTGAACAAGGATGATTAAGTGTGTAGGCACCACAGTGGGCATTTGCATGAGTTCTTATTTATCCCCAGACCAGTTCAACACTAGAGACAAGTTTTTCCTAACATAATGAAAAGTGAAATTGAAGGTCAGTAATTTCAATCATGCCTCTCTGGTTGGGCATGCTCCCATGGAATTCTCCTGGCTCCAGATGGTCAAAGAGGAGCAAAGTCACCAAAGCCCCTTTCACTCGTGCCCCAAGTAGACCAGGAAGACCCATACACAATGTAGAGAAGAAGGGAACCCTTTAGCAGCTATCTAGGTTCTAGCTCAAAGTGTACTGCCATCCAAGCTCCATTCTGAAAATCCAAGAGGAAAGGGGGAAGGTGACAGGGAATAAACAGCAGCACTTAAGATGTCATGGAAACTGAGGAACATGCTCTGGTAGCCAGCCCCTGGCCTTGGAATCCATACATTATTTAATTGGAAGGAAGACATAGCCTAAATGAGCCAGAACAATTGCTTAAGGGGCGGAGAGAATAGAAGAGGAAGGAGGGGGAGAGAGGGAGGGAGGGAGGGAGAGAGAGAGGGAGGGAGGGAGGGAGGGAAAGAAAAAGGGAGGGAGGGAAAGAAAAAGGGAGGGAGGGAGGGAAGGAGGGAGAGAGAAAGAGGGGGGGAGGGAGGGAGGGAGAGGGAGAGAGAGAGAGAGAAATTTCTCAGACCATGCCCGTTAGTTTTGTTTCTTATTTAGGATACAGCATTAATCATGCTAATATTTTACAGCCAGGCTTCACTCTTCAGTCATTACTTTAATCAAACCCATCAGCAAACGAAAGAACACGTTACCAGGTGGGAATAACTGCTACCGCTCGCTGTTAATTACTTTGCATTTTACAGCAATCAGCAGCAGGGGCTGAGATCATAATAAATTCATGACTTATGGGCCCATAAAATCATTACCGTAGGAAAATATGTTTTATCGGGGATTCGATGGGCCGCTGCTCACAGAGAGATTTCTTGAAGGAAATGACACCCATGAAATTAAACTGATCCTTGCAGTCAGCAGAAATGCAAATGCACAAAGAGCAAAATTTTACTGTGGGAGAATGGGGCTGACAGGAACATGGATTAAGTGCAGGTTGAGTGGAGAGGGGCGGGGCCTCATAGGGGTGGGACCTCAAAGGGGTGTGGTCTCAGAGGGGTGGGACCAAGAGGTGCTGTGTGGAAGTGGAGGTGCCACTAAGACCTGCTAGGCAGGAAAAGCACTTAGAGCAGGGAAGGAAAGGCTCAGTGACCCTGGGCTGATCCAGAGATCTGGAAGAGCAGTCCTTTCACTATGGCACAGGCTTTCCCTTCATCCTTCCTTATTTCAGCCAACTCCCACTGCTTGGGTACTGAGACTTAATGTGGTCTCAGAAGCCAGGGGATGGAGATGTTAAAGGCAAAAGGACAAGTCAACAGATCATCCCTGAGAGAGCCAGAGAAGGGAGGGAGACTCACTCCTGTGTCTTCTCCCCATCCTCAGGCAACAGGAAGAAGCTGTCTGATGGAGCGCAGCACTGCTTACCTGAGGCAACCCTGTTCCCAGCTTCTAACCCCCACTCCCACTCCCACACCTCCAGTCTGGGTATGTGGGTCTTTGTGATTCTTAAAGGCCATCTCTGGCCTGTGAAAAGATTATTAAAAACCTGGTGTTTATTTTATTTAGGGGTTTCTCCATCTTTAAATTTCTCCCAAGATGCATTCAGACCATTTGTTTGGAAGCAAATGTTTCCTTTTTCCTTTGCTTCTTCCAATTATGCTAGACAAGCACAGGCCCTTATTGAGTGTTATTTAAGCATGAAATTATAACAGATCCTTTTAAATGCTAAGGCACTAAAAATAAGTCCTTTTATCAAGGAATACCAGGTCCAGATCTAGTAGCTCATTAATTTCTGTAACTCAGGCAAGATGAGATTCTAACAAAATCCAAGAGCCTCCAACGGAAGGGTTATTCATTCTTCCTGGAATGATCACTGTCCTTGTTTTGTTTATTAATATCATTAAAGAGCCCAGTGCATGAAATTCGTGCACAGGTAGGGTCCCTAGGCCTGGCTGACGATCAGGGCCAATCAGGGCCTTCTGGCTGCTAGCCAGGGCTTTCCTTCTGGCTGCCATCTGGGGCCTTCCTTCCCTAACAGCTGCCTCCTTTCCCCAGCTGCCGCCAGGGCCTTCCTTTGTTCCGTGCTGCCCGCTGGTGGTCAGCACATGTCACAGCGAGCGATCGAACTCCCAGTCTCCTGGTCGAACTCCCAAGGGGACAATTTGCCTATTAGGCTTTTATACATATAGATTATTGTTCACATTTCTGAAGTGTTAAGAAAGGGTTATCCTTTCAACTGAGGCAAATAGCACATCTGAGAGGGATCAATGTCACCTGAAAGATAACAGGAGCCAAACATGAGTTTGAATCCCACTCTTACCACATACTAGTTGTGGGGTCTTAGGGAATTTATTTAACTTCCTTGGCCTCAGGGAAATTAAACCTGTCTTTAAATGAAAAGTTATTATGAAAATAAAATGAGCTTGCTGTGTACATAAAGCACAAATAAAACACTAGGCAGGTTTTCTGACAAAGTTTATACACTTCTCAGAAACTCTCCACCACTGCACCCCAAGATCAGTCAAGGTGAAACCACCAGATCCCTGAAGGAAGTCAGGATGCTGAGGAGCTGGCTAGGACAAGTTGGCCCACAGGGACCTTGGACAGCAGCAGCCTGGCACATGAAATGATGAATGAATGGCGTGGGGCATTTGGCCACATTCCCACCTGTCACTGTGACTAAGGAATATGTACTACATTCCTCCATTCTTGGGGCATTCTGAGGCTCATAAGGAAGAGGTATGCTTCAGGAACAAGAGGCAGGGACTAAAAACACCAGCCTCCCAAGGATAGGCAGAGATGCCCTGAGAAAATGGGCCTGTGTTGTCTCCTTTTCTCCAAATGCAACTCTTCTTCTCTTGCATTTACCTTTTGAAACTGTTGGTAATAAAGAGAAAAATGGAAGACTCTTGTCATCATTTACCCCAGCATCCCCTCCTCCCCAGTCAAGGAAGGCCCCAGACATCCACCCATCCCATCCCTAGAGGCAGAGCTGGCAGCCAAATTCAGAAAGGGAGCCTGCTCTTCCTAAGCTATCAGCTGCTTTCACAAACAATAAAATCAAAGCTGGACCTGCTTCTCCTGTCTAGTTCCTCCCCCAACCCCTAGCCCCATTCACTACCTCAGCACTAGCGAAAGAAAATCAGATGAGGAGCTATGGACAAAATTAATATTTTTAATGAAGAAACCAAGGAATTAAATACCCCCCCCCCAGTGTTTCTTCTCGCCAGAAATCATAGTTTCAATATGATTTTGGATTATAAGTGAAATGAGTTACAGGGATGCTGACCTTTTAGCAATATATGTGTCCTACATAACTTGTAAAAGTGAGCCCCTTACAGTGGGCTTCGGAAATAAAATAAGGGAAGATTTAGAGGTGTATGGTGTTTTCCTGGTAATTAAGTTTTTGGAAGCTATGCGGGAGCAGTTGTGGTCCAGTAAAAAGAAGAAATGTACCAGAGTCAGTAAACAGGTTCAAATCCTAGCTCTGTCACATGCAGTTAACTGACCCTGAATAAGTTACTGAACCTCTCTGATCCTCAATTTCCCCATCTGAATTATTGCAATTATGCATGTAACTTTCAGAATTGTAAAAAATTAAATGGCTAATGTTTATAAAACATCCATAATAGGATAAAATATTCACAAATGCTCATGGTTTTACTAAATTAACACCTTATTACTATATTAGCACCTTGTTACTGAAAAATAATGAGTACCAGTGAGGATTCTAACCTGTGTTAGAAACCTGGAAAGAGTTTGTGCCATAAAACCCAATACATGGTACCAGTTAGAATCCTTGGCTGCAAGCAGACTTTAAATAGCAACTATCATTACATGCCATTATGACAGATTTTAAAGGGGGAGATTTACCAATGTTGAGTGAGTACAGGAAGAGCCAAGAGCCAACGGGGAGAGGAATTAAAGCTCTTTGTCTCACTGTCTTCCATGTCTTCATATTTATGCTCTAAATACACCAAGTCATCTGGACTACCAAAAAATGTTCAACCATCCTACTTAATAATAGCGTCAAGATATCATTTTTCATATGTCACACACATATGCCAGTTCAATAAGTGCACTGATTGATACTGATTGTTTAGAGAAAAACTTTTAGTCATTGACTTGGAATGATAGTGGAGAAACTTATTCTTTAAAGGGTGGAAGGGAAATAATGTTGTTAGACACCGATTTTGTGTCCTGCTTTGTGCTAGGTTTTCACATATACTCATCACAACTGATCCTAACAACAACCTAGAGGGGTTGACACTAAAGGACATAAGAAAATGCCAATGTATTTGTGTTGTTAGAAGGAAAAAAGAAAGACAGAAGTGGAGAGTGAAAAAAGAAAGAGGAAGGAAGGAATGGAGGGAGAAAGACTTTAAAACTCAATGTAGATAAATAAATGTAAGTTTGGATCTTAAGAGTAATCATCACAAGGTCAAAATTAAAAGTATATCATATATCTAATGAAAAGCAGGAATGAATAAAAAGAAAAAAATACAGTAAATGGAAACATAAATAAGATGACAGAACTTAGTTCTAACATAATAGTAATTAGAATAAATATAAATTAACTCATTAATCTACCAACAATTGACTGCAGATATAGACTTAAAAACATTACTAGGTTAGTAGTAATCTTGATATCTGAACAAGAAAATTTAAAGCTAAAAAAAATTTTTTTAAAGGAACAAAGAACATCACCTATTCATAAAAAGGGGAAGAAAATAAAGAAAAGGCATAGCCAACATAAACATATCCATATCTAATACAGCTTCAAATATATAAAGCAAAAGTTGTCTAAACTATAGAAAGAGATTAATCAACAATTACAGTTTGGGTGGATTTATTAGAAACAAATATATCAAACAGAAGAAAACAGCAGAGGTGTCAAAAACCTAGTAAATTCCAGCAAGTATATAAATATAGTATAGTGATTAGCAGAGGAAAGAGGGGATAGGAGAGGTAGAAAGGGCAAAACAGGGATAAATGGTGACAGAGACTTGACTTGGGGTAATGAACACACAATACAATATACAGATGTATTATAGAACTACACCTAACACTTAACCTATATAATTTTATTAATCAATGTCACCCTAATAAATTCAATAAAAATTAAAGTAAAGAAATATTTTTAAAGAATATATATGGGAATTCTACCTCAGTAAATAGAGAATACATTTTTATAACACCCCTGTTCCAACAATAGACCAAATATTAGACCATTAAGGCAATTTAATACATTACTAAAAAACAATACCAAACAGAGTATGTTCTTCAACAAGAATAAAATAGAATTAGAACTTACCTACAAAAGGATAACTTAAATAACGTTATTTGGAAATGAAATCACATTTTATTAAACAGTTTTTGGGTTAAACAGGAAATGGTAAAGAAATCTTAGAAATATTCAGGACTAAATGATGGTTAAAACACCACCTGTCAAAATCTGTGGGACATTCATTAGTTAGGCTGTGCTTAGAGAAGAAATTATAGTTTTAAATAAATTATCAGGAAACAAGAGAAGTTAGAAATAAATTAGCAAAGCTTGCAACTAAATAAGATGGGGAAAAAAACCTTAGGCAAGATCAAAGAAATGAAGAGTAAGGAAATAATAACAGGAAGGGCAAAAAACAGTGAACTAGAGAACACACAACAACAGAAGATTGCTAAATATAAGTGATGTTTTGCTTATTTCCTAATAAAAATAAAAAGTTAAGATCTCTGGCAATGCTGATCAAGAAAAAAACTGCATGTTTTTTTCCCTGCTCCCCAGGGAAAAAGGAAGGATAAAAAGAAGGAAGGAATTAAGGAAAGAAACAACTCTAAGAGAATATATTTGAAAACATTGATAAAATTAATAAGAGACAAATAATTTTTAAATGCCAAAATTATAGCAACAAGATTTTGGGAGATTAAAGAGACCAATAAATATTTAAAAGAGCAAGAAAGGAAATTCAATGACTTTCCTGCACCAAAACTAGCCAGATAGTTTATAGTAGAAATTCTCAAAGAATAATGAATTCTAATTTTAAGCACTGTTTCTAAAAAACAGAAAAAGAGGAAATCCAAAACCTGAGAAGCCTATCAAGAGATGTTCAAACTCATCAGTAGTCAGAAAATTGCAAGTTAAAATAACATACAGATTTTATTCTATACCAATTAGACTTAGCAAAAATTAGAAAACTGGCAAATGCCATACAGTGGGGCAGGGAATGTAAATACACTGGAATTCCCTGCACTGCTGGTGGGAATACAACCAATGCTATTTTCAAGGAAAACAGTCTTTCTTGTCCTACTTAAACTAAATGCACATAACTTTATGATTTAGCAAGCCTGTTTCTAGATTAAATATCAAAAAGAAATTTTCACACAGGTCTAAAAGAGAATATGTTCAAGATGTTCACTGTAATGGTTATTTGTACTCCATGCAAATGGCAACTCCTGGAGTGGTGATGGTGACAACCTAGTAGGCTGTACATGGGGGGCTGAACTTGGCCGTCCATCACTGGGAGAGTGAAATGTGGAGGATGAACACTACGGTAAGAAGGGGAATGGAAGTTGGATATGGGGATAATATTGCAAAATAAAATAACATAAAAAAAGAGGGCCCTCCTCAGAGTCACAATAATAATGTTCATAAACTAAGGAGTATGATTAGGCTGTAGTTTGCTGACTACTGATTTAGATACCCAAGTGTGGTGTAGCCTGAAAAATTCCAATGTAATTTTGTGAGCAATAGAACTGAACAAACTAAAAATGTCTCAGACAACCCTGGGTTCAGTATCTTAGATTTGATTCAAGAAGAAAAGATACAGTGGAAAAGAGCTCTAGGTAAGATTATTCTTCTTTAAACTCTACAAGTCCTTTACATTGCTACTTCCATGGGAGCTACCAAATCCCTGAGAGAGACAGAAGCTGCTCAGGTTTCTGAGTCCTATTATTAGAATTTTTATATAAGCAGAAAATGACATATACCAGGGCTCCATTTTACAGTCCTACAATCCTATAAATATCTTTTTCTTCTTCTGGGAAGTGTGTCGGACAAAAACATATGAAGCAAAATGACAGGCTAGTAAAAGAGAATAGAAGTTTAAATGTCAGCTGAAACAATGTTCATTTCCTTTAAAAAAATATTTTGCACAGCTCTTCGAGCCACCAAATGAACCTCTACCAGTTTGAAGTTCATCCAGAAAATCCCTTTGCAAAATATTTGCTGAAACACTGTAATGTTGGAATTGTAAGGGACTGAGGCTTATTCAGTTTCATCTCCCCCACACCTATCTTTCCTAACCTGACTTCTGGAGCCCAGAAATTTACATTTGTGAGTTCGAGACTCAGACTCCAAAATCAACATTTAGCTCTCCCACTCCCCCAAAAACTAAAGTGTTCCTGAAATGTCCCACTTATAACTAAAATCTGTTTGAGTGAGCAGACGAACAGTCCTTTATACAATCTTGTTAATCCCCAAACATCCCCAATAGATCCTCTATGGTACTTCCCTTGCTCTAATTATCGGTAAGTTATTAGATTAGATTTGAGGGTTCCTGCCCAGTTAACCCTTAGCTCATAGAGGACACAGCTGCACAGCTGTGTGGCAATGACTCAAGTGCAGTGGTTCAATTATTCAATGAGGGGAGAAATAAGTTTGGGCTGCAGTGGTCTGGGAGATTCATGGAGGGACCCTAACTTTGGCACAGCCAAACATCCTGGAACAAGTTATCAAAAGAGAAGATGCCAGGTCAGGAGAAATGGCTTTATTTTAACTACAATAAATTAGATACACAAGCACCTTTGTTTAGTGGTGGAATTTTTAAAAGGCTTAAGGATTTTTGATGGCCACTTGCTAACTTTGCTTTTATCCACTTTTTTCAATAGAAATGCCTGTCACAAGTATAGACATCGCAATCATATTTCCCAGTCTGGTATTTTTAAAGTAAAAGGGCTTTCCACTTTCTTAAACTGCCATCTCATTCAGTTTTATAGCTTCACCTCTGCCCTTGGATTCACACTGACCCTTATCCTATACGGAACACACCTGGTTCTTAAAATGTGTCAACCAAATCTCCACATTGAACCTCATCCCTTTAGCCTCTGCCTCGAGAAGAGCCTCTGTGCATTGAGTGATATAAAAGGCTGGGAAAATGAAGTGAGGAAGCAAGGGAGTTTTTGAGAAGAGGCCCAGGTGGATATTGCCCATTGAAAACCAGTAAATTGCTAATAAGTGCACTGCTGACTGTCCATCAGACACATGATCCCCAAAAGTTTAATGACTCTGAATTTAGAAAGAAGTACGCCAGGCTATAAAACAAGTCTCAGTAAATTTACAAGAATTCAAATCATACAAAGTATGTTCTGTAACCACAATGGAATTAAACTACAATAACAAAAAAATACATATGGAAATATCCCCAAACATTTTTATTCTAAATGACACAGTTCTAAATAATCCGTGGGTCAAATAAGAAATCAAAAGGAAAATCAGACAAGTATTTGAATGGAAATAAAATGAAAACAGCATACCAGAATCTGTGGGACGCTGTTAACATAGTGCTTAAAAGGCTATTTATAGCGCTACAGTAAGGACCCATATTAGAAAACAAAAAGTTTCAAATCAGTGACCTGTTTCAAACTTAATAAACAAGAAAAAGAACAAATTAAGCCCAAAGTAAGCAGAAGAAAGGAAATCATAAAGGTCAAAACAAAATCCATGAAATAGAAAACAGAAAAACAATAGAAAAAAGCAATGAAATAAAAAACTGGTTCTTTGAAAAGGCCAATAAAATTGATAAACCTCTAGAAACACAGATCAGGAAAACTAAAGAGAGATAAATTACCAATATTGGGTATGAAAGGTGACATCATTACAGATTATACTGACATTAGGGAATATGATGAACAACTTTATGCCTATAAATTCAACAATTTAGAAGAAATGGACAATTATCTTGAAACACAAACTATAGATCTCACTGAAGAGTAAATATATAGTCTGACTAGACCTATTTCTATCAAAGAAATTGAATTTGTACTTAAAAATCTTCTCACAAGAAAACTCCAGGCCCAGGTGGCTCCATTGGTGAATTCTAGCAAATGTTAAAGAAAGAAATAACACCAAGTCTATACCAAATTTCTCTAAAAAAATTGCAGAGGAAGAAATATTTCTCAACTCAGGCAATGAGGTCAATGTTATCCTGATAGCTAAAACAGAAAGACATTGCTTAAGAAGAAAATGACAGACCAATATCCCTCATAAACACAGACATGAAATTTCTAAACAAATTTTAAAAAATCAACACTGCATAGAAAAGATAATACATTGTGAACAAGTAGAATTTCTCCCTGGAATGCAATGGTGATTTAATATTCAAAAATCAACCAATATGACTCACCATATAAATAAGCTAAAAAGAAAAATCCCATAATCATCTTCAACATAAAGGAAACAGGAGGAAAAGAAAAATCCAGGATGATTCCTAAGATCTGGATCTGTAAAATTGTGTCAAATTTCACAGAAAATTCCAGTAGAACAAGAGTTGCCACATAGGTTTGATATTCAGGAGAACATTTGCAGACTTTTTCATAATAGTTTCAGTAGAAGGATGGGTAACAGAGCCGACAAGTCAAGGTCAGGGGTGGGGCGGTAAGGTGGTAAAGATCACCCCTGAGTTGGGAGAAGAGAAATATTTTCCCCTACTTTCTTTCAGGATATAAACTACAGCAGATACATATTCTGAGTCTTTAGCCAATATAAATTCAGTCTTGGTCCTACATAAAAACCAACTATACATATAAAGTGCTTACTGAGAAATATGCTAAAAAAATTCTTAGGCACAAATTATCTTTCAAAACATAGGGATGTGGCGTGGGGGAGGGGAGAGGTAGTAAAACACTAGATGTTTTAGACTTAATTGACAAATTTAGAAATACATTACCAGGAGTAACTGGCACCCACCCAAGGGTCTGAAGGAATTCAAGAATGAAATTGCGAAGCTCTTGGCCAAATTGTAACTTTGCAGTTACAAATAGTCATGTGCCACCAGAATGGTAGACTGCCAGAGTGACTTCTCTCCGTGATAAGAGCTGCAGAGACCTAAGAACCACAGACACATAGGTCTCTCTGCCAACAGCAGTATAGTGTTAGAAACTGTAGTGAAGTAGAGAAGCCTACTCTCTCATTTAGGATGAGTCTCTCATGATTATGGGAAGCGTCTGGTCCAGTGGATCAAGTAACAGTCAGAAACTGGGAGATTCTGATGCCTATACTGCCCCTATTGAGACTGTAATAACCCTGTGTCCCATTCTCATCTGAAAAATGAGAATAATATCTACCCTACCTACTTCATAAAATGTTCGGAGATTAAGAGGAGGTAACAGAGATTAATTACTATGCTTTAAGCAAAAAATAGCCTGAACAAATCTGTGGTATTTGTGTATTAAAGAAGGTGATGGTAGTAGTAGTAATTATTGTTAGTAGTACTAGAGGCCCGGTGCACAAAATTAGTGCACGGGGGCGGGGGGGGGAGTGTCCCTCAGCCCAGCCTGCACCCTCTCCAATCTGGGACCCCTCGAGGGATGTCTGACTGCCCAGGATTGAGCCTAAAAGGGCAGTCGAACATCCCTCTCACAATCCAGGACTGCTGGCTCCCAACTGCTTGCCTGCCTGCCTTCCTGATTGCCCCTAACTGCTTCTTCCTGCCAGCCTGATCACCCCCTAACCACTCCCCTGCTGGCCCGGTCTCCCGTAACTGCTCCCCTTCTGGCCCGATTGCCCCCAACAGCCCTCCCCTGCAGGCCTGGTCCCCCCAGCAACTGCTCTCCCCTGCAGGCCTGGGTCCCCCACAACTGTCCTTCCCTGCAGGCCCGGTTGCCCCCAACTTCCCTCCTCTGCCGGCCTGGTCACCCCTAACTGTCCTCCCCTGCAGGCTTGATCGCCCCCAGCTGCCCTTCCTTGCAGGCCTGGTCCCTCCCAACTGCCCTCCCCTGTTGGCCATCTTGTGGCAGCCATCTTGTGTCCACATGGGGGCAGCCACCTTGTGTGTTGTAGTGACAGTCAATTTTCATATGACTCTTTTATTAGATAGGACTAGAAGCCCGTTGCACGAAGTTTCATGCAATAGACTTTTCCTTCACCTGGCTGCCGGCACCAGTTTTCCGCCAGCAGCAGTTTTCCTCTGGCCACCCACCGATCAGAGCGCCTCCAGCCAGCACGATCGGCCACCCCGAGAGGAACTCCAATTGGGAGGCGCTCCGATCGGCAGGTGGCCAGAGGAAAACTGCTGCTGGTGGAAAACTGGTGCTGGCAGCCACGCAATCGGCCACCCTGAGTTCCGCCACCAGCGTCTTCCGCCAGCCCCATGGGTCCTTCCACAGCGCCGGCCGTTTAGGCCGGCGGGAGGAGCGGAGGTCGGGCACTCGCGAGTCCCCGCCCCACGCTCCTACCGCCAGCCAATCGGCCACCCTGAGTCCCGCCCCCGAGCCTCCAGCCGGCCCAATCGTGGGCATAGCGGAGTGATGCAATTTGCGTATTACCTTTTTATTATGTAGGATTGTTGTTATTTTTGTTCTACTAAATGCCTGTAGGAAGAGGGTGAATCTCCATTGGTTGTTCTTCCATTAGAATCTTGCCAGCCTCTTACTTTGGTCTCTCTCTTCTCTCTTGACTTTCATTACTTTGAAATTATCACCTTCCACTCCAGGTGACCATTTTCATTTGCCTTTTTGACATCTGTGTGTCTGACCAGAGCCTCAGTCCAGAACTCATCAATTTTCTTCCCAACACTGTGCCTCCATTTGTGTTCTGTGTTTCTGCTGATAGAATGATAATCTCACCTACAACATACACTAAAAAGTGGCAAATTCTTGTCAATTCTCTATCACGAGGCTTCTGGAATCCATGCCTTCATGTTATTCCCCACAGCACTGACCTAATTCAGCTCCTGTTATCTCAATCATTCTCTGAATATTTATCAAGAGCCTTCTATGTGCAGGTATCATGAAAGAAGTTAAGGATGTGATAGTGAATAAGACATGAGTCTTGCTGGAAAGTGTCTCAGAGTCAAGTGCTGTTGGTGGAGGCTTTCTTTAAAAAGGAGATCACATTATGTGGCAAGTTTAAAGACAGAGGTAATGAGAGGCTATTGATAGAAAGGGCATTGATAATGATAGAGACTGTATAAGAAATGAGGCATCTAATCCAGCATAAAGGGGTCAGAAGAGGCCTCTTGGGGGAGGAGATTCCTGAGTTTAATCCTCAGAATGGAGGCTATAGGGCTATTGGTGTGTAGAGGGCAGACTCTCAACTCTTTCCACTCCCCACACCCATCTCTGTCACTCATATCTCCTCTGGAGTTGCATCACAGGCCCAATCAATAAAGGGCTTTCTTTTCAAGGTGAAGCTTTCTGTGACATTTTTTTTAAAATATATTTTATTGATTTTTTACAGAGAGGAAGAGAGAGGGATAGAGAGTTAGAAACATCGATGAGAGAGAAACATCAATCAGCTGCCTCTTGCACACCCCCTACTGGGGATGTGCCCGCAGCCAATGTACATGCCCTTGACCGGAATCGAACCCGGGACCCTTGAGTCCGCAGGCCGACGCTCTATCCACTGAGCCAAACCGGTTTCGGCCTTTCTGTGACATTTGATGGAAAACACTAGTCAGTAATCCAAAGGCCAGGCTCCACCACTGGTGACCTTGAGAGGGCCACTTAGCTTTTTTGCCTGGAACATCTCATCTATAGCAGAGCTACTGTGAGATCCATCCAAGATGATGCAGCTAAATAAAATAATGCTGTAAATTGTCAAATGTTGCAGATGTGTAAGCTTCTCAAGGGTACAGATCTTGGCTATGTGACCTAGAGCAAATTAATTAATGTTTCCAAACCTCAATTTCTCAATCCATAAAATGGGTTAATAAGGATAATCACAGGGCCACTTATAGAATTAAATGTACAGAAGATGACTAATAATGTACTTGTAATTAAAAGGCAGTCATAAATATCAATGTTGGTGTAGTGGTGATAATCCATGACAGATGATGATGTTCCTATTTTCTGATCTTATCCAAAAGAAACAAAGTACCAATTAACTCTAGAAATATTCAAAGGAAGATTCCTTCTTGCTTATAAAACATTTGAAGATTTTTTTCTACTAAAGGAGTTTTAAAATTCTTCTATATTATGATATTATCCAATATCCATAAAACATCATTGTATGTAATGGCATATATAATTTGAATGTTTCAAAATCTAAGATATTATAAAAATTCTATTGTTATAAAAATATATTTGCAGCATTGGCACATTATACAGACACACTTTTATAACATCAGTTTAATTGTTTCAGGCCAAGTTTAACTTCTTTTGTCTGGTATATTTTTGTACAAGATTTAATTTGGGGCTAAACAGTCAATATAAGCAGAGCAGAAAAGGCACCACATAGTAATTTCATAATTTCAGCACATTGTGTCTGGCCATACATTTTTAATATAAAATTGGCTGGTTCTGTAATTTCTGATTGGAGATTTATGCATACTGTTGCCACATTCTTTAAACAGATGTGCAGTAAATTTGATGAAAACAACAAATCTCTTCCCCCTGAAACTAGGACACTTGCTTATTTAAATAATAAAGAAAACAACAGTCACTGTGAATGTTTTGGAAACACGAGATGTTCTACGAAGTAAAAGACCTCAAAATGTGAGGTCACGGTTTTATTCCCAATTCACCGCAGATCTTCAAAACTTCCAACTGATGCAGTGCTATGTTTCCCATGGTAGTCATTCACTCCTACCCATACTGTGTCATATTCATTAGCAACACAAAACATTACAAAGCAAGGGGAAGACTGGCCTTTCTAGTCAGAAACTGTAGTCCAAGTAGAAGGTTAAATAAATTGACTCTGTGTCTACAGTCTAGTCACTGCCATTCTTAGAGGCTGCACAGAAGACTGGAGTGAGAAGGCTTTGGAATTAGACATCCTGAGTTCCAGTCCCAGTTCTGGAACTTATTGTATTTTCCAGCATATAAGACGACTTTTTAACCCAGGAAAATCTTCTATACGCCCAGTCGTCTTATACGCCAGAAAATACGGTACTATTTATGGAACTCCATTCTGATTCTTTTTCCTTATCGATAAAATGGGTACAATAAGACATACATTGCATGGAAGTTGTAAGAGTTTAATAAAAATTGGCCAGAATGCTTACAACAGTACATGTATATTCTATGATTATAATCATTATCTTGCTAATGGGTATTATTGGTCTAAATGAGCTCCAGGAGAAGGGGTGAAACCATCTTTATAAATCCACACCAGATACTAGAAAAACAACAATAGTTACTACAACAGCCCAGTGCCCATTTCCTCCTGATACTAGACCTTATAGGCAGAATAACAATTTATTAAAAGCCTCCCTGAATCCATCTTCTTCAAGAAGTTTTCTTGAAAGTTATGGTTATAAGTGGCCATTGCACACCATTTTGAACAACCTTCCTAATTCTAGAAAGCATAACTCTAAAACGCCTGAAATAATGTGCACATTCTGTGTGATGTTTTTATTCAACGCTCCATCTATAATAATTCACATGTAATCCCAACCCTCATTTAAATGAGTTGTTTCTAACTCCTTTCCAACTGAGGCTTTTACTAAATTATTTTCAGCAGTATCCAAAGGGACTGATTTGAGTTCTTCGTCCTTTGGTGAAGATGCTAATGAACACCAATAGTTACATGCCAAAACACCGAAGGGAAATGAGGGAGCTTGGATATCTGCTGAGGATAAATAATTAAACTGTAATTTTGTACCCTACTTGGCCTTGGCAAACTTTACATTTGGAGTCAATAAAACCCTCCTTTGTCTGACATCCTCCTCCAGCTTCTACTCCAAATCTCTGCCCCCTTTAATGCAAAAACTTATCTAAAGAGTTGGCTGTATTCATCATTTTCACTTTTTCCCTCTTTCCCTCTTGAACCCACTTCAATCTGCTAGCCCCATAAACACTTCACCGTGCTTTTGTCCAGATCGCAAATGACTTCCACACTGACAAATTCAATGTCTTGAATTGTCTTTCTTTTCATTTAGAATTTCTTAGGCAATATCTAGACTATACAAAAAATATAAATAATTCAGTATAACTTGTGTATCCACTACCAAGCTAAAAAAGCAACATATAGTTGACCCTTTAACAACACAGGTTTGAACTGTGCAGGTCCACTTCTTAGTGAATTTTTTTCAATAAATACAGTAAATTGACTTTCTCTTTATGATTTTCTTAACATTTTGTTTTCTCTTGTCTACTTTATTCTAAGAATACAGTATATAATACACATAACAGAAAATATGTATTAATTGACTGGTTATGTTATTCATAAGGCTTCAAGTCAACAATAGCTATTATTAGTTAAGATTTTGGAAATCAAAAGTTATACATAGATATTCAACTGCTTGGGGGATGTCAGAGCTCCTAACCCCTGTGTTGTTCAAAGATCAAGTATACTTCCAAAATTGTTGATTGTCTCCTGTGTGTCCCTCCCAAATCGCTTCCTCTTCTCCCACTGTTAAAGCAATTGGTATCCTGAATTCAGTATGTTTCATTTCATTTCTTTATACTTTTACTATGTAGGTTCCTTTATGCAATATATGTTTGTTTTGCATGCTTTAAACTTTAAAAATGGTACAGAACCGCACATATTCTTATTCAACTTTTTCCCTTACTACCATGTCTGCAGAATTCATCCATGTGACTCTAGCTCATTCATTTCTTCAAATCAATAGAATTCCAGTGTGCAAATATACTACAATGTATTTACCCATTCTCCTGTTGAGAGACATTTGGGAATGCTTTTTGCTAAAATAAACAGTGCTTTTATGAGCATTCTTATATGTATCTTGCATTGACTCCAACAGTCAATTCTCAATTTTCACCCTACTTGACCTCCTGGAGACATTTGATACAGGCAATCGATCACTCCCTCCTTAAAATGGACTTTTAACTTCACTTCAAAGATACCAGATTCTTCCTGTTTTTTCCCCACATCACTGCCACTTCTCAGTCTCCTTTGCTGGCTCCTCCTCTTCCCAACCTCCAAATATTGAGGTACTCCAGGACTGAAGTTTTCTCTCTCCTTTCTTCCTCTCTATCTTCATTCCCTAAATAACCTCATCCATTCATATGACTTTAACTCCTGTGTTTTGCTGATAATTCCAAAGTATATATCATTAACTCTGTCCTCTCCCTTGAACTTCAGACTTCTCTATACAACTTCCTATTCAATATATCTACTAAGATATCCAAACTTAATATCTAAAGTTGACTGATTTCCCAAAGCTTTTTCCTATGTTCTCTCCCTTTCATTGAGTCAAATCATTCAATTATCTACTCCAGTAAAAAAATCACTTTTTATGCTACCACTTCAAACACTTCAAATCCATCAAAAATTCCTATGGGATCTACCTTCAAAATATTTTTTTTCATGGAACAGGCTTATTTAAAAATTTATATGTGTTTATATGTTTTACTAGAGGCCCAGTGCATGAATTTGTGCACCACTGGGGTCCCAAGGCCTGGCCTGTGGGATCGGGCCAAAACTGGCTCTCTGACATCCCCTGAGGGGTCCCAGATTGCGAGAAGGTGCAGGCCAGGCCAAGGAATCCCACCTGTGCACAATCAGGGCCAGGGAGGATGCAGGAGGTTGGCCAGCTGGGGAGGGACTGCCAGAGGGGTCCAGGGCATGCCCGGCCCGTCTCATTTAGTCCCAATCGGCCCGACCCCAGCAGCAAGCTAACCTACCAGTCAGAACATCTGTTCCCTGGGGGTCAGTGCATGTCATAGTGAGCAGTTGAGTGGACTCAACATATCATTAGCATATTAAACTTTGATTGGTTGAATGTCCAACTGGTCAACCGGACACTTAGCATATTAGGCTTTTATTGTATAGGCTAGTATCAAACCTTCAACAACCCTTTGAAACTATCATCATCATCTAGAAAATGAATAGATAAATGCATGATCTAGTTTTGGGTAAAAATCATAAAGAAATATAAAGCAGATTAAGGGACTAGAAGATGACAGGGACCAGGGGAATAATGTGAGAGAAAAAATAGATCAGGGTAGGCCTCTATGAGGAGGTGTAATTTGAATACAGGCATCTGAATGGACAAGAAGAGAGTAATGCAAACATCTGGGAGGATATCATTCCTCTAAGTGCTCTGAGAGCAGAGAGAAGGGCCGTGAAGCAGGAGCATGCCATCTACACTTAAAGAACAGCAAGGAAGCCCCAATGGCTGGGACACAGGGACAGAGTAGAAGAGAAATAGCAAGAGGTTCTTCACTCAGGGCTGGGTGGGAACATGATGAGGACCAAGTGACATGGCCTGATGGTTTATGTGTCAACTTGGATGGTATTTTTGGATGAAATTAACATCTAAATCAGTGAACTCTGAGTAAGCAGGCTGCCCCTTATAATGTGGGTGGGCCTCATCCAATCAGTTGAAAGCCTGAATAGAGCAGAAGGACCAGCCTCCCTGAACAGAAGGTAATTCCCCAGCGGACTGCCCTCAGGCTTCATGGTACTCCTGGCTCTCCTGGTTCTCAAGGCTGCAGGCCTTGGGACTGGAACTATACCATCTGCTCTCTTCTGTCTCAAGGCTGCTGACCATGCTGCAGACTTTGAACTGGCCAATCTCCATAATCATGAGAGTCAATCCTTTATACTAAATCTCCTTATCTATATATACACATATCGGACAGGTTCTGTTTCTCTGGGAAACCCAAACTAATACACATGGGAAGCCCTGAAGGTTCTGAGCAGAGAAGACACAATTTAACTCATTTTTCATAAGGATCAGTCTAGCTCCTATGCAGAAGGTATACTGTAGGGAGGCAAACATGGAGGCAAGTAGACCAGATCAAAGGGAGGTCAGTAAGCATGACTTGGAGTGGTAGAGTTAGGTGTGGCGGGAAGTGGTCAAATTTCGGATACAGTATTTCGAAAGTAGTGCTGATAGGATTTGCTGATAGACTGTTATAATCATTGTAGAAATAAACTATGACAGAACATGGTAAGAGTCATAATTAAAGTATGCATAAGGCCACACAGGATCAAAGATTAAACCAGTTCCTCCAGGAAGGGAAGGGTTCCCGGCCTGAGGAGCACATACATTCAAGTGCCATTTGAGATGACCTCTGAAGAACAAGCCCCACATACTAGTACAAGGCGGGGGGGAAAGGACATCCAACGCTAACAGAGAGACACACACAGAAGTAAGCAGGCAAGAATACAGAGGGAGCATCCAGGGAAGGCCCAAGAAGACCAGTGAGGTCTGAGCAGAGGACATGAGGGAGAAATATCTGTAAAGGAGTTTGAACAGAAGATTGGAAAGGTAGACAGGAGTGTTAGCAGGTGCTTTCTCCTATTCTAACCAGATGAGAGTAAATGAGATAAGGCAATGAAGGGGCTAGTAATGTACTTCTGGGGCCTCTCAGGCTAATGAGAGAACCTAAACAGGTATCCCCAACCCCAGCTGAAAGTAGCCAGTGACCTGAACAGCTCATGGTCTCTAAGTCCTGGAATCATGACCAACACTTTCAGAATCAAATCCCAGGAATGCCTCTAATGCCAAAGAAAAGGTTATTTTATTTTAATCTGAGAAAAGCAGTTGGGCTATTTACTCCAGCAGCTTAAATTTGCCCTCACCACTTGTTAAACACATTTTTTACAATCTGGCAGTGATCTCTGCCTATTAAGCATCTCTGGCCACAGAGAGTTTATACTGATTTATTTCACTTTTATGGCTATACGTATTTATTCCTATTTGCACCTTTGCTTCTTTTAATCTTCTCCCCCCCCCCCCATTTTTTTAATCCACGATGGTAGTAGATCCTGGGGCTGATGACTCATGGTTTGGAGACAACTGGAGGAAAGGGACCCTGCACTGTGGGGGGATATTTATCAAGGCTTCTTCTTAAAGAAGGACCAAGCAGGCAGTCTTTCCTGGCTTGGGTAGGCAAAGTTGAAAAGGTCTCAAAATCAGTGCAAAAAGAAGGGTCCAGAATTTCCAGCCAGTGATCTCATTCCTTTAAACCCTACTATGTGCCAACTGCTGTGCTCAGAGCTAAAGATACAGGGATAGAGGCTGGCAGAGCCTTTGTCCATAAAGAGTTTACTGTGGGAATCAGATGTGCCAATTAAACAAGCCATCATGACAAAAGATGGGCATTGCTTTCATGGATGTGTGAACGCGGTGCAAGCCAGTAGGAGCACCAAAGAAAGAGCACTCAGCTCATCTCAGGGAGGTCAGGATGGGTTCACTGGGAGGTGACTCGCAGCTGAGATGTGAGGGATGCAGCCACGAGGCAGCAAGGGGAAGGGCGCTCTGTGCAGAACAAGAGCAATGGAGCAAAGAAAGCTTCTAATACAGTCTAACAAGAAACCTCCAGCAGTCTCTCTGCTCAGTAAAACTTTAGCAAGGACGAAAGTTCAGCCGCTCATTTCACACCAGTTACTCTGAAAAGACATTAGGACACTGGTTTTGTTAAGAAATACATGGCGAGCACTTTGTATTTCCAGCTTAAATCAAAGTAACTGTCTTTAATTCTGCAAGTGCTGGCTTTGTAGCCATCCCTCCCTACATGACGCTTTCACTGGGGTCAGAAATTACTTGAGTGGCACAAGCAGAGAGGGGCAGGTCTAAGGGAGCCACAGATAAAGGCCTAGTCAAGAGAGAAGGAAAGGAAGAGAGAATTTTTAAAAAACAGAACAGGGGAAAGGCAAAGAGGAAGGAAGATATGCCAAGAGAAGAGAGAATCCAGCTTCCTTTGAGAGCTGGGGAAAGGCCCCACCAAGTGCCTCACAGGTTACTACCCAGCCATGGGACCTAAAATCTACTTAATGTGGCTCACTAAAAGTGGCCCTGGGGGGTTTCACCTCATCAGATCCCCCTCAGGAGTCCTCAAGGATGAGGCACAGGTTGGGGCTGGGCTGAGGGGACCCTTCTCCTGCCCCACGGCTCCTCCACCCAGAGGTGCCAGGCTGCCAGCCTAAGAGCTTCTCAGAGGCCCATAGAAGCATCTTAGGTCTGAAAACCAAAACAAAAGGAAGTGGCTCCAAATACAAAACAAAGTATAAAACTGAAATTATTTAGTGTTTAATTGAATGTCTACAAGATGTAATATGATGTCAACTTCATTAATTGTCTAATTTAGTATTCATCAAAAAAAGTCATTATATTGGAAAAGCATTTACGTTTTCTCATCCCAGGAGAATTCTTGAATAATCATGTACTTTCCAAAAATCACTCATCACAAATAATTTTAAAACCCAAATTAGGAAATAATTTTATATAGCAACAAAGAAAAATAGATAAATCTACTGTGGAGCATGGAGGAATTTCACATGGTATAGTATGCTGGGGATGTTTGATAAGATCTAGGGTAAGGCCTCAAATATAAGAGTGTCCAGGGCCTATGAATTCTTAGAATAATCCTGGCTACCTTCCAGGGTCTTTTCTGGGGCTTCTTGACCAGCATCTTTCACCAAGACAACAAAAGCCATCTTGAAACACTTTTGAGTGATTCAGAACATTCTCTGGTAACAAATAGAATCACTTGGAGCTATGTTTGATGACAATGTCAGGGCAAACTCAGAGTCTTGCGATGTTTTCTGGGATTCCCAATAAGTAGCAAAGCCTTTCCAAGATGTCACTTTTTCTGAGGGTGGGATTTACTTGACAAGTAACTTGATGAATGTCTCTTGCAGTGCTTAACACATACTGTAGTTGGAGCTTAATAGATATTTAGTAGACAAAGGTTCCTCCTATGGTCCCACAATATGTTATAGATCTCCACCTCTGATGCATCATGTATCACATAACTGCAGGGCGGTTTTTGTTTTTCCATTTGGATGACTGTTTCTCTACTTAATTGTGAACTCCAACAGGATAGGAACTATATATCATTTTCCTTTCTATATCCAATATCTAACACGGTGCATACTAGGTGCTCAGGACGGATGGATGATAGAAGGACAGAAGGATGCATGGGTGGATGGATGGAGGGATAATAAATCTAAAAGATTAAAGCAAGGTTTTCTCCTATCATGTCAGCTCATGCTAATTCTAGACCTAATCATTATTTTAGCTACCATTTTTTGAATAGTGACTGTATGCTATTGCAAGCTAAATGCATTTCAGTATTGACTCATTTAACCCTCATGTGTATATGAAGAAGGTAATAGTAAAATAAAGAAACTGAGATTCAGAGACAAAAAGTAAGGTGCCCAAGGTTATACACTTAGGAAGTGTGAAGACAGCATTTGAAATGGTAATACTAACCTCTTCCTAAAAAACACACTTTCCTTTACTTTAGTCTACACTAGTGCCTTGCTCTTTGCTAAAGACTTGAGATCACAGGGATATAAAGTGGGTCAGAATTCCTGCCCAGAACTAACAGACACTGAACAGGCCCCAGGCCACCTTGTCCTGATGATCCTGACCATACCGTTCAGTTGGAGCAACTGCCCACTGACAGTGCAGTGAGCGCAGAGTGGAGTGAAGAGCAAGGCAGAGGCAAGAGTCAGTGCTTGAGGCTCTGGCTCCTGGGCCCATGTGCTGTAATGGAGAGGGTATGGCGGAGGAGCCAGGAAGCTGGAGTTCTGTGACCCCAGTCAAGTCTCCTAGCTCCTCTGGATGGTTTCCACAGCCACCAGCGGCAGTGCTAATATCCTTCCTCTCCTTCGAGATGCCAATCTCACCTCCCAGTTCTTGCATCACAGGAGATGCACCATTTTCCAACCTGGTGATTATTTCACGCCTGGCAGGAGAGGATGAATGACCTCAGGAATTGCAGCTTTAACCAGTTTAACTGCCAAAAGGGCTGTTATTCTTCCCACCATGCGAGAGCCCAGCTAACTGCTTGCCTCGTTAACAGCGAGCAGGTTAGGTTCCCTCACAGGTTAATTATACATTGTGTGGAGAGCATTTCCTTTCACGGGCTCTATATTTGTTCCCTTTTAATTTTGTCAAGTGCAGCTTCTTTCTTCAGTTAGGGGAAAGGGTGAGAGGGAGCCTGCAATCGGCTTGCTACTCCCCATTCATTACACGCACAACCTCCAAAGAGTGTTCACCCTTTTCCTCTGCTTCTTTCAGAACGAAATATTTCATCTTTCTTGTTGTAGAAGTCACCCCTTCCCTTATATCCATCTGTCCTGCCCTTCCAGGGACCTTTTCTATTTCTGCTGTGTCCTATCTGAGATTAGGTGAGCCACAAAGTGAATGAGGTAGCCAAGGTGAGGAGGGAGCAAAGATTTACCAGATGGAATAATAATTCTCCCCCAATTGTGCTCAGTTCTTCCTTGATACTGACTAGTGTCTGGCTCACCTTTTGAGTTGCCCCTTCCCTTTAGAAAAGAAATCCAATAGCATAGCCCAGATAACTAGCAGATCCTTCTTAGCCAAAAAGGTGCTAGTAATTTAAGACTCAAATGCAGCAGTTTAAAATTTTCTCTCCAGTGACACCAGGGACCTTGGCTACTTTGTTCTTTGTCAATACATAATGTCACCTTTCAAAAAAAGAGGAAAAGAAGTTTCTCCCTTCAGGTGAAAACAACATTCTACTCTCAGGAGGCGTCTGTGAATCTGGCACAGAATCCCTATACTTTGATCTGAAAGTGGCATTCAAGGCCATCTCATAGAACCTCCTCCATTAGGGCTAGCAGGCTCAAAAAGGTTGCTGAGTTGTTCTAAGTCTCCCATTCTCCATTTAATCATTTAACAAATATTTCTATAAGCAGACACTGATAGGCATTGAGAATACAGGAATACATATAACCAATCTAATCACAGCAGCTAACTGTTTCTGAGAACTTACCAGGCATTCTATTAATCATTTCATATGTTATCTCATGTCATTTTCTCAATAGCTCTAGAAGTACACTGTTATTTTCATGCTCATTTTTCATGTCAGGAAACGGAGGCTTAGAAAGTTTATGAGCTTGGTACTAGTTCCCATAGGCACTAGGTTATGGAGCCAGGAGCCCAACCCAGAAGGTGTGACATCAGATTGTCACTCCAATCACTCCCGCTCCTGCCCTTGCCTCCATAGGGCTGGGCCTGGCGATCTGAGAGCCCACTGAAGCCTTCCTTTAAATCTTGGCAGGGAAGTTTTCCCTGTGCTATGGGGTATCGGTTACTTCTTCCAGTTCTTATCACTCTACCACGTCTCAATCCCTCAGTGGCTTTTTGACTTAAATGATTACACTCATGCAGAGGTTTTTAGGCTTCAGAAGTGATGCCAAGATTCAAGACTGTGCATTCAAAAACCTCACCTGAACGCGACTCACAATGTCATCCCCAAACCAGGTGCCAGAACCCAGAGCTTCCACCAGGCTGCTTGAGGCACCTGGGGGAGGAGCAATGCTGTTACGTGCACTTGTAATCAGATGAGGAGGATAGCTAACATCCAGTGAGCATTCAGTGAGAACTAGGCACCTGCCAAGTGCTTCACACCCATTACCTGATTTAAGACCCACAGCTACCCTCTGATGTAGGTACTATTACCTTTTTTAACAGAGAAGAATGAGACACAGAAACGTTATTAAGTTGCCCAAGATTGCACAGCCAGATAGGATTCAAACTTGTATAGCGAATTTCCAACAGAACCAAAGAGAAAAAGGAGAAGAACCTCACAGATACTGCAGAGGTCCACAGACACAGGCTTCTGACTCCCCTACACAGAACCAGCATATGGACTTCTCTCCGGAGCCCAGGCCAGCCACGTGCCTGGAATCCAGGAACAGAGCGAGGAGCCTCTGCCCTTCCCTAGCAGGACTGCCTGCCTATGCTCTGGCTGTTTATTACTGACTCCTCCTGATCTAATGGGAGTTGAAATTTCCATTAATTAAGAATATAAATAAATAAATGGGTAGGAAAGAAAGCGAGATGGTGGCGAGGTGCCCAGAAGGCTCTGCTGAAAGCAGCCAGTTGGCACTTCATTAGCATCTTTGCTCCCTCTGCAAACCTGCTAGCACAGCCTTTCTTTTGAGACACACTCAGGAAACTCCAGTTTAGGGGGAAAGTTTTGGTTTCAGCTTTCAATGCCTCTGCACACTTTTGTTTGGCCTTTCAGAGTCTTTGAAGGGCCAGCTTTCCCAAGCACAGGGTACCTGCTCAACTCACTCACCCTCCTGCCCACACGCAGTGCCTTCAAAAGGAAAGAGATCATTTCTGCAAGCAGTCCTCATCCCTCATGCCATCACAATGCAATGAATGCTGTGTGAGTGACGCAGCTGAGCATCAACATTTTCTCGGTCATGTTTTCCCCTCAGCCAGGTCTTTATGATACTCAGGTCAATCTCTCCAACTCAGGTCAAAACAGCACTGCTAAGCATTTTACCAGCAGGCTGTGACAGACCAGCAGGAAGTGGTGGAAGGGAGAAATAAAAGAGTCACCCGTGGGAAGTCCATTCCACCAGCAAGCACAGGTGGCTTACCTACTGCACTGAACCTTTGGTCCAATACAAAAGTGGTGACAGCAAGTCCTCTGACCTCCATGTGAAGCCATTTTGGGGAGAAGACATAATACAACAGCAGGCAGCATTTAATAAGGACAAAACCACATGCTGCAGACTTTGTACAACAGAGTTTAAAGCAAGAGACAAAGGGGGTGGGAGAGGGAAGCAGAAGTTCCAGGATGTCTATATAGTAGAGGTGTGGAGGGAGGAACCAAGCTTCTTGTTTCAAAGCTGTACTGCCAACTTTACTTCGCTGCACTTTAGATGAATTTCATGGAGATGAGGGTGCTGCCGATGCCTCCCAATAAGCTGGCCTTTGGTACTGCTGCTCTCACTGAGGGTAATACAATCCTGGAAGTTCAGACTTGTACTGGGCCAATAAAAAGTGGTGGACATTTTTTCTGCTTCCTCATAAAAATAGGGTTAGCAGCTAAGATAGGTGAGTAGAGAATTGTTTTAGAGGAGAGGCAAAGAATTCAGCCACAAATAAAAGACTGTAACTCAAAATAATGGGCAACCTACTGAATGGGAGAAGACATTTGCAAATCATACCTGATAAGGAGCTAATATCCAAAATATATAAAGAACTCATATAACTCAATAGTAAGTAAATAAATACCAAAAGCCAAAAAATAATCCAATTAAAAAAGGGGAGGAGGACCTGAATAGACATTTTTCCAAAGAAGACATACAGATGGCCATCAGGTACACACACAAAAAAGGTGTTCAACATCGCTAATAATTAGGGAAATGGAAATCAAAACCACAATGAGATATCACCTCACACCTGTTAGAATGGCTATTCTCAAAAAGGTAAGAAACAATCAATTGTTGGTGAGGATGGAAAGAAAAGGGAACCCTTGTGTACTGTTGGTGGGGATGTAAATTGGTACAGCCACTATGGAAAACAGTATAGAGGTTCCTCAAAAACGTAAAATAGATGTACTATATGATACAGCAATTACATACACACACACACACACACACACACACACACACTATTGAGCCATAAAAAAAATAAAATCTTGCCATTTATAACAATATGGATGGACCTCAAGGGCATTATGCTAAGTAAAATAAAGTCAGACAAAGAAAGATATGTGGAATCTAAAAACAAACAAACAAAAACAAAGAAACCAAGCTCATAGATACAGAGAGCAGAGCAGTTATGAAATAAATAAGTCATGTATAGCATGGCAACTGTAGTTAATAATAATTCATTCATAATTTAAAGTTGCTAAGAGAGTGAATCTTAAAAGTTTTCATCACAAGAAAAAAATGTGTAAGTATTGTATGGTGACAAATGTTAAGAAGACTAACTGTGGCGATCAGTTCATAATACATATAAATATTGAATCATTATGCTGTACACCTGAAACTAAAAAATGTTATATGTCAACTATACCTAAATTTTAAAAAAGAATTTGATATGGGGAAGTTGTCAAAATGTCAAAAGGTTTGAACATTTGACCAAATAGGATCACAGATTATTATGAAACAATAATTGTCTACTTAACCAAAGTGACAATAAAAGATTTTAAAGGCAAATATAGGTTGCACAGTTGTGAACAAAACTTAGCTTTTTAATACAGAGAAGACTAGGTTTTCCTAAGTAATCAAAGACCTGATAAAGACAATGTGAAAGCACAGTAAATATTTTAGTAATACACAAAACCTTTGCTTTTCAGGTGGATAACCCAAAAGATTAAAAAAAAAATCTTTCACAATCTCTTATCAAGAGCAGACCAATAGTCCAAGAAAACTTTGTCCTTTTAACAGAGAGAAAGCCAAATTCCAATTTTGCACTGTGTACTTTTGATATTAAAGTTTTAAAAAACAGAATTATATCTATTCTAATCTTAGCCAACTTTTGCACATAATATTCCTACCCAAGATTCCTTCTCTTTTAGTTTAGGACAAAATCACTCTCTTTTTCTCTTAATAAAAACACATCTGCATATCTCATAGCTCTTCTTACCAAAAACACATCCTACTTTCCTTGCATAGAGATGCTACCCTTATTATTTCTAGTAGTTTAGTTACATATATTAATTAGAATTCTTAACCCTGAGAATTCTTAATACTTAGAGAAAACTAAGAAACAAGCAATTGTGAAATGTCAATTTTATGGATTGGCAAATTTATAAATACATTTCATAATTTCTAGAGGTATAGTCTTCCTCATAGTTAATTTTTCAGTGTGACACAAAACATGTTTATTAATAGAATCAAATAACCAAATAGCCAAAAATGTAAAAACTATGTTCAGTAATTAATATTTCAGTATTTTATCTTATTTTGAAATAATCTTAAATGAATATCCAGTATAAGTTATCTCAGTATAACTTTAAAATTTCAAGTTCCTAATAGATTTTAGAAACTATTTTTAAACAGACATACCATAAAGCATAATTATATTTAAAAGTTCATTTATAAATATTTATCTTACATCAATTTACTTGTTTTTAACAATTATGTTCACATTACTCATGAAAATTCATGAGACATTAAACAATCATCATCTTGCCCTGGCCAGTGTGGCTCAGTTGGTTGGAGCATGGTTCCATGCACAGAAAGGTCTCAGGTTTGATTCCTAATCAGGGCACATATCTATGTTTTGGGTTTAAGTCCCCAGTTGGGGTGTGTACAATGTTTATCTCTCCCTTCCTCTTTCTCAAAAAAATAAAAATAATAATTTTAAGTTCTCTTTCTTGCTGAAAAATTCTGTAACAGAGATAAAATGAGCTTACTTGGCTTTTAATAAACTTAGGTAGAATAAAAGTATTATATTTAATTCTGATAACTATAATGACATGTCTGTTTTCATTAAACCAACAAACTTAAACTTGCTTTTTTATGTACTGAAGATTATCCTACATCATGTGAACTTGAAAACCATTTGGGTTACTTTCTATATTTCTGAGTGTATACTTGATTTATAGAAATACTTGAAATTATTTAAGCTAATTAAATAGAGTGTTTTACAAATTAATTTTGGAAGGATGTGACAAAACCTTCGAGGACACTCTTTTTCTCAATGTCCCGGTTGCTTGCAAATGAGAGACCGATTTCTGGGCCAGTGTTTTATCATGGAGCCCTAGAATCTATTACTCCTTTCACTAAAGTATTTTTTATACTGGAAGATACCCTGATGGTTTTTAATAGTCCGTTCCCACTTAAATTGACAGTCAAAACAGTCTGAATTTCTTGTCTTAATTTATTTTCCCAAGTACCCCGCAGTTTACTAGTATTTTGTGGACTTACCTTGTGAGTCCCATAACTGGCTGCCACCCATTGTGGACTCCCAATATAACTAGCCTGGAACCTCTCTGGAAATTTTAATAAGCCCCAAAACCCTTCCAGGGCCCCAGAACCTTTCCTGGAAGAATATGTATCTTCCCCCACCCCCAATAAAGTGTGTTTGGATTGGAGAGCTGCATGCAAGGGAGCAGAGCTCAGGTGCGAGTGTGACTTACTCAGGGCCCTCAGTTAGGATGAGAGGACAAGTGAATTCCAAGGGTTCAGGGGTGCCTCGCCTGTCCGTCTTGTCGTCTCACAAGCCATGAGCAGTCAGCTTCAGATCCCATTCCTCGTTGACAAAAAACTGTTAAAAAATAAAGGGAAAAAAATGTTTTGGTGATAGAAACAAACTTTAACACTTCAGGAAGTGAACAGCCTCCTTTCAAAGAACTGCAAAATGGAGTGGGAGGCAAGAAGCTTCTATAGGCTAAACTTTAGCCGCTAAAGAATAAAGAACAAGGAAAAGAAGACAGAAAATATCTCACTGGTGGGGGCCACGTTCTCAACCTGGTTTGGAGAAGGCCCAGAGTCCGCTTGGCTTTGGAGCACTGGCTGGCTGGATCTACTGCGGTTCTGGTCAGAGCATTTACAGTGACAAGAAAGTTCAGTAAGTTTCGGTTTGCTGCCCTGGCACCCCTGTCTTAGGCCTAGAAACTTATCCCAATGGCCCCCATCCCTATTCTTAGACCTGCCTCCCATGCTTTGCTTAACTTCCCTATTTCTTTACTAAAAAAAGTTCAGGATAAGGCAGTAGGCTGACACTCCACAGCGTCCGGGTAAAATAGATCCAGGGAGGCCCCTTCTTTCCAGCCTCGGACCACCCTCTAACCTCCTTTCCAGTCACGACCTTCAAAACCATCTTCTCAGCCACCCTCGGCCTCCGGGTGTTTTGAGCTTAGCTCCTGATTGCGCTCCAGGGTTCACCAGAATGATCCCGCGTGGGTGGAGGCCACGCACAACCTGCACCTGTGGGCTTCCTACACTTCTCTCTCCAGGCTTCTACTTCGCTGTGACGCCGTGGCCCTGAGAGCGTGGGCAACTTCAGCGAGTTTGCTGTGGAGAAGCGCCAGGGAGCCCCGTCTGTCTTGAAGATGCAAAACCAGCGCAGGCGACCTGAGCCAGAAAAGCCGTGGACGCTGGAAGCCTCCCGGCTCTGGACGC
Organism: Cnephaeus nilssonii; assembly: GCF_951640355.1. Lineage (NCBI taxonomy): Eukaryota > Metazoa > Chordata > Mammalia > Chiroptera > Vespertilionidae > Cnephaeus > Cnephaeus nilssonii. The sequence continues at coordinate 21,544,284 of NC_137092.1, forward strand.
ACCCCAACCCGGAAGCAGACCCTCCTGCAGCTGCGCAGGTGGTTGCCGGGCAGACTCCATGACTTCCCCCATGTGCAGGTGAAACTCATCAACTGACCTCCGCAGGCACAACTAGGGGCTCCTGCGTCCAGAGGACTTTGAGGAGCCTTCTGCACATCCTGGTGTCAGGACTTCTGCCCGCCGCCGCCCCCACCCTCCCCCCCCCCCCCCCCGCCCTCGTGCCCCCCAGCCTCTTCCTGCAGCCACTGGGAAGATTTCTAAGGGCAACTTTTTTATTTGTATGTATGTATGTATGTATGTATGTATGTATGTATTTATTTAGGTTAATCCTCACTCGAGGATATTTTTCCATTGGTTTTTAGAAAGAGAGGGAGAGGGAGAGACAGAGAGAAACACTGATTTGAGATAAACGCATCAATTGGTTGCTTCCTGAACACACCTCGACCAGGGCAGGGGAACCTGCAACCGAGGTTCCTGCCTTGACCAGAATCAAACCATCAAACCGGGTCCCTTCAGTCTGAGGGCCAACACTCTATCCACTGAGCCAAATTGGCTAGGGTGCCACTGGGCGCCTTTTAACACCCTGGAGCTCTCTCCATGCTGTGAACCAAATGGAAACAACAGAGCTGGGGGAGGGAGGAGAGGAGGGTAAAGATAAGATTTCCTGCAGTCAGCCTGCTCCACAGACTAGCTTCATTGAAAGAGTCCCACAGAAAGCTCTGGCACCATATGCCAAGGTTGTGGGTTCCATGGTAGGTCAGGGCACATACAAGAAGCAACCAATAAATGCATAAGTAAGTGAAACAATCAGTTGATGTTTCTCTCTCTCTCAAATCAATAAATCTTTTAGAAAAAGAGTGACCCAGTATGGTTATCTACACTAATAAAAGAGAAACATGCAAATTGACCGTACCTCCACTATGCCCACAAGCCACGCCCACCAGCTCCTGAGCGAGTATGCAAATTAACCCAACCAAGATGGCTGTGGCGACGGAGCGAGCAGGAGGCTTGTGTTTCCCCGGTAATGGAGGAAGCCAAGCTTCCCGCAGCCCTGGCTTGCCCTGGCCTCTGCTCAAGGCTATAAAGTTTCAATTAGAGGAGATAAATAAATCCCAACAAAAATGGCAGCAGCCATGGAGCTGGAGAAAGCAGGAGGCTTGAGTTGCTCCTGGAGATGGAGGAAGCCAAGCTTCCTGCAGCCCTGGCCTGCCCTGGCCTCCGCTCAAGGCTACAAAGTTTCAATTATAAAAGATAAATAAATCCCAGATACCAGGGCCTCCGCTTGGGTCCCAGTTGGGAGCCAGCAGTCCTGGATTGTGGCCGGCCTGCAAACCACCACAGGCCCCTTGCCCGGCCACCCCACACCCCAAAGGAACCCCTACCCTGATCCAGGACCCCCTTGAGGGCAAACCAGCCGGCCCCCACCCGTGCACCAGGCCTCTATCCTATCTAATAAAAGAGTAATATGCAAATTGACCATTACTCCAACACACAAGATGGCTGCCCCCATGTGATCAAAGATGGCTTCCCCCATGTGGTCACAAGATGGCTGCCACAAGATGGCCAGCAGGGGAGGGCAGTTGGGGGGGACCAGGCCAGCAGGACAGGGCAGTTGGGAGAGACCAGGCCTGCAAGGAAGGGCAGTTGGGGGCGATCAAGCCTGCAGGGGAGGGAAGTTAGTGTTGACCAGGCCAGCAGAGGAGGAAAGTTGGGGGCGACTGGGCCTGCAGGGAAGGGCAATTGGGGGGGACCCAGGCCTGCAGGGGAGGGCAGTTAGGGGTGACCAGGCCTGCAGGGAAGGGCAGTTAGGGGCGACCATTCCTGCAGGGAAGGGCAGTAGGGGGGGACCCAGGCCTGCAGGGGAGGGCAGTTAGGGATGACCAGGCTAGCAGGAGAGGGCAGTTAGGGGCAATCAGGCTGGCAGGGGAGCAGTTAGGCATCAATCAGGCTGGCAGGGGAGTGGTTAGAGGGTGATCAGGCCAGCAGGCAGAAGCAGTTAGGGGCAATCAGGAAGGCAGGCAGGAGAGCAGTTGGGAGCCAGCAGTCCTGGATTGTGAGAGGAATGTCCGACTGCCCATTTAGGCCCGATCCTGGTAGGATCCCTCAAGGGTTCCCAGATTGAAGAGGGTAATGAATTCTCACATCCCTCAAGGTATTGTGAGAGGGTTCTCACATCCCTCAAGGGATTGTGAGAGGGATGTCCGACTGCCCATTTAGGCCCGATCCTGGTAGGATCGGGCCTAAATGGGCAGTCGGACATCCCTCAAGGGTTCCCAGATTGAAGAGGGTGCAGGCTGGGCTGAGGGACACACACACTTCGGTGCACGAAATTCGTGCACCGGGCCTCTAGTTATAAATAACCCTATTTATAATTGCCCTATTTTGGATCCTTTGAGGTTACGATTAAACTTTGGAGTCATTAATTTAATAGTTTGGGGGCTGTTGGGTGAGAATAAGGATAGGGACACATTTTGGACATTAGAAAAGGCATTTCTAGCTTTCTTTGAAATTAAAGAGTAAATCATGTCCTGTTCCATTCCTTCTCCTTCTCAGTCCCTGCCTAACCTCCTCAGAGTTTCCAGAGAAGAAGCCCACCAGCTTGACTGTTTAAATGAGAAAGGAGTTGCTATTCTTAGCCAGGGAGAGTCACTTGTGTTGCTCTAACTACCTGACTTTCTGTCCTTTCCGCTGACTTAGCTGCTCTGTAGAGTGGTTCTAATATTCAGCCAGGTTGAGGACAAGTGCTCTAATGTGTGAAATAAATTCACTGTCCACTCCCCTAGCCTCCACAAACAATGGGCTTCTCTCTCTGCTGGGATGCCAGTCCAGTTCTACTTGTGACTTGCCTAGCTTTGGATGGATTGGTTTTATATATTAGGTTTGGGGATGTTTTTTAACGAATTAGAGAATTCAGATCTTTGTCTTTCAGCAAGATGTCCAGATATTACATGAACCAACTCATCCCTTAGGGTTAGAGTTGAATTAGGATTACAAAACACACACTGGAAATAACACCAGACAGGTATACTGCAGTGAGTGCACACTTAAACCAGGAGTAAAGTGAAAGGAGAAAAAAGGATTTAAATAAGAACTTAACACTCTCTCCGTACTCAATGACCATGAAAACGTCCCCTTACTGGGAGCTCATGGGAGTCTACCCTTTCTACCCAACCCCTCTGTGAACTTTTCTATACAAAGAGAATGAAAAAGGAGACTTGAAAAAGAAAACTAGGGAAGGCTAAGGTAGAGGACAGTATAGGAAGGGATGGGAAAGCCTCCTGTAAGGGACAATATTGAGAAGTCCCCCAAGTAGAGTTTAACATTGGGAGAGAAAAAAACTCATAGAGTGAGAAAGTAGAATAAGCTGCCTGCCCCAACCCCTAGCACTCTGACTACAAGTCTTCAGAATGTCCGTAGGTCACTCCCACCTCTAAACACACAAAACCTGGCACAGCTTGGAAAGTCATTTTCCTCACAGATGTGAGATGGGGCTACACCACCTTTGCCACAGGGCTTCTTTGCCAACTCAGTGTCCCTCTATTGCTTCTTCCTTGCATAAATCTTGAAGGTAGGGAAAAGCAAACGTAGCTAGCCTGCAGATAGAGTCACACAAATGTAGGTTGAAGTTGGGATTCAGACAGTGTTTTTGGCATTAGTCATCAATCCCTTTGATTTTCTCTTTTTAAAAAGTCACTCAACACTTGTTAGGTATCTTGCATTTACACACACATTATCTCATTCCATCCTCGACACAGCCCTACAAAGTAGGATTACCATTCACATTTTACAGATAAGGAAACTAAAGCTTAAAGAAGAGGCATGACTAATTCAAGGAAGTAGAGCCAAGATCAAACCCAGATCTTTCTTTACTCAGAATAGTGCTCTTTCCACTGCACCCCAGCTGCCTTTGGATTTAAGCTTCAGTTTGGTCCAATATAGCTATAATATTGTTGTTTTTTTCTATTTTACACTTGGAATATTAAAGAGCCACTCACATTAGGGGAGTTACTAAAACCTATAATGGATTTAGGAGACAAATGCATCAGAGGACATTTCTTTATAACTTTCTGGTCTTTTTCCTAATTTTTACTCACTCTTTTGGTGCACTCACAATATCCCATTATTGTCCCCTGTGCGTTACTCAGGAAAATTCCCTAACAACCTTTCCATCCTGATGGATTTATTCAGGGTCATCTGTAAATGTAAGGATAAGAATTATAGCCGTCATTTATTTTTAGTGAGTGCCTCTCATGTCAAAAAACTAAACACTTCATAGGCATTATCTCATTTAATCCCTATAATAAATTCCTGAGACCAGTTCAGTTAGTATTTCTATTTTACACATGAGGAAACTCAGGCATAGAATTAATATAACTTAACCAAGATCTCATGGCCATTTAATGGTTTTTTTTTTTTTTTTTTTTAAATATATTTTTATTGATTTTTTACAGAGAGGAAGGGAGAGGGATAGAGAGCTAGAAACATCGATGAGAGAGAAACATCGACCAGCTGCCTCCTGCACACCCCCCACCGGGGATGCGCCCGCAACCAATGCACATGCCCTTGACCGGAATCGAACCCGGGACCCTTCAGTCCGCAGGCCGACGCTCTATCCACTGAGCCAAACCGGTTTCGGCCATTTAATGGTTAACCAGAGATTCAGATCTTAGTCAAACTCCAGAGCTCACACGCCTAAACTAACCTAGGTGAGTCAAGAGAACCTTGAAATTCTCAGGCTAGACCATTTAGAAGTGACATGGAGCCCACACTAGAGTTCCACAAAGAAGAATGAACATGAGCTAAAAGTATTAAGAACTAATCCGAATCCTAAAATTTATATGGAACCACAAAAGACCTTGAATAGTAAAAGCAATCTTGCAAAAGAATAAAGCTGGAAATATCACACTTCCTGATTTAAAACTATATTACAACGCATAGTAATCAAAACAGTACAGTATTGGTGCTCTGGCTGGTGTAGCTCAGTGGCTGGAATGTCGGCCTGTGCACCAAAATGTCTGGGGTTCGATTCCCAGTCAAGGGCACGTACTTGGGTTGCAGGTTTGATCCCTGGCCCTAATACAACCTGTGCAGGAGGCAACCAATCAATATGTCTCTGTCATATCCATGTTTCTCTCTCTCTCTCTCTCTCTCTCTCTCTCTCTCTCTCTCTCTCTCTCTCTGTGTGTGTGTGTGTGTGTGTCTCTTTCTCCCTTCCCTCACTCCCTCCCTCCCTTCCTCCTTCCACTCTCTCGAAAAAAAGAAAAAAAAGTCAATGGAAAAAAATACCCTCAATAGAGGATTAACAGAAAATTAGTATGGCATTGGCATAAACACAGACACATAGATCAACGGAACAAAAAAAAATAGCTCTGAAGTACACCCACACACATATTGTAAATTACCTTATAACAAAGTAGGCAACAATATACAATAGGAAAAGCAGTCTCTTCAATAAATGGTGTTGGGAAAACTGGACAGTTTCACGCAAAAGAATGAAACTGGACTCCTGTCTTACACCATACACAAAAATCAACTCAAAATGGATTAAAAACTTTAACGTAAGACCTGAAACCATAAGACTCGTAGCAGAAAATACAGGCCCTAAGCTCCTTGACATCAGTCTTGGCAATGATTTTTTTATTAGAGTTGACATCAAAAGCAAAGGCAACAAAAGCAAAAATAAACAGTAGGACATCAAACTAAAAATTTCTACACAGCAAATGAAATCATCAGCAAAATGGAAAGGCAACCTACCAAATGAGAGAAAATATTTGCAAATCATGTATCTGATAAGGGGTTAATATTCAAAGTATATATATTTTAAAAACTCATAAACTCAATAGCACAAAAAAGAAAAATTTTATTCAAAATGGGGGGAAAGATTTGAATAGACATTTTTCCAAAGAAGACATACATATGGCCACCAACTACATAAAAAGCTGCTCAACATCACTAATCATCAGGAAAATGTAAATCAAAACCACAATGAGATATGACCGTATCCCTGTTAGAATGGCTATTATCAAAAAGACAAGAAATAACAAGTGGTGGTGAGGATGTGGATAAAAGGGAACACATGTACTGTTCATGGAATTATAAACTGGTGCAGCCACTATGAAAAACAGTACAGTGGTTCCTCAAAATTTAAAAATAGAACTACTATATGATCCAACAGTTCTGCTTCTGGGTATATATCCAACAGAAACAAGCACATTAACTTGAAAATATATATGTGCCCCATGTTCAATGCAACATTATTTAAAATATCGAAGATATATAAACTACTTAAATGTCTATCAATGAATGAATGGATAAAGAAAACATATATAATGGAATATTACTTGGCCATTAAAAAGAATGAAATCCTGCCATTTGCAACAACATGGATAAACCTTGAGGATATTATGCTAAGTAAATTTAGGTAGACAGATAAAACACACAAATACCATAAGACCTCACCCATATGTGGAATCTAAATAAAAGAGTTCATTAATACAGAGAATGGGTTTGCAGTTACCAAAGGCAGGGTTTGAGGTGGGGTTGGTGAAATGGGTGAAGGTGGTTACAAAAGGTACAAACCCCCAGTTATCTATAACAATAAAAAATAATATGCTAATTAGATTGGACATCCTCCTGGACGACCTTTGGTAAGAAGCCGAGGCTGCCAGGGAAGCCCGGGTCCCGGGTGCCCCTGTGGCCAGAGGGAAGTCCGGGTCCTGGGTGCCAGAGAGAAGCTGTTGCTGGCAACCGGGGGAAGGAAGGCCTATGCTTGCATGAATTTCATGCATTGGGCCTCTAGTAAAATAAATAACCCCTGGGAACATAATGTACAGCATGGCCATTATCTACACTAATAAAAGAGAAAGATGCAAATTGACCATACCTTCACAATGCCCACCAGCCAATCAGGTGCGAGTATGCAAATTAACCCAACAAAGCTGGCAGGTTAATTTGCATACAAGGTACGGAGCGGCCAGAGGCGGGACGCTTGCGAGCTGCTCCGAGCCTCTGGGAAGCATGGGAAGGTGGGAAGGCGGCTCCAAGGCAGTGCTGGCAGCCAGAGGAAGGAAGGCCCATTCTTGCATGAATCTTCATGCATCGGGCTTCTAGTAGTTGATAATACTGTATTGTGTAAGAAAATTGCTAGGAAACTAAAGGTTTTGATCACAAGAAAAAAGTATAATTATTGGTAGATGTTAACTAGGGTTATTGTGATGACACAAGATCTAATTTGAAAATAGATCTGGTTCTTAGTTTTGATGAAAGAAGAATATATTGGAAGCTCTTCTGAAAAATTAACTTGGAAAAAGAGGAAACAGAGAAAAACCATTAAAGGAAAACCAATCATTCCTGGGCAAGAGTGCACAGGGAATTTACACTTGGTAAAAAAAACTGCTCCACACACTTACTAATAAAAGATATAATATAAAAATGAAAAGTTAAAAAAAAAGGCAGAGGCAAGATCAATAACAGGATTAAGGTTTCTGTGAAGCAGAAATAGAATAAAAATACAAAATTGTGAGTTGAGCTAAAGCTACAGCTTCTGGATCTGGATATAAAGAATTGTGAACAGGAAGTTAGCCCTCCCAACAGAGGAATACAAGAGTGCTCAATGCTTCAGGCCCAGAGTGTGGTGGGAGGCTTCCCATGGCCAGAGCCTTTAGCAAGCTGTAGGAATACAGTGGCAAGAAGACCCAGACACAACCCTTCCATGAGAAGTTGAATTTGGTAACTCCTGACATAGTGAATGGATCTATGCTAACTTCAAGAGACCCAATGGTTTTAACCTGGGGTACCAAAGAAAGGTAAAATAAAGGATAAAACCATTGGACAGGGAAGATGAGTAAAGGGGGTCAGAAAAGAGAGAGAGACAGACAGACATGAATAATCCATATTTAGTCAGAAAACTAAAATTTCTAAACATATGAAGAAATCTAATGCTAAGAAAAAGTCAACAGAATCACTCATTGGAACATAAATTCATCCCAGATTAAATTAATTTTATGAAACAATCTGACAAAGAATTTAAAGGAGCTAAGTTTAGACAACTCAAAAAGACTGACTGATAAAGTCATAACTTCCATTTTTAAAGAGCAAGTAATTATGAAACTACAAAAACAGAAGCAAAGCTAGAACTCAGCTCAATGTACAGGAAAGGCCACCACATTAACCCTGAGTGCAATACAGGTTCCACTGGGCAACTGATGAGCAGAAGACGAATGCATCGCTTTACTCCACCTAATGAACATTTCAATCTTCTAATAAACACCCTAATAAAGAAAAATTGAGACTTAACTCACTTTTATTATCCCAAATGACATGTCGCAAGGTCTTAATTGGGCTGAAAACAGCTTCCAATAATAATACCCTCCTTAATTGATTCATTAAAGGGGCCCCTACTGAGACAGAAGTGCTAGTTTCAGGAAAAGGAATGAAATAGAGCCCTGATTCCCCACTGTGTGGCTATGATCCCTCTGCTATCAGCTCCCCGGGCCACTGAAGAGGATGTGAACAGTATCCAATGCCTGGAATTGTTCTTCTAGTCCCAAAGTGGGCACAGAACTGAAACACAATCTTTACATACCCACACTCCCTTAGTGGGGTAACAAGAGAAAGATGGAATCTCCAGGAATTCTTTTTTAGTATGACATAAATCTGCAAATAAACAACCAGTCGAGGGGATGCATTGATAGCAAGAGATTAAAGCTTTTTACAACATTGAACAAAAATTACCGCATCCCAACATGGTTGGGCAGGGAGAGAAGGGGCTGGTGTAGCGGTGGAAAGACTTACAAGGAGCAAATGAAAGTCATCAGTTTGTAGGGAAGGATGGTTGTGAGCATATTATACAGATAACATAGTATAGTGATGAAAAGCATGGGATTTGAAGTCAGGTAGGACAGTGGAAGTCTGTCCTACTCTTCCACTTCCCTGCTGTCAGCCATCTAAATCCCAGTTCCCTCAGCTATGAAACAGAAATGAAAAACTAAATCTACCACCGAAGCCAGAGTAAGTCAGGTCTTATCATTCTTTTGCTCAAACCTTTGGATGGCTCCTACACTCTGCCCCCTCCATTGCCTCTGTGAGGTCATTTCCTAATTCTGATTCCCCAATTCACTCCATGCCACCTCCCTTCCCCTGCTGTTCCTGCAATAACTGGAAAGCTCTCACCTCTAGCCTTTGCTGTTGCCTTCTCTTCCCATTCTCTTCAGCTCACACCTTCACCTCTGTCATGTTTTTGATCCAACATCACCTCCTCCATGATCACCTTGCTTAAAATTACAAACTGTCCCTCTGCTTACTCCTTTCCCTGCTCTCCTTTGTCTTTTTCCATAGCACATATCCCTCACCTTGTTGCACTATATAACATTTATTACACCTATTGTTTATTCTCCCGTTTAGTTCATTGATCTATCCCAAATGCCCAGAACAATGAAGAGCATATAGCAGGTGCTTAATTTTTGTTACATGAAAATCTCATACGATTGTTCTGATGACTAAATTAGTGTATGCAAAGCACTTAGCTCAATGCAGGCATACAAAAGCACTTAGTAAATATTATCTATTGTTTATACAGTGGTTACTATTATTGTAATTATTATTTTCCATTCAGCAGGAGGATATTATTAACTTATGAAGTTATGTTTTTTCCAGCTATTGGTTCCTGGAGAAGAAATACCTAAATTTCATTAACCAGAGTCTTCTGACACTATATGACATCTTGTTATGTATAGATACTACTGGCCAATAATTAAAGGTACTGGGTCACCTGCAAGCCCCACCCCTGTTATAAAATCTCCACAAACAAATAAATAAAGAATGTATTGGGAAGTTACAGGCTTATCATGATGGCCTGTAGTCTAATCATAGATGCTAAGTACAGGTAAAGAATGGAAGTCTTCGCCGAAACCGGTTTGGCTCAGTGGATAGAGCGTCGGCCTGCAGACTGAAAGGTCCCAGGTTCGATTCCGGTCAAGGGCATGTACCTTGGTTGCGGGCACATCCCCAGTAGGGGGTGTGCAAGAGGCAGCTGATCGATGTTTCTCTCTCATCGATGTTTCTAACTCTCTATCCCTCTCTCTTCCTCTCTGTAAAAAAAAAAAAAAAAAAAAAAAAAAAGAATGGAAGTCTTCAATGTGATGACAGGGCTGGGGGCAGTTTGAATATATTTATATCGAGGTACATCTAGAGGCTGCTGCTCTTTCATGTTCCTTTAGGACTGTACGGCATGTAAATCCCAACTCAACAGCACCTGCATTACAACAAAAGGCTAGAAACGGTTTTGTTTTATGTTTAACAAAGGGTAAGAAAGGGAATAAGGAGAGCAATTGTCTGACTTGCTTGCTGGAGTCTCCAGACTTCACACTCTCCAAGACATTTGTGTTTCTGTCCAGGAAAAGATGAAACAGCAACCATTTGCTCACCTTGGATCCTCCCAGGTACTAATGAGATGCCTTCCTCTTGGTTGAACACGTAGGAGCTTTTGTGATAAAGCACTGTCCTGGGTAAATAATGAGTGGGACAGACCCATTAGCTCAAAGTTCGACTACATCTTCTGTTTCCTGAACATGAAGGAAGACAGGAGCAGCCAAAGCAATGAACTGTTCAGCACAGCTTGCTCTCTACTTCTCAGCTGATAAACAGTGTGAAGAGCACACAGAAGCCGAGACAGCAAATGCAGGTTGCTATGTATTTTCTTTGCCATAATGCCCAGTTCCTTTGAACACTGCAGATGGCCCTGTGCAAGGGGACACGATTTTGTATGTATGTGAGAACAAGACTGGAGTCATCAACTTGGCCATCCACATGGACTTCAAAAGACAATGGCTCAACGCACAAGCACCTGAGCAAGAAAGCACAGTATTCACATCCCAAATCTAGCAATTAGCATCGGTGTGATCTCAGGCTGCTTACTTTATCTCACGGAGCCTCGGTTTCCACATCTGTAAAAGGTAATGCTCATAACAACTAACTTATAAAGTTTGTGGAGGATTAAATGAAATCAACTAGCATTGAGTCTGAGTCTTATTACAAACTAGAGGCCCGGTGCATGAAAATTCGTGCACTCAGGGGGGATCCCTCAGCCTGGCCTGCATCCTCTCGCAGTCTGAGAGCCCTTGGGGGATGTCCGACTGATGGCTGAGGCCCGCTCCTCTGCGGGAGGCGACCGGCGGGCCGATCTCCACCGCTGCCGCCTCCAGTGGCCTCCCTCTGCAGGAAGCTACTGGGGGCCAACTGGGGGACAGCAAGCGGCGGCCCTGCTCCCCAATCGCCCCTCTACCACCACCCGTCACCACTGCCCCCCGATCGCCACCCCCTCCCTCTGCCCACTGGCACCCGCCTTGGCTGGCCTGGCACTGCCCGCTCGCCAGCCCTACCCCCCACTGACCAGTCATTCTGCCGTTCCATTGATTTGCACATTAGGCTTTTATTATATAGGATGGGTTTTAGTTACCATGTTCAAAGTATTCTTAAGAAAAAATAAATTATAAAATCTCCACAAACAAATAAATAATGCTTCAAGAAGTTATAGGCTTATCATGATGACCTGTAGTCTAATCATATATGCTAAGTATAGGCAAAGAAGGGAAGTCTTCAATATGAAAGAACTTTATGCTACTTCATAAATATTACTCTTATTTTTGGAGGGTGGAGAGTCTAAAAGGAACAAAAAACTTGAATGCCATTGTATTCAATCATTAATTTATTCAACAAATATTTATTAGATAGCTACTAAGGCAGTCAGCAAATATTTATTGGTTCCAGGCCCTCATCTAGCTATTAAAGATATAGCAGTGAGCAGAACAGACAAGATATCCTGTCCTCAAAAAGCTTGCAATCTAGTAGATAACAGTGGCCAACATATAATAGGTACTTACTATGCATCAGACAGTATTCCAAGTGCTTTACCTGTATTAACTTAATGCTTACAATCACCCTATGAAGGAAATCAATATTATCTGCATATGACAGAAGAAGCAACTGAGGCACAAATCAGTTAAGTAAATTGCCCAAGGTCAAAAGACCATTAAGCATTAAAGCCAGGGTTTGAACCAAATTAGACTGACTCCAAAGTCCGTTCTCTTAAGCATTACATCTATTGCCTTCTTACAACTACTAGACAGTGCATTCTTTATAGGCAGAAAACACATTCATTTCTGTATCCCCAATAAAGCACCTGGCTTGTGGAAATGCTCAATAAATGATTATTGCAGAAATGGAGAAAAGATTTTCTCTGAGGCCCTAGAGCCACTCTTCTTGTCAGTGTCATGACACCTCTCTATAAACCCAAAATATATAATGAAAATAGACTATTCTTCCTATGCCTGGAGGATATTATTGATCTTCTATCCATGGGCCATTAAATATAAGGCTGTTTTTCCAGAAATGGTGATGAATTTTCCTTGAACCACCTACAGGCCTTTGAGTGGGATCTGGCAGGGATTAAACCATATCTTTTAAATCCAGAATAGTTGGTGCCAAGGAGACAAACTAGGCAATACTTCTGCTATTTTATTTGCTAAACCAATGAAACACCCCAACTACACTCAACATATCTCACTCAAGGCCTGAGTTTTCCCAATAACTCTTCACTATTCCCAGGACTATTTATGGACAAATTAGTTGACGTCCAGGTGGGCCACAACTGAAGAAGATGACAACTACTACTTTGAGGGAGATGGAGGCAGAAGAAAGAGGAGCTCCCTGGGGGACTAGGATCAACACTTGCTACAGCTAGCTAATCTGCACTGAATATTGCCAGTTCTTGATTAGTAATAACTATAATAATTATTATATTATAGTGATTATATTTATATGTTATATTAAATATGTTTATATTGTATACCAAATATATCATAAATATAGATTATATTATAAGTGCCATTTATTCAGAAACTCTACTAGGTTCTGATTTTTTTTCACATTATCTCACTTAATCCCTTTAACAACCATGAATAGTAGTATTGGAATCTCTATTTAAGGAACAAACTAAGTTCCTTTAACAAAGAAATCCAAAATGCAGTGGTTTAAACAGGATAATTTCCCCCTATTGGGTAACAATTTAGAAGTATCATCTACAGTATAAGCTGCTGTAACAAAGGTACAAAAAATATGTGATTTAAGATCTTCCACATAATAGTCCAGGATTGGGAAGGCAATCTGTCATCACAATATGTGGTTTCCATTTTTAGAATCAAAGTGGTTCTGCAACTCACCATCACATCCCAGCCAGCAGGAGGTAGAAAAGAGTAATGGGAAAGCACACCCATTTCTTTTAAGAATACAATCCAGAAGTGGCATGCATCACTTGTATCCCATTGGTCAAAACTGGTCATAGAGTTGGTGTGAGGACTAAATTGAAAAACCTAACCAAACCAAACTTTCAAATATTTAACCTTTTGCACTCGGATGTCGAGTGTGACTCGACACAGTTAGCATCGGTAGCAGGAATCGAGAAAAAAGCAAGCGAGTGCAAAGGGTTAATACCTGTTCTTTTAAAACCCCTCAAAGAAACTGAAGAGAAAGGAACACTTCCAAATTCATTTGATACCAAAACCAAACAAGAATAACACACACACACACACACACACACACTACAGACCAATATTCCTGAGTATCATAGATACAAAAATACTCAATAAAATATTAGCAAACTGAATTAAACAATACATTTAAAGGATCATACACCATGATCATGTGGGATTTATTCCAGGGATGCAAAGATGGTTCAATATCCACAAACCCATCAATGTGATACACCACATTAACAATATGAAGGATAAAATTATATGATCATCTTAATAAATGCAGAAAAAACATATTACAAAATTCAACATCCATTTATGATAGAAATTCTCAACCAAGTAGGTGCAAATGGAACACACCTCAAATAATAAAAGCCATATATAACAATGCACAGCTAACTTCATACTCAATGGTGAAAAACTGGAAGCTTTGTTTTTAAGATCAGAAAGAAGATGAGAATAGTCACTCTTCACCACTTTTATTCAACATTGTACTGGAAGTCCCAACCAGAGGAATTAGACAGGAAAAAGAAATGAAATTTATCCAAATTGGAAAGGAAGAAGTAAAACTATCACTATTTGCAGACAACATGATTTTATATGCAGAAAACCTTTAACAGTCCACTAAAAAAACAACTATAAGAGCTAATAAACAAATTCAGAAAAGTTACAAGGGTAAAAAATCAATATACAAATACCTGTTGTGGCCCAGCCAGTGTGGCTCAGCGACGGAGTGTTGACCCAGGAACCAAGATGTCACCAGTTTGATTTCTGGTCAAGGCACATGCCCAGGTTGGGGACTCGAGCCACAGTAGTGGGCATGCAGAAAACAGTTGAATGGGTCTTTTTCTCTATCCCTCTCCCTTCCTCTCTCTCTAAAAATAAATAAAAACATATTTTTTTAAAATGCCTGTTGTATTTTTACACACTAACAACAAACAGAAAAAGGGAGAAAAAGAAAACAATCTCATTTACTGTACAATTGCACCAAAAGGTATAGAACATCTAAGAATAAGTTTAGTGAAGGAGATGAAAGACATGTATACAGAAAACTATAAATCATTGATTAAAGAAATTCAATAAGACACAAAGAAATGGAAAGATGTTCCATACTACCCAAAGCAATCTAGAGATTCAATGCAATTTCTATCAATGGCATTCTTCACAGAAATAGAACAAACAATCCTAAAATTTGTATAGAACCACAAAAAAATCTCAAACAGCCAAAACAATGTTGAGAAAGAAGAAAAAGCTGAAGACAGCATGCCTCCTGGTTTCAAACTATATTACAAAGTAATCAAAACAATATGGTATTGGCATAAAAACAGACACATGGATTAATGGAACAAAAGAGAGCCCAGAAATAAACCCATGCATATATGGTCAATCAATTTACAACAAAGGAGCCAAGAATGGGGAAAGGATAGCCTCTTCAATAAATAGTACTGGAAAAACAGGACGACCACATGCAAAAGAATGAAACTGGACAATGACCTTATACCATACACAAAAATTAACTCAAAATGAATATGAATGTAAAAGCAGAAGCCATAAAATTTCTAGAAGAAAATATAGGAGATAAGCTCTTTGAAATCAATCTTGGCAATGATTTGGACCTGACTCCAAAGGCAAAGGAAACAAAAGCAAAAATAAGCAAACAGGACAACATCAACCAAAAAGTATCTACACGGTGAAAGAAACCAACAACTAAGTGAAAAGGCAAACTACTGAATGGGAAAAATATTTACAAATCATATATCCAATAAGGGGTTAATAGCTAAAACATATATAACTCATACAACTCAATAACAAAACAAACATATAAACTATCTGATTAAAAATTGGGCAGAGGATCTGAGTAGACATTTTTCAAAAAAAGATGTACATATAGCCATTAGGTACATGAAAAGATGTTATACATCACTAATCATCAGGGAAATGCAAATCAAAATCACAATGAGCAATTACCTCACACCTGTTAGAATGGCTATTATTTAAAAAAAAGAATAACAAATGTTGGTGAGGTTTTGGAGAAAAAGGAATACTTGTGCACCATTTGTGGTAACATAGTATGGAGGTTCCTCAAAAATTAAACATAGAACTATCATATAATCCAGCAATTCCATTTCTGTGTATTTATCCAAAATACTAATTGCACCCCCATGTTTATTTACAATAGCCAAGATATGGAAACAACCTAAGTGTCCATCAATGGATATACTGATAAAGATATATGGATATATATATACTAGAGGCCCGGTGCACAAATTAGTGCACGGGTGGGGTCCCTCAGAGTGGCCTGCGGGGATCGACCGAAACACGCAGTCCAACACTGCCTACAGCTCCTACCTGTCACTCCTGCTCATCTCCGCCCCACTGTGCCTGCTGCGGGCTCGTGCACAATCAGTCACAATCGGGAGAGGCTCGTGCCTCCACAGCAGCACTTGCCAGCCATGAGCCCTGCATCTGGTGCCCTCCCAAAGGGAGTGGCCTGCGGGATCCAGACAAAATCGACTCTTCAACATCCCACCGAAGGGTCCTGGATTTTGAGAGGGCACAGGCCAGGCCAAAGGACCCCACCGGTGCACTATTGGGGCCAGGGAGGGACCACTGGAGGGTTCCAGGGCATGTCGGGCCCATCTTGCTCAGTCCCTATCGGCCGGACGCCAGCAGCAAGCTAACCTACCAGTTGGAGAGTCTGTCCCCTGGTGGTCGGTGCACATCATAGTGACTGGTTGACTGGTCGTCTGTCCCCTGGTGGTCAGTGCATGTCATGGCGAGCAGTTGAGTGGCCTTAGCATATCATTAGCATATTATATTTTGATTGGTTGACCAGTCGACCAGTCACCAAACAACCGGACACTTAGCATATTAGTCTTTTATTATATAGGATACCAAATCTTATATATAATGAAATTATATATTGAATTATAATTATACATAATGAAATATATATTTAAATACTACTCAGCCATAAAAAAAAGAATGAAATCTTACCATCTGCAACAGCATGGATGCACCCTGAGGGTATCATGTAAGTGAAATAAGTCAGAAAAGAAAGACAGATACTGTATAATTTCATTTATATGTAGAATCTAAAAAACAAACAAAAGACAGACTTATAGGTATAGAGAACAGACTGGAGATTGCTAGAGAGGAGGGGATTTGGGATGAGTGAAATGAATTAAGGGGATCAATAGGTTCAAACTTTTAGTTATAAAATCAATAAGTCATAGGAATATAATGTACACCATAAGGACTATAGTCAATAATATTGTATTAATTCTGTATGGTGACAGATGGTAACTAGAATTACCATCGTGATTATTTTGCAATGTAACAAATGTCAAATCATTATACTGCATACCTGAAAGTAATACAGTATAATATGTCAATAAAAAAACCCAGATGCCTTGAGTAAGGTATTTAATAAATGTCCTTTTTTCCCCTTCTCTTTTGACATCAATATCTTGAAAGTAAATTCTAGTGTTATCATCTGAATTATTATTCAGCAAAAAATTAATTCCTTACCCTTCCCACTGTGGACAGAGTATACTATACTTCCCTGTTCCACTGATGTTAGGATTGGCCATGTAATTTGCTTTGTCCAGCAGAATGTTAATGGCTATGATGCAGGCAGAAGCTTTCAATGTGCTGTGTGTTTCAGCTGGGCTAGTAGAGCTCCAGTGACACACTATAAAAAGAGCTTATCCCCAAGCAGCTGCCCCTATTCTGCCTGGAGTGAAAGCAAACACATGTGGAAAAGACCTGAACTTAAATCACAGTCTGGACCCAACCCCAGTCAATGTGCATCCTAAAACCGGGTCACTTGCTGAACTCAGCCTAGATCAGTTGAATGACAACCAACCAGGAGACCTGTGAATGTGAGCTAAGTACTTGTTATTGTAAATCATGAGTTTGGGGATAGTTCATTGTGCAGCATTATTGTAGCTATAGCTGGCACACAAAGAAACTGGTATCAGAAGCAGAAAAATGCCATAATGAACTCCTAAGATATGTGACTATGGTTTGGTGATTAGGCAGCAGATGATGAGGAAAGCTGGAAATGCCATCAAGTATTTAGTGATGAAGTACTTGGAAAAAAATCATCTGTGAGTTTGGACAAAAAATGGGAAGGGAATTAAGAAGTAAAAATTTCCAGGTATAAAATAAGTCACAGGATGTACAGTAAGTGAATAGAATTTATAGTATAGTGAATACAAGCAATAATCTTATCTAATAAAGAGAGAATATGCTAATTGACCATCAAGCCCTCACAAAGATGGCAGCAGCACCCACAGCCAATAAGGAGGGAATATGCTAATTGACTGCCACACCCTCAAAGATGGCGGCGCCCATAGCCACAAGATGGTGGCACCCAGTCCCCTCAGTGCCACCTGGGCACCTGCCTCCCGAGTCCCCCAGTCCCCTCAGACCCCCAGCTGCCCAGAGCCAGCCCAAGGCACAGGCAAACCGCAGGTGTCGGCTGCCCAGCCAACCAGGGCTGGCCGAGGCTTGCGTTGCTGGCAGTGGCAGCAGCAGAGGTGTGATGGGGGCGTTGCCTTCCCCTGATCGCCAGGTCACCTCCCACCCCTGAGGGCTCCCAGACTATGAGAGGGGGCAGGCTGGGCTAAGGGACCTTTCTTCTAGTGCATGAATTTTCATGCACCGGGCCTCTAGTATTATATAACTAAGATGACAGATGGTTACTAGATTTAATGTGGTGATCACTATGTAAAGTATATAAATGTCAAATCACTATATCTTATACCTGGAAATACTGTAATATTGTATGTCAACTGTAATTAAAGATAAATTTTTTAAATATTTTAAAAAAAACACACCTCATCTGTTATAACCTGAAAGGCAGAAAATGTGCCTAATGAATTTGAAGCATTGGGCAAGAAAGTTTCAATGCAGAATGTTGATGATATAACTGGGTTGTTACTAGCTGGATGAGGTACTGCAAGATAAAGTTGAGTTTTTAGAGGAGCTGACCAGATTGTCAGCAAAACTGAGAGAATATAGAAAGCCCAAAAGTTCCAGAAGTTGCAGTTTTGAAAAACAAAATGGTTTTTCACCTCATCTTATCCGCCTTGGGACAAAGACTAAGTCAAGAGTGTGGGTGAAAGAACTGAAGTGATGACTATCAGTTCTTTTCAGCTGAACAATGAACTCCTAGAAAGATAAAAGGTATGATCCTACAGAAGCCTAATAAACCCAAGATAGCCAAAATTAAGTCTCAAGAGAAACATGTCTCAAAATGAATTACAGATGTAACTAATATGGAGTTGAGTGAAATCAAACATAGGAAACTCACAAAACCTGGAAGACATCTGTGTTGGTAAAATGTCATCAACTTGAGACTGTTTGAGATATACAAAGATATCTGGCCCCAAAATGTCTATAAGCAGAACACAGGCTAGAAAAAATTGCTGATCCAGAGAGAAAGGCTTAATCTCTAAAGTTCTCTTCATAAGTGGCCATGCATGGTCGACGATGGAAAAGGAAGGATCTCTTGAAAGTTGGATCCAAAAGACATGGAGAACAATGGACTGGTGAGTCACTCTCAGGAAGCAGAGCTAGGGCCTAAACCATGGTCCACAGGCCAAGCTCTTCCTGTCACCTAAAATTTAGTAAATAAAGTTTTATTGGACCACAACCACACCTATACATGTACATATTGTCTTTGCTGCTTTTGCTGTAACACGACGTTGAGAAGTTGCAACGGATACCACATGGCCTGCAAAGCCTAAAATATTTACCATCTGGCTCTTTACCGCTGCCAGCCCAGGGCCTAGTGTAAGAATACTCCATGCCTACACAATAAGGAAATCTGGGTGGCTACACTCGCACAACAGGATTTCAGAATTGTTGTGGATCAGAGACTGCAACCTACCTCCCATTCTTCTCTTTTTCAAATGGAAATATTTATTGCAGTTACTCTGCCCCTGTTTACATTGTATGTTGAGTGGTTAGAAAACAAATAACTTGCTCTTTATTTCATAAATGTCTCAGTCAATAGGAACTATATCAGGATTTGGTATCATTTCAAGATCTTAGACTTCAAGTCTTTAGATTGGATGAGACATTTACAGGTATTGGAATGGGTGTAAGTATGTTTCCTATACAGGAGAACAATAAATAAGAGGCCACGTTGTGAAGGCTTGTTTTATTCTTCACTCCTCTTTCCCCTCCTATTGTGGGTAGTATATCCTTATTCATTGCATGGGCTTGGCAATGTAACTTGCTTTGGCCAATAGAATGTCACCAGACATAGTAGAAACAGGAACTTCAAATGGGCTCATGTGGTTCATTACAGATCTTGTATTTCAGTGATCTGCTCTGAGAAAAGCATCCTCTTCTATCTGGTCCTTAGAATAAATACACATGGGACAGATATAAATCTAAGATACAGACTTAAGCCAAATCCTGAAGCAGATCCACCCAGGCAAAGCAAGGTAAGGTTAGATCAGCTAAATACAGTCAATCTGAACACCCATATTTGATAGCATAAATACTTGTTGTGAGCCACTGAATTTTGAAGTGGTTTATTACACATTATTGTAGCACTGATTGACAAGGTTTCCATAAAATGATGAGGTGGCTGCAATTCAGAAAGTTGCACTTTAGTCCTGAAATCAAAAGACCTCAGTTCAAGCCCCAGCTCTGCCACTTATTTGCTATTTAATTGGAAGAAGTCACCATACCTTTCTGAGTCTCAGAGTGGTTGTTTTTTGTTGTTGTTGTTGTTGTTGTTTTGTTGTTTTGTTTATTATAAAATGAGGTAATATCCTAAATCAGAGGGTAATTATAAGATTAAATAATATGACATACTTAAGTGTGTTTTGTAAATACAATAAAGTGTACAATACAAGATATTTTCATTATTACCTTTAGTTCATATAAAGCAGCTCTGATATTTTTTAATTGATGGCAGAGAAACAGTTATACCATTTCTGTCCCCTGACCCCAAGAGTGACCATGCTAAGTCTGAAAAGATGAATACCTGTAAGCTGCTATTTTAATAATAAATATTGTGGTATTTTAATAATTCTTTCTTAGTTTTATTTATCTGATGTCTGAATTTTATTCTAATGAACATGTATAATTTTATAATTTAAAAAAAACAATATAAAAGTTATTCTTTTAAAAATTGATTATGCCTGACACTTCTGAGCACTTTTCCCTTTCCCACCCCTCCCCCACGAGGAACATAAAGTGTCACTGATGGTAGCAACGTATTAGATTAAAAAGAAAGTCCTCTGAGCCTGTATTCTTCCCTCACTGCAGATGAGGAAAAATCAGAATGTTCCATTTTCTATACCACCCACAAATCACTGAAAAACCCAGCCAGTCAGCTGGATTCCCAGCAGAGAAGGAACCTCCATTAGAAATAAAAGCCCACATTAGAACTGTGTTCACCAAATTGTTTTCTGTGGACTCCAGTGGCCACACACCCAGAACTGTGTCTGGAACATTGCAATCCCATTATTTTGTGCTCATGTCAAAAATGTTTTTCTTTCTCCAAAATGCCAAAGGGAAGAGTATGAGTTTTCTAGAAATGTGTCTAAATTGTCTCACTGTACCCAAGAGAATGGAGCAGTGAGGCCATAGATACTATCCACCAGGAGAGGGGGAAAAGGTCAAATCAATAACACTGATGATATCCATTTATTCCACAAAGACAGCCAACCCGGGTTCTGGGGAGGATTATTTGAGAAATAAATCTACTCACACTGTTCTTCTCAATCCTCCAGCCAAGCTAGCAGAACCCAGTAGAAATCAGAGCACACCTCAGCCTGCTTTCTAACAGTGCAGCCAAGCTGGGCAATAACACCACAAAACAGAATCACTGATCAGATTAGCATAGTGCAGAGTGCTATGGGCATGGTGTGCAGGACACAAGGGCTTTGATGGAAAGGAGAGAATGGCCCCCCGGGAGAAGTCAAACACCTATGAGCAGAGTCCTCCCTAAGAGCAATTGCGGCAACCACCACAGGGCTAACTTCTGAGGGCCACTGTCCTGCTATGGCACCTCCAGGCACAGAACTGGAGAAATTAACAGAGGAAGGAGAAGCAGAGATGGTGGTAGTTTTCAAGATGACTCCTAGATAATAGTATAAGAAAGAGACCTCAAATCCATCACTTATTCCCCCTGCAAATATTTGTTGTCCACCTACAACATGCTTGCACATGCTAGATGCTTCCTATTCAAAGATAAATAAGAGACAGTTCCTGCTCTTTCAGCTTGAATGCAAAAATAAGATAAAATAAAAATAAATGTTTTAAAAAGGATATAATACAATACACAGATGATGTATTATAGAATTGTATACCTGAAACCTGCATAATTTTATTGACCAATGTCACCCCAATAAATTATTTTTTTAATTAAATAAATTAAGTTTGTATGCCCCATTGTGCCTAGTACATAACAGGAGCCCAATAAGTGTTCACTGAGTGTTACTTTATCATTCAGCTCAATGTGACCTTTTATCTCTGCCCTGCATAGCACTTTTTAAAAATCATTATTTAATAAACACTTATAGTGCTCTGAATTTTAGTTACTGGTGCATATTTTATTTCTACTATGACACAATAGGATGACTGAATGAGGATCTGTATATTTTTGTCACTGCATCTGCTCAATAAATATTTATTGGATGTATGACTATGTAATCATGATGAGTGTGTCACCACCCATGACCATCATCAAAATAGAATGGAAGGCCTAGAGCTTGCAATTGAGGGAGAAGGCATGCTAGGTTAGGAGTCAAGAGAACTGCCTTCTAACAGAAGCTGCTGTCATCAACCTGCTGGGTGACTGTGGACAGCAGCATGGGGGTCTTTGTTGCTCAGCTATAAGAGGAAGGAGTGGGTAGATGATCTCTAAGGTATCTTCCAGCCTTGAGATTCATCATCTTAATCATAGCTTACAGAAGACAGATACTGAGCACTTGGCATGTTCAGGTACTCTGTTAAGAACCTTGCCTGTCTTGCCCTGGCCAGTGTTGCTCAGTGCATAGAACACCAGCCCGATAATCGAAGGGTCTCAGGTTAGATTCCCAGTCAAGGATACGCACCTGGGTTTCGGTTTGCTCCCCACCCTCAGTCGCAGGAGTGTGCAGGAGGAAACCAGTCAATATGAGATCTTAGATTGATTCTCTCTCTCTCTCTCTCTCTCTCTCTCTCTCTCTCTCTCTCTCTCTCCTCCCTCCCTCCCTCCCTCCTTCCTTCCCTCCCTCCCTCGCACTTTCCCTCCCTCTCTCCCTTCCTCCTTTCCTCTCTTTCTGAAAAGCAGTGGAGAAAATATCCTCTGGTGAGGATTAACAACAACAGAAAAAGAACCTTACCTGTCTCACATGTATTACCACATTGATCCTCAGAGGAACCCTTTGAGGTAGGGAGATTATCCCTAGTTTATATGAAGAAAGGAGGCCACACAGTAGTAGTAGACTGGGGTTTGGAATCCAAGTCTGACCAACTTGAAAACCCACACTCC
The DNA here is from genome assembly GCF_951640355.1 of Cnephaeus nilssonii. NCBI lineage: Eukaryota > Metazoa > Chordata > Mammalia > Chiroptera > Vespertilionidae > Cnephaeus > Cnephaeus nilssonii. The sequence goes on from NC_137092.1 coordinate 21,567,315, forward strand.
CAACTACTGAGCCATACCAACCCCTCTTCCACAGCCATACCTCAAGCTGTTCAGTGCCCGTCACTTCTCCTGAACTTCATTTTCATTATAGCCAAATTTTTACAAAATTGCTAGAAATGCACTTAGCAGAGAGGGTCGCAAGCAGGCAGGCTTTGCACAGCTCACACTGGTGGGCAGTGACTTTCTTATGGTTCCCAAGCCTCCTGAGCACTGGTCAAATTACAAGGAATCCTATAAATCCTATAGCAAGAGGAGAAACTCAGCAAGGACTTTCAGGGGGTGCCAGCCCCAGCCCATGAAAAACGCAGTTTGAGAAACCATATGAGAAGGCAAGAAAAGGAAAAGAAAGATTATGCTTTGTTCTAGGAAGTTGGGGGAACTATCAAGACTTTGACCATATTCCAGGTCGATCTGACAGAAGTTTCTATTCATTCTCCCCCATATTTAAACCATGGAAGGGGCAGAAGTTTACTCTCCAACAGACAGTCATGCGACACAGCAGCAGGCAGTTTCAGCAGAACATGGCCCTCACTCATGGGCCTCCAAACACCTGAAGGGTGGCAGCGATTAATGGCACTGATCAAAGAATTTGGAAGAGAATTTTTAAAAGATCTCTTAAAAGGAACATATTTTTATAAGGAGACAGAAAAATCAACTAAAGATCTAAACTTCTTTTAAAGTTGTACACAATATTTTAAATGATAAATAACATTAGTACAGTTAAGTACTCAACAATAAATCCATGCCCCCCCCCACCCCTGCTGCCAAGTTATAGCTAATAAACAAGTTATTTGAAGGAGAAAAAGAGTGTAAAATACAGCTCACGTTTAGAAAGCAAAAGATGTTGATAAAAGAGTCAGATTAATGAACAGCAGGATTAATTCATGGCAGGCAAGTAAAAGGACCTCTCTCCTGAACCAATAACCTTAAACCTAAGGCAGAAAAAGACTGTAAGACTGGGATTTAGCAAAAAGTGGATGGATTTTAATTGTTTGAAAGAGAAATTTATAAGCAGAAATTCAGGGGTTCTTTATTTGTGTGTGTGTGTCTGTGTGTGTGGAGAGAGAGAAATTGAGATTTTCTTGGTGACAGAAAATAGAAACCAGTGGCACTCGGTGGTTGCTACCTACTCTCACAGTGAGAAGAAGTCCCATTACATCTCATAAGAAACCGGCACAGTGAGCCTTCCTATTAGTATCAGGCAAATGATCTCCCAGATATGCCTAAATCCAAGCCACACAAAAGGAGCCAAGACACAGAAAGGCAGTTTGTTCTGAAGCAAAATGACATTTTTTTTCATGCTTAAATCACAATTCCTTCCTCCACGAACCCCCCTGTTTGAAATGATGCATTGTTAGAGCAGTGGGAGCTATGGAAAAACAGGCAGGTAGAAATTTAGATCTGTTATCAGAGAGCAAAGTCCCCCTCACCCCTGCCTCTGTAGGGAGCTGCCTGCTGCTTCCATCCAGCTTAGTACCCCACCTCCTACCCCCCATTTCCCTCCTGCTCTGGTTCCTCCTGAGTTGGGCTCCCTGCAAACTTGGTCAGTGCACCTCGGTCCTGAGTTGAATTGAAACACCCTGTTCTGTGCAGCCTCTCCCCTCACCCCCCTCAAAACCTCGTCAGCAAGTTCCTTTCAGATCTGCCTGGCAAAGCCAAGTGCTCCGCCCAGCCCCCAACACCCATGTCAAGACCAGGAGTGGATGCTTGAGGCCATTTTGAATTATTTCCTCGGCTGCTTCTAAAAACAACTTCTTCTTATCTCTCCATCCCTGAAGATCATAATCCACCCACACCTCCAAATTCAAATGTAATTTATTAGAAATATTAAAATTCTACACAAAGTGTGTGAGGGAGGAGGCGAGCTCTCCAGGAGGCGTTGTGTGTTTTCCTAGGGGCTTACAATTACATCTCAGTGTTTTTAAAACTCTGTGAAGAGATGTAAATGAACAGAAATGGAGATAGGAGGAGACAGAGTGGGAGAGAAGAGGGAAAGAAGACAGGAGGATAATGAGAGGGAAACAAGAAAGGGAGGAAGAGAACACAGGAAGTCAGGGACCCTAAAGGGTTGATATAATTTCCTGACTTCACGCTCAACAACCTCACTTTGAGCACAGTAACATTGCCACCTAGGGGCTCAGAAGTGCCTTCCTAAACTTGTACATCAGGGTACAAGATTTATTTGTATAAGCTTGTTGGGGAGCTTTGAAAAGGGGGAGGTAGATGATGGCAGGATGGGGGAATATTATCAAGAAGTTCAACATCTAACCATTTCCAAGTGGCCAATATTGATTAGGCAGCTACTATATGTCAGGGACTGAGCCAAGTGCTGAGAATACAAACACAGGACATTTCTCTGCTCAAGGATCTCAGTCTAAGGAGGAGACAGACACATAGAATAATATAGACTGTGATCATTACCACAACATACAAAAGCCCTGTGCTCACAGAATAGGTGAGATTAATCCTGACTAGTCATCAGGGGAGGAGCTGGGAAGAATTCAAGGAAGGAATGCAAATGAGCTGGGTCATAGAAATCTGGACAGGTGAGCAGAACTCCAGGTCAAGGTAACTGCCCAACTAGGCACAAAGTAAAGGACACTGAGAATACTCAGTGTAACCAGAAGGAATGTGGATACCACCTGCAGATGTGTGGGGAAACAGTACAGACCAGAAAGAGGAGCTGAGCCAAATTGTAGGTGACCCTGAATGCCAGACTAAAGAGTGTGCACTTTTTAAGTGGCACAAGGACAGGCTTTGTAATTGCTTTGCTTACTCTGCCCAGCACCTAGAAGAATGTTGGCATTTAGCAGTTGCTCAATTAGCATCTGAGGAATGAATGACTAGAATAGGAAGCCAATGAAGATTATGGAAAAAGAATAATTGGAGAAAGTCTGTGTCTCTGGAAATTATATCCTGTAGAACTAGAAAAGGAGCACAGAGGCTCCATTAGACATCTACTGCCAACGTCTGACCTAAGGCACAGCAATTGGAATGGAAAGGCTCAAATAGCCACGAGCAATTTTGTCAAAGTAGAATCTAGAAGTTTTAAACACTAACCCCCGGTGTGTGTGTTGAGCCTGAGTCATGGCACTGGCCAAGAGAACGCAACAGGAGCAGGAGTACAGGGAGAAGATAATGAGTTTAGTTTGAGAAATGGAACATTTCAGTTTCTGGGGTATAACTAAGTAGAGATGCCCAGCAGGCAGTTATAGAGAGTGCAGAGCTCAGGGAGGGCTCTTGGCTCACACAGACATGCACATACTCACCTGAGCAGAATGCTACTGACATTTCTTTTAATCCTACTGCTAGAGATAAGGTAAACCTGTCACAACCTTGAGACAAAGCTGTAGTCTATGCTTTCCTCCAGCCAGAGGCTAAAGGGAGCATCTCCATTTCCACATTTGGAAAATAGGGATTATTGTAAGGATTGAATGAGCTAAGGCCGTGGTCGGCAAACTGCAGCTCACGAGCCACATGCGGCTTTTTGGCCCCTTGAGTGTGGCTCTTCCACAAAATACCACGGCCTGGGCAAGTCTATTTTGAAGAAGTGGTGTTAGAAGAAGTTTAAGTTTAAAAAATTTGGCTCTCAAAAGAAATTTCAATCGTTGTACTGTTGATATTTGGCTCTGTTGACTAATGAGTTTGCCGACCACTGAGCTAAGGTAAAGTGTTTTGTCAGTACCAGGCACAGTGTTACTTTATGATCTAAATCTCTCATGATGTGGCAGGAAAACTATAGGATTACAGTTACAAACCCAGCTCATCTACTACTTACCATTTGCATGACCTTGAACAGGAAACCTGGTCCTTCTAAGTCTTGGTTTGTTCCTCTTATAAATGGGAAGAGTTTTTATTTGCCATAACTGCCTCACAAAATAAAATGTGACCATTCACTTAAAAAGTTTGTAAACTTGAAGTTGATTTAGAAATATTATGTATGATTTATCAAAGGAAGATTGAGCTAGAAGAACTCTGAATTTCTTCAAGATACTGTGGTTCTAGGTATGCATCTATCTTTTTAACACCCTTCACTCCAAAGAAAGATATTCTTCTCTGCCCTCATTTAGCAAGAAATTCCTCACTTTCCACCTTTCTACGTACCAGACATGCTTTCATCACCACCCATTTCCTTGATCCCATCTTCAAATGAGATTTTAAAAGACATTTTTGAAACTCCCCAGCTGGTAGAACTACCAGAGAATCAAAGCACATTTGTTCTCTCTTCTACACATTCCCCATGTAGCCAACCAATCAAACTCACACTGGTAATCTGAATTAATAGGAAATGGGACATTATTTAAAGGAGACAAGATAACCACAGCAGAGGAATAGGAGCAAAAAAGGTAATTCCACTTCTTACCCACAGAGTGCTGTGTTTACTCTGCACTGGAGATTCCCTCCAGAACATACCAATAATGAAAGGCCAGGCTAAGCCCTCCCTGCGCTCCACATCTGCACTTAGCCTGGCAGGCAGCTGCCAGGTTAGCCTTGTGGCCATCTACCCACCTCTGCATCTGTGTTTAGGTGTTAGGAGAATCATAGGATCATTGGGCTGGAACTGAGGGAAATGAAATATGATGTGTCTTTCTTCAGCCCAATTTTGAGCACAATACAAGAAGTCTTTTTATAGTCAGGGAACAGCAGGCATCTAGCTTCAACTTAATCCCATTCAAGACCAAGTATCCACCACTCTGTAAGAGGCTCATCCCACCAACTGGCAGAGTGAACCCATCGGTAAAAGGCTCTTCCCTATGATCAGGGGAAGCCCGCCTCCCACACCTCCACTCGTGGCTCTCAGAGCTGTCTATGGTGTTACACAGGATAAACCTCATTTTCTCCTCAGTCTTCTTTAAATGAGGTGGCCCTCATGCCCACAACATATCCTCATATGATGTATTTTGTTGCTTCAACATATTTCTAAATAAATACATCTACAAAAAAATACTTGAGCTCGCATTACTATCCAGCAAACCCCAAAGGGCCATTGTGGATTAACTCTCTAAAGTAAGACAATTGTACTGGATGTTGCCTCTCCTCCACAGAAGGGCCACATCTCTGTGTGGTAGTTTCTGAGCTCTAATAGGCTTAGAGGTGACCAATGAAATATTTCTACCACAGCTCTTCCAAGGAGGACAAGCATGACCACAATTTTTAGAGAAAGGTTTGAGGCATTTTCAACTTATCTCAAAGCAAGTGTGGCAGCAACTCCCCCTGCCTTTCCTAGTTCTGCTCGTGGCACCACTGTTCTCTCCATCAGCCTGGTCCTGGCGACAGGGCACAATTTCAAAGGCTCCTTCTCACTTCTCACATATCACATCCCCATCTCCCTATCTCTGCTCTTACAGTCCCGTACCCACTGCTCTTCATTTTGACGGCTTCCATCAATCTCTGTTCAAGTCCTTCTTGTGCTTAGAAACATTTAATGATTTCCAAGTTTCCTGAATTAAAATAATAGACCTCACTCTTCTTCAAAACCTAGCTCTATCCATATCTTGGTCAAGGTTCCATCAGGAAACCGGAGGCACACACACTAAAAGGTGCAACTACAGAGAGCTCAGTCAGGGACTACCTGTAGGGAAACAAGCAGAGTTTAAGAAACCAGCAAGGGCAGGGGAATCCTGCGGGAACCAAAAACCAATGGGAAGCCATTAACAGCCATTAGGCCCAAAGGAGCAAGGGTGAGTGAAAGTGTTACCAGATCCCTGTGAGAGCTGCAGTGAAGCAAGATGAGCATGTGACAGACATGTGTCACTAGAGGATTGTAAGACTGTAGCTCTGCCAGAACCTCAGCCAGCTTGGAGGGGTAGGGGGAGCAGGCTTGCAATGCCTTCTATTGGTCAACCTCAAGGCAAGGGAATCCCTGCAGTCGAACCATAGGAGACAAAGAGGCAAAGAATAGATAAAGTTAAAGCATAGGTGCGAGGGGAACCTGGAGAACAACCCCTACATCCCCTCACTAGCATCCTATCTTCAATGAAACACATGAGCTCACTATTTCCTAATTGCATACACAATTTCCTGATCTTGTGCCTTTGGTCACACCTCCTCCTCTCTTTCTGACACCCTTCCCCTGCAGGGGAGACTTGCTCAGGGTCTTTGAGAGTCACTGAGGGTCATGCATTTATGTAAGATATTCCTGCTGCATGCCTGGTACTCATAGGCATGCCTGTGGTGTCTGGTAGAATGAAGGACAAAGGAGGAGTGCAGCTACTGCAGGTAAAGCCCCAAAGTTGGGGCCCATCAACTAGGAAGATGCTCAGAGGAATCCCTACAGGCCCCCAATATACTCTGCTTGAAAGAGGAGAAGCGGGCACTGGACATGGAAACTCGGACCTGTGTGTGTGATAACATCTGTCATTGGTAGCCGGAAGACAAATCCTATGTCTCTGCAGCACCTCTCACACTCGGGTCAGGAGCTCAAGGCAGACCACTCTGGAAAGGGGGCTTAAGATCCTGGTCCCACTGAGCCAAGCCTTCTGCCCTGCTGCCAGGAGTCAGGGTCCTCTGAATTGATCAGTACAACAGTAAGGCCAGACCTGCACTTAACCATTCTGTTTTCAGAGTAAAGGTTTTCCTCCCCCGACAGTTCTTGCCTTTTGTCGAGGAAAAGAAAAGAAGGATCAACAGGAGCAAATTCCTTGTAGGCAGCAGATGCAGCCAGAGCACACACAGCATATTTGTCTGAAACCTGCTCCCACTGCACAGAGGCAGGAGGCCTCTTCCTCCAGCTCATCACAGCCACCCTGGGGCTGGAGCTTGGTTTCCAGCCTTCAGGGGGCCAGAGAAGCCACATTTCCTTCCAAGGATGGTAAGTGGGGCAAGGTGGGGGGCATCCAGGCTTCTAGATGGATGTGGAAAGCTGGCAAATGCTCCTGCTATCAGACAAAAGGCGGGAGGGCTCAGGAGGATGGCTCTCATTTATGTATTTAATGAACATCTGCACTTAGCCTGGCAGAGCAGTAAAGAGAGTGGACTCTAAAGCCAGACTGGATGGGTTCAAATTCTGTTTACACCATTAACCAGCTGTGTGACCATGGGCAATTTGGGTACTCTCCCCGTGTCCCTCTGCAGGGAGGCCTAAATCAATCCATGTTAAGTAATTAGCACAGTACCTGGCATACAGTAATAGGTCTCAAGAAAAATATCTCCATCTTCAAATTAGGATATTGGGGTGAAAGTTGGTTACATAATTTGCCCAAGGTCATTCATGGGAAGAGTAGCAATAAAACGTAAACCAAAAGATGCATTCATAATTACAGAAATGCTATGAAGAAAATTAAAAGCCTGCAGAGATGGAGCACAGGAGAGGGCACACTGGAAAGTGTGGTCAAGATGAGACTTGAAGCAACATAAGCAATCAGTCATACAGAGAGCAAAGTGGGTAGAATTCCAGGCAGAGGGGAGGGCACTGAGGAGATACTGAAGTTGGAGATAGATCAGAAACAGAAACAAGGCAGGGATGTTTGGAAAGAAAGGGGAGGTGGATGAGTCAGTAATGGAAGGCAGGATCCAAATGTGGCAAGACCTCATGGGTCATTATAAAGACTTCAGATCCAAATGCAATAGGAAGCTGCTAGAGGGTCTTAAAAGGAAGGACAATCTAATCTGAATGTTTCCATGGTGTGAGCCTTGAATGAAACATGGGGGAGTCTTAGAAAACAACTGTAATAGTGTTCATCAAGCTTATTATGGGCTAGGAATGTGCCTTGTGATGAGTACAGAATAAAGGCATCACTCATATCCCCACCCCAGATCCCAACTCTCTATCGTGACACAGATAAAAATGTTTTGTGTTTTTCCATCATCATCACTGCCTTTGTCCTCACTCTCAAATCACAGGTAAAGGTCAAAGTGGCCATGGGCTAGTCATGACTCCATCCAGGTTTCCAGGCATGGGTTCTCTACTCTGGGATCATAGCCGAGAGCTCAGTGATCCAGCCACAATGCATACACAAACATAAAAAAAAAAAAATCCTGAGCATAGAAAGCCCAGAAACAGATACAACTATTTCTCAAACTCCTTGTGTTGTATTGCCAATGATGAACCATAGCACCCATTGTCTGATTCTCTCAGGGTCTGGATGCTTGATACATTACTATAATCTGTTACCCATTCAGTCCTACACCAACAGTGATTGAAAAAACCTCCTATATTCGCTGTACTTAATGTTGGTGAAATATTAAAACAAATAAAATATCATATTTGCCCTCAAGGAGCTTAAGACTCCTTACTTTACAGACAAGTAAAAGGGAAATTATAATGCAATATGATTGGAGCCAGGATAAAGGGGAGAACAAGGAGCACTTACCCTGGGTACTTAGCCCAGGGGCAGGGCAGACTCTAGGGAGGGGAGGCAGGGAAGACAAAAGAGGGGTGAGGCAGCCCCAACAAGACTGGAGAGCACTTCAGGGGTACTCAGGGAACTGGAGGCACTTAGTGTGATTCAAGCTCAACACCAAGGAGCTGATAAGGGGACATGAGAAAGAACCTTTAGGAATTAGGACTTTTTCCCAATGCCATGGGAACCAATTAATGATTTTAAGGGAGTTTATGATGGCCTGTCTCACTTCAGAATAGCATTTTGCATGAAGAGCAAGGTAGGGGGAAGGGATGGAGGAAGAAAAGCCAGAGGCAAGTCTCTTGCAATAATTCAGAAAAGAAGGAGGGTATGAGCCAGGGCAAGGTGGAGAGAAAGAGGGCCAATCAGCAAGATAACAGCAGAGTACAATCAACTGGAGAAATCGCGACTACAGATGGTCCTTGAATTAGATTTTTCAACTTGACAATGGTGTGAAAGTGATATGCATTCATAAAAACTGTCTGTACTACAAATTTTGAATTTTGATCTTTACCTAAACTATTTTTTAAAGTTTATTAAAAAAAAAAAAACAGCCCGTTTCCCAACTGTTACTTAATTTCTTAGATTGGAGCCAAGACTATTTCCACTGCTCAATCACAGCCCTGGAGGCTTTTGAAAGTCTCAACAGATGTTCCTGCTTGATCACTGGGACCTTCCCGCCCCTTTTCCAATCTTCTTAAGAATTGTCAAGGGCAGCCCAGCCTGTGTGGCTCAGTGGTTAAGCGTCTATCTATGAACCAGGAGGTCACAGTTTGATTCCGATTCCCAGTCAGGGCACATGCCCAGGTTGCAGGCTAGATCCCCAGTGTGGGGAGTGCAGGAGACAGCCACTCTATGGTTCTCTCTCATCATTGATGTATCTATCTCTCTCTTATACTTTGAAATCAATAAAAATATGTTTTTTTAAAAAGAATGATCAAGGGCAAATAAAAAATAAATTCTTGTGTTTTCTCTGTAATAATTAGTAATTCGAATTGTGTGTATGATCTTTATGTGACATGTGTATTATGTGTGGTGATTTTTTTTTTTTTTACCTAAACTATTGATATGTGGTCGGATACTCTGTCGTGATGCTGGACAGGGGCAGCGAGCACAGCTCCCAGTCTGCACCCAATCAGGATGGTAAACAACAGACACTCGGCAGTATGCTGTGTTACCAACGTTTTTTGGATTTTGTGTTTTGTGTTTTCGCATCCTATCACGTCTACAAAATGCCCATGTGTGTGTCTCCTATTTCTGGTGAGCAGAAGGAGAAGACCATGATTCTTGAGATGAAATTCAAGATAATTGCCCAACTGTAGGCTAATGTAAGTGTTCTGAGCATGTTTAAGGTAGGTTAGGCTAAGCTATGATGTTTGGTAGGTTAGGTACATTAAATACATTTTCAACTTAGTATAACTTTAACTTGTGATGGGTTTATCAGACAAAACCTCATCGTAAGTTGAGGAGCATCTTTAACTAGATTTGGTGACAAGACAAAGAAAGGTTAACGTTTCCTCCCATATGAGGAACGAGGTCACGAAGGCCCTGTGTGCCAGCCGAGGGTGTCTGGGCTTAACATGGTAGGCAGTAGAAAGATACTGTTTTTGAGCAGAAAAGTGATATATCATAGCTATAACTTAATATAATTAATATGCCAATAATATGTAAAACAGGTTGGAGGAGAGACACTGAAGGGAAGAAATAAGTAAGAACTCTTATGATAGTCTACTAAGTGGGAAGAATTAAAAGCTTGAACTAAGGACATGCCTATGGACATGAAGGACTGGGGTATGGGGAACAAACTCAAGCAAGTTTCTTGAAGGGAATGCGATCAATATCAAGGGTTGAAGCATTAGCCTTGACAAGGAAATAGGGCTCTTTAGCCTCTGAGATGAGGCAAAGCAGAGGGTGATAGAGACCAGAGATAACTTTCACATAGAGAAAAGCAAAGCTGATTAATCCAAACCTGCCTCAAGCTTCTCTGTGGCATCATAGCCAGGAAGAGCCAGCTAGAGTGAGTGGCATACATTAAAAATAATGTTGAATGCCCTAGCCAGTGTGGCTCAGTTGGTTGGGCATCATCCCATGCACAGTAAGGTTGCTGGTTCTGTTCCCAGTAAGGGCACATACTCTGGTTGCAGACTCGATCCCTGATAGGGGGTGTGCAGGAGGCAGCCATTTGCTATTTCACTCTCACATTGATGTTTCTCTCTCTCTCCCTCTCCCTTCCTCTCTAAAATAAAATCAATAAAACATTCTGTTGAAGACCAATATTTAAAGACATAACGTTTTCAGAATTTACTGCTAAGTAAAAAACAACTTTTAAAAATGACATAGGGGCTATAATCCTATTTGGTAGACATGTGTGGGGATGTCGAAGCTCCACACCAGAATGTTAACAGTGGCCATCTCTCAGAAGGGGAATTCTAATAGACTTTTCTTTTCTTCTAGGTGCCTTTTTGTATTTTCTACAATGAACAAGCATGACTTTTGTAATCAGAAACCCAGCAGAGTTTAAAATATATTTGTTAAGCTTATATAGCACGGCTGTCTCCCAGAATTGAAGAGAGGGATCTGTTGTTAACTTCTTTTTTCCAGTACATTTATGGTTCTTGAGATTCAAAGCAACTTCAATGCTTCTAATGGAAAAAAACTGTGGGTTCCATACATGGTCCCCGTATCACCTAGGAGGACCCTCACTCCTAAAAGACAGCACTGTTCTTCTTTCTCGCCCAAACCTCAACCCCAAAAGCTCTAGTTCTAACAACAAATTGCCTCTCTCATCTTCCTGTTCCCAAATTCTCTCTTTCTCAAATTATTAAAAATGGTATTCAGTTCCAAATACTGATGGAAGCCACAGACGGAATACAATAAAAGGACTCAAATTTCTTTGAAGGGGAAGAGAGGGCCAGGAGAAGATGAGCCTGCCAATCAGAACCTGCCACGTTATATATCGCCACAACGGCCAGCTGTGTTTACAGCTGCCTCTTAAATATTCCATAAAACCACTGTGCCTCGGACCCCAGTTGCAAGTAGTTGTTTTCAGAGAAATTCCAAAGGAATAAGGGCTCAGGCTTTTCAGCAGGATGAATTCTACCTGTTGGTGGTGGAGGATAATGATGCAGAAATAAGGATGGATTTTAAAAAGTGGAAATCCCTTTTTTAATGGAAGTTCCCCCATTCTGAAATTTTCCCCAGGAGCTTGTGGGTGCTAGGAGTGGGAGCTCCTAGAGTTTGTCCACAGCCCTGTGAGTGGCTAACAGTAGCAACAAGTCCTGTTCCTTTTATTCTTGCAGATAGCCTCAGAGGCTGGTTCAGAGAAAGTGTGATTGATATCTTTTTATACTGCCCACTCCTCAAGAGCAGAAACACTGTCTGTCCTATGTCTCATCCACAGCCTCACCCTGAATTTTCTGAGTTAATGAAGTAAGAGAAAAGTTAAACCAGGTGCCAAAGGTCACCTGGTTATTTATTTTTATGATTGTACTTATTATTCTTTATTTTATTGATTATTAGATATTTATTCTATTTATGAGGCATCTCAGGGCCCAGGGATTCAGTCCAGGTGCTATTCTGGGTGCTGGGGAAACAGAGCCCTGCCTCAAGGGACTTAGTCAAGTTATGACAGAGCTGGGACTTGAACCCAGGATCGCTAATGCTGGGCTAGTACATTTCCTCCTCTAACACATTGAGTTTCATCTCCTTACTTATGAAAAAATCCTTTTAATTGTACCAAAAGTTTTTAAACACCTTACAAAAAAAATTAATTACAAATACAATTATTTCTAACTCCAAGCATACAGCACGAAAAGAACATCCCTAAATTCTAGAGGAACATTACCTGGAGCCTCTAAAAACAAATAAGCTGCTCATTTGTTACATCTGCGAAACCTTTAAATACTACTAAATATGCCTTGGGTTTATAATAGCTTTGTTATTATACCATAAAACACTCAAAGAGTTTCTACCAATGGTATCCTATTTCTTCTCACAATATTGCTAAGACTTTTAACAGAAGATTCTATAAGGAAAAAAAAAGATAAGAATTTGAAATTAAATGATTAATTATAATATTAGACTACATACTAGTTGCCTGATTTCCTGTCTATATATGGCTATTTGGTTCCATGACTTTTAAGAGGAACTTCCTAAAACAAGTATTGACACAATCACAGAAAGCTAGTGCCCAAAAGGACTACCGGTGTCATTTAGGACAGCCTCATGCATTTACAGCTGAGAAAACTGAGGCCATTCAGCCAAGTCACCATCCCCAGTTTCCAAATGGCTGCTCAATATCACATCCACCATTAAATTTCAGCCCATACTTGGTTGCTAGAAGTCAGGTCACAGGAGAAAGCCTTTAGGTAACATAGAATGAAAGGGTTGTTGAAGGTTTATGAAAATCTGGGCAGAAGGAATAAGGATGTGAGTAGGCAAAAAGAGCACAATGATTTGGGGACTGTATTCCGCTGATACTTTCAACATCAAAAACCAACAGGAGGTCCACTTGCTGGACTAACAGTAGCATGGCTGCTAGGCTACCCTCCTAGCTGACTGGAGTCCAGATAACAAAGACCCTGGGCCAGAGGAAAGCTTGCACTCTCCGAGGAGAATGTGGTGTAGCTAGGAAGGGAACTAGGTTTTAAAAGATAACGAGCATAAAATGAGATGTCTGACATGTTTCATTTTCCAGCTTTGTGTTTTTTCCAATTCAAGTCAGCCCAGGGCCACCACCTTGCACTAATCTTGGCCTCCTTTCACAAGTGCAGCACAGTGGCCCTAACAAATATGGCCAAGGTCACGGTAACTTGGAGAGGATCCTCTGTCTCCAATGTGAAATGGGGAGACCTTGGTCTGTAAAGAGTCAAAAGGAGAGAAGGAGGAGAGCCAGAAGGGCCAGAGTCACTGGCTGGGCAGACAGAAGGTCTCTGTGGCCACAGCCACTGGGGCTCAGATAATTGACCCTCATTTATCCATAGTAACAGCAAGAAAGGTAGCCCTGCTAATTTAAATCCACAGCTATAATCAAAAAACCCCATGTAGCTAAAAGTTGGCTTCCCTGTCCACCCAATCTTTTAAAAAGAGCTGCTGCTAATAAGGAGCAAAACTGAGTGGCTTAAGTTTTATTTTCCTTTACATTTCCTTTCTGGTTGAGGTGTTAATGAGAACAGAAAGGCCCAAAGTGCATGGAGTGAGGAGATGAAAATGATCTGAAAAATATAAACTGTGCAGTCTACCTTCACATAAGGGAAGGCTGATTCTAACATTATGAGGTCATAGACATTTGCCCACAGTTCAAAGAGCTTCCTTCTAGATGACCATGAAAATTGTGATGCAAGTGAGGGGAAATGCTAAGTAACAAAGAAGACCTGGCCTGGGAATCAGGGGACCTGGGCTCTGGTCCTGATTCCATGACATCTCTGCTCCTTAGTTGCTTCAACTATAAAACAGCAAGTGTGATTTAAAGTTCTAAAATCTAGGACAGAAATTCCCAAAATATTGGGTTCTCTGTATAGAATGGTGATATGAATTCATATGATCCCTATTTCATAAATAAGTGTGTTGAGGCTTAGAGAATTTAGTGGACATGTCTAAAGTCATACATGTACCAACTGATGGAAATGGGACTTCAAACAGATCTATGTGAGTTCAGAGCCCATATTAATCTCTGTGCTACACTGCCACAACACTTCAAAATGTGTGTGCAAGTTCCTGGAACATAATAGAGTATCAATAAATATTAGTAATGCCTAGATTATCACCCAGTATGATGAAGTGTTTTAATATATGTTTATTGAATGGAAGAATAAATGAGTAAATAAACTATATGTCACATAAGGCTGTTACACTAAGATCCAATTACTGGGGGAATGTTGGGGCAGTTGCCTTTTCAAAGTCAGGAGCCAGAGGCGAGGAAGCTGTGTCTATCCAAGGACAAAAGTATGGAAAAGTCTCAACAAGGCACAGCAATCGGATTATAGCACAGAAGTGCCTATAATATACTTGAGGACTAAGAGTCTGACTTTAGTGAATCTTAAGAAGGAAAAAACAGACCAGGAAAGAAAGTATCTTAATTTAATTTTAATTTTCCTGCTCAGCTAATTCCAAGAAGGAAGAAAGAAGAGGGAGGGAGGGAGAGAAAGAGGGAGAAAGGGAAGGGAATTAAAATTCCAATGAGGAATTTCCCTATGTTAATACCACCTTTCTGGAGTTCTTTTAACTATATACAACCATATGCAAGGGAGCCACTCCAGAGCAGAGGTGACATTTAATGGTGAGTTGGTGGGCAGAGTATGTGCCTTCATGCACCATCCACAGCAGACAGAAACAACAGCTGAACAGGACCCCACCAGAGATATGGTTATAAATTTCACCCCCCTCTCCCATCCCACAGCAATCCCAGGCTCCATGGCTAATGAGCAGGGTGAGGGGCTGACTATAGGAAAAGAAGCAGGCTTCTGGAAAGCAGGCATCTGTGCAAGCAGCAACCCCTCCTTTCTGTTCCACCCAGCCTCAACCCTTCCTGTCCTCCCCTGCTTCTATTGCTGAAGACCTGGGTTACTGGGCGCTAAATGGCCCTGTCTCAGCCCTCACAACTCCCACAGCCACCGCACAGTATCAGATTCCTAGAGGTGAATTCTATCTACTTCACCAACAGAACCAGCAAATGGTTTGAAAAACAAGAGAAAGGAGAAAATAACATTAGAAGTAAATAAATCACTGGAGCATGAAAGGAACCTTCTCAAAACAGACAGACAAAATGGCAAAGGGAGGCAAGGGAATGGAGAACAATGTATCCTCCAAGGAACAGAAGAAGAAACAAAATGTGTGACTGAGCCCAAGGAATGCCTTGTTCCAAACTGTTCATCAGTGTTAGATACAACATCAGCACCTGCTAGGAAGGAAGGAAGGAAGAATCAGCTATAATTATGTCTGACATGGGTCTCCAAGAGGAGTGTCAAGACTCAGGTTAGCAGCTCAATGTGATAATAACCCAAGATTACCAGAAATTCTGCAATGTCTGAAGAACCGGGTGGGAGGGGGAGTGGGGGTGGGGGGGTTTGGAAGACTGGAAGTGGCAATTAGAAATACTTGCCATGGTAATTGCATTGTGAATAGCAGGCATCCACCTCTCAGCAGCCAGTGTAGGTTTTCTTCTGCCTGACTTTAGAAAAACATCTTCCAAGCAGGTAGAGCAGTGGAAGAATACATCAAATTTTCAGAAATAACACAGTGTGAAAAAAGGTCTGAATAATGGTGCGCTGGATAATAAAAACTCTCGAAATCCGTAAAGCTGAGAACAGTATTACTCGGTCAACCATTGAAGCTGCCTTAAGCCAACTAGCAGCCCCCTGATCTTCTCCCTTGTAACTGTGACTTGAGTCCATGCCAACACACTGCCCCCTGCCAAGACTAACATTGCTTTCCAAGGACAAAGAGTCGAGGCTGAATGACAATATTCTTCAATCACTCAGTCAAAAATGGGCACATGGAAAACTGAGGATGGTCAACCAAATCCTACTGGATGCCAACCTTGCAGGAATTCATAGCTGTCCACTTATGGCTCCAACCAGAGGGACAGTGCTTCTCTTCTGTGCTCTTTGGGAAACCATAAAGACATCAAGAAACTCAGATACTCTCATCTGAGTCTCCATCACTGACTTCAAGACCGAGTCCTGTCGCAGCTCTAATGCTGAGTGCTGCAGCAAACTATCAACCGTGGAGCTCAGCTAGCATTCTAAAAGGCAACTTTAATCCTGTCAATCCCAGGCTTAAAATCAGTCCATGGTTTCCTGAGGCTTTTGTGGAAAACTGTAGTCTCCTTAGCATGACGTCCTTCAACCACAAGACCTTCCATGATCTGGCTTCTTTCCAAGTCTCATAACTCAGGACTAATACACTCACATTAATTTTCTGAACTGTGAAGAATTAATGACAGTTCTTCAGACACACCATGCTCTCCAAGCCTCCACACTTTTGTACAGGTTGTTCATTTTGAGAATCCCTTTCATCTGATTAATAAGGAGTCTTCAGGACTCAGCTCTGGAGTTGCCTCCATTCTGAAGCCTTCCTTAATGCCATCCCTCATCGACCCCTGACAAACCTGGTTTCAGCATCTCTTCTATGTGTTCGCACTGCATCTATGCATTCCTATGTACCAGATAGCTCACCCTATTGCCCTGACTTGTCCATTTCCCCCACTAGACTATCAGCAGCTTGAGGGCCAGGGCTTATCTTTCATTCCATTTTCCATGGACAATTATCACAAAGAGCTCTCATGACAGGCTCCAGTTTAGGAATCTATACATCAAGGAAGAAAGTTAAATCAGATAAAGAAGGGTGACTACTTAGTACTTTCAGAAAGGATTAAACCTCTTTAATAAGGTACTATATTAAATTCTAGGAACCAGAGGCTAAACTCTATTAGTCAGGTAGCACCTTCTCCATCAGGTAGCTATATTTTAACTGCATCTAAAGAGCTTTTGTAACTTGGACATTTATTAAGGATTTATTGAGAATTTGTAGAGAGAGGCAGTGGATGCTGATGTCCCTCTCCTGTGCGCCCTCTTTGAACAGTCAGAGGTGAACTGCAAGCTGGGAATAGCCTTGGGCCCTCCTCTACAGGCCCCACATGGTTGGGCTTTGTTGGGCTGAAATATAGTTTGTGTCTTGTCTTAAGCACTTAGCCAAATAATAATCTTTTAAGAACTGACTTCAGCTGATTTCTAGGAAGATGCTGTTCTCAGTTCTGCAAAATGCTGGCTGTGCCTCTTGAGCCCTACAGCACTAAATTTTCACATGAGCACCTCTCTGACCAGCAGATTCGCTAGGAAGGCTCCATACTCATCTGGGCAAGGGTAGCTTTAGAGTCTGTTGGGTATTAAGGGTCTTTTCCTGGTCTAATTCAAACTTATTTGGACCACGTTTGCATAAAGCCACATCATAGCCTGTGTAACAACAGTACACATCAAGGCAATTTGAGACTTGACATTGGTTGAATTACTTAATGCTGGATGATCTTGGCTAAGGCCAAAAGGGGACTGTGTGGGGCCAGTGACACCCACCACGCATGCCAGATACTAAGTTGCATGGGGAGAAAGTGTCCTACAAGGGAAGAAGGTTGGCCCTCTGCCCGTGGAGAGATACTGGAAGTAAGGAAATAGAGAGGATTCCAAGTGTCAGATTTCCAGTTGGGCTTTGCCTATTACAGGGGCACAAGCAGAAGTGAAGGAGCTGTTGTCACAGGAATATCTGTGATGCTCCAGGCACAGCAGTATCATGCCAGTGTACTGAGGACCAAGTACACCACCAATGCACTTTGTTAGCATAGTAATGTCAGGACAGTTTGCAGGTAAGAATTTCAGAAAACAGCACCCCAGTCAGGAAAGCAATGTCCCATGGAGGGTACCGGCAGCAGGATACCCTCCCTCAAGTATGTCATGGGTAAAAGATATCAGCAGGAGTCTGCACCAAGAGAACATGAAAGGCCCATTCTTGATCATTAATGAGACAACCCCGAGGAATGCCCAGGGATACCGGGATGGGGAATGAGGGTGGGCAAGACTACAAAGAGGCTGAGATCCTACAAATGCAGACAGGGCTAAAGTCTTACAGCTGCAAGTTAGCATTCATAAACCAGAAAAATTTTAACATTATTGTTAAAGCAACTTCAGTCATACCTTTCATGAATAAAATCATCAAAAGCATCTAGACCCACTTCTGCCTGAAATACTTATGTTATTATGTGTGAGGTTGAGGAGAGAGCATAGAATAGACCAGGTCTGATATGCAGACCATATACCCCAAAACCAGAACAGCTGCACCAAGTGCTTACAACTGTCCCCTCTGAATGGTGCCTGTGCTATTCTGTTCATTGTTTTTAATATCGTCCCTGGATGAGACACTAAGAAGTCTAAGATGACCCCGCCCTCTCCTCTGGTGATTTTCAAAGCCATTTTGGCTAGTCCAAAAGCCTGCAGGCTCAGTAACCTCCTCTTGTCCCCACCCTCCCTCTTACCTCCCATCCACACTGCACCAGAACTGGTACATCCTAAACCCGGTTCTCTTCGGTCCTCTCTCATGAAAAAACTCAACATCTGTGACTTGGTCATAACGCAGCTTATCTTTTGTAGCGTTTTGTAAGTTTTGCCCTTAGCATGGGTGCTGGTCCATGTGACAGTTGTTCTGTGAAGAGCGGGGAAGAGTGTTTTACAGTTCGGCTGCTGTGAAGCACAGATGTTGCAGACTGTGTTCTGGAGGGGTGGTAAAGGCTGCAAGAAAGGTGGGACAGCATTAATTATCTTCCTGCAGCTGTTCATTAGCCCACAGACACCGCATCTCGCCATCTTCAGGACTGACAGCCACACGATTCCAAAGCAAAACCAGAGATTAGAAGGAGGAGAGAGGAACTATCTGAAGGTTAAAAGGGAAAGCAACATGCAGAACAGCTTGAGAGGAGAGAGGAGAAGCCCTATCTCGGCTTCCCAGAGCCCCAGGTGATCTTGAGGACCCGAGGAGGTAACCTAAGGGCTCAGCCCTGTAGCACAGCAGTGAATCCCAGCAAAGGCAGCAAGTGAAGCTCCTTATCCAGTTGCTGGAAGACCAGCCATACAGGTTTAAGGGAACAGGGTGCAGGGGCATTTTCCTTTTTAAATGTTAGCTTTCAAATGTCAATGAAAGATGCTGATTTGACAACCCTGTAAACTTAAATGCTGAACCAGTTCAGCATGAGTAGAAGCACCATTTCATAAGTGATCTGAAGAGAACGTATCAGACTCACTCTGTTTGACCTGAGGAGATCTCACCTAAGCTCCATGTCATTTTACTCCACACAAAGAAAATACAAACAATAGCCTGGAACACTGCTGGAACAATGTGGACACCAGCACCCAGGAGTGTCAGCCTGTCTGTCCTGTCGCCAAATGCCTGGTTCTGAGACAGCACAATTACGTCAATACCTTCATTCTCCACCGAGGCTGTTCCTTTTGGTTCCAAGGCCTCTTCCAAGCAAGTGCCTTTCTAGCTTCACAAATGACTTCCAACCTGCATCCCTTCATAAAACCTTGAAGATGGAAAGATGGATACCTCTTCTTCTCTAACCCTATGCTCTTGTTCCTCTTGTGCCCCAATTAAAAAGGAACCACGAGGATAATCTGGTATGTAGTACGGATTATGAATCTCCATCTGAGCAAACCTGGTGACCTTCAAGTGAAGCATGACCTGTGCTCCCTGGTCATGGCTTGTAGGCAACTACAGCCAGATGTGGGTGAATGGCGCCCTTTTCTGACATCTCATGGGAATTTCCACAGGGTAGGATACGGCCCCAACCTGTCAGGCCTCCTGCTGGTTCCCAGGACTGGAGATTGTCCACTGGGTAACATGTGCTGGTTCCCCTGGGAACGGGAAGCAGGGAGCAGGACTCTGTCCTGCCTGCCTCCTCGCTGAGACTGTCACATCACAGATAGCCAAGTGGGTGTCTACCTGCCACATCCTGCCCACAGACACCAGTCAAGGACAGTGTTTCCCAGCTGTTTCTGTGATGGATGACCATGTGTGTGGTCTTGGTCTAAGTGCCACCACATGCCCTAGAATGACACAGACAGAACCCAGAACCAGGGGAAGACCTAGATGCCATCCTGCCCATTTGAGAGAAACTACTTTCATTTTAAAGATTTCAAGGCAAAGGCTCATTGTTTCTCTGTCATCAAGTCACCATTTGGATTTCTCTTAAAAAGCTCTTCCTAGTGTCCAACCTAAACTCTGCTGAAGCTTTGAGTCATTTCTCTCAACCGAGCACATTCCCTGTCTCTACAAAGATTCAATGGCCTCATTCAGATGTAGGCAATCTGAGTTAAAGGCTGCTCTCCAGCAAATAAATATCATCAAGGACAATGGATTTAAGGACAGGGTCAGTCACTCAACCACTTTTCTGGACCCAAGTCCCTCATCAAATGGAGAAGACCGGCTCTTTCATTCGCCCCTAAATGGCAACTCAGAGCTCTCCATTTTTAAGTGGTTTTCTTCTGTCTCAGTAGTTCCACCAGGGGTAGTTTGCTATTTTTATACTATTTATATGGGTGTGATCCTTTTGTGATGATTAGCTGTGATTAATCCTCGCAGCTATGCGAAAATCTGAGGAATGGCTTGTACCACAAGGAAAGAGAGCTGATGTCTGCTGGGAGGCTTCTTTGCGTTAAGCAGCTTTGTGAGTTCACTGTAATTGACAAAAGAGGGGGAGGTTATGCAATTAAAAAGGTGTTTATTATTTTTTAATTTATAGAAATTATGTATATAGCAGACAGATAATAAGGCATGCTTTCAGCTGGGTTTAATGAAGCGAGGTGGCACCTCTGCTGGGCCCCGTGCCCTGCCGGGAGGCTTCACCAGCTCCTTCCTGGCTCTTATATGTCCTCAGACTGAAGTCACCCGCCGCCAGTCAGAGGAAAGAGAAATGTAGAGAAACGTGGACACTGGTACAGTCCTAGAAATATGATCACAGCATGGACTCACTGGCCTGCTTAAAACAGCGCCACCTAAATCCTCACATCCCATTTCTGAAAATAGGGACAGGGAGAAGCTGATTCTTCCTACGAAGAATGGCCACTTCCCCAGATGCTGGCAGCCAGGCAGGCAGGACTCAGCCCTCAAGTTTAAAGGGTTAAAAAGGAGATTTACAGGATCATATTTCTTTCCCTGAAACATCAAGCAGTTCATATGTACACATTTCTCTCCACTAAGACCTAATTTTCCACCATTTCCCTTGATTTGCAGCTCCCTTTTCCCCATTTTCTTGATTTAATGCCCAATTATTTTTTGTCCCATTGCCAGTAAAACAAAATATTGCATAACTGCTTCTAGTGAGGTTTTTGGATACTGCTTTAAACACAAGACTTACACACCTGCTATTGCAAAATTTAGCAAAATCTGGTGCACACTTAGATGTGATTCTGCATTTTTCTCTACTAGCTGCCCCAAGCTTGACTTTGAAAAGTATATGCCATACCTAAGTAAATGCCCTGCATTTCCCACTCTCTAAGCTTCCACTCAGTAGCCATGATGTCTCCTGAGAGCTGTGACGTTGAAAGTCCATTTCTCCCACTTCTCCAACCTTCTTTCCCTCCCTTCGCCATGAAGGGACATACATGGACAGAGAACTAGCTGGCTGGTCAGGAGATTGGAGTCAAGTTTTAGCCTGCTATCAACTGACTAGCAGCTTTGGCTGACTCACCCCACTAATTCGGTCCTTAGTTATCTCAGGTACAGAACAAGGGTTTGAATAAAATCACTTTTAACTTTCTTAGAGCTCCAAAAACTCTAGATTACCTTCTGTGTCCTAGAAACAGAAATTAAACACCCAGACTAATGGGTCTGGTTTTGGTATTTGAGGGAGAAAGTAAAACATCAAGAGGCAAGGCTTCTCGCTTCTCAACTATTGAAATCCCTTTTCCCTGCATAAACCTCTTTTTGGCGTAATTTTCACTTGCATAGATACAAGGACCGTAGGGCAGAAAGGAATCTTACAGAAGCTGTCTCCCATTTGTTTGACAGCTGCACCTCTCTTCCTGCTCATCTGTTTTATGGCTTATTGCTCTGTTCCCAATAAAATAAAAGTAAAGTCAACCTTGTATTGAGAAATATATGTGAACTTCATGAAAGCTGTAAAAACACTGGAAACACCCCCAAGTATCCAAAAACCATTATTGCCAAACCCACTCTGGAAATGTCCCAGGACGTGGCCGCTCAATTCCAGGTCTGCTATCAAGAAGGGGCTGCTTATTATTCAAGAAAAAACTCCTCTGAGTCTGCCATCAGGTCTTGCCATCATTGACATCAGACACCTGTCTGATTTCTACCACCCAGAGAGGGCACAGCTGGCCCTAACCAGGTTACCAACCAAGCATCTAGGGCTGAGATTGGGTATACAGAGGACACTTCCTATTACAGACAAGATTTGAGGGGCCACCAAGACAAAGCCTTCAAAAAGATGAGATTCAAACACAGTCCAGTGACCAATGGGACCAGAGGCAAAAAAGCAAAACTCAGAAGTGTAGATCTGGATAGAGAAAGCTGAAAGGGAAATTCTATTGGACTAGGTAAGAAGGGATTGTCACCATCACCAAGGCAAGAGAGAAGCCTGGACAAATTGTCAGGCCCAGGCTAGGAAGGGATCAGATCATGTTGCATGTCAATCAAATCAGCCTTTGCTGAGTGCCTAATTTTTCCCCCCATTGGGACCAAACATGCTCTCAAGTGCCTGGTAATTCCCAGTGATTGATATAAACCAGGATGGGGACAGACCATAGCCTGGCACCTGGCTGGGATAGGCTAGAATCAAGAAGAGGTATGAGAGACAGCAATATCCAGCAGCACAAGAAGGTGTGGTTGAGTTGAAGAACATAGTCCTGCCCTGTATGAGCTTATACTCCAGGAGAAAATAAGAATCACAGCAAAAGTTGTCATTTTCATCAATTCTAAAAATAACCCAGCATGAGAAAATCACCTTTACAAGAAGCAAGGAGAGTTGCTCACAACCCCCCTCTACAAGCAGGAAATGGGCATTTTCCTCTTTTCCCATCTTTTCTGGAACAATTTTTAAGAGAGTAAAGGGAAAGCTCCTCTTCTGTGGCTCCTTAGGTTTTACTATGTTGGGCACAGCTATAATACAGGGAAGCTGGTCTCATAATAGAAGGAAATTTATACATCCAAATGGACACGGTGGATGGTGTTTTAAAAGGCTAATAAACAACACTTCTTTCTTAATCACCTGGAGATTAAAACCAAATGAGAGAGATACACGGGAGTCATATAGACAGAATTCAAAATATCGCCAACACTGACTATGAGGTTTTAGATCTGTGGCCAAGAGGGCTTTCTACTACTTTATCTGCAAGGAAATCAGACTCACCCTTGCAGATCTCTCCAGGGCAGGCCTCTTAGTTCAGGACCCAGGGATCTACAGACTGGCAGATCGGAAGTAGAGCCCGGAAGGGGCTGAACCACCCATGTGCAGTCCTTCTCCCTCATTCACCATCAGATTCAGGTAGTCTTTGCCCCGTGGGAGAAATGGAGGAAGAGGGAAATGGCCAGTAGCGCTATTCTAGAGGACTTCCCTCCATATCAGTACATGAAATCCCAGGAAATGCCTTCTCTGCCCCGACAGCTGTCTCCTTCAAAATGGACTCCTTGGAACACAGTCTCTTTTTTGATGCCATAGTTAATTGTTCGGAACATTTTGGAGCTCCTCTCTAGGAATCCTATTCAGAACCTGTAGTTATTCTTTGAATACCTTCAGTTAGAGCCAAGTTTCATCTCTGAGCATGAAACAGTCGAAAGTCATTGCAGTAAAGTGGGTAGAAACCTTTTGGGTCAATAGGAGGGTGACAGTGGAGAGATAAATGAAGTTCACATGTAAGATGTATAAACTAATCCTGAAGTAGGATCAATGTTTTTGATAACGGCAGCATCCTGACCATGAGGGTGTGGAGACTGTGGTGATACTCTCTGAAGCTAAAAACTGGGGCTCAAGATCTGACGGCTGCTTAAGCCCCTTCCCGGTGTACGAGGCTGTCTTGCAAATATAACTGAGATGATGAAATACTAGGCTTTCTGACATATTTCAATTGTTTATGAATAGAACCAGGTACAATTTTGATGGAGAACATTTGTATCAAAAACTCTAAACACACAAGTGCATGTGTGACATACTTATAAGCTGACAACTTTGAAGAGGGTAAGTATTTATTTCACAAAATTCTGGTATATTTATGTAAGAAAGTCAGGCTTACTACTTTATAGTAAAATCTTAAATATGAACAATGGTGAGAAGATTCCACTGCTTGGTATTGATTGACCAGGAGCCTAAGAAGCGATACCAGCTCAGCTATTAATTAAAAAAATGATTGAGCTGCAAGTAAATAAATCACTTTTAACCCTATTTTAGTTTTAGAAGAGGCATTAATCACATTTTCTACTACATTTACATTTTCCATTGCTTTGCAATTAATTTTGTGAGATGTCCTCTTCTCCAAGGCTGGAAACAAGTAATAGGATTCCCAAGGTGGGTAAGAGAAGAAGGTGAGGCATGAAGAGGTAATGAGAAGTTATCAACCCAGGAGCCAAGAGCAGATTCAGTCGCCACACCTGAACACTCTGGCAGTCGGAGGAGCTTGCCCATTCCCATCGGAGAGAAAAGCCGTGCGAGGGGATCAGAAGAAGAGAGCAGATCATGGACAGGAAAAAGTGGGCAGAGCACAGTTTGTGACGATCAGAAAGAGTTTTTCCTTCTACCTCCTCATAACAGAGTAAGAAAGAAAGAAGGGATAAGGACATAAGGTAGTGGGAAGCCCAAATAAATGACACTTATTAAGAAATCAATAGAAATAGGGGATGTACTCCTATCAGTGGATACTGACATTTAGGAGTAGCTTCCATCCTGGCCTGGTGGTTCCCATTGCATTGTGCAGGACAGGAACACAGAGGCCCCCAGGCCACGTTACAGTAACACACTGCTTTTGTGTGACATCCCAGAATACCCCCATTGCAACTTCAGGCTGTTCCCCCCTCTGCTCAGAAGATATTTTAACTGCTGTCCGGAAGGCAGGAACAGCTGGGCTGTTAAAGTCAACAGGCTCCACTTCCCCACCAGCCAGATTGTGTCATAATTGGAAATGTGAAATACACCTTCCGCTGCTTAGACTTCTAAGGCTGGGTGAGGCCTGGTTGTGTTTCCTCCAAATCCAGGAAAGGGCCAGTCCCAGTCTTGAGTAAATGCTGCAGCCTTGTTGGGAGGAGGAGGGACCATGGCCGCTTCCAAGTCCCTATAAAACATATGGGCTCAGCAGCCCTTGTTGGAGGAGGGAAGTGTATAGGAGACAGGAGGATGCAAGAGAGGATAGGACCAAAAACACACTATCTTAACCATATTAGTCTTGCAGCAGAAATGCCCTCTCCAATTCCCTCCCCATGTCTGTGAAAATCTTCTGGTCCTTCAGGGTAGCTCAGATCCTACCTGTTCCAGCAGGCATCCCTGGCCACCTCACAATACCCTCACTTCTCCAAAGTTGAAGTCTCATATGCCTGCTGTCCTGGACACTTCCTAGAGCCCAAGGGGTCTTCCATGGGACTATGCCCTCCTACTCTAGGCTGCTTTTTCTTCCTTTCCTTTCAGTCCCCATCTCTTTTAACCCCTTCCTGCACTGCCCACTCCATCCTTCTCTCCCCCCAACCACTCAGAACTCATTCCCTCCTTCCAGGCATGATGCAGCCTCGAGTCCTCCTGGGTGTCTCATGAATTGCTCAGCCTCTGCTCTATGAGGTGAGTCAAGATGTGTCTACTCTGACTCCAATTCCAGCTGCTGGGCATGTATTTGGGACTCAGGGTCCATGTGGGGGAAGAAGGACGTTAGGGTCTACCATTCCTATTTGTAATTTGCTGTTTCCCCAAATATCAAAAAATACCGGGCACACCTCAAACTGCAAGGATTCGTTTCCTGACAAAACCCATCACCAGGTATCCTGAAGAGACACAAATTTCTCATGTTAACATAACTTTCAACTAATCAGAGCAGGTCCTCGAATAACGCCATGTCATTCAGTGTCATTTCAGTATAACATTGATGAGATGCTGCAGCAATATAACTCTTCTTTATGTCAACTAGCCTAGGGAAAAACTGATTTGGTTATACATTGTTTTGCAGCAGTTCGATAACCTATTGATGATATTAAGTAAGGATCTACTGTACTCTACCAAAAGCTTTTGTCCCCTCCAACCTTCCTGCACAGTGAGAGACAAGTTTCTTTTCCTCAATTTCTGGGGTTCTCTTAGGCTTGTGTGGGTGGTAGACATGAAGACAGTAAAAGATCTTACTTCCCAACAATTGGGGATTTTTTCTCCCCAATTACAATGCAAATTCCTTTTCATCCCCCACAGGACCTAATATATTACCAGGTACATTTATTTCCTTCTGAGCTAGCTAAGAGTCAGAGGTGGGACTCCAACCCAGGTGTGGCAGACTCTAGACTTCCATGCTGCCTCTGCTCTATACCACGTGCCTTCCTCTGGAGCTCCATAGTTCTCCATAGCTGGGCTGACCAGAATGTCCTCCGGGAAGAGATTAAAATAGTAGTGGTTCTGGGGCATGAAGGGCAGGGGTGTTCAAAGCCGGCAGAGTTCCCCTGCCCCCTATCCTGCTGTGCATGGTTTTGTACCAAGTTCCCAGGCCTTCAGGTGAAGAAGTGGGTTCTATGGCTGTTTAACATCTGTGTTATCAGGAGCTCTATCCTAGCCTTTGTCCAGGAGTTTGTGCCCCAACCAAATCCTAGCCTGTGGCCAGAGAGAAACAGTGAGGAGGCCAATCCAGAAACCCTACTTCTCCATAATAATTTGGCTGAGTGTAAGAGCAGGAAGTATTAATAATTTGCATTCTTTTTTATTGATAGTAGTCATGCCACAGAATCAGTACAACTGGCCAGGGCCCCACCCGGCCTGAAATCTGATCGTATTTCAGCATTCCAACCCTTTCTTCCGGGGAACTCTTACACAGAACCCTGAGATGGAAATGCAGTGGAAGCGCCGGGCGAGGGGTCGTAGAGCCCCACCACCTGGTCCTCCTCCTTAGTCTTCTTCCCAATGCCTTCACTCCCCTAACCACCACCCCAGCCCCTGGGGCACCCTGGGTGAGGAGCAGGATGAGAACTAGGCAGCAGAGCAGTAGGGGCGCTGTTGGGGAGGGGCCAGGAAGGAATTGTTGAACAGCAAACGTGTTCTACACAAGCCCCTTGCAGGGAACTCCTTTCTTTTTAGAGAGAAAATAATGGGCCTGAAGGTCAGAATGAAGCCTGACATGGGACCTGTCAACATTTCTAGCATTCATAGTCTTCAAATACTGAAACACCAGGATTTTGAAGGATCTTTGACATTTTTTTCTCCATATGTCAACAAATTCTACTTTTGCTGAGTAAAGAATCTGGCTTTGCTTCTCCTGATGAAACACAAAAGAGGTGAAGTGAGAGAAGGTGAGGGGAAAGAAAAGGAGGACAAGGATTTGTAAGTGTCCTGATGGAGACGCAGAACTTAGAGAAGGAGGCGGAAGCAGAGGAGCTTGGAGAGTTATAGCCCTGCAACTCCTCTCGCATGGAACTGTTCAGTCAGGTCCTTCATTTACTGAGGATCTGAGAGGTGAATGGTGTTAGGTTAGGTTAGATCATAAAGCCAAGTTTTTAAAAGCTGATTAAAACTGGAGTTCACAGTTTCTGGTGCCTGGTTTTCACGTGGGAAGACATGTTTTTAAAGAAGAATGGCAGCTCTCACGGAGTAAGAAAAGGAGCCCATAAACATGAATTAATCCTACCTAATAAAATGGTAATATGTAAATTACCATCACTCCGCTACGCCCACCATTGGGCCAGAGGGAGGCGCAGGGGGCGGGACTCGGGGTGGCCGGGGTAGCCGATTGGGCTGGCAGGACGCTGAGCTCGCATCGCCAGTGGCGGTGCGAGCTCAGCGTCTGCACCATGGCTGTGCTGCGGAACAGAAGGGGCCTCTGGGGCAGTGAGCTCACGTCCCACCGCAGACCATCAAAAGCAGGGGAGCTGGGTGCCTGTCTGCTCCGGCACCAGGCCTTTCAGAAGACTCCGCCATGCCGGAGGCTTCTGAAAGGCCTGGTGCACCAGCGGACAGGCACCCAGCTCCACCGCAATCGAAAACGAAAGTGTATAGGGGACCCTACACGTGCATGATTCAATCATGCACTGGGCCTCTAGTCAATTATAAGCATTTATTATCCCTACTTTGTGCATTCACTACCACAGGTGCTGGGGAATGGAGATGAAGTAGATACAACCCATGCCCTCAAGGCATCCACAGCCAGTGGGTGAGACAGACATAGAGCAACAACAGCAACACAACCTAGTAAGTGTCTCGACTGTGCTCAGTGTTGGTTGCTACAGGGGTGTCAGCTGGAACAGATACTTAATTTATGGATCTCAATGTAAAATAAAAATGTAGGGTCCCTTAATTTAAAAGAAATTGTTGAAATTTTAAGACAGACAGAAGAGCATTAAACTAAATGCAGGGACCTTCTAAGCATGGGGCCCTGTGTGCCTGCACTGGTCAGACGTCCATGAAGCCTTAGGGGTCAGGTACCACTTCATAGAGGAGGTTCCACTAAAGCCAAGTCTGAAAAGATAAAGAAATTACCAGCAGAGAAAAGAGGAAGAGCGTTCCAGAAAAAGTTAACAGCATAGCTAAAGGCACAGATAGGTGGAAGCACGTATTATTTTTAAGAAACTGAAACAAGTTCAGTTTCGCCAGAATATGAAATATAGGTGGGAGAGTAATGAGAAATCAAGCTGGCAAGGAAGCAGACTCCAAGCGTCAAGATTTCCCTAAACCATACAAGGCTGGGGATATGATCTAATAGGTGATTTAGAAGAAAACATCTAGGCAACAGGAGAAACATGGATGGGAGGTAGTGAACCGGCGTTAGGAGGTCAGTACAATAATCCAGGTAGGAAGCAAAGAGGAAATACCCAGAGGACATCAAATATTGAAGAAAGAGTTCCTGGCTGGAGATAGAGATGTAGGGCTCATCCATGCACACGGAGAGCTGAAGTCTTGAGTGTTAGATAATATGTGCTTCCACCTATCTGTGCCTTTAGCTATGCTGTTCCCTGAGAATGAATGTAGGCACCAAACACAAAGATGCAGGTGGAGCAAAGGGACTTCAAAGGATGGATGTTACAGGTAAGAGCATAATCAAAACAGCAATTCACATTATTCAAGAGACAAAAGAGTTTCAGGGAGGAGGAAATGGCCCATTTGTAGAATAATCCAAGAGAAGACAAGGATTATAGTATTTGAGATAACTGATGATTTAAATCCAAAGGTGTAGACTAGTCAGTGGTGGGCAATGGCAGCTAGAAGAGCTCAAGGAGAATAGAAGGCTCTGGCTCTGCATAGCCACCTGCTCCGCCCCAGGTCTGCGGGGGGTAGGGGGGGGTACTACAGCAGCCTGAATCACTGATTTCCCCTAGACCTAGAGCCAAAAGCTCCTCCTCCCAGGTGCTCCCTCATGACTTCCATGTGCCTCTGCAAAAGTTGTTGAGGCCATACCTGACCTTGAGGAAGATAGTGGGATGTGCATCTGTCCCATGGTCAGCCTGCCTCGTCCTCACAGACACTAACTAGTCACTAACCCCATGGCCAGCCATGCTCTGGCTCTGCAGCTGTCCACACTGTTTACACTGAGGTTACTCCTCTGCCACGAACCTTAAAACACTCATGAGGGCCCAAGCAGAAAGACCTCCTCCACCCTGCTTGTTACAATTTAACAGACTTATATTTTCCTTACTCTCCCAGCATAACAAATAGCTCATCTTTGATACAAGATTCCCATAAGTATCTGCTCAGGTATCAATGAGCAAGGTCCATACAGCATCACAGGTAAAACCCCCTTGCTCTACTAGCCCTCAGGCAGTAGACTGAGCCCTTCTGAGCCTAGGCACATGGCCTAGGAGATCAATGGTCCAACACAGAGCTTCCTTTCATTGGAAATAAAAAGTTCCTACTGTGAGTCAGATATTTCACACCTATTACCTCATTTCCTTCAATGATCTGAGAAGGAAAGGAGTATTGTCCTATTTCCCAGAAAAGGTAAATCAGAGCAGCCAATGGTTTTACTATGGTGCAAGGTGTGTTCAGGTCCTCCCCCCTGTGTCTGGATGTAAAGAGGCCTTTCCACGATCTTTTCTACTTTCCAGTATCTCAATCGATGATAGCCTTCTGGCCTTGCCTCTCCCCAAGGATAGCAGAGTAAGAATAATCAACAAATGGGACCCTCTCTCATTCTTGGCTTCATATCACTGGCTACCAGATTGTGACGGGGGTGGGGGGGTGTAAACAGGCCAAATTGGCCTTGCTCCAAGCCTCCAAAAGAGTGTCTCTCCTGACTCTGAAAGAGCCAGAGAGTGAGTGTGGCCTCACTCCAAGGAAAGCTTTGAAAGCTTCCTGCAATTCTCAGAGTGCATGCGCACACACACCCTGCCCCCCCCCCACACACACACACACACACTCGCACACACACACACACATGCACGCACCAAGCTCCTTCTTACTTTAGTAAAACCCATTTCCCCTGCACAGAGATAAACCACCAATGGGATCCACATCACATTTGAAAATGCAAGCCAGTCATCCACACCAGTTCTGGCTTATTTACAGCTGGCGTTGCTTCTGATTTGGCTTCCATCCATTCTAACTGACTGACGCCCACGCCATATCTGTTGGCTAAATATTTTTTATATTTGCCTTGAGTCAGGAGACAATGAGGCCCAGACAGGTTAAGTAATATGCTCATGGACCCTCCGCTGTTAAGTGGCAGAGCCAGCATTTATAACCAGCTCTAACTCCATAGCCCAAGGCTTTTAATCCCTAGTCCCCAAGCTGCATACATCATGACTCTCTTCCTTCTGAATGCCTCTTAGGTTTCCATGTAGACAGACTCCTAGTGGTCTACCCCAACATGCTTGGGGTCCCATGACAGGAATTCAAAGTTGTCCCTTTTGGGAATTTGGCTACACATAATAAGGGAAGAACTCTATGGAAAGGCAAATGGTGAATCCCATTTTTTTCAAATCTCATGAATTTCAGATGAGCCATCTAATTGGGTGAGTGAGCCAAGGCTTTTTTATCCTCTGAACTAGAGTACTAGTTCCTGGGAATGCCCATAAATCAACATGCTTTCAGTTTTCAGGCCTTTACTTATATGCTTTTAAAATCCTCAGTTTGTTGGCAGGTGACCCTCAAGAGTTTAGGGCAGTGGACCAGCCTAAACACTACCCAGAAAAGAGGAGATACAGAGCTGAAACAGATGCAGATAACTACCCTGTTCTCCTGTGAAATAATGTCCAGGAAGTAATAAACAAGTCACAGTCGTTACAGCAGCATTAACCTACCAGCATCGACAGGACAGGGGGGATGGGAACAGTGGTACTTTGCTTCCCACACTTTCCTGCTTCCCTAGTGCACTAGGGCAGTGGCTCTCGGAGTGTGGTCCGCAGACCTAGAAACTATGAGAAATCCAAACGCTCCAGCCCTGCCCCGTAAGTGCTAAATCAATGCTCTCACTGGCCCACCCTCTGATTCTGATTAGAGGTCTGCAAAGATTCAAAACTGTGAGAATCTGTCCCTTTGACTAAGAGAAAGTAGGAACCGTACGCCCTTGAGGAGAGGCGCGGCTAAAAAGGTGATGTGGGAAAAAATTTCAGAGTCAAGTGGACATGGATCTGTATCCCAGCTCAGCCACTTACTAACTGTGTGACCTTGAGCACATCACTTAACATTTCTAAGAATTTGTTTCATCATTTTTTAAATGGAAATCATAGGCCCGGCTAGCATGATTCAGTGGTGACCTATGCACCAGGAGACTACGGTTCAATTCCTGGTCAGGGTACATGCCAAGGGTTACAGGCTCAATCCCCTGTAGGTGGCATGCAGGAGGCAGCTGGTCAATGATTCTCTCTCATCATTGATGTTTCACTCTCTCCCCACTCCCTTCCTCTCTGAAATCAATAAAAATATATTTTAAACAAATAAAAGTTTTAAAAAAGGAAATCATAAAAACCTAGCATAGTTCCTTAGCATACAAAGGTGTTAAATAACAAGTAACTATTATAAGGATGCTTCATGTCAATCAGTAGCTGAGCACAACAGGCAACAGTCAATGAGCACCTTTCTCTCCTGTAGGTAAACAGGGAGCATCCATACAAGGGGAGTGATAGCCTCCCTGGAGGGGTGGGCAGGTGCCTCCACCCGAACTGGAAAACCAGGTGGGGGGAGGTTCAAACCTCAAGAAGGGCTCTGTGTGTGCTCAGTAAGAATAATGACATCGTAGAGATCTCATTAGCACAGTTGGGGAGCAACAGATACTAAGGCCCGAGCCAGATCTTCAGGGACAGAATGTCACCAAGGAAAAGCTGCCTTGCTCCTTCACACCAATACTCCACTGAAAGTCATTCCTTGGAGGAACTTCAAGTGATGCACTGGAGTGCAATGCAAAACTAATCAAGAACTGTAAGTGCAAGCCTATTGTCATCACAGAGCAGTGCAGGTCTTTAAAACCAAACAATGCCCAGCTCACATCTTCCTGGGAGAGAAGAGATGGAGGAGAGGACAGGAAGCAAGAGAATCAGGGACGGAGTGGACACCTGACACAAGGTCAGAAGGAAGGAGATGAGTGAGTGTAATTAAAGTAGAGCTTCTCAACTTTAATGTATGTATAATTCTCTCATGAAGATGCAGATTATGATTCAGCAAATCCAGGAAGGAGCCTGAGACTCTGCATTTCTACAGGCTCCTAGCAGATGCTGCTGCAGCCCTTTCGGATGATAATACAAATGTTTAACACAGGGCTTATAAGTCTGGATTCCAATCCTGGTTTTGACCCAGCTTGTGTGACACAGGGACCTTGAAGAAGTCACTTAACCTCCCTGATCCTGTTTCCTCACGAGCCAAATAGGAAAGTTAAAGTCGACCTCACAGAATTCTAAGAAATCCACAAGATGATGTACACTAGAGGTTAGCATAGTGCCTGACACCTGGTAATCCCTTAAAAGGTGATGGCTGTGATGACCATCATCTACAATGCCACCAACACAAAGGGAGTGAGGGCTGAATACTCCTTTGCTGGACATGGACAGGACTCAGGACTTGGTGGTGCTTTGATCTGGTTGCTAGGATATATGCCTGCTGGATCCCTATCTCCCCTGGTTCCTCTGCCTTTCTCTGCCCTCCACCCTGAAACAAACAAACAAAAAAACAACAAGATTATGTTTGATAAACTGGAGGAGGAGGAAAATTCATAAACTTCCAATTTAATAATTTCTGTCCCCTCACCTAGAAACATGTCCTAACACTTGCCTAATACAATGTATTGCCTAATAAAATAAACAATAGATTATAAAATAGTCTGTAGGAAAAAAAATACTTGTACACTAAATGAAGTGTTACTGTCACAATCATCACCATGTTTCTCTGTGTGTGGTATCCCTGGTGTGTGATATCCCAGAGTCTGCAATCAGTCCTCATTTAGTCAACATTGCAAGACTCTAAGCACTTCAAAATGAGCCCTAATTTTAGCCCAGAGTTTACTGAATCCACATTCCCATTATTGTATATATATTCATGCCTACAGTCAAGCAAAATAATATTTTTAAATAATCCATGTATTTTTCATTCCTGGTCATTTGGTATATTATGTTGCCCACCAGCCCTCTACCCTCAGAGTCTGAGTTATCCATGGCTTTTGGGTGTGGTGCAGTGGGAGAAAGAACAAGAAATTACATTTTCTGAGAAGAATGCTTTAATATTCAAGTTCAACATTTTAAAATCAGAAAAAAGTTAATAACCTTGAGAGCTCTGGTTTTCCAGTGCAAGAACCAGGCACTTGAGAAAATACAAGAGTTTGTAAACTCCCTAGAGTAGGCAGGATGAAAGATATGAAGTGGGAACAGGTAACCTCTACTGGAGAAGGAAAATCACAGAGAGGTACCTGTAGGTGAATGCCCTGAGAGGACCCAGCCTGTCCCTTCCAGGGCACCTCTCTAGGTGGCTGCTTCCAGAACTACAAGTGGAAAGAAAGGGCCCCGATCAGGTGGAAGTATCATTCCTTCACCCCTTACCCCTCCCTGCCATACACACACACAAATTTCAACCCTGGAAATTCCAGAGGATCATTGTGTCTAGCAAGAACTCAGTCAAGATGTAAGTTGGTTAGGCAGTAGGCAGGGTCACTTGGATAGAATCAGGAGGACAGACCACCCATTACACCAGCTACAGATAATCTGGCAGCCAATGCAGTGAGAACAGAGGGTAAAACCAACTACTCCACCTCAGAGGCCAGCCAAGACCAGGAAACAGAACATAACCAGACAAGATTCCACCCATCTGGAGATTAGACTTTGGGTGGGAAATACACAATAGAGTACACAGACGTCATATTACAAAGCTGTACACCTGAAATGTATATAATGTTATTAACCAATGTCACCCCAATAAACTTAATTTAAGAAAAGAATCTTATCATCTTTTTCTGCCCTGATTTCATAGCTTCTTCCTGCAGGTAGGTGCCATCTCAGATAGGAGAGGAGAAAAGAACACTTAATAAGAGACAACGGCCCTGGCATGAAGTTTGAATTTTAAAAGAACTGAGTTTTAATTGAGTAATTAGTGAAAAGAGACTATGAATCAAGCCAGAATGTGACTAATATACCTTTAATTGTCAAGAATAAGTCTTTCCACAGCAGCAAAAAATGGTGACTAGTGACAGTTCTAGAAAAACAACATCACATTTTGCACATCTGAGTTGTGACTAAGCTTCGCACTGCATGTCTTGGTTTGGGGCAACAGTAAGAGCAAAACAGATAAAAGTCTCTCTTCCCCATGGAGTTTACAGTCCAGTGGGAAGGCAGGTGTGAAAGAGGCAATCTCATAATAATTACAGCACAAGTTGTGCTGGGTGCTATGAAGGGAAAGTATAGGGAAGAAATAGAGGAAAGAGAGGAAGACCCCTGTCCCAAATCATCATTCTTGCCTGCCTGTCCTGAGGATGGAAAGTCAGAATCTAGGATAAATCCTATTGGTTAACCATTACCTTCTCTCTTAGCCTCTTTTAAATGCAAATAGCTGTGGGAGGAGTTACTATGAAGTTGCTAACCTTTCCATTTCGAGAGTTCAATAACTCCCATTCCTTTAAAAAGATGAAACAGCAGGAAAGTGACAAAAGTCTACTGGGGAAGGCAGGGAGGAGCATGCAAGACAGAAACACACAGGAAGGAGCAGAGAGGAACACAGGAAGGAGTACAGAAGGGAGCACTCAGGGAGTAGCATGCATTGGGGAGCACCCAGGGCAGGTTCACACAGAGAGGAACACACAGTAAGGAATGCAGAGGGGAGCACTGAGGGAGGAGCATGAGGGGGGGAGCACCAGGGTTGGAGGAGTATTCAGGGGTGAAGGTTCCCACAAAATCTGACTAGCAATCTTGCCCAGGGTTACTCTGCCCTGTACAGTGGCATGTGGATCCTAACAGAAGTTTCAAGTGATCCTTTGCACCTGAGTCAGAGCTAGGTGCTTTCTGTGCTACTTGACCTCTCTGAACCTCCTGTTTCTGATCTATAAAATGGGGTTGTTGTGAGATCAAATGAGACACTTTACACAACATGCTTCCTACAGTTACCTGCTACTTTTCAGAGAGAGGCAGTGGTGTGACAGCCAGTCACAGCCGCCAGGGCTGGGGCTATCTGTACAGGTGCTACCCAGCATCAGCATCACCTGGGCACTTGTTAGACCTACAAATTCTCAGACATACAGAATCTGAATCTCTTGGAATCTGTGTTTTAGCAAACTTCCCAGGTGACTCTTAGGCACACTTAGGTTTAAGAAACACGACTCTGTAATCACAGATGTGCCTGAAGTCACTGGCATAGTGTCTCAGGCAAGTCCTTTCTTCTCCAGAGGCAGTGATACCTGTCTCGGAGATTTTATAAGATTGATGAGAATATCCAATAATATGCCTGAAAAAACTTTACAATGTATTGAACAACACAGAAGTAGAAGACAGCGTGATTTCTACCCCTGCATTTGTAATAGGGCCCTTTAAAGGGAAGACAGTCCAAGTCCTTGGCTTTCCTTCCCTGCTCTTGGCAAAGCCTCCTCCTGCTCAAGGATTGCAAGAACACTGACCCAGAATTCCCTGCATGTTCCCATGGAAAAGCAAGCTAACTCTGACAGCTAAAACTTCTACACTGTGTGTCATAAGCTGCCTGCAGCTGAGACCTGACAGCTATTCCCTCTGGTTTCTGGGCTGCACAGTCATCCCAGAACCATGGGCCTCGCTGTGCCTCAGGAGCTTTCTGCTGATGGAGCATAGCTTTGAGGGAGCCCCAGGATTTTAACCAAGACCAATGGGTAGAAGCTACAAAAAGTCAGTTTTCCTGCCCAAATGAGGAAGAACTCTGCAGCTGTCACAATTGCCCAAACATGTCATCAACTCCCATTATAGGTGAGGCGTGAGACCTCCAACCCAGGAGATGGACACTTACAGGCCACTGGCCCTCTGGTAGGGTTGTGTTTTAAGTTCCCTTTCTACTCAACTCCCAATTGTGGTGTGCTCTGCCTAATACCTGAGGGACCTTCTCCAAAACATCCCTTAAGTCCTTTCTTTCATTCCGTCGATATCTGCTCATCACCTACCATGTGTCAGGCATTGTCCTACACAGTCAGGATGAAGGACCTTGCTCTCAAGGAGTTTACATCCTAATAAGCACTTTAGGCTGGGTGAGCAAGGAAAGCCTCTCTGAACAGGTGATATTTTCAACTGAAATCTAAATCACAAGAAGGAGTCAGCCATGGGACGACCATGTAGTCGAACATTTCAGGCCAAGAGGACAAGGTGGCGAGTCAAGTCCTAATGCAGGAATCCTAAAGCACAGTGAGTGGGGCGAGTGGCAATAGGAAGGGAAAGAGAAAAAGGCAGGGAGGGTCTAGATTGGTAGGGAAGGCTTTGTGAGCCAGTGGGAGGGGGTAGGATTTTTTTCTTTCTCTACTGCAGCACTTAAACAGGCCTGCTGATTATCAGCACCATCTACAAGACTCAACACCAGGATCCTGTCCTCCCATCTACTGCTGCTTCCTCTAAACCAGGGGTCCTCAAACTTTTTAAACAGGAGGCCAGTTCACTGTCCCTCAGACCATTGGAGGGCTGGACTCTAGTTTAAAAAAAAAAAACTATGAATAAATTCCTATGCACACTGCACATACCTTATTTTGAAGTAAAAAAACAAAACGGCAAAAACTCCCGCATGTGGCCCGCGGGCCGTAGTTTGAGGACGCCTGCTCTAAACACTCAAGTGCGGCCTCGCTTTCAGCACTCTCTTCACCCAGCATCACACACTGCCTCTGATATAGCTGATTGCTTACCTTCTCATCCACTGACTGAATAGCTGATTGCTTACCTTCTCATCCACTGGCTGGTTGCAAAACTGAAGCCTGTTTTTCTCTCTCTCTTCCATGTGATGAAACACAGATGCATATTGGATATAGGTCAAAATCACCTGGGAAACAACAAATCCTATTTGTGCGGGGAGCCAACAGTTAAGGCACAGGCTCTGCAGCCCCAATGCCTGAGTCTCAATGCAGATTCCTTCTCACTTACCAGCTCTGTCACCTTGAGCAAGCCACTTATCTCCCAGAGCCTCATTTTTGGCATATGCAGAATGGGAATAATGACAGTGCTTAGTTCACGGGATGGTGAATGTGGACTAATACTTCAAAATAGAACTTAGAACAGAAGCTGGTGCTTAGTAAGTGCTTACTAAGCAGAAAGCCTTATTTGGCCCAAACTTAGGCTTTTTGCAAGTTTTAACACTTGTTCAGCATTGAACTAATATTTGTTCAGTATCTAATATGTGCAGGCACTCTGCTCGGCATGGTTTCATGGGAAGAGCTTTGAATTAAAAGTCAGGAGACTTGGGTTCCAGTCTCAGTTTTGCTATGGGTGACCAAGGATCATGTCTAGATCCTCATGTTTCTTCCCCTTTAAGGCGTACACTGGGACCATGTGACTTCCAAGGGCCCTTCTGGTCCTGGCCTTCATTAAATGACTGCCCTCAGAACACAGCCTGCAGTACTCCCCAGATGAGGCTGACCCCTCCGGCCACTCACATCTACCAGGTCCCAGTGTATGAGCACACGCCCTGGAGAGAAGCAGACCTCATCTCTGCCTTGTGCTCGCCATAAAATATTGATTAGAGAATTTAAAATTTTGAAATGATTTAGGAGTCCCAAGACGGGGCGTAATGTACTGTGCCCAGCTGCGTTATGAGCCATCTATCTTCTGTCAGCAAGCAGCAAGAAACTGACAGAATCAATACAAACGTGTCTGAAGACAGGCTTAACTCATTTCCTCCCCAGCCCACCCCCATCCCCAGGGCTGCCCTGGAAGATCAGCACTGAAGCTGGGGCGTGGACACCCACCTGCCAGGTACAGTGCAGACAAGAGTCTAAGGTGCTGCCTATTTTCACTCCCTCCATTGGCTGATGCAGGTCTCTCTGCTAATGCATCAGGAAAATTAACGAATCTAGAACTTCCATCCTCTTCTTTCCCTTTCTTAGGGCTTCAATAGGATCTTCTGGCCTGTGGCCTGAAAGGAAAGCAATAATACCTCATAGTTAGCATCTGAGAAGTACCAAGAACCTTATAAGAATGATTATTACTTAACTTCTCAGAGCCTCAGTCTCCTTATCTGTGAAAGGACACGAATAATAGCACTTTCTCATAGGTTTGACATAGTTTAAAGTAGGTGCATTGTCCATGTACTTAATGCCTCTAACTTGTACACTTAAAAATTGTTTAAAAGGGCAAATTTAATGTTAATACAATAAAAAATAACAAGCTTAAAGTAGACAGATTACATTGCATAGTACATAAAGGGTTCTCCATATATGGCAAAAGTGGAGAAGACTGGGATGCAAAGAGTAACAAGTAACACCTCCAAGGTAGCAAAAAACAGCAGAGCTGGCATTTGAACCCAGTCTGCCTGGAGTTGAAATGGAAACACAGCCTCCAAGCTGCCCTCTGCCCCAGAGGACAGGTGTACAGCAGGAAGGCCTTACTGTCCAGATTGGCCAGGTTTGCCTATTTCCAGAATTCCAGACTAAAGGCTGGCATTATTCAGTGAGGTTAACAAATATGTCACTCCCCAGGAATGGCTTGGCTTCTTCCTGCCACACACATAGTTCTAAGCACCTGAAGCATTTATTAAACACGCTAAGAGACTTGAATAGGAATTTAATTTTTCTAGCTAAACAATGGTGTGTGCAGCAGGCAAATAGAATTACTTGTTTAATCTTACCCTCGCATACCTACTCAGCCTAAGGCGACTAGCTAACCCCAGAGCAACATGACGTTATAGGATTCAGGATAATAAGAAATACATCTATTACGACCTACTTACTACATCAAGAGAAAGCCCATCTGTATGTCTTTTTAACCTGGGATTTTTTTCATGATAAATTTATATATATATATCTAATCTAATAATAGACAAATATGCAAATTGACCACACCTTCGCTATGCCCAAGCCACGCCCACCAGCCAATTAGGATGAGTATGCAAATTACCCCAACAAAGATGGCGGCTAATTTGCATATCAAGACAGCATCAAAGAACCCAAGAGCTGCAGAAGGGAGTAAAGCTTCGGAGAAGCAAGCAAGCCGGGGGGAGGAGAAGGGAGAAACGACGGCAGGGCCCGGGGTGAAGGGAAAAGCAGGAGGGCTGGCCAAGAAGGCGGGGCGGGCGACAAGGGAGGAGCGGAGGCGGGGTAGAGTGCAGCAGGAAATCCTATTGCAGGATTTTTCCTGCAACGGGAATGCTAGTATGTGTGTGTGTGTGTGTGTGTGTATATATATATATACACACACACACACACACAGATATATAGAAGTCATTATTACCCAAAATACAGGATATAGAACTGCTACCTGTTTTCTCACTCCAAGCTTCACATCCTAGAATCTTAATGTGCCCTTTGTTTGATCATAATCTATCTTTTATTCAACCTCTTCCTGCAGTCTGTCATTCCTTTTCTCCGTTTATTGCATTCATTCATTCAAAAAGCATTTGTTGGGCACCTACTACATGCCCAGCAATGTGGTCTATACAGAGAGAGAATTAAGACAGTCCTTGCTCTCAGAGGGCACATTTTGCATTTCTAGGCAGTTCCTTCAGTCTTCATTAAGTGTTGCCTCTGCCTGAACTCTCAGCTCAGACATGCAACAGGCGGGCTTCCACCTGGAAGGCACAGAGATGAAAAAGAACCATGCACACTAGCCAGACCTCTTGGTCACTGCCTCTCCTCTATGGGCTGCCAGGGTCAAGGAGTGCACTCCTCTCAGTGAGTATGTGTTTATTTTGTTTCTGTTTGGTGAAGGGCTGTGTTCTTTCATTTTCCTGTGTTTTTCCAAGTTCACTACAGAAAGACCAAGACCCAACTCTAATACTGAGAAATGAAAAGATCCCAGGACTGTGCTCTAACCTATCTTTTAAGTTCATGAACTCCAGGAGATTCTCTTTCTGAATTAGGTATCACAAAGTAAAACGAACTGGATAGAGAAGCAATTAATTTCTATATCTTGCAATGAAAGAATGGTGTGATAGATTACATTATTATTCTCAATTGGTCACGCTCCCTTTCAATAAGAGAAATATACACCACTGCCCATGGCCAAGTGATTTCTAGAAACTCCCTGTAAAGGAGTAAATTTCCTTCCCCCACTGACCACAGGCTGCATGAGACTTGCTTTGGTCAACTGAATGTGAACCAAAAGTGACCTACATATGCCCCATTCTATATAAGAACCATTGTGTGATTCAGCCAGGTCTCTTTTTTGTTTTCCATAAGAAAAGTAATCCCAAATGGTAGCTGTTTATTCGAGCTAGAATCTTAAAGGAAGAAGATATTTGGAGGAGAAGCAGTTCCATTCCAACCCATAGCCAGTATGAAATATAATCAACAAATCAACTTTTCTGGTAAGCCACTGAAATGTAGGGATTGTTTGTTACTGCAATATCCTAACTAATAATAGACAAATATGCAAATTGACCATACCTCCGACACACCCACAAGCCACGCCCACGATCCAATCAGAGCGAGTATGCAAATTAACCCAAACCAAGATGGCTACAGCCACAGAGAGCAAGGTTTCCTAGGTAACAGAGGAAGCCAAGCTTTCCACCTGACCTTGCCAGGCCTAAGCCTCCACTCAGGCTACAAAGTTTCAATTATAGAAGGTAAACAAATTCAAACAAATGGCAGCAGAATGGAGCTTGAGAGAGCAGGCCAGGGTTGCCGCCGGCAACAGGGGAAGCAAAGCTTTCTGCACACCCTGGCCGGGCCCACCCGCTTAAGGCAACAAAGTTTCAATTATAACCCCAATACAAATGGCTGCCGGCCGCGGAGGGAGCCCCAGGCTTGGCTCCACTCCAGGCTACAAAGTTTCAATTGTAGAAGGAAAATAAATTCCAGATACCAGGGCCTCTGCTTGGGTTGCCAGGGGGCGTGGCCGGCCTGCAAACCACCACAGGCCCCTCGCTCAGGCCCCCCCACACCCCAAGGGAATTCCCCACCTGATCCGGGATGCCCTTCAGGGCAAACCAGCTGGCCCCCACCCCTGTACCAGGCCTCTATCCTATCTAATAAAAGAATAATATGCAGATAGATCATCACTGCAACACACAATATAGCTGCCCCCATGTGGTCAAAGATCCTGCCCCCATGTGGACACAAGATGGCCACCACAAGATGGCCAGCAGGAGAGGGCAGTTGGGAGGCACCCGGCCTGCAAGGGAGGGAAGTTGGAGGCAATCAACCCTGCAGGAGAGGGCAGTTAGGGGTGACCAGGCCGGCAGAGGAGGGAAGTTGGGGGCAAACAGGCTGGCAGCAGAGTGCTTAGGGGGTGATCAGGCTGGCAGGCAGAAGCGGTTAGGGGCAATCAGAAAGGCAGGTAGGCAAGCAGTTGGGAGCCAGCAGTCCTGGATTGTGAGAGGGATGTCCGACTGCCCGTTTAGGCCCGATCCCGGTGGGTGGGATCGGGCCTAAACGGGCAGTCGGACATCCCTTGAGGGGTCCCAGATTAGAGAGGGTACAGGCTGGGCTGAGGGACAACCCCACTCCGTGCACAAATTTCGTGCACCGGGCCTCTAGTAACCTAATAAAAACTGACAAATACTGATGGGAACCTATCCACACAAGACTCCAAGAAACAGGTATATGGAGCTTTAAGATTTTGCCCATCAGAATAAGATGTGAACAGATGACTGAAGGAAAAAGGGTATTCATTTTCTCCAAAGCCATGGCCCACTCAGAGTAATGACAGTTTCCCAGCTTGCAGTCACTGCACAGAATTGCTTAGATTTCTCACACAAAAGACCTTTGATCATCATCTTTCTGCTAGGAGAGAGAGACACTGCTAGGTTTCCAAATTCCCTAAACTGACATTATTCAGTTAATCTAATACTGGATAAAGCTAGGAAATAAAATTGAGCTAGCTGATTTCATGCTGTAAAATTTTTTCATTTCCAAACTTGACCATTTCTATCTGGAAAACACCAAGGCAGTCAACCATCTGCCACTTAAGTTTGTGCAGCAGCACTTAAAGTAGACAATGCTTTTTGCCTGAGGAAAGTGATCTTCCTTCTTGTGTTAGCTTACCCAAGAGAGACAAAGAGAGAGTTCTTGTATTATCCAGAGGAAGACATTGCTAGAAGGGTTTTCACACATTATTTGAGCTTCCTCTTTAGCAGTGAGGAAACTGAAAATGTAATGTGACTTAAATATAGCAGCCTGCACATAATAGGTATTCAATAATAACCACTGAATAGTGGATGAGTTGAAAATTTAATGAATGAAAGCTCACTTTGATTGCTGATGGCAGGACTGGCCTTAATTAGATCTTGTAAACTATGTCAAATGCACTTTTCACTAGTGCTTTACCATTCGTCCATCAGTTCATTCAATATCCAAATTGTATTGAGCTGCTTCTATGTGCTGGCTTGGGAGGTCACAGCTTCTGCCCTCCTAGTCTAATGTGAGCCCCTCACCACTCTAAATTTCTCACCAGTTACACCTGCATATCCTTTTACCCTCCCCTTCACAAAGGAAAAGTTACTAGTATGCTAGCAGTTTTGAAGTGATTATTGTCAAACTTTTGGGCCCCTGGATCCCATTACATTCCTAAAATACTACTAACGACCCCAAAGGGCTTTTGTCTAATACAGTCTCTTTTTTCTTTTCTGTAACAACTGTTACTAACAATCTTTGCCATTTTCAAAATTAAAAAGAAATGTTTTAAAAATATTCATTTAAAATTAACTGTAATAAACCCACTACATGTTAACATAAATAAATATTACATTTTATTTTTCCAATAAAAACAATTTTAGTGAAAAGAATGGCATTGCTTTACATCTTTCCAAATATCTTTAATTCCTTCCTTAGAGAAAATAAGTAGATTCTATATCTGCTTCTGCATTCAATCTCTTGAGATATCATGTCATGTAGCCTCTGGAAAACTCCACTCTGCACGGTGAAAATATGGAAGTGAAAAAAGCAAATAATGTCTTAATATTATTTTGAACATAGTTTCAATCTCATGGACCCACTGAGAGGTCTTCAGGATCTCCCAAGGATCCCTAGATCACACTTAGAGAATCACTGCTCTGAATATAACTTCATCTTCCCTTGAAATGGAAGGAAGGAAGGAAGGAAGGAAGGAAGGAAGGAAGGAAGGAAGGAAGGAAGGAAGGAAGGAAGGAAGGAAGGAAGGAAGGAAGGAAGGAAGGAAGGAAGGAAAGGGGAATTGGAAAGTTATAAGGAAAGGGGAAATGCTAATACCTGGTCATGTCAAACCTCTGAATAGGTGCCCATTCAGGATGTAGAGAGTCAAGCTGGGACCTAGACTCCCTCCATAACTATGTAATTATTTTTTTAAGGTTGAACGGCAACTCTCCTGGAACATTTAATACTCTTTACATCAGATCCCATGAAATTTAAGTCAGGGTCACTGCTATACTGGTGTTTCCCCTCCATTAATCCTGTTTCATCCTCTTGAAAACCAAATGACTTACAAGGATAAAGGAAGCAGGAAGCTGGCTTAAAGGAAGAGATGTGATCAATTACTCATACACCAATTCCATGTCAAATAAATACTGTCACCTTTATACTAGCAAAAACAAGAATAATACACCCCCGAAATTTTTCTAAGCCTATGAAACCTTTCTTTTGTGTTTATATTAATCAAAGGGTAACCTCTGTGTATCATAAAGGATTTATGGGAAATTATAAAAATATTTAAAATCCTTATAATAAAGAGCTAATAT
This sequence comes from Cnephaeus nilssonii, assembly GCF_951640355.1. NCBI lineage: Eukaryota > Metazoa > Chordata > Mammalia > Chiroptera > Vespertilionidae > Cnephaeus > Cnephaeus nilssonii. The sequence goes on from NC_137092.1 coordinate 21,611,592, forward strand.
GCTAATTAGACCAAACAGCAGAACGAATGTCCGGACGACCTTCCAGATGACCGCCTGGACGACCTTCTGGACAAAGCCAGGGCTGCAAGGGCCGAGTCCCTTGCACGAATTTCGTGCATTGGGCCTCTAGTATAGAATAAAAACAAAAATAACATTCAAATAAATAATCAACAATCTAAGCGTGATATAAAACCAGGGAGTGATAATAGATAGATAATAGCAAGATGAAAAGACCTATATAATTATTAACCTTATCTAAATTTGATGTCCAGATTACTTTTAACCCTAGCAAAGGCAGAAGCACAATTATCTATAAGATAATAATATGCTAATTTTATTTGACATAGCTTTACTGGCACTGAAACTGTGGGTCCTCATAGAAGTGACAGTAAGTGGCATAAAGAAAATACATTTTTATAATTCCTCTCAATGCAAGCTGAAGGCATAACGGCAAGATCTTTAGACCACAAATTTAATAGCTTATATACATTGAGGGTTTCATGATTCTTGGCAATTTCAAAACCACCTGGACAAAGATTTTCAATGACTTTTCACCGTCAATGATTCACATCCAAACTCCCTAGGCTGGCATTCAGGGCCATGCCCTGAATTCCTAAAGTCATCTCTCACTGCACCACACACAAACCGTATACCCTAGACAAGCTGATATAGTCATTTCTACAAACCCTGATTCCTGTCTCCACAATTTTGTCTATGCTATTTTTCCCACTGAATGTGTGTACAACAGGTATTTGTAACTTTAGAGCTTAATCTATGATCAGAAATTATAGCCAGTCTTCTTTTTAAGCTCTTTATGACTCTTTATTTGTTTTGTTTTATTGTTATTTCAGGAAGAACAGAATGAAATGGAAAAAGTCACATGGCCCAGGACACCACAACTATGATTCATTTATAATCTTCATACAACATACCTTCCCAAACTCTTCTCTTCCTTCTTCCTAGTTCATTGACTAAGTTCCATAGAAGTTGGTCATGCATTCATTCAATAAAGAATTAAGTAAGGTGCTATTCTGTGCCACAGGAATAAAGCTGTGAGTGAGAAAGCCCTAGTCCCAATCCATACAGACAAAAACACAAGTAAACAAAGAAATTTCAAGTTATAATTCATGCTGTAGAAGTTAAAAAGAGACTGAAAATGAAATGAGCACTTTAAATAAGGGAGTCGAGGAAAGCATTCTTGAAGAGAGATATTTAAGCTAAGAACCAAAATATAAGAAGGAGCTGTCACATGAAAAGGGGAAAAGAGCATTCAGTTGAGTAAATGTGAGTCAATTTCCTCATTTGTTAAATAGAAGAATAACGGTTCCCATCTTGTGTGGGTAATATGAGAATTTAATGTGTTAATCCATGGAAAGCACTTAGAACTGGCCTGGCCCATAATAAACGTCATTAAGTTAGACATGTAAATTACAATTCTGGACCCAGGGGACAGCATGTGCAAAACCCTTGATGTGTTAGGAAGCACAGTAGTTAAAAGGACTGAAAGAAGACCAGCATGACTAAAGCATGGTGAATAAGAAGGAGGATATGGTAACAAAAAAATTGGAGAGGTAAGGGCCAGATCAAGCAAGGCCTGGTAGACATGATAGGAACATGGGTTTTATTCTGGAGGCAATGCAAAAATTTGGAGGGTTTTGAGAAGGGAAGTTGCTGCATGTAGAATGGACTGTAACATAGAGTAAGACTAGAAGAAAAACCAATTAGGAGACAGTTGTACTAGTCCCGAAATATGAAGTAGGCCATGACTAAGAATAGCAATGGATATAACAAAATACGTTGTAGAATTTGAATTGATGGGACTTGTTGGTGAATATGATGTTGAGGAGTTGGGAAACAGGTACCAAGAATACCTTTTTGGACTTACTTGGTTTGAAATGCCTGCAAGTGGCAATTTCAAGTAGGCAATTGGATTTATAAGTCTAGAACTCACAGGAGAGGTTAAAATAGAAGATATAAATACTGGAGGCATCTGTGTAAAAATTGCATTTAAATACACAGAACTTGAAGAGATCAGCTAGGAAGAGACTTTGGAGAGACAGAAGCGGAGCCCAGTCCAAGCTCTGAAGAATATCAACACTTCCATATTGGGTGGAGGAGAAAAAGCCAGCCAAGGAGATCAGGGAAGCATAGTCAGTGAGGTCAGAAAAGAGTAAGAGAAAAAAAAAATTATGGAAACCAAGAAAGGAGAGTGTTTCAAGAAGAAGGAAACAGTCAACATACCCTCAAGATGTTAAGTTCAAACAAGATAAGGACAGAGAGCGGCCACTGGATTTGGTAACTTTGAAGCTCACCAGTAATCTTGACAAAACCGAGTTCAATCAACTGACACAGTGAGAAGCTGGACCTGAGTAGGTTGAAGAGAGACTGGAAATTGAAGACATGGAAACAATGTAGATGGCTCTTTTGAAAAGCTTGGATAAGAAGACTATCAGAGAAATAGGACAGTAGCCACAGAGCATTGGGGTCAAGGAAGGAGTTCTGCCAGGACTGATCAGGGGTACTGAAGAGAATGAACTTTGGTTTCTATGATTTATATCATAAATTTTAAGTTCAGTCTCCAAAGCCCAAATGTGTTATGTCATAAAATTGTAAGGGATATGTCAATAGTCTCACCTGGGCATTCCTCCTGAATTTTTCCCCTCTCTATCTATTGTTTTATTTTTCAGCTTTAATAGAACATTCTTAAAGTTCCCCCATCCTAATATCAAAATAACCATCTATTATATATTCAAGAAATTAATTCAATTTTCAACTATTCTTGGCCAGAAGATGTGTTCCATATGTCCTCATTCCTGTCTGAATGCCACACACTCCCCGCTCTGACCTGGATGCAAAGTAAATCATTAAGTTTCAAAAATGCACCAAAGCAGTGTTCATTTATATAGAAGCTCCAGTGAGCCAAATATACTCATTTAAACATCAATAAACCCAACCTCCAACCGAGTTCACTTGTGCAGAGGGAGGGAGGATGGATTTAAGGAACATCAGTGAACCCGTTAGCTCTCGAGAAAGATGTTATTAAAGAGGAGGAAGCAACAACCTCCCATCAATAGTTTCTAAATGTGATCACTTTCAATTTGTTCAATTCAGTGGATAAGTGATATACCGAATTGAGGCTTGGAATAAATCGTAACAAGTATTCCAATGCTGTAATGTTCTAGCAGGAACTGAGAGCATATCCCCTTCCCGCCCTGCTGAACTAATCCGGACCAGTTGTGGCTGGTTGTCTGTAAGGATCCAAAACCAGCAGACTTATGAAAAGCAGGGTCTGTTCCTATCACCAACTAACCCAAAGCACTAAATATCCTCCAAACTCCAAATGCTATTTGGTTGGTGAATTTTTTTCATTTCCATACTTTACCTAAGGGCTACAGAATGTCCCCTGTATATAATGCCATAGCAGAAGACCATGCAAAGCCAATTCCTTAATCAAGATTCATTTTAAACTTTATACTAGTATACTATTTAGGTAACCCTTGGTTGGTCTGAAGATAGAAGTTTTGCCTTGAATCAGGTCATTATTGGCCATGAAGTAAAATGCTAATATAGATTTCCACAAGAGTATGTGGGTTTCAAGCATCTTTCATTTCACCCAAAAGCACAGGCTCAGTAAACATTTTCATTAAAGCACTTTATCAAGGCAGAGGTTCTTTCTGACCTAGCAAATGAGTAAAACCATAATTAATTCATGTGCCGGCTGTTTATTCTTTGGTATGAACATTAATCATTTTAAAATAACATGGTGAGGAGGGAGACTAAAAGGAATCTAATGTTAGTTTGTGTTTCCAATGTGGGTTAGGAACTGCATTAAATGCTTTCAGTAACAGACTTAAAACTCACAAGCCTCTCAAAATGGTTAGTATTATTACCCTGACTTTACTGATTAGGAGTTGGGGTCTGGCATGTTAAGTGATTTGCCCAAGGTCACACACCTAGTGAAAACTAAATCAAAATTTGGCTGATCCCAAAGTCCATATGCTCTTCCCACTCCATTGGGCAGCCTCCCTCACATAATGACTGAAACCATATTATAAATGAGAAAGGGGAGGGAGTCAAAACAATTATTTGTAGGGTCAAGACTCTAGAGCACTCACCTGTACAAGAAATAAATCAAGTTACCACACTGATCCATGCCACTGAGTTAACTTCTCATTTATTCGTTCCACAAAATAATCTAATTATCTCAAGCCACTAGAGAACATGAAATTACTGCTCCAGTGCACTAAATTGCTCACTAGTAACTTTTAAAAGCTACCAAAAGGTTTAAGTTATTCCTGGAAAACCCTCATCAGTGCATTAATCAAAAAGAAATCATCCACTGCCTTCTGTAGATTGAGGCCTCACTTTCTACTCAGCACCTAAGAGTTCACACACTCTAAATAGCTAGATCTGCACAGCCAAGTCATTTCCTCAGAAGAGGTAGGGGTAGGGGTAGGGGTAGGGTTAGGGTTAGGGTTAGGGTTAGGGTTAATGTCAGTCCTACTTCCCTAAACCTGAAAATGGGTAAGGAGAGGGAGAAAGGGAAAGAGAGACATAAAGAGAAAGAGTGCTGGTGGGCTACATGTGTATAATCCACGATTTATTTTTCTGTGTTGGTATGTTTAACCGTCTCTAATAGACTCCATAAATGCTTTCCAAATCCAGTTTCAATGGTCTATTTGCTGCCTAGTATAGCATATAATCTCCTCCAAAAGTGGTATTGATCTTGTTAAGTCTCGTCATCATGTAGACTTGAAGCATCCCTCAGCAGCATCATTCCTGTGGACAAACCACGTGCTCCTTTCATACAGCTGCCCATTAACAGTGTCTGGGAGCTCTTGCCTGTTAAAATGGCTCTGGAGGCAGGGGAATAATCATAATAATAGCCACCAGTTATTGAGATATACTGTGCTAAACACTTTGCATGCATTTTCTATCAGGCGCTTCACATCAGCCCTATGGGATGAGTATTATTCCCATGTTAGGCTAGGTATTATACTTTATCCCTTCTTCAGACAGAGAAACTATGACTGAAATAAGCTCATTCAATCTACTCAAAGGTACTCTATACTGGCACCTCCCTCCATCATTTCTTTCCCTACTGCTCATCACCCCCAGTTTTTGGAAGCATCCAAAAGAACTGTGTTGATGATTATTTCCTTACTCATCACTAAGGGCGGCATCCAATTCCATTAGGAATTCTGCAATGAGACAAAATATAAAGCAAAGAAGTATGTGTTCCCCGACCCAAAGCTGAACACAGAACAAAATTCAACCTTCTGAGACTGCACCTAATCTTTTCTCCCAACCAAATTCTCTCTCTCACTTTCTCTTCTGTCTCTCTCACTCATACATGCACATGTGTATACACACACACACACACACACACACACACACACCTCACATTTATCAGTCATAACTGACAAAGTCCAGATCCCAGAATATCCTGCATCTCCCACCTATGTATATTTATACTCTACCCTCTACATCAGGGACTTTCAACTGGTGTGCCACCAGCATTTTGAAAACATGAAATATCTGACTATTTAATCATGGGCACTAACCTCTCTTCCCTTAGAGCAGTGGTCGGCAAACTCATTAGTCAACAGAGCCAAATATCAACAGTACAACGATTGAAATTTCTTTTGAGAGCCAAATTTTTTAAACTTAAACTTCTTCTAACGCCACTTCTTTAAAATAGACTCGCCCAGGCGTGGTATTTTGTGGAAGAGCCACACTCAAGGGGCCAAAGAGCCACATGTGGCTCGCGAGCCGCAGTTTGCCAACCACGGCCTTAGAGTGTCAAAAAAATGACAACAGCCAACACAACAATCGCCATTCCGTGTGAATGTATCAAAAATGTATTTTTTGTCTGATTGGTAAAAATTGTATTTTGGTGTGCCATAAAATTTTAGTAATTAGTTTATGTGTGACCCGAGATGAAAAGGGTTGAAAATCGCTCCTCTGCATAGTTACATGATCTTCCTTTTTCCCACCATGTCAACCTGTCCGGTTCCTCTTCATCCTTTAAGGCCCTGCCAAATCCCATCTCTTTCTTGAGGATGTTGTTGTTCCTCTCAAGCCGAGACTAATCTTCCTTCTCCAGTTCTCACTCTGACCCTGTAACTCCTTTCATGGCTAGCTTTATATTACAGTGACTTACACACAGCTCTCTGCTCAATTTGGTTATGAGTCCCCATGTGACAAGCCATGGCTTTTTATCTTTGCAACCACTTCTCTGCCTCCCCGACTCATAGCAGTCAGCACACTGCTTTATAGAAAGTAGAACCTCACTCCCTGTTTTATGAGTGGAATTGACTGTTTGGGTCCCAGGAGGCCGATCAGCAATGGACATTGAAGGGAGAGACCCAGAGAAGAGCCCAGCATAGAACAGCACCCATGAATAAGGGAAAGATTTTCCTTAGGCAAAATGAGAAAGGAAACTGAAAGTGCATGATTACCACCCAGAATTTATGTCTCCAAAGGCTACCAAACCAAGCATTTGGATCTCTTTGGAGCAGTTCCCGATCTTGTCGACCATCCTCTGTCATGGACTCCAGAATGCCCTGCCCAGTCCCTCCCCTGGAATGTGCTGATGGGTACCCTGCTCAGCAATAGGGCAGTTTGGGAGCCCTCAGTGGGACATCCTACCGATTCCTGATGAAATGGCACTTTTGATATAAGAGGAAGGAGTGGAACGGTCCATTGCATGGGCTGATGGGCAAGGCCGGGTAGGTTTTCTGGTTTAGAGTCAGAGGTGAGATGGGACTCCTGGGTGTACGGAAGGACTGCTGAGAATATGCAGACAAGCAGGGCAGGCCTGCAGAAAGATGAGGTTGACAGTTCAATACAAACTTTTCTCTGGTCTTTGCCCAGGACTGGCTTTCTTGGCAAGGTAACTCAGGTTCATCCCAGACATAGAATGCTCTGCACACGGCTACTTCCTTGCCCTATGCTGCTGACAGGAAGATTCACAAGGCCGGTGAGGAGCAGTGACCTGCCTGCTATCTCTTTGTGATCACCAGCAACACAGTATGTATATGGTTGAGAGGGAGGGGGAGCCAGCAGAGGAGCAGACACCACCCTGCCCCCTGACATTCACGCGACCCGATTGTGTCAGCGCTACTTGTCCCCCATCTGTCACAATGTCAGTTCCTGCTGGGGCCCTGGGATCCACAGAGGTTGCTCCACATGTCGCCCCATTTATCTTGGCAGGCGGCAGCACTGATGTGTTTGACAGTTCTATTTGTTATCCTACAAAGCAGGTCCTCACTCTTCAAAGCCAAGGAAAGAAGAGTCAGGCACAGAACAGGACTGGGACAGCAATGGAAGAAATCTGCCGAAGAAGGGCTGCAGTACATCTAATGGAGATGAGAAGAGAAATCAGGCAATTTGGGAAAAGTAAGGCCCATGCCCTGCTTTCTGGAGGATGGCTGAAGCAGCAGAAAGTGTGTGTGTGTTCATGCGTGCATGTGTGTGTGCGTGTGCGTGTGTAAAGAGAGACTGTGTCATCACAGTGTGACTATCAGATGACAAGAACAGAACAGTCTGGTTTGCCTTTGTGGGACTGACCCTGGTGTTTGGTACTCACCGAATTAGAGCTCCCCCTCCACACCTTCTGTTCCCCACACTCAGCTTCCTAATGAGGGGAACAGTGGAGATAGGGGTCCTGCGCCAGCTGATACCTCAAGCTCTCCCTTCTTAAGTTATGACATTGTGTAGTCTGTGCTCAGAACATAGACTCTGTCAGTAGAAAGATGCTAACCCTGAGCAGCCCTGGTTGTCCCTATACCCCACAGAGCTCTCAGTCTGGTAAAAAGCCCTTCAACCAGATACTAAACATCCCAGGAGAAATTGCCGTGCAGCCACACAGATGGGACAGCACTCTGTACTAAACGCTGACACCAGGGGTCTAGTGGGGTGTTGGGGAGACTAGACTCAGGAAAGAGTGCCCATGGGAGTGGCTGTCAGTTACTTCTCTGTGTCAAGGTCTTTACATTTGATGTGTCATTTAAATTTCATAAAACCCTATGAAGTAGGTACATTTATATCCTCATTTTACAGGTGAGGTAACTGAGGCACAAGGTCTCTCTGGCTCAGGGTCTCACAGTATATGGTGAACCTAGGCTTTGAACTCAGGCAGCCTGGCTCCAACAACCCTAAACCATTAACCATAGCAATGTTTTGCCTCCAAGAATAATGATGGAATAATTGTGACTTCCCCTGCCTCCCCAGCTAAGGTGACCAACCATCCTGGTTGTGCTGGGACTATCCTGGTTTTAGCACTGAGAGTCCTGTGTCCCAGGAAACCCCTCTGTCCCAGGCAAACTGGGATGATCAGTCACCTACCTGCAGTACAATTCTCCATCCCTTCCCTCAAAGCACATATACACATATAAACACACCTTCATTTTTCATCTCTTTGAGGACACCTATGAGCATAACCAACTCAGAAATCCTATTCCTGGTTAAGCTTTAAGGCGGAGGCAGCACTCCAGACGAAGGCAAGACTTGGGATTTTCACCCAAGGGAACCTTTCTCTTTGCAGACCCTCTCTGCTGCCTTAAGCCTGGTTGTGCTACCAAAGGTCACAGAGGAACTCAGGGGGCTGAGAACCACTGGTGAGCCCTTAATTGTTCTCTCATAATAAAATACCTTTATTATTTATAGAAAACTCCTAAGTTGTCCATAGGCTGTGTAGGATGTTGAGTGATGTAGAAAGGAAACCGATTGTGACTAGCAGGGGGCTAGTGGCACACTGAGACACTTCAAGCAAGTTACCAAGGAAAGATATTTTTACTTTGTCCTCTCCTCTGCCAATCTCTGGCCCTGCTGATCTAGGCTGTAAGCAAAGAGCTGCCAACCTACACATCCACTTTGTCAGTTTCAGACATGAAATTTGGTCCTTGGTTTAGTGATGGTACTTGAGTTTCACTAGCTACAGAGAAATATGATGTGGCAAGGAAAATTAATACCTATGCATAAAAGTAGACAACTCTCATATATGTATAATTATATAATAAAAATTAGTGGCCCCAAAAGAACTTTAGTGATTCCACTTTAACCAGACAACCTCAAAAAAGGGCCCAGTGACAAATGCCACAGCAGCAATCTCCCCAGTGAAAGGACCCGGGACACAATGCAGAAGGCTCACTCCCTGGGGGAAGCTGATGTCCCCTAAGCCAGATGATGTCATGCTTGCTTAGAGGCTCTGACTCCAGGCCCTGTAGAGCTGGCCCATTTCTTGGCTGTTCTTCCCGAAGGAGGAACAAGATACTGGGATAGAGAAAACACTGGACTTGGATAAGGGGACCCAGGTTCTTATTTCAGATCTACCACAGTGTGTAAGTCACAAGCTTTCTGAGCCTCAATTTCTTTATCAATGAAACAGAATTCATATTATCTTTCCACAGTCCTGAAAGGATTATTGTGAGATACAAATTAGAATTGTACTCTGTAAATTGTGCAATTTTATAAAGTCAAAGGAAATAACTTTAACTTTCCTGCTCTGCAACTGTAAAAGTATATAATAGCTCTTAGGTCTGAGAACAGATGCAGGGTGTTTTACAGACCAACCCATCCCTCCACTGCTCAGGATGTGCATAAAGGTAAGTGGGCTCATCCTACTGTTTGACAACATTTGTATAAACAGTCGTTTATAGAATGTGTCAGGCAATGAGCTATACCAATACAGGTATTGTGCTGGTAGACGTGCTCAATATTCCATATGAACACAGAGACAGTTTCAAATGCATTTTTAACTGTTTTGGTTTGTAGATTTGGTTTTTGTAGGGGAGGCAAGGGTGAAGAAAGGCAAGGAGAGGGAGGAGATAGGAATTGGAACAATCCAGAAAACTGTCCTGAAGTCTTTAGGGCACACTATATCAGGCTAGATGTCTCATGGGTCCTCCAACACAGCATGTTCTCAGCCAAATTTAGCATTGGCCCAACCCAAACCTGCCCCTCCTCCCATGTTCCCTGTGTCAGACAATGGCTCACCAGCCACCCACTGTTCAAAATGTGGCCACCACCTTGGACTTCCCCAGTGCCCCATCCAGTTAATCCACATCTAGTGACAATATTTCCTTGAAATGTCCTCTTCTCCAGTCCTGGGACTGGCTCTCTGAGTTGGGGGCCCTCATTATTGTTGGCCGCCCTCATTATTGTTGGCCTAGATTCCCATAATTACCTCTCAAAACAGCCTGTTTTCCCCCATGAATTCCTTCTCCATAGTTCTGATTCCTAAAAACAAAAGCAATCATGTCACTTCCCTCAGGCCCCCACCTTGCTCTACAAGTTCATTTCTAGCCTTTCTCTCACACACATCCAGACTCTGTTCTAGCTGTCCTCATTTCTGGGTCTTTGCATGTGCTGTTCCCCCTGCCTATAGGCACCTTTCCCACTTCTCCTAGGTAATCCATTCTTCTCCTGGAGGCTTCCAGGAAATCCTTCCAGATCCACAAGCTAAATTCAGTATTCTTCTCTGGTGCTTCCTATTCACACCCTCTTTGACAAAATCATAGTATTTAGCATAATGAATGGTAAGAATTGGTTTGTGGGCTTATTTTGGGACTGTGAATACCTCTGAAGCAAGGCCCAGACGTTATTTTAGCTCTGTGTGCTCAGCACCCAAAATAGTGACTGGAGCATAGAAAGTGCTTGGTAACTATTTGTTGATTTGGGTGGCACTGAACTAAAGTGAATCTGCTTCATTTAGTTGGTCTGAAAAAGTCAGAGAGGCCTTGTTCCCTGTTCACTCTGGTCCAGATGGCACTCCTGGTGGTCCCCAGTCCAGCACGTGGGTGACTGAGTAGAACCTTTCCACAAGTCAGGCCTCTACCAGAACCACTAAATTTACTCCAAAGTTGGCCCAAATGTGGTTTGTCCAGAGTGCTTCCTGTGCTCCCCAAATAACCCATTTCAGAGGTGGGTATTAACAACCTTAGACACATCAAGAGCCTTGACTAGAGTCCAAAGACCATCACTTCTACCTCTTGACAGGCACTCTACTTATTTCTCAAATAAATCAATGAATGAATATAAATCAGATTTTGACACATGCCCTATGTTTTCTGCAGCATAAAGGAATAAGTGTTCCCCTTCCATCTAAGCTATTCCCCATTACTCCAGTGGGGCCTGTGGGGAGTTGCAGGCCTTCCTTTCAGTCACATATACAGGCTATGGGATAGCATTTTCTTAGCTTTTTTCATGCTTGTGATATTCCATATGGCCAAACTTGCCAGAAATCAGGCCATATTCTTTATCCTATCTAATAAAGAGGGAATATGCTAATTGACCCTCACATCGTTGCAAAGATGATGGCACCCACAGCCAATAAGGAGGGACTATGCTAATTGACTATCTCGCCTTCAAAAATGGCGGCACCCACAGCCACAAGATGGCGGTGCCCAGTTCCCTCAGCCCCGCTGGGGCGGCAGGCATGCAGCAAGACACCTGCCTCTGGAGTCCCCAAGTCCCCTCAGCCCCCCAGCTGCCCAGGGCTGGCCCGAGGTGCAGGCAAACCTCGGATGGCAGCTGCCCAGCGGCTCAGGGCCAGCCTGAGGCACAGGCAAGTCTCAAATGTCAGCTTCCCAGCCACCCAGGGCTGGCCCGAGGTGCAGGCAAGCCTCGGATGGCAGCTGCCCAGCCGCCCAGGGCTGCCCAAGGCTCAGGTAACCAGGGCCAGCCAAGGCTTGTGCTGCCAGCAGTGGCAGCAGCAGAGGTGTGATGGGGCGTTCCCTTCCCCTGATTGCCGGGTTGCCTCCCGCCCCTGAGGGCTCCCAGACTATGAGAGGGGGCAGGCCGGGCTGAGGGACACCCCCTCCAGTGCATGAATTTTCATGCACCAGGCCTCTAGTATATCTATGTATATAAAAGCCTAAGCAACCAGCCAACCGGCTGGCAGCTATGATGCACAATGACCACCAAGGGGGACGCTCAACACAGGAGCTGCCAAGCGACAGCAACTTTGCAGCATTCCCTCTCACCACTCTAGGACCCCTCAGGGGATGCCAGACTCAGTTTCGACCCAATTCCCACAGGCCAGGCCAAAGAACCCCACCTGCTGAAGGGACCCTGCTCACTCCGCAGATGCCCTTCAAGTCCTGGCGCTGCCCCAGACATAGCAGGCTGGGGAGGGACCACAGGAGATTGGCTCCAGGGTGTGTCTGGCTGGTCTTGCCCGGTCCCACCCCATCGGCCACCTTCTAGTTAATTTACTTTCAATGTGCACAAATCTGTGCACCAGGCCTCTGGTTGTTATATAAAACACAATCATGACAGATTCTTGGGTTTTGAAAGTGCCACTTCACCTTTCTTACTGACCTGAATTGTCCACAGGCTTTAGGAGGTTGCATAACACAGTAGATTGCAAAAATGGCCACAAGGCTTCTTTATTCCTCCTTCTGTACAAGCACTTTTCAATTTGACTGTTCAGCTCCTCCCATCAAAAGGAGCTGCTCTCCCCTTCCCTTGAATTAAGTTGGGCTTGTGATTTGCTGTGAATTGTTACACAGAATTAATCCCAGCACCACCACCTGTTACCAAGTTAATCACTTTGAGCCCCAGCTTCCTTGCCTGTAAATATAATGATAATACCTATGTCAAAGGATTATTAATTATTAGAATTCAATGGCATAACAGGTCATATGTGCCTGTCAAAGTGCTGGCACTGAATTCATAAATGGTCGTTTCCTTTCTTACACATTCAAAGATATAATGAAGGTCATGTTCATCTCCCCTGTGCTGTATAAGCCAAGGTCATAGAGTCTTGACTGCATGTCAATCCCAGTTATGCTTTGTCAAAGGTGACTTTCAAAAATAACTCTCCTTACTAATCAATTAAACTAGCGAGAATTTTCAAAATCACTCAACTATTCCAGGAGAAAGGAAAAAGGGCAGGACAAGAGGTGAACTGTATGATCCTCCTAATGAAAATTTCAAGGAGTCTTGGTTTATAAACACTGCAAAAAAACCATTCTAAACAAAAAACATCAGCTTTTCACTGTGACTTGGATATTAGCCAGCAATGAAGGAGAGATTGACCTGATTTAAGGTTGGCTGCACAATATGAAAAGTGATTTTTTTTCTCCTTTCCCTAGACCTAGAGCTAATAGCTTTGTTTGTGTCCCTGATCAACAAAAGAGAACACTGTGCTTGTCCCCTTTAAAATCTGTAAGTGCACAAATGGAACCTTGCGTATAGTTAACTCTATGTGGACTTGGGAGCTGCTACAGTTGATAAAAACTCAACTAAAGCAGGAGGTCCAGAATAAATGCATCACACTCTGATAAACCTCTGTGCCCAAGCTTCTGCAGGGAGGGGAACATGAACATTTTCAAGAAAATGCAAGCACAAAAGGTAGTTGTTTGTCTACAATTTTACCCCTAACAATAACATCACAGGCTTATATTTGCAGGAGGATTTTCATTTGGCAAGGGACTTTGGGCCGATTATTTTCTTTTAACCTACGTTAACAGCTCTGTGTGACAAACTGCAAGTGTTACTATTCTCCTTCTACAGATGAGAGCAGTTCTGTGATTTGATGACTTGTTTAATGGTTGCCAAACTTTTAACAAGCTCTCAAACTGGGGAGTTTGTCAGAAATTCAGATTATTGGGTTCTATCCCCAGAAATCTGAACTTAATAAGTGTGGGGTAGGGCTCATAAATCTGTATTTTTAGCATCCTAGATGGCCCTTTGATAAGACTGCCTGGCTCTCTGACACTCTTCCTACCATGCAAAATCAAAGGATGATTTTGAGAACTCATGCATACAGATAAATCTTGTTTTTTCATGGCTTGTTACTCTTGAGAATTTGGAAATACCATGGGTCACATCATGCCCTCCTGAAACATAACTATTATCTTCAGTGAAAGGCTCATAGAGCACAGTTAATGCATTAGGCCGGTGCTTGATCTGCCTGCCAACACCATAGTATTTGGCTTTGGAGTGCATATTTTTTTCCAGCAGATTTGTCTTCCTAATTATGTCTGACTTCAGATAACATTAAAATTAAATTGCTTTTTCTTTCTCTTGGGCTCACACCAGGGCAAGGAAGAAGAAGTAGGAAAAGCCATTCCTTAAGTGTGCCAGAGGGCAGAAAGAACAAATGATCACTGTAAGAGCTAAAGTGAACTACAGTGATTACCTGGTCTAGCTTATCATTGACTGAGATGGAGAAATAAAGGAATGGAGATGTTAAGAATCACAGACAATCCAAACTTGACCAAAACAGTACCAAATCACACATCATGAAAGCCACTGGCATTGGAAATTTTTGTGAGGGCAAGTCTTAAATTCTTCCTCTCAAAGTTATTCAACACTCCACCATATTTGCCCATTTTCTCATGGGGCTAATCACTCAGATGAGAAGCTGGCAGCCATATGGTATGATTATTACTTTAGGACATTATACTTCTACAAATCACAAATGTTGAATAGATTGTTTCATGAACTGCAAGTTTCTACCCCTTTATAAAGCCACCTTACTATCTGAAAATATAACCAAAATCCAGTCTTATTGTCTTTTCGTAATAGATACTCAGTCTCTGATGGATGAATACAGGACATTTTGTTATTCCAGATTTAGCTGTAAAAAACTGAAGCATGTTAAGAGAAATTCTAGAGAGGAGACACAGAATATCAAGTTAACATTACGTTAAATTAGATGAGCCAGAGGAAAGTGGCTTCAGTGTTCTCCGGAGTTTATTAGGAAGGATCTCCGTGTTATGAGAATATCTAGCATGTATGATATCTGCCACTTCCTCAGCATCTGGACCTAAGTTCCACCTACCCAATGGATCAGGGTCCATCCTGCCCAAAGAGGTCCTCACTGCTATGCAGATTAATGCATTTTGAAGTACAAAAAGCTTTTCCTTGCCCTAGCAGCTGATTTGGCTCAGTGGATAGAGCATCGGCCTTCGGACTAAAGGGTCTCAGGTTTGATTCTGGCCAGGAGCACATGCCCAGGTTGCAGGCTCAATCCTCCCAGTAGGGAGCGTGCAGGAGGCAGTCAATCAATGAGTCTCTCTCATCATTGATGTTTCTATCTCTCCTTCTCCCTTCCTCTCTGAAATCAATAAAAACATATTTTAAAAATTACAGTTATGTTTAAAAATAAAAAAGCGTTTCCTTGATCTAGTGGCCAAGTCTCTCAACATCCCTTGTTACAAACCACACCCTATAAAGCCTTACATAAATCTCGATATAATTTCACATCAACAAAAGTTATGCAGCAGAGGCAAACTAGATGCTTTCTGGCCCCTTTTTCCCAACATGGGAATACAGAAAAGCTACATTTTCTAGCTTCCCTTGCAGTTAAGTTGAGGCCATGTGACCAAGTTCTGGCCAAAGGAATATGAGGATAAATGATGAATGCCACTTTCCAAGCTGGATATGACATATTCCACACAATCATTCTCGTTCTTCATCCTTGCTCATCAGCTGAGACTGGTGGTAGATACCAAAAAGACCCTAGGAAACAGAGGAGCCACGGGACAATGGGCTGGGTCCCCATATCAACATGGAGGAAAGCCCTGCAGAGAGCAGCCTGTGGCACAAGTGAGAAGTAAAGCTCTGTTATAACCCATTATGAGACTTAGGGGTTGCCAGTTACTGCATGCAGTCAGTTCTAAAAATATGGGTCACATCTTCATGACAAAAGCATTGAGTTATAAAAGGGATATCTAAAACCAATATAAAACAAAAATATCAGAAAATGAGACTACTTTTTTGAAAATTGTTTTCTCTCTTTGGGAAAAAAAAAGAGACTTTATAAACTAAATACTAAAACAAACAAACAAAAAACAGAACAAACCAAAAGTCACTACCTCTATGTATGGAATTAAACACATTTCTGGCATACTTTTGTCTCTTTCATATATAAAACTGAGTCTTTTTAATCTTGTGACTATGCAGCGGAGGGCAAAAGAGGGTTTACAGTTGTGAGTATGTGAAACTGAGTTTATTCTTATGTTATTATTTATTAACTAGAGGCCCAGTGCATGAAATTCATGCACTGGGCCGGGGGGGGGGGGGGGGCTGGGGGTGGTGTCCCTCAGCCCAGCCTGCACCGTCTCCAATCTGGGACCCCTCAGGGGATATCCGACTGCCAGTTTAGGTCTGATCTCACAGGATATCCCTCTCACAATCCAGGACTGCTGGCTTCCAACCACTAGTCTGCCTGCCTGCCTGCCTGCCTGCCTGCCTGCCTGCCCCTAACTGCTTCTACCTGCCAACCTGATCACCCCCTAACCACTCCCCTGCCAGCCTGATCGACACCTAACTGTTCACCTTCCGGCCCGAATGCCCCTAACTGCCTTCCCCTGCTAGCCTGGTCACCCCTAACTGTCCTCCCCTGCAAGCCTGGTCGCCCCCAACCGCCCTCCCCTGCTGGTCCGGTCACCCCTAACTGCTCCCCTTCTTGCCCGATTGCCCCTACTGCCCTCCCCTGCTAGCCTGGTCACCCCTAACTATCCTCCCCTGCAGGCCTGGTCGCCCCCAACCACCCTCCCCTGCTGGCCTGGTCACCCCTAACTGCTCCCCTTCTGGCCCAATTGCCCCTAACTGCCCTCCCCTGCAGGCCTGATCACCCCCAACTGCCCTCCCCTGCTGGCCCGGTTACCCCTAACTGCCCTCCTTTGCCAGCCTGGTCGCCCCTAACTGCCCTCCCCTGCAGGCCTGGTCCCCCCAACTGCCCTCCCCTGTCAGCCTGATCTCGCCCCCAACTTTCCTCCCCTGCTGGCCTGATCTTGCCCCCAACTTCCCTCCCCTGCCAGCCTGATTGCCCCTAACAGCCTCTGCTTCAGCCCCCACCACCATGGCTTTGTCTGGAAGTCGGACATCTGGAAGATAACCAGTCGACCCCGTCTAATTAGCATATTACCCTTTTAGTAGTATAGATTATATAGGATAGGATTGCTTAAATGGGGGGGGGAGTCTTTTTCATCAGGAGGGAGATGCTCTTGGCAGACAAAAATACATAATCCCTATATGTGGACTGATAGGCAGCCATATGCACTATTCTGCCAAATCAGTCATTAAAAAACTGAACCGCTTTCTTACACCTTACACCAAACAGCTGTTGCCCTTAAAACCCCTCCTTAGCCCGGAACTTAGGTTCTGCCTTTGCAGTTCACCCAGAGTAGGTTCTGACTGGTTGGTTTCTATACCAGTCAGCATCAAAAGCTCCGCCTCATAGGCAGCCATTGGCTCCTTGCACTTCACCCAGATTTGGTTCTGACTGGTTGGTTTCTATGCCAATCAGCATCTCCAGGCCTATCAATGGGCCTGATCCAAGAGGCGGGGCTGATCAGCAGCCCCAGCGGAGGCCAGAGAGAAAGAGAGGTGTGGCTGCTGGCCAGGCCCGGAGCGAAAGAAAGAGGCAAGTGCTGATCAACAGCTGCCATGAAGGCTACAGATCAGACCCTGCTTCTCTCTCCCCAGGCCTCTCTCTGGGCCTGATCCACAGCCCCCTCAGCAGTCACTGCTGGGTTTGGGCTCCCGCAGCCCAGGCAGTCAGTGCCTTGTACTTCTGGTTGGTCGAGCCTCCAGTCATTGTGGATGTTACGGACCCTGCATTTTTATATATTAGGATACTTATTGAGCACTTACTGTGTACCAAGGTAACTGCTAGCGTTCTCACAACTTCCCTGTGAGTCAAGTATCAATTTATGGTGAGAACATTAAGGCATAGAAAAGTTCTACCTGTATCCTAAGGCCTCCTAGATCATAAATTATGTAGGCAGAATTAGAATCTGTTCACTTTCACTCCAGAATCTGACCTCTTAACCACCTCAGCCTATTTCTTCTTCATGCTCATTTTCTTGAGCTTGTCTGTGAATATCTCACAGTAACCATTTTCCTAGAGACAGAATTCCAAATTGGCTATGAAACCAGTTATTTTAATTATGCTCTCTCTCTGGACACCTCCCTAAATGGACCTCTGAATTAGCCCACATTTTATTATTCTAAGCTCTACATATTTATGAAGGTAACCCAGGATCTTTTGAGTTATGAATTCTTCAAACTTTTCCAACTATATTTCAAAGGCTTAGGACTCCTCACACTCTTTAATGGCTTGAAGGGACATTTTCTCTCCATTATAAATTTCAAGCCTGCTCACCTTTTAAATATTCAATATTTAGGTATTATAAGAGCAATAGGATTATTTGGTATCCTAATTGCCTTGGGCCTGTTGGTTCTATTTCTCTGAAGAACCTGATACTAAAGAGAACTGTTAATAACTTGATCGAGTCAACAGACAGCTGGGACCAGCCTGAGTAACCCAGGGTATGTGACTCCCTAATCAGAACCCAAGAGTTAGTGGAATGTGGAAGGAGGATGAGAGGAGCTGGTGAGGAAAGAGGAGAGAAGAAAGCCTGTGAACTGAACAAATACCCCTTTCTGTGACCATAGCTTCCTGCCAGAAATAAGCCTGAACTGGGAGAAAGGAGAACTTCTTATTTTAAAACAACGTTAGTTTTAACTATAACATAGGTCCTGGTATATGAACTACCATGCTAAGATGACACTGCATGACATGTTAGTTATGTTACTCTAGCTTGGACAGCAATGTCACAGGGCCTATCTGTATTTCACTGGGGGGACAGAGGAAGCATTGGTCCCACAGAGTGGACTTAGACAGGCAGTGGGAGATGAGCAGAAGTGACTACCTGACTTCCCACCATGGTTACACATGTATATACACATCAAGGGTGGAGAGAAGATCAGAAGGAGACCTTGAGGGCTAAACTGGGCAGGAGGACCATTGCCATAGTGTGATGAAGGCTCTTAGCACTTTCAGAAAACAATGAAATAAGCTACTAATACTCTTAGCTCCCATGTCACCTGCCTCTTGCCATTTCTGTTAAGCTGTACTTTAGTTCTCATTTTAGCAAAAGCCAGCTTCACTGTCACTAAGCCTCACTCTGCACCAATAAAATCAGAGGGCATCCAAAGAGACCTGTTTCATAAAATCAATGGAAGTGAGAGTGTTACTGTTTTATCTAAAACCATATGGAGCCCTACCTGGTTTGGCTTGGTGGATAGAGCATCGGCCTGCGGACTGAAAGGTCCAGGTTCGATGCCGGTCAAGGGCATATACCTTGGTTGAGGGCACATCCCCAGTAGGAGGTGTGCAGGAGGCAGCTGATCAATGTTTCTCTCCCATTGATGTTTCTAACTCTCTATCCCTATCCCTTCCTCTCTGTAAAAAATCAATAAAATATATTTAAAAATTAAAAAATAAAACCAAATGGATTTCTTTGTTCCCTGTCTGGCAGTAGGTTACTGTCCAAAAAACAAGCAAATTCCCCTGAACAAATCTTTGCTTGTTCCCTGGGAAGACCCACTACACCTGCCCCAAATCAACCAAGTTACCCTTAACCAGCATAGTGCCGTTAGCAGCCTCCCTTCCCTTGACCCCCTCACCATATCTCATGAGAGGTGCCCAGCCTCAATAAGCCTTACTTCCCTTGGGATTCGGTTAATGTACCTTTGCCCCCCAATGATACACATGGTTGCTGCTTCCCAGAGCATCCTTGGCACATCACTGGCCCATGCCTGTTTTGCAGCATCAGAATCTCCTGAACTTTATCAGAGATGATACAGATGTAATTAAACCTGAATTCTCATCTCTCCTTGTGACAACTCAGTGGACAATTAATGATGATAAAAGAGCCTGCCAGCTGCTGCCTGACATACCAATGTGAGCTTCCAACTCCGATGAAGATGGAGGGTGAAGGGCAGGTCCCTCTGGTTCTATTTCAATCTGTCTTTTATCTCACACTAGCTCAAAAGTAACACTCACTTTGGGGAAGTTTAATTCTTTCTACTTCCTTCTTAAATGCACCAAATAGACCAATGTCTGTGAAATAAGTAAGAAACTTCCGGGAAGAGTCATTTAAGCCTCATCACCACCTACGGTAGATTCAAGTCCAAAACCCTGGAAGCCAACCACGCTCAGAATCACTGACCCTCCAAGAGATGTGTCCACCGCCTCTTCGCCATGGGAACATAGCACCTGGTAGGGAGGAAACCTCCATAAGGGACACACTTCATGAATTTTTCCACAATAATGCTGTTCCACTCAAAACTAGCTTTGATCACATTCATCCCTTTTTCTCCAAAATTTCAGGTTCAGCTTATGACTGCCACCTGATACAATAAAATGCTTGGAAGGAGACCAAAGCTTGAGGGAGAGACAGGCTGTGGAGGGAGATGACTGGAGAGAAAATAATCAAAACAAGGAAGATGAGAGGGAATACAAGAAGGCTGTTCAACACACACTTCAAAAACGCCTGCTGAGGCTCCGTGGAAACAGAATCTGGGTGCTGGCTTCCTGTGTGGCTTCCTGTTTGGTATTTAGGGGCTTGAGAACCCACTTGGATAATTCCCAGAATGAAAAATGCAAATGGCTCATAAACGTATGAAATAAATGTTCCACATCACTTGTAATCAAAGCATTGCAAATATAAAACAACAAGATAACATTTTCACCTATTAAATTAACAGAGATTAAAAGGAATTCTAATACTCAGCAGGGATGATGAGATGGCCCATCTCTCTTTGCTGGAGTGTTAATTGGTACCACCTTTCTCCTGTGCAATTTAGTAATATGTAGCAAAAGTCTTCAAAATATGCATACTCATTGGCCCTGTAATTCCCCTTCTAGGATTTACTCTAAGGACATAGCAGCAGTCCCAGCAAAGATGGGTACAAATGTATCATTTGGGATGTTATTAAAAACAGAAAAAGTACAGAAATAAAATATTACTTTGTTATAAATTATACTAGAGGCCCGGTGCATGAAAATTCATGCACTAGAGGGGGGTCCCTCAGCCTGGCCTGCCCCCTCTCACAGTCCAGGGGCCCTCAGGAGCAGGAGGTGACCTAAACTGGGCAGGAGGACCATTGCCATAGTGTGATGAAGGCTCTTAGAGGGGGGTCCCTCAGCCTGGCCTGCCCCCTTCACAAGGGGAAGGTGATGCCCCATCAAACCTCTGCTGCTGCCACTGCCGGCAGCATAAGCCTCGGCCAGCTCTGGTTACCTGAGCCTCGGGTGGTCCTGGGCGGCTGGGCAGCTGCTATCTGAGGCTTGCCTATGCCTCAGGCCAGCCCTGGGCAGCTGGGCAGCCGCCATCCAAGGCTTTCCTGCACCTCGGCTGGCCCTGGGCAGATGGGGGCTGAGGGGACTTGGGGACTCTGGAGGTAAGCACTCGGAGCAACCAGGCCTGCCTGGGGGTGGGCCCGGCCTTGCCGCGCGCCTGCCGCCCCAGTGGGGCTGAGGGGACTGGGTGCCGCCATCTTGTGTCTGTAGGCACCGCCATCTTGGAGGGCAGGGCAGCAATTAGCACATTCCCTCCTTATTGGCTGTGGGCGCCAACATCTTTGCAACAGCATGAGGGTCAATTAGCATATTAGATAGGATTGTAGAAATATATAACATAATATAAAAATAGATTATAACATTCCTTCACTAATTAATACTATGTAGGAAATTTATATATTTTAAAGACTACTGATATAATATGAAGCAAAAAAGCCATATCCTATATAATAAAAGCCTAATATACTAAGTGTCCAGTCGACCGGTCGGCCGTTCAACCAATCAAAACGTAATATGCTAATGATATGTTAAGGCCGTTCAACCACTCACTATGATGTGCACTGACCACCAGGGGGCAGAAAGTCGACCAGTCAACCAGTTGCTATGATGTGCACTAACCACCAGGGGAAAGACACTTCGACCAGTAGGTTAGCTTGCTGCTGGGGTCCGGCCAATCGGGACTGAGTGAGGCGGGCCAGACAAGCCCTGGAGTCCCTCCCCGGCTGGCCAACCTCCCACATTTCTCCCCAGCCCTGATCATGCACCAGTGAGGTCCCTCGGCCTGGCCTGCGCCCTCTCGCAATCGAGGACCCCTCGAGGGATGTCAGAGAGCTGATTTGTCCCAATCCCGCAGGCCAGGCTGAGGGACCACCAACTGGTGCACGAATTCGTGCACTGGGCCTCTAGTTATATATAATGTGATCTCAATTTTTAAATTTTAATATACATGAGAGAAAGAAATAAAATACAAGTGACCCTTGAACAACATGGGGGTTAGGGGCACCAAAGCCCACACAGTTAAAATTCAACATAAAACTTTTGACTCCCAAAAAATGCATAACCATTAACAGCATACTGTTGATAAGAAGCCTTCCTGATAATATAAACAGTCAATTAAACACATATTTTGTATGTTATTTGTATTATATATGGTATTCTTACAATAAAGTAAGCTAGAGAAAAGAAAATGTTAAGAAAATCAAAAGATAGAAAAAATACATCTACAGTATTTATTGAAAAAAAATCCATATATAAGTGGATATGTGTAGTTCAAACCCGTGTTGTTCAAGGATCAACTGTACATGAAAATGTTAACAGGAATTATTTTTATGTAGGTGATTTTAGTGGATATTTATTTTCTGTATTTTAAAAATTCTCCACAATAAACATACAGTATTCAGGAAATATAAGCAGTATTTTAAAATGTGTAAATAAAGGATCAAATGTGCATGAGTCAGAGTGGGCTTTATGATAAACACACCCCTAAATCTTAGTTGCTTAACAAAATAAAGGTTGCGAATCTACTTGGAACTCCTCTCCCCCATTACCTCACTCAGGAATGAAAATTAACAGAGCCTCCACCATCTGGAGCACCACTGGTCACCAAGACAAGGGAAAGGACATTGGCAAGTCATGCACTGGCTCTCACCAACCTGCACCCAGAGATGAGGCATGTCATTTCCGCTTACATCTCATTGGCTGAAGTCAGTCATATGACAACTCTTTTATGCTGCAGATCAGGAAGTTCAGTCCTACATGTGTTTAGAGGGAAGAAAACCAGAAATATTTGTGAACAGAACCGGCATTTACTACCCTCAAAAAATACTGATTTTTTTTTCTTAAAGATTAATTAGATGTCAAACTGAAAGCCTTTCCTCTATGCTGCATTAGCAGTCAAGATGTGACATTATGCATCATTCACATAACCCTAGACAGCTTGGTTCTGCTTCTTAATTCAGTGATTGGAACCTAAGCTACTCTGGAAATGTCACTATTGCAGGCAAGAGACTATTTTAAACACTAAAAGATGCAAACATACCAGAGCTACACTAAAGAAACATCCTTTCTTTCCAGGGTCTACGGAGTAGCGAGGAAAATGCCAGCATTCTGAACATAAGCAATGTTGGAAATGTCTCCCACTTTGTCTCAGTGGTGGAGAATGGAACCCAAGCCTATATCCAAAGTCCTTAACCTAATCACTAGGAATGTTTTTCTAGTCATTATAATGTATTTTCTTTTAAATCTATATTGTGCATATAAAAGATTAGAACACACCAATTCTCAACTATAACTATTAATATTCCATGGACACAGACAATAGGATGGTGAAGGCCTGGGGCAGGGTAGGAACTGAGTGGAGGGCAATGGGGGCAAATGGGGGGGGGGGGGTATCTGTAATACTATCAACAATAAAGATTAAAAACATTTAAAAATACTGTACAAGGGTAGCTAGTATAATATAATAAAAATGACTATGAACAATAACAAAATACCATCATAATCCTCTGTACATTCAAACAGTTCATCACACACACTCTATTAAGTACCATTTTATTGTTTTCGTATTAAAAAATTAATGACTCTATGAGTATCAAAAATGGAAGGTAACATTGCCTAGACATTAAATCAATTCACATTTTTCTTTGTTAAAATATAACTTTGACCATGTTAAAAGTAAAAGTTAATTACATGGAATGTTGGTTTGTAGCTTGCATTGACAGACCTCTCTAAGGGATACAGGTAATTATAGAAAATCCAACCCAAGCCTAAACCCTCAGGGTATCACAAAGAATCTTTCTTTATCAACCACTATATCTAATTGGTCATCAAATCTTGTAGATTCTGAACTTCTTAAATGCCCATTTCATCTGATTCTTTCTCTCCATTCCCAATTGTTACATTCAGGGCATCCTATCTTTCACCTAGGCTACTGCAATCATCTATTCACTTGTCTTCTTCCCTTGGACTCTCCCCACGCCAAACCACCTCCCACACTTTCTGTGAGGATCATTCTAAGCAGAGGGAAAGGCAGTCAAAGGCATGGAGGTGTGAACAGAAACTAAATAGCAGCCTGTGTCAGTCAGAGGAAGGTGGGCTTCTGGGAGAGAAGATAGGGATGATAGTCAGGCCCAGGTCAAGGAAGCCCTTATGGGCCTTACTACAGAGCTTGCCTCAATGAAGCTAAAACTTTGCTTTCTTCAGAGACTCTGTGGAGGAGTGAATTCCCTGAGAGGGATCATACTGGAGCAAGAGCTCTAGGATAGGCAAGGGAGTGAGGTGGCTGGTGCAGATGGGTCCCTATCACCCACTCTCCATACTCAAAAAGCTGGGCCACCACATACGCATATATAGGCTCACATAATGCTCGGCACATCATCAGTCTCTTGTGTCTGTTAATGGGCGAGGTCTTGCTGGACACTCCGCCAGGACATTGCTCCTGACCATGCTGCCACCCACCCGTGCTGCAGCTGAAGTCAGGCCCCATGGTTCTAGTAATGCTCAGAGTGTAAGGCAGGCAGATGCTGCTGACGTTCTGGCTGCATCCCTTTCTGGGCAGCCCTTCCTGACCCCCAAGTTCTAATTACATCACCTTCTCAAAATCACACATATCATCCATATGGAAAACGTAACACACACCAGGCATTAAACCAACAATTGCTTCAGTATTAACTTCTAACTCTCCTTGGCTGCCTCTGCCCACATAGCACTTACATTTTTTAGAGTTATAGAACTTTATGGAGCCAACTTTCCTTTCTACTTCTTTGCATATGTCTGTCTCCCTTACCAAGTCCTGAGCTTCTTGAAATCAGGAACCATGTCTCAGACATCTGAGCATCTATCATGATGTCTGGCACACACTGGGTGCTCTATAAGTATTTGCTGAATTGAAAGTAATTATGCAAGGGAGGTCAATCAGAGGTGGCCACTGAGAATAGGCTTCCCTAAACTGGTGAATGGCATATGAACCTCACACATGAGCTGGATTCTGATTCCAAAATGGAGAGATGAATCCAAAAGAAATTAGGATTCCCAGACTTCCAATAGAGGGCAGCACATTTGTAACATCAAGACATAATCTGATGCCTAATCACTGGTCTGAGATGGTAAAAAATGTGTCCCAGCCCAATAGACAGAAGGAAAACTGCAAAGAAAGCACTTACGGCTATAAATATTTTTTTCTTTATTCCTCATCTGGGCCCTGAGGCCTGTGATTTGGCCCCAATTTTTCATTTGTGGTTGCTTGTTTCAGATAATAAAACTGTTCCTTTACAATAATGGAGGCTATATTGAACCTAAAAATAAATATCAAAAGACTGAAGTCCCTGAGTGGGAGCAATTATTGCAAAAGGGCCAGCCAAGCTCAAAACAGCTGTGACAAGATTCTGGTTCAGGCAAGAGGAGCCAGCCTCCTGGCTGATCTGGAGTCAAGTGGGCAGGTTGACAAACCACAACAGACAAAATTTTAAAATACATAAAACAAACAGCAACACTAAATATACCACCCTGTGAACACTGCTCTTATTTGACCATGATGACCATTAACTCCTTGCAGTATTGCTAGGACACTTCACAAAAAAGATAGAAAATGACCATTCGACATGTGGGGGAGTTGGGGGAGACAGAAGGAAGAGCTACTTGTGAATTTCCAAGAGAAATAACACTAAGGTACAATTTTGCTCTTAGATATAAGTAGTCCCAGTAAGTAAGCAAATGAGAAGTAAGGCAAGCTGATGTGGCTTTGTTTCAATACTGTGTTTATTTGTACCCTGATACATTCAGAGGGGAAAAAATGACAAAATAATTCAATAAATTTCAAGTGCGATAGTTACCAGGAGTCAGCAGCAATTACAGAAGATTCCCTCCACATGACCTGAGCCTAGACAATTCACAGACATTTATAGTTCAAGAAACTCTGTGTGAAGACAATTCTCTTAGAAAATACAGCATCCATGTGCATACATTTTCCCATTCTCAAATAAATATTTTAATATTTGTGTTGTTTAACGGATGCATTCCAGCCAGTAATTATTTGATCAATTATTTTTAAGCATGCAAGAGATTTTCTCAACATTCACTTATTCAATAAACATTTATTGAGCACCTCCTATGTGTGAGGCACTCTACTCTCCCTCTTCCTCTTTATCCCTCTCTAAAATCAATTTAAAATTTTTAAAGCTCAGTGTCTAGTGGAAGAGATGTGGACAATTAAACAAGGTAGTACTATGGTTTGATAACACAGAGGATTGGTACTGAACCAGCCTGGTGGGCAAGGGGTGGGAACTGAAGATGGGTATCAAAGAAGATGATTCTCAAACAGGTAGATTTGCTAGGACCTGTGGATAAAACAAGAGACATCTTGTCCTCTACTTATAAATACCAAAAACAGAAATTAATATTAGACAAGAGCTTGCTCGATGCCAGGCATTGAGCTAAGTACTTTGAATACTACATTTTGTTGACACAACATTTTGAATATATATATATGAAACCATAAGGATACCAACATATGGCTATGATACGAAGAATAATAGCCCCCAAAGATGTCCATGTTCCTATCCCTGAAACCTGTGTTACATTGGCACAAAATGGTTACCTGGCAAAAGGAGCCTGGCAGGTGAAATTAAGGTTACTGACCTTAAGATAAAACTGTGGATTATCCGGGTGGGCCCAATGTATAATCACATGGGCCCTTAAAGGGGAAGAGGAAGGCAGAAGCGCAAGTCAGAGTGATGCGATGTGAGAGGGACGCCGCCAGCCTTGCTGGCTTTGAAGATGGAGGAGGGAAGGGGGCCACCATCCAAGCAATGCGGACAGCTCTAGAAGCTGAGGACTACCCCCAGCCACCAACCACCAGCCATCAAGGAAATGGGGACCTCAGTCCTACAACCACATGGGACTCAATTTACAAACAACCTGAAAGAGCCTAGAAGCAAATTTTGCCCAGAGCCTGCCAACACACCTTGATTTCAGCCTTGTGACACAGGTAGAGAAACGGCCCACTGGATTTCTGACCTATGAATCTATGAGATCACAGATTTATATTGTTTCAGCCACTGAAGTTGTAGATATACTATGACAGCAATAGAAAACAGATACAATGGCATTATCTGGTTAAGTGACAAAGATCAATGGGGAAAATACTGCACCTACCAGTTGCCAAGAGCTTCTCAAATATCATTCCCTTTAACCCACATGACATGCCAGGTTGTTATTATTCTCCCCATTTCACAGATGACAAAACTGAAGTGCAGAGATTTTTTTTTAAAAAAACTATAGTCACGGCTAATGAGTAGTAGAATTGGAACCTGTGCCTAGGACTGTCAGATACCAATGCCCTTGTCCTGCCCTGCTGGTCCCAGGTGATTCTTTACAGTCTGTGTGCTGCACCAGAAGCACTTTTCTGTGCATTATCTTAATTGAGTCCTGCAATGGTCTGTCATTTGCCCCTTTTTCCAAATGAGGACACCAATCTCAACATAAATTATGTACCCGTGGGAATACAGGCTTTCCAACTGCCAGCCCCATCTTCTCTGCTCCAACACCTCAGTGGTGCACAGAGTATCTGTGAATTACACACACACACATACACACAAACTTGGTTCATCAAATTTGCCCTGAATACACAGCCTGTTCTCACAAAGCAGTGGGAGCCGGCTGCTATCAGGAGAAAAAAATGCTGATGGGGCCCTGAGTGGGAAGTCAATACTTAAGTGAAATTGAAACCTGTGGCTACACTGCTAGAGCTACACTTCGGATGATAATTATCAATAACGGCAGTAATAAGACTTAGAGGCAGAGAGTGACATCCTCAGAGTCTTCCACAGCTGTGCTGGGGACCAGCAATGATGCTCTAAATGTCTCATTCTTACTCAATTATTTAACATGAGTTCCTAGAGTCATTTTGTGCCCTGCACTGTTTTAAAAAATAACAAAATCTTCCCCAACAAAATCTGCTTTATCTGTAGCAAAATTAATTTACCCAAAGGTCCTTATGGAATATCTCTGTGGGCCAGGAAAAGTGCTAGTCACCAGAGATGCCAGTCGCTGCC
The DNA here is from genome assembly GCF_951640355.1 of Cnephaeus nilssonii. Lineage (NCBI taxonomy): Eukaryota > Metazoa > Chordata > Mammalia > Chiroptera > Vespertilionidae > Cnephaeus > Cnephaeus nilssonii. The sequence continues at coordinate 21,639,750 of NC_137092.1, forward strand.
TTCATGGGACTTACGCTCTATCACAGATAGACAGTAAGCAAGCTAGCAAATTACTAAGATAATTATATTTAAAAGATACAGCAAAGGCAATAAATAGGACTGAGATAGAGGGTGGCCTATTTTAAAAACACGTAGGGGCAGAGGTTCTGACCACAGGGATTCAAATCCTGCAGCTATCGGGCTTCCTGCACTGCCTGACTCGGAGAGCTTCCTCACAGAGGAGTCTCTGTGAGCAGTGCCCTGTAAAGACCAGGATCTAAAACAATGGAGACACATGGTGTCAAAACAAGCCAAAGGAAAATCGTTTGGGGGAAAAATTAAAAAGGATCCCAAGTCAAATTTATAGAAAAGATTCCTTTATTAACTTTTGGTCGAGAATATGTTTGTATATTTTCAGAAAACAACTCCAAGACCATGTGGATTCCTGCAACAGAGAGGAATTGACAGGACTGCTCCAGCCATGAAGACAGCAGAGAAACAATCCAGAGATGAAAGACGCTGACAACACCTTGCCATACTAGCAGTCAGCAGCTGTGCGTCGCTACAGGATGCCCAGGACCAAACCAGAGAGGGTCAGACCTGCATTACCACCATTTGTCCACCATCCAGAACTGAAATATCATTGCTGACATGTACACATAAGGAACTGTTTGACATTGAAATCGGGACTCAAAAGAACTGTTGGCCCAGAAAGAAACTCACTACAGACTGATTCATTTGCCTCTCAGCATAACCATTATTGCTTGTCTCATTTTTGGTTCTTATAAGTATATTTCTAGTATCACATGATCTCACTCATCTAGGGGAAATAATGAACAACATAAACTGATGAACAAAAACAGACCCGGAGACAGGGAAGCATCGATCAGACTGTCAAACCTCAGAGTGAAGGTAGGGTAGGGTGGGGGTAAGAGGGAGAGATCAACCAAAGGACATGTATGCATGCATATAAGCCTAACCACTGGTCACGGACAACAGGGGGGTGGGGGCATGTGTGGGGAGAGGTTTGGGATGGGAATGGGGTGATGAGGACAAATATGTGATATCTTAATCAATAAAGAAATTAAAAAATAAAATAAAAATAAATAAATAAAAATAAAACAATGGAGCCGAAACCGGTTTGGCTCAGTGGATAGAGCGTCGGCCTGCGGACTAAAGCGTCCCAGGTTCGATTCCGGTCAAGGGCATGTACCTTGGTTGCGGGCACATCTCCAGTATGGGGTGTGCAAGAGGCAGCTGATCGATGTTTCTCTCTCATCGATGTTTCTAACTGTCTATCCCTCTCTCTTCCTCTCTGTAAAAAATCAATAAAATATATTTAAATAAATAAATAAATAAATAAATAAAATAAAACAATGGAGACATCCTCAATAGCCCGAGACTGGTATTGCAGGGAGGTAGGGGAGAGAAGGTGTAAGCAATTCAATTCGAACGAAATATACTTGACTAGAGGCCCAGTGCATGATTTAATCATGCACCTGGTGCACCAGCGGGCTGGCTGTCCGCGGGTGCCCCAGGCCTTCCGAAAGCCTCCCGCGCTGCGGAGGCTTTCGAAAGGCCTTGCGCCGGAGCAGACAGCCGGCCAGGTCCCCCGCTTTGGCCTTTGATCGCGGGGGACCTGGCCGGCTGTCCGCGGGTGCCCCAGGCCTTCCGAAAGCCTCCGGCGCTGCGGAGGCTTTCGAAAGGCCTTGCGCCGGAGCAGACAGCCGGCCAGGTCCCCCGCTTTGGCCTTTGATCGCGGGGGACCTGGCCGGCTGTCCGCGGGTGCCCCAGGCCTTCCGAAAGCCTCCGGCGCTGCGGAGGCTTTCGAAAGGCCTTGCGCCGGAGCAGACAGCCGGCCAGGTCCCCCGCTTTGGCCTTTGATCGCGGGGGACCTGGCCGGCTGTCCGCGGGTGCCCCAGGCCTTCCGAAAGCCTCCGGCGCTGCGGAGGCTTTCGAAAGGCCTTGCGCCGGAGCAGACAGCCGGCCAGGTCCCCCGCTTTGGCCTTTGATCGCGGGGGACCTGGCCGGCTGTCCGCGGGTGCCCCAGGCCTTCCGAAAGCCTCCCGCGCTGCGGAGGCTTTCGAAAGGCCTTGCGCCGGAGCAGACAGCCGGCCAGGTCCCCCGCTTTGGCCTTTGATCGCGGGGGACCTGGCCGGCTGTCCGCGGGTGCCCCAGGCCTTCCGAAAGCCTCCCGCGCTGCGGAGGCTTTCGAAAGGCCTTGCGCCGGCGCAGACAGACAGACAGCTCCCCCGCTTTGGCTTTTGATCGCGGGGGAGCCGGCTGTCTGTCTGTCCGCGGGTGCCCCAGGCCTTCCGAAAGCCTCCAGCGCCGCGGAGGCTTTCGGAAGGCCTTGCGCCGGCGCAGACAGACAGACAGCTCCCCCGCTTTGGCTTTTGATCGCGGGGGAGCCGGCTGTCTGTCTGTCCGCCTGTCCGCCGGTGCCCCAGGCCTTCCGAAAGCCTCCGGGGCAGCCATGACACAGACGCTGAGCTCGCGGCACCACTGGCGCCGCAAGCTCAGCGTCCTGCTGGCCCAATCAGCTACCCCGGCCACCCTGAGTCCCGCCCCCTGCGCCTCCTGCTGGCCCAATCGTGGGCGTAGCGGAGTGATGGTAATTTACATATTACCATTTTATTATGTAGGATGTGCTTCTCTCCCCTGACCATGTGAAGTTGGACTGTTATTTACACTCTCTGTGCCTCAGTGTCTTCATAGGATTGTGCCAACACACATAAGTCACTAAATAGTGTTCAACACATAGTAAGTGCTCAAGAAATAGAGTTTCTGGTACATAGTTATCACTTGATAAATATCAGCTGTCTTGAGGCTGTGTCTGTCCTGAAAAGTGAAGTAAAGGAAAGGGAACTACTCTTCCCTGTAGATATACAGTGAACATTTATGGATGGCTCTCATGTCTACTGCCCCAGAAAATCATGCAGAGTGTTATGGGTTGAAGTAATACGTTAAAGTCCTAGTCCCAGCACCTCAGAGGGTAACCTTATTTGGAAATGAGGTCATTAAAGACGTAATTAGTTACGATGAACTCATACTGGAGCAGAGTGGGTCTTTAATCCAATATCATTGGTGTCCTTATAAAAAGGGGGAAATTGGACATAGATATAGACATGCATGGAAGGAAGACGATGTGAAGACACTGGGAGAAGATGGCCTTTAGCAGCCTAGGAAAGGGGCTTGGAGAAGATTCTTCCTCACAGCCCACATGAGAAACCAACCCTGCCAGCATTTGATTTTAGGTTTCCAGCTTCCAGGTCTGTGAGACACCAGTTTCTATTGTTTAAACCACCCAGATTGTAGTACTTTGTTACAGCAGCCCAGGAAACTAATACATATTCTTAAAGGGTCAGAAGTAGATATTGTTTAACACTGAATGCCCAGTAGCTGACAGAGGGCCTGGCACATGCTAGGTGCTCAATAAACATGTATTAAATGAATATATGTCAATAAATGAATAAATATCTAGTATGGTGGCACATAATCTAGCAATACCTGAGGAGAAATGTTTAAGGCCTACAATTACCTTGCTGATGGCTGGGAATCAACCAAATTTGGGGTTGGCTATCTGTAATCAAGATGCAGACAAGTGCTTGACCAGGTGATGAAGAGGAAGTCCTTGGAGGTCCCAACTGGCAGGGGGACACAGCTGGGCTCAGAAGGCCTGTGGGGCTTGATGTCTATATATATGAGGTCTGTTCCTGGGAGCAGGCCCTCTCCTCACATTAGGCTAGTGTTAGCCATCAATCAGTCCCTAGTCACAGAAGCTGGCAAGAGCAAGCAATGTTTCTATTGGTAAAAGCGTCTGAGAAGCTGACGCGTGTGCAACAACAATCTCAGTATGAGGAAAGTTCTAGAAGCCAGGCCCAAATTCTGAGAGGCCAAGGGAATAAGGGTTCACCTCTGGGAAATGATGTGAGAGTGCAGAGGTCAGCCTAACACAGAGGGTGCTCAATTCTCAGCCCACTCAACTGGGAGAGGACAACCATGAGGCCTCTACAGGGAGAGGAGATGTGAGCCAGGTGGGCAGAGGAGCCCAGGTTATCTGGTACCTAGGGCTCTGGGGCAGCAGAGGCAGGAAGATGAGAGGAGTTTTAACACAGGGCAGACGGAGTAGCAGGAGTTAATGTGGTAATTGGTAGAGCAAAAGAAGAAGGGAGAAGAATTTTCGTAATTGAACTATTCTAATTGACTGCTGACTCTACACTGTTCAGATTCGCCAGGCAATTGCTTAGTTCTCCATTTCATTTCATCTGTGTAGCTACAGCTATCGCACTAAGTTGGAGGGGGGGAGGTAGGCTTAAGAACTGATTAGGGAAAATCACTTCTTGCACGCCTTAGGTTATTCCTATTAAAAATGATGCCAGGAAAAATCATAATTAAGATGGGAACATGGTGAATAACAAGCACCCCTTTCCTTGAATGTAAAATAAATTTTAACAGCTACCTTATCAAAAGAACCCAACATATTCAACCTTCCAATAAGGGTAAGCAGAGTTTTCTATCAGAGTGAAATAGAAACTATAAATCAAACATTTCATATCTAGATCCTAGCCAGCTCCAGTGAGTAAAATTCTGCTCTCCAGCAGTCTTATGTTTTTGTGTGTTTGTTTTGTTTGTTTTTTATTGGCTGGCTATCACACTTCCTTGAATCTGAAACTATATGGATACTGTTTCTTCATCTTAAATCTGTGAAACTACCTTCAAGAGCTATAGTCTTGACTATTTGTGACATGCTGTCCAAGATAAAGAAGCTGATCAATAATAAATGTGCCTGTGTGAGCTTCTATCAAATGCATACGGTTGAGATGGACTCGTTGGGAGGAAGGAGAGAGGGAGAGAGAGGACAGGGTGGGTTGGGTGAAGATTGCAGAAAGATTTTGGAGAAAGAGGTAGGCAGCAGTAAGTGTTCAGAGTGTTCGCTCAAATGCATTTTAGAGAAGGGGTTATGTGGATAATCCATATCTCCTGATTCAGGTACAATGAAAACGTTCCTTCCACGAGCCTACATTTTCCCTGGTCTCCCCAAACTCAGTGTGGGCCCCAACAACATCCTTTGTCAAGACAGAGTTTAGATCATGGAGGAGACAGGCTGCCCATAGAAACTTCAGGTATCTTTTCTGAGACGCTGGTTTCTAACTAGAACAGTGCTCAGAGCTATGTGGCTGACTGATGCCCTCGTCCTGCTGAAAACACAAATGAATCGTCCCCTCAGCAGTGTGGTGCAGGGCAAGATGAAATAGGCTCCCGTGGTCACGGTCACACTCCACAAACTCTCCGGAGACTCTTACCACTCTCCAGCAACTCTTTGATCATCATAATGGGCTTGCTGGAGAGTGACAGTGAGAGTCCCCAGGTGCAGTGCCGCCAGCCAGCACTGCTGAAGAAGCCAGCTCTCGGGGGACATGGCAACCTTCACTACAGGCAACTGAGCCCGCTGCTGACCCAGTCCAGCACCTTCAGTGAGACAAGGTCTGTGGCCCCAGAATTCCTGGGTACCCTTCAACTCCCTCACACCCTTCCCTTGGTACCCAGTCTCTGGCTTTGGGAAATCTCAAAATTATAGCAATGAAGGAGTTGAAACACCAGTGTCTGTTCTTATTTCTAAAGCTGCCCTCCTGCCTTTGCAACCATCCTTACAACATTCCCCCTGCCCTATGCTGGGACGTCTTCAGTCCAAGCTCAGACAGGTCTCTCAGAAAATGACCCTGGAAACCTAAAGTGTGGCTGACACAAGTCCACAATTCATTTGGGCGAGACCTATAGTTTACCTCTGGCCGTTCGAATCTACAGAAGCCTTAACCCAGTGCTTCTCGCCCCTGATCCCATGAGAAGCATCTGGGGAATATTTTAAAAGAAAAAATGCTAATGCTCAGGCCCCACCCCCAAAGATTCTGACTTGACTGGTCTGGGGTGAGGTCCAGCCCGGCAGCCGTGTGTTTCAAAAGCTCCACAGGTGACTGTAAGGTGCAGGCAGGGTGGGCTATCAGATTACCCTCCAAGTCCTCCTGGTCCTTCTTTGTAAGGATAGACTCCTCTGAAGGAAGACGTGATAAAAGTGGTCTCACTGATTATATAGCACATATACCTAGACACATTTCCTCAAAAATAACTACCCATAAATAACTAATCTCCAACATTTCAGTGCCATTAGAATGTGAGAAAACACGGTCATCGAGTATGAGCACACCTCAGTCCCTGTCCTCTCGTGACTTCTCATCTCCTGACCTTCACTCTAGTGCATTAGCCTAAGGATCTAACGAATGTTAACTATTCAAGAAGCCCAAAGAAAAGACTTTTTCTACTCTCTCTGCTCTGTCCTTTCAAGTGTTAAATTTTTACCAAGCTGTCAGGAAAAAACACCATCATGAAACTCTAACGAGATTTCATCATTCTTGTGTATGCCTGAAACTTGGAGGGAAAGGGAAGAAAATCCTGCTGCTATAAATACTCTCGTGCCAGAGCCTAAAAGACCAAAGATCTAGGACCACAAGAGTGAGTGGCCCTCATTGATCTTTAATCACTCGGTCTCCGTGCCTCTGCTCGGCCTCCTGCCTGCTTTCACCATTGCTCCTTATTTCAATTATGTCTACATCTGTCTTCCCCACTAGACTGCAGCTGAACCACAACCTGTGGCTTATTCATTCCTGTACTCCCATCCCCCAACAGACTGTATATACTAGTAGTGTACATGTATTGAGTACTTACTACTTGCCGGGCACTGTCCTAGATGCTTTTCACATATTATCTCATTTACCTTCAACTCTGTGAGTTTCATACTTTTTGTTATCCCATTTTACAAGTGAGGAAACTGGAATACTGAGTTTAAGCAGCACGCTCACATCCACACAGGACCCAAGAGGCCAAATTCTGGCTCACATCCAAGCCATCTAGCTGCAGAGTCTACTCTCTTAGCCACTGCTATACAAGGCTGGGGCTTTGAGAAATAAACAGTTATTTTCAAGGTTTCTATTCAGAACCAGGCAGCTGTAGTACTTATCAGATACATGACCTTGAGAAAATTACTAAGCCTCTAAGCCTGTTTCCTCTTCTAGAAGTAAAAGTAACCCTGCGCTCATGGTGTTTGTGTCACGATTAAATTAGAAAATGCATGTAAGATGGTTAGCACAGTGCCAGGCATTTACTAGTAGTAAGTGTGGTAAAAGCCAGACGCTGCTGCTATATGGTTGGTACCTGGGCTGCTCTCATTAGAAGCATCTCAGTTACTCCCCAATCTGAGTGGCATTGCCTCTCTCTGCATCAGAGCAGTAGACAGTGGCCACTAATTTTTTATATCATTATTTAGATATAATTTATATAACATACCATTCACCCATTTAAAGTGCACAATTCAATGGTTTTTCAGTATGTTCACAGAACTGTATAACTATTATTACAGTCAATTTTAAAACCAATTATTTTTTAGAACCAAGATAGAATCAATTATGGAGTATTTTTCATCACCCAAAAATGAAACTCTATAAACATTAGCAGTCACTCTCCACTTCCCCTAAGCTCTCACCCCACATCCCCTGGGCAACCACTAATCTATTCTCTCTGTATTCTGGACATTTCATATAAATGGAATCATGCAGTATATGATCCTTTGTGACTGACTTCTTGTCCTTAGCATAATGTTTTCAAAATTCATCCATGCTTAGCATGTATCAACACTTCATTTCTTTTTACTGCAAATGCTATCCCATTGTATGGATAGACTTATTTTATTTATCCAGTCATTAGTTGATGGATAGTTTAGTTATTTCTACTTCTTGGCTACTTTGAATATTGCTGCTATGAACATTGGTGTACACATTTTTGAATGGACATATGTTTTCATTTTTCTTGGGAGTCAAATTGGTGGGTCACATGGTAACTTTGTTTAACCTTTAGAGGAACTGCCAGACTGTTTTCCAAAGTAAATAGCCACTAATTTGTGCTTGCTTCTAGATGACTTAGAACAAGTCACTTAACCTCACTAAGCCTCAATTTCCTCATCTGCAAAATGAAGATATTATCTACCAGAGGAGATATTGTAAATATAGTGCCTTCCACTGCCTGACACCCAGCAGGTGCTGAAAAAGGGCAGGTATTCTGCTATCCCTGGTAGGTAATCCCCTGCCTATTCCTCCCTCTCTAGTTGGGATGGGAAATGGCCCATACCATGAAAGGCTTGAGTGCTGCCTAATGGAAGTGTTAGGTGGATAACATCAGAGTACAGAGTCAGACTACATTTCTGGATCGTGTTAGCCGTCTCTAAAATAAAGAAAAATAAAGAAATAAATGACTCTCAACTCAAGTGTGTGTATGTCCTCCTTGCTTCTATAAACTGGACTTTTGCCCAGAAGCCACAAGAAGTCAATAATTGGAGTTCCATATGCTAATGTAATTTGGTGGAAAACGTACAGTCATGCACCATTTAACCACGGGGATATGTTCTGAGAAATGCATCATTAGGCGATTTTGTCATTGTGTGAACATCATAGCGTGCACTTACACAACCTCAATGGAACAGGTTCCACACTTAGGCTATGTGGTCTATAGCCTCTTGCTCCTAGGCTACAAGCCTGCACAGCATGTTCCTATATTGGATACTGTAAGCAATTATAGCACGATGGTAACTATTTGTGTATCTAAATCTAACTAGAAAAGATACATTAAAATATAAGCATAAAAGAAAAAAATGGTACACCTGTATAAGGCACTGGAAGTTGCTCTGGGTGCATCAGTGTGTGAGCGGTGAATGAATGTGAAGGCCTAGGACAGTGGTGGGCAAACTCATTAGTCAACAAAGCCAAATATCAATAGTACAACGATTGAAATTTCTGTTGAGAGCCACATTTTTTAAACTTAAACTTCTTGTAACGCCACTTCTTCAAAATAGATGCGCCCAGGCCGTGGTATTTTGTGGAAGAGCCACACTCAAGAGGCCAAAGAGCCGCATGTGGCTCGCGAGCCACAGTTTGCCGACCACGGGCCTAGGACACTACCACACAGCCTGGTAGACTTTATACACACCGCACGCTTAGGCTCCACTACATTATAAAAAGGTTTTCCTTTCTTCAATAGGAAACTAGCTTACTGTAACTTTTATTTACTTTATAAACTTGTAAATATTTAACTTTGACTCTCTTGCAATAATACTTAGCTTAAAACACAAACACACTGTACAGCTATACAAAAACATTTCCTTCTTTATATCCTTATTCTGTATCAATAGCTGTGAGTAACGCATCACGCTACCACCTCGGAATGGCTGCCACCGTATGGCGGCTGTGACCTTACCAGGCTATGACGTTACTACGGCGACGAGGTCACCACAGCTACAACTTTACACCGGCTATGACCTTAACAGGGCTACGACAGTATGACAGCTATGACCTTACCACGGCTATAACGTTACAACAGCTACGCCCTTACCTCCGCTAAGACGCTACTTGGGCTACAAAGGTACCAGGGCTACACCTTTACAAGTTACGACATTACAATGGCTACGACGTTATGATGTCATGACGGCTGCAACGTTACTATAGCTACGCCCCCGCTGCACGTCCCGCACGTCCCGCACGTCCCGCACGTCCCGCACGTCCCGCACGTCCCGCACGTCCAGCACGTCGGCTACAACATTACGACAGTGACGACTGCACGTCGTGTAAGACGCCACAGGCTGGCGATGGGAATTTCTCAGCTCCGTTGTAACCTTATGGGACCACCGTGGTATATGCGGTCGGGCGTGGACCAAAGCCTGGGTCTGCGCCACATCCTCTCCGTTGCCACAGTTTCTGAGCGGCCTGATCTCCAGCAGGACCTACAAAAACAAGGCCCAGCCAACCCCTGGACAACGTGAGCCTACGCAAACACAGAAGCGTGAGTCCCTGGTTCCATCGTTCTAAAGGTCCTGATTAGCATTTCTGTTGCTGGCAGAGAAGACTGACAGTCCATCAAGTCGCAAATAACAATCATGTCGCCTGCAAAAAGAAACTTCGGTTCTTGGGGGAGTTACTGTTTTTCAGGGTAAAAAACATCCCTTGGGCAGGCTCACATCACTGCAGAATTTGCAAAACCAAAGGAGAGAAAAAAAATGAAAACTGGAAAAAGTTAAGCATGCAGTATTTCACATTGTGAGGAATATTTTTGCTTTGGGGACAATAAGCAGGACGTTTGGAAAGAACTCGCCTACAATATGAGAAAATGGAAGGATTTCTGTCTTTAGCTGACATGACAGTAATAGGACAGACCTGAAGATTGGCTGCAATTGAGATGCCCCATTACTGCTGGCTTCGTGGGTGTGGAGGTCACACACCAGATGAAGCCTTGGTGCCAGGCTTTCTTCCAGGGCTCCAGCTTCCATCTCCTGGAATAACACTAACTATGGGGTAAGAAAAACTAATCTTTTTTTCTAAAGACATCAATCACACCTATCAAAGTAGGAGAGTAAGAGAGAGAGACTGAGACTTTCAACTGGGGATTGCAATGAAAGATTTAAGAGAAAAATTTTAAGATTTGCTTACTAATAGCCATGGGAAGGTTAAGAGGATACATGATAATTGAGTAAAAGCCACTTGGGATGTTCTTTATGCGCTTTACACACACACACACACACACACACACTCACACACACGTAAACTGGGTTTCACAGCCTAATTCAAAGTACCCATTTGCCACTGAATAAAAATATATGCCAGATAAATACACTGATAGTTCCAAGATGTGATATTACTTATTTTGAGGCTGATTTCTATATGAAGCAGGCATGGCATAGACCCCTGCAGATACTAATGTACTAAAATGACCTCATCATAGGAGTTGACACATGGAAGGCCTGTATCCCAGCAACCACTACCAGCAGGGGTATGTATGGGGTCTGATCTTAGAGCCAGACTATGACGTTATTATGGCTACAAGGTCACCACAGCTACAACTTTACACCGGCTATGACCTTAACAGGGCTATGACATTATGACAGCTATGACTTTACCATGGCTACTAAATGTGTTCCTGTTATATCAAGCAGTGGTAGGGGGTCTGATCTTAGAGCCAGAAAGTAAGTCTTGAATTGAGGCTATGCTCTCCATAGCCTTTGGGGCCACCCAGGCTAGCCTGCTCATCTGCAGGGACCGCCCAGGCCAGCCTGCTCATCTGCAGGGACCACCCAAGCTAACCTGCTCATCTGCAGGGACCACCCAGGCTAGCCTGCTCATCTGCAGGGACCACCCAGGCTAACCTGCTCATCTGCAGGGACCACCCAGGCTAGCCTGCTCATCTGCAGGGGCCACCCAGGCTAACCTGCTCATCTGCAGAGCCACTGGCTGTAGCCTGTGTTCCCCAGTTCGCAAGGCTGCTCGGTGACCTTGCGCTTACGTAGGCAGCTTTCTGTAATCACCTCCTCATAGAAGCTGTCTATGTACTACTCCATCTCTCCCACTAGACTGGAAGTTTCTAGAGGAAACAGAAAAGGCATATCTTGTTCATGGACCCAGTGACTGTGCTGACCTCATTGGTGTCTCTAGCTGAGTGAAAGAACTGGAGCATGGAGTCCAGGAGTGGAGCACACCCTGAAACACCCACCAGCCAAGGTAGACCAGGTCAAGTAGTGGGAGAGGGAGGGGCCCCAGAGGGATGGTCCTGGGGAAAAACATATCAAGGACAAGATTCCTGCCCTCCCCCACCCACCCAGTCAATCAGAGCTGTGACTTCTTCTTACTCTGCCTTAGAGCAAAAAAGCCTTTCGACTGTTCCATTGAAAATGTCAAAAGCTCTTTGCAACTGTAAAGTATTATTAATAAGTGAGGCCTTAGATCCTGAATACAGATCAGTAGAAAACAGGCAGATGAGCCTGGGTTCAAATCGTGATTCTGTCACCCACTAGCAAAGTGGTAAATCACTTAATCTCTCTATACCTCAGTTTTCTTATGCAAAGTAGTGGCAACAGCAGCAAGTGATGTAAGGCATATATTTGGTACTCTATTGAGTGATAATTGTTAATGATGGATGTGTGTATGTAAAGATGTGTTTTGGCAACATTTAGAGTGATGATTCCCAAATGTTTACTAAATGTGTTCCTGTTATATCAAGTGCTATAGATAAACAAGCTATATTTCCTGCCCTCAGGGAGGTCACCCTGTACTGAATCAACAAGCCCAGCACTGGCTGCCTCACAGAGAGATTATGATACTTGCCCATGACTCCCATGTGGCAAAAGTGAGACAAAACACAGGCCTAGTAATTCCCAGACACTGCTCTTTCCCGTAGCTCACATTTCACGAGAACAGCAAAGAGTATTTCATTCCACCTCCCATTTCAACCTACCACCCACCCAAAAGACTAGATCCTAACAGCCAGCGGGACCTCTGTTGAATGGGTAAAGTAGGGGTGTTCAGATATGGACTTGAGATAATAAATACTCCGAATAAGAAAGAGCGAGCTGCCCTGGCCGGTGTTGCTACGTGGTTAGAGCATCCACCAGAGCAACAAAGGGTCCTGGGTTCGATTCCCACTCAAAGGCAGGTACCTGGGTTGAAGATTCAATCCCTGATCAGGGCATGTGGGGGGCAACTGATCAATGTATCTCTCACATCAATGTCTCTGTCTCTGTCTCTGTCTCTCTCTCTCTCTCTCTCTCTCGCTCTCTCTCTCTCTTTCTCTCTCTCTTCCTCTCTCCTTCTGTCCCTTCCACTCTCTAAAAATCAATGGAAAATATATCATCAGATGAGGATTGACAAAAAAAAAAAAAGAGCTATTGAGAGGTGATTTGAGGAAGGTCTCCAACCTAAAAATCCTTTAATAAATACTATTGAGCACCTATTTCCTATTAGGCATAGACTGAATCGTGTTCACACATGCTCCTTCACTGTAGGTCATGATACACTGTATGTCACAACCAGGCATCATTGCTGTGTTTTGTTTTTTAAATGAGGAAGTGGACTTGGGAGTTTAAATGATTTCCTGAACAGACAGTGGTGAGAATTCGTTTACCCAAAGTTTATGCTTTTTAGGGTGACAGAAGGCTGAGCTCAAAGCTCGGCAGAAATAGGAAAAGAGACCAATATGTTTTGATAAAAGGTGAAGAGGAAATGAGAGAAGGTCTTGGAGGATTCCTGAGACCAGGGCTGTAAAGTTTGGAATGCAGGGCATCTGGGGGTCTACTATATATATATATATATATATATATATATATATATATATATATATATATATATATATATATGGGCCCAGCAGAGGGAAGGTTTCTGGGGCAATGGGAGCGTACTGGGGCAGGAGGGAAGTCAAGAGCTCCATAAGAATTTTACCAAAGGCCAAATGTGAGTGAGGTTGAGCCTGACTGGAATCCAAGGACATCTGCTTTGTCCTTTCTGGACTACCTGCTTGCTGTTTGACCTTACTTGGACAAGTCACAAAATCTCCCAGAGTTTTGCAATTTTCTCACCTGCAAATGGGCAATATTTGCTTCAAGCAATGATGAATGAAGAGTGTTGAAAGTGGCTTGAAAATTGCATAGGGACCCTGGGAGCATGATCTGTGGGAGAGCTTCACCATTGTGTCTCAGCCACCACCTTTACTGTGTCTTAGGCACCTTCTTAGGGAATGTGACCTATATCTTGGGCTTTGTTAGCTCAGGGTCCCATTCTTTCATTTCTGTATTTAGAACCCTTTCTGAATTGTACTTGACCACATTTATTTCCTTTCCTGGATAAGGGAGATGCTGTGAAAAGAGGAGACCTCACACTCACACTGCAAAACTAATTGCCAAGTAACCTTGCTCCCACCCCAGTTGTGTGAAGTCCATGTCTCCTTTTGATTGTTTCCTTATCCTTAAATGAGAGGGTTGGAACTGATGATCTCTGAGGTCCCTTCAGGCTCCAAAGCTTATGGTCTCTTGAAGGACCCCTACTGAGCCTATCCTAGCAACTGTTGTTCCAGCACTTTCTATTGCCCAATTAGCATCATTTATCCAATGTTTTTTGGCAGGTATGTGCTTCTATTCCAGGCATCCTGAGCCAATTCTAAAAATCAGAATTCTTGGAAGACTCAAATATTTTAACCATCTTCAAATACATGACATCAAAGTCACCACTTTTCCTTCATCTACCATCTTTGCTCTTTTATCAAAAAAAGAAAGGAAAAAAAGAGGTACTGAGTCCATCTGGCATGATCTTCTTTGAATAAAAGCCCATCTGCTTATTATCTCTAATTTCATTGTCTTCTGGAATATTTACAGAAGTTTGTTTCAATATTCATTGCACTGTGTTTCTAATTACTGATCCGGACCATCCATGCCGACTTAGTGGGGCACCGTGCTTGGCTATAGTCTTTCTCTTTTTCATCTCCACAATTCTTTACTCTGGAGGCATGATGTGGCCCTTGGCCGTCATTACAGAGCCCTGGTGTAATGCTGCAGAGGCAGATTCTGAGAATCAGCGCCTTTATTGTGGTCTCCCTGGGGACTTGTGAAGCCGCCTCTGATGAATTTTTTCCTGCCTCGACACCATTATTGTCATAGGAAGGATGGAGATAATTACCTGGTTTATTATCCTGAGGCAGGCTTCATCTGGGGGCCCCATGATCACTGGAAACAGAAGGCTCATCTCTGCCTTCAGGAGTCCTGAATAGATGGGTAAAAGATGTACGTTTCCCAAATTACAGCATCTCTGAAAGGCAAGGGATGGTCTGTGCGATGGAAATATTTCCAACCGGATCATTTTCAAAATACCCCTCTGAAAATCCAAAATGATAAAGCCATTTAAAATTAAGCTTCTTTTCTCCCCAAATGCATTCCCATTTCTGATTCCCCCAGTTATGATGCTCTCTATCACTTCCCACAATCATGCAAGTACTGTTACTCCTTCTCTGTAGCATCTTAATGCTTTTCCCATCTGTCCCTGGCTTGCCTTTCCCACTCCACTGTCTAATTTCAGCTTCATATCACATTGTCTCCATTCCTGCAGATCCCCCTATCTCTCAGGCACTCTCTCACCCCACCCACCATGCACACAACTCCAGAATCACCCACGTAAAATATGCATTGGTTTCATCACTCTCCAAGTCAACAGTGCTCTGTGTGCCCTTCGCTGTCAGGATTAAATCTCCCTACCCTCGATGACTTAACAGGGTTTCCATTCTCAGGCCTCATGGTCCCCCAGCCAGTTGTGTATCCCATTGCTGCCCCATGAACCCTCCTTCTAGCCACACAGAGAGTGCTCTGAGCTCTGCACTCTCAGCTTTTGCTTACACACCAACTTCCCAGGCCTGTGAAAAAGTTGAAAAGGGAAAAAGACAGAATTGGGGGTTAATTCTCACTGCAGACACCTAGGAGCTAAAAAGTAAATTGTACACTGTATTTTTATGAGGCATGTCCATGATCCAGATAGGTGGACTGAGACCAGAACAACACTGGAGAGGTGATTTTAAGTTAGGCATCTGCACAGGGAATGTGAACTGCTACAGCTTAGGGGTGCCACTGCTAGCAAGGACCAATACCAGAGCAACAAAGCACTATGTCTTGGGGTTGACCCCATTTGAAACTCTTCATTAAAATTTTCAATCACAAAATACTTTAGCATTAGTTCACTTCCCATTTTGGTCTTTCTGGATCATTCAAGGTTCTTTTGTGAGGCTATATTAACTGGAACCAGAAAGTCCACATAAGAAAATGGAAGATGGGGGTGTGGAAATGAGTTTTGGGAAGAAGGCAAATGTCAGGCCTAGGGATGTCATCTACATTTGTAAGCAATGGGGAGTCACTGAAGGCTTTAGAGAAGAGCTATGAGGAGATGAAAGCAAATTAAGAATAATCTGGTCACCCTGTGCAAAATGGATTAACTTGACTGAAATCCACTCAAATACTGAAGTATTGCTGTCGTTCTAATTAGACCTTATGCTTCTCCATTAACTGCATCTTCAAACTCTTCTCTCTCTAACCCCCCTGGCACTGTTGTCTTCTAAGGGCTCCTAGTGCTCTGTCTCCATGATTTTCAACCAGAGGAGAGGCTCAGGATTTGGAAATTGGTTGGCATTTCTTACTGAGGTTATTGCTATGTTCAGAAGTTGGGGGAAGGGGCAGGTATAGTGGCATTTCGTTCCCAAGGGCCAGTGATGCCAAATTCCTCAACACACTGAGGAGTCCTGTACAACAAAGACTAGTCCTGCCCAAAATACCTGCAGTGCCTAGTTTGAAAGGCATGATATTTGATCTCTTTTGCTGCCCCTATCTTTGTCTTCTATAAATTTTCTTCTTCTGTTTGTCACCAGGCTTCCCGCCAGCTGCCTGATTAGCAGGTTAAATGGTCACTCAACTGTCATCGAACTCCTTCTCCCTTTCAGGAGCACCTGGAGGAAAGCCAATGTCCATTATTGACCTAGTTCCACAGCACTTGAAATTTCCACCGTGTTTTGCAATGGCTTCTATTAGCTAATTCTCATGTCAACACATGTATTGAGTTAGTTTGGTTTTAGTGGTTTGCAAGTGGAGAGACCTGCAAACCAGAAGATCTGGAAACCTGTTCACTCTATGCCTTCACAGTCAGACTGTGTGGGAAGCTATTTTCAAAGTCATAATAATTATTTTAACCCTCTAGGAAATTCACCTAGTAGGGTGCCGTTTGTGTCAAAATTTTATCATGAATATCCCTTGCTTTTTGGAATTTAAATACTTTAGTGGCCTAGTTATGAAAAGTGAATCTCCCTCTTCACTGATCTTCATTATATTACTGAAGATATATATTCATGTTTTTTAAATCTCATTAAAGAGTTGAATGCTTTATTGCCACCTCTATGGAACTCTCTTTTGAGGCCTATTACATTTTGCTTTGTAATACTGGCCCTTTTTTGAGGACTGTTGCATCTTCCTAATACATTGGGAGGGATTTGAAGGCAAACTGTCTTATTCTTTGTATTCCTCTAGCCACTATGGCAGTGCTTAGCCCCTGTAATGATTAGTGAATATTTGCTGATGAATTGGTGCTCAAGTTGATGGTCAGTTGCATAGTATACAAGGTTTTACTCATTGGGGATTTATTCCTTGATAAAAATATTCACAAAACATTACTGTATTTTACCCCTATGATGTCTCTGTTGCAATTAGTTTCCTTTCTCAAGCACCCATTTCAACGCCCTAGGTATTTCTCTCAAGACTAAGGAGTATCTGACTGCACTCCTGCCAATCAACTAAAACTGACAAAAATGAATGTCTAAAATATACATGGAACTCCAACAAATTAATGAGAAAGATGAGAAACCCAATATTAAAATGGAAAAGGATATAACTAGACAATTCCCAGGAGAAATCCAAATGACTAATAAATATATGAAGAGATGCTCTACATCATTAATAACTAGAAATATGCTAATTTATATTAATGAGAATGTGGAGAAACAGGAGACCTAGTTCATTCCTGGTAGAGAAGAAAGTGGAACAGTCATTCTGGAGAGCAAATTGATTCTATGTGAGCTGGTGTGCAATTACCCTATAACCTGCAACCCCATTCTAGGGCTAACACCCCAGGAACACTCATCAGGACCATACAGGGGGGCATCAAAAAGGATGGTCTTGCAGTGTTTGTGGCTGTGAAGCATTGAGCCAGCAATTGTGTCTATAACTGGGGTTATAAGCAAAACATGGTGAACTCACGCTCTGGAAAATGATGTAGCAGAATTAACCAGATGCACTTTCACCAACATGGATAAATCCTGAAAAATTATGTTGAGTGGAAAGAGCAAAAAAGAAAAAAAAAGACATATACTGAAATACCATTATATAAATCTAAATGTCATATATTTCAATGACATACTCTAAACACATTAGTATGTATGTTTATTATATATAAAGGGAGAAATAGATCTAGGGATGGGCATAAAGGGGGGAAATACTAAAATAAACTAACCCATGTGAGAAACCAAAAACAGGTAGATGCCATGAGCATCTTAGGATGATGACTTCAATACTGAACCTGAGGTCCATCTTAGGATGACTTCAACTCTGCACCTTTTCTAACAAGAAAAAGGCAGAGGGTAGTTCTAGATGAAGATTTGAAGAGGTCACCTTTTAGCTAAAAGCATGAGATTTAGTGTGGTTAGATGTGAAAACATCTATTTTGTCTGCTCAGCAGCCTTTTTCTTTACATACTGATTACAAAGTAAGTTATTTCTTAATATCTAGATACATTATTCACAGGTTTTTAAAAAGTCATTATTATATTTGGTTTTATTACAATAAGATATACCTGCAATACAGGCTAACATTCATGACTAATTATTTCTAAGACCTTTATGAATACCCCAATTCACAAAGAAGCACTGTATCACATAATTTACCCCACAATATTAATATACAACGAGTGAAAAACTCATTGTTCTGGGTGGCAGGGGGCAAGGTGTAAGACTCATCCATCAGCCATGTAATCCACCTCTACACCCCAGCATCCCAACCAGCAAGTACAATTCTAATTCATGCTTCAACAAAAATACAAATTACAATATCCTTTGAACCTAGAGGGTCATTTGCAAATAATGAGAAATGCAAATTCTAAATCAATGGAAGTCTGGGGAGTACTATTACATGGTGACCACTCCAGTGCCCTGGAAGAGTTATTGCAGCCTTTTTAAGTGTTTAATATAATATCTGAAACAAAAGAGGCCATGAGCAAACCCTGCTCACTTTGATTGACAGTTTGGCCTGTGGCTTAGACCATTGCAGCACAGACTCTAAATCAGACCATAGAAGATTAAAATTCTAAAAGAAGTTGTTGACTTCAAAGCTTTTAATGATTCAAATTTTTCAATCAGCAGGGTGGGTTTTTTTCCAGTTCATTACCCACAGACTTGTGGATCAACCATTGTGTGCAACCCATCTCCTCCTTAACTCCTCTAGTAATATGATCCTGTCTATCACTTTACCCAGCCCCAGAAGACAAGGCCAAAATATCTGTGTTCATTTTACCTTCATTTACTTTGGCAGGATTCCAAAAGCATGGGAAACAACATAAATTCCAGCATCTTAGCTTCTAAACAGAAGCTGATCAAGTCAATGATTCCTTAACACAACTGAACTAATGGGAAATTGAGCAAGAGCTGGCAGCTCTGGCTGTGACAGACGAGAGATGCATGTGAGAAAAGAGGGGGAAGTGGAGAGACTCTTTAGCCTCGAGTCAGAATTGTGTCCATCTCAGTGTCATTCCGCCTCAGGAATCTGGAGATGAAAATAATTTAGCTTTGAAACACACGCAGGCTATTCCAGAACACCGCCGACAATTATAAGTATGGAGTGGGGATACGGGAATAGGTTCCTACTGTGCAAAATTGCATGTTATTAAATTGATTGAGTTGTCATTCAGAAAAGGTGATTTTAGAAATGAAGCTAGCAGAGAAATAAATAAAGTAGAAATTCAGATAAAATGCATCCACGTCTTGTTACTGGTATCTGTGAAACTAAAGGATTGCAGCTGGTAAAGGTAATATTATTAAACAATGACACTGAAGGTCATTCTTTGTTACCCTTTTCTAAAAATCATCTCACTTCCTCTTTGGTTCATTGATTTCACTCAGCAGTCACTTGCTGACTGACTCACTAGGGCTAGGATCAAGCAGGCCTTGGTCATACTAAGAAACTCTCATGTTGTCTTAAAGGTCTCCTAGAAGGCATATCCCATGTTCAGCCCAACCATGAGGCACCCCCACCTCCAGCCTCTTCAATACCCCCACTAAGCTGTCAGTTCTGGTAGTTGACAATAGGGAACAAAAACCCAGCTTTAACCTTTTGCACTCGGATGTCGAGTATGACTCGACACGGTTAGCATCGGTAGCAGCTCATATGTCGAGCCACACTCAACACGTAGTTTCACCACGGGGGTGAGGGGGATTTTTGTCTATTTTTCCAGTATCTTTTCTTGTTTTCATTAGCATGAAAGGACAAGTAAAATGTAAATGCCGTCTCAACTGATGCCACCACCTAAGCTTCACCAATGGCATCTTTAAAGGCTATTTGTTTCTAAGACACATCAGTCACGTGAAAAAGGTTAGACCAGTACACTAACTTCCAGGGGTAGATTATTATCCACTAACTTAAAGCAACGTTTAGATGGAAAGCTCCATATAATCACACCTCACCCTAACAAAAAACACAAAGATTGTATTGTTTGTTCTAACAGAAAAATCAAAGGAGGAAGAAGAGAGACGATTTATATTTGCGAAACATGTGAATGTAAACCAGGTCTTCATGTGGGTGAATGTTTCAAAAAATATCACACCATGAAAAATTATAGAGATTAAAATTACTCTTTGAATGTATCAATAATTTGAAATATAAAAAAATCCAAATAAATAGTTTGTATGAAAAGAAACTCCAGTTTTTTATTCTACTGCCGCGCTTTGTAAAATCTGGGGTATTTAAAAAATTAAATCCCGAGTAGAATAAAGGAATCAAGAAAAAAGCAAGCGAGTGCAAAGGGTTAAGGCATCTTGTGAGCTAGTCAACAGTAGCACAAAGTACATTTTCTAAAGGCACGTGACAAACTAGTGTTTCATCAGGTTTACTTAGAGAGCTGAGGGGAATCAACTCTGGATTGTGTCTTGTATGTAGTAGGTGCTCAATAAAATGTGTTCGTTCAGCTGGCAGTTTCCTGCAATAGCAGGAGTCAGAGGGGAAAATTGGCATCTGATTCTGTGGCAGATCTGTCCAAAGTAATAAAAACCCCACTGAGCATAGAAGCAAAAAGAATAGACTTTGGCTTCCCAGGGGAGAAGACTCAAGGAAGTAGCCAGTTTCCAGGACTTCAGTGAAGGAAACCGGGAGGTCAGAACAAGACTCCAGTCCCAGCAGGGAAGGCAAGTGTGAAATGGAATCAACTCAGCAAGCCTAGAGGATGTGTGTACACAATCATGGGTCCACTGCCACCTTGGGCAGGGTCAAACCTGAAGTGGGCAGAGAGCACTGCAGAGAAGGGAGACTTCAGGGCCTGTGGCTCTTTCATTCTCAGCTCCATCTTTCCACATTGGCTCTCAGGATATGTCAATTTAAGTCAGGGACTTCTTCCTCTTATACGTTTTTTAATGCAAGATTCTAGTGGAAAGATCATGAAGGAGGAATTCTCAGCAGCACTATATTCCAGTCCCAGCCCTGCTGTGACCAGCACGTGCCCTCAGACAAGTCATTTCACTTCTCCAAATCCCAGGTCCCTCCTCATAATTGGGGGCAACGATTCAACTCATTGGAGTGTTTGAGGATAAAACCATTTCCACATATGGAAGCACTCTGAAGAATAGTAGCTATTTGTGTATTTCATATTGAATCCAATGTTGAATTTGTCAAATTGAATTTTCTGTAATTACAGAAATAAAGCTTTAGTGTCAAGAAACTTCAAGCATTGAGCAGGCAAAATGAGTGGTGGAGGGAGCCCAAGAGACCTTTCCTGGGCCCCAGAAATCACACTGTAATTGGCACCTACCCAATGCAGCTTCACTGAAGGCCGCTCTGCTTGAAGCTGTGATCAGCAGCCAGTCTTGTATGAAGCACATTTAACTTATCTGTTGGAGGGCATGTAAATAAAACCTTCACTGAGGTAAACAGTTGTTCCGTTTTACAGCCCACGCGCACGAAACTTTTATGCTCCATGATGATATATGGCTTCTATGCATGTGGAAGTTCGGAGCGTTGTTCCATGTGGCGTCCTCTAAGTGACTGGCTGATAAATGGTTATTTACTCACTAGTTTTCAAGGCCCATGAAATCCTTTAAACTGGAACACTGTCCCTAACTACCCATTAGTGATCATGGTAATTCTTCCTAATGGGATGTGAGCCAGTTACCCTGACAGCCATAATGGCACAGGGCGGAAGGTTGGGGGGCGATGAGCAGGAGCCTAAGCTCAACTCAGAGGGTTCCTCTAAACCCAAGGCCATATCACATGGTGTGTCACGTTGTGACAACATAGCAGTGCCATATTGTGTCAAAATGTGGCCTTAGCACATGGCCATGTCACAGATAGGAAGAGGTTCCAGGAAAGAACTTGGGTGCTATAAACAGCACCTGTTCCTGAATCAAGTGACTGAACCCTCAGTACTCACCTTCTGCTGGTTTCACACCAAAATGACTGTATTCAGCTGCTTGACACGATCTTAAGGCACAAACAAGAGAGTCAAGTATGTTTGTTCCATGTCCTGGTCACACCTGCCAATGCATCTGGGATGTAAGGAAAGTCACTTCTCCATCCGGGGGAAGAAGCGGTCACAGCTTGATAATGGAATGGATCCAAATTTTGCTTGCCACATTGTTGGTTTGAATTTGCAAAGTACTTATAATAAAAATAACATTATAAATAAGAGTTTGAAAATGTTACCATGGTTATTATAATAACAATAGTTACCAAGTATTGAGTGCTTATTACTTGTGAGAAACTGCTGTGCATTTTGCATGTGATACTCACGGTAAGCCCATGAAATAGGTTTATCATTCGCATTTCACAGGTAAAAACACTAAGACTCGGAGATGCTAAGTCACTTGCCCAACTTTACAACTTTGAAACCTATGCTTCTGACCACTCCCCCCTGGTCAGTGGAGACCCTTGTGTCCTTGGTACTTTCCATATTTCCCAAATATAAAAATGAAGTTTTAAATGTAGCATCAGGAAGGTATTTTGTCATTAACTTTCTAGGGTAGTCCTCAAAAATTGATGTTAGCTATATACAGGTGATTTATGAGAACATGCGTCTGATCAGGAGACCCAGGGAAAGATGAGAAAGAATATGGAAAATGAGGAACTAGGGGTAGAGAAGGAAGTCAGAGACAGGGGGAAGAGGAAAAGCAAATGAAATGAAGGAGAAGCGGTCTTCATGGAAGAGCATGTGGGCATGGAAAGGCAACTGGGAAGAACTTTCCAGGCCGGGGGGAAGGGAGGGTTGGTTTGTGCAAAAACGTGGAGGAGAAAACCCAGAGGGTAGAGAAGGTGACAAGGAACATCAGAGGCTTTGAGTGTCAAATTAAGAACTTTGGACTCTATTACATCTCCTTAACCAGTGCCACTTCTTAACCTCATGTGGATTTCATAACATAAAAATGTAACAAATGTTAAAACTGCTGTCAACTGGAAAAAGAAAGAAGCAATTGTTGGCATCTACAAAGACCAAAAAAATTTTTAAGGATGAAATTACTTAAGTGTCATATTTATCATTAGAATCATCTTTTCCTTTGAAGTAATAAAAAGACGATTTTCACATTTTCAAAATACTAATGATCATCCAACACATGTTATTGCAAACACTCCAGTGTATGTGATCACAGGACAGGTCTACTGGTATGTGTTGTTTTCTCTCTTTCGTGTGCTGTCCTCAACATCTTGAAAGTCTCAGTAAACACTGGGGACTGGAGCTTCTGGACAAACCTTCAGCCTCAGCAGGTAACTGGAATATTAAGCAGGGAAACTGAGGCAGAAGCCCCATTATGAATTAACTCAGTGTCATTTTAAAAGCCTTCTTGGTTATACAGGGCTCGGCCCACTGCCAGAAAGAGTTAAGTACCGGGCATCTCTCCCGGCACAGTAGACACCCACACTCACTGAGTGCACTGCCTGCCAGGCACTTGAGGAGCTCACAGTCTCATGAAGTTCCTCTATGGTCAGGGCTAACCCAGGGACCCATGGGGCAGAGCTTGTAGGTAGTGAGTGTCTGTGGGTCCTGTGCTGAGAGGCTGGTGGGAAGGGACAGGTGCAGGGACCAGGGCGGGGTCCCACACAGACTTCAGTACATGGGCTTCACTAGCCCTCCACATCTGTGCAAGGAAGAAGCCTCCTCTTCTGCACCCAGTGGTGGGAGATGAGATGGTGTCTGTTTTAGCTCTGATTTGTTTTGATTATTGTGCCAAGGGAACACATGGTCACTTTCCAGCCCAGGTAGGGCCTTCCCAAACTCTTCAGTTTCATCTCCAACCTTACTGCAGCCACCTTGGACAATTTTCAGTTCCTCAGAAGCGCCACATTCTCTCCACGTGGGACCTTCAGGCAGTCTCTTCCTCTGACGGGCACATTCTTCTCCCCTCAGACCCCTCTCCGCCTTCACCTGGCTCGTTCACTCAGTGCTCGCTCACCTGTTGGCTTAAACACCACTTCCCAGGGAAAGCCTTCTCTCCAGACCAGGGTGAATACCTTGCTGTATACTCCCACAGCACCAGTGGCTTCCTTTTCATGTTTCTTATCACACTTGTAACTATTTGTTTGCTGTCTCCCACCCCTTTAAGACCATGAGCTTGTATCTGTCTTGTTTTCCGCTATATCGTTAGTGTCAAGAACAGGACCAGGTCCAGAATAGCTGCTCAATAAATATTTGTCAAATGAGTGCACAAGTCACTGAGTCACATCTCTATGGAAGGTTAGGTTTCTAGAAATTTACATTAATCCATTGTGAGCTTCTAGCAGCTGAGACCAAGCCTGGTTCGTCTTGTAGCCAAGGTGCCTTGCACTCATTTGGGTAGTGCCTGAACTTTCAAAAGGGGGGACAGAGGAAGGGAGAGCATGAATAGGGCTTCCTCACACCAGGCCCTCCCCCTTTACTCATCCCTGAAAGCCCAACTCGAATTATATAGGAGATCTTTCCTCCCCACATCAGTTTCCTCTTCTCCTATAGGCTTTAATCTCTGCCACTCATCTTCACTCATCACCCCTGTCTTTCTATGTTTCTCTCATGAGCTCCTATAAAGCAGAACTGTGTCTTCTTTCCTTTAGTCTTGGCTCTGAATTCTTTGCACAGTGTCCGTATTCTATATATATTTATTGAGATCTGACAAGAGATTGAATTTGTTTCCAAAAATATTTTTATAAACTCCTTCCCTGGACTAGAAAAACGGTATATTTTCAGGTGTGTGGGAAAGCAGAGTGAACACCTTTCTGGAACCAGAAAGGTAAAATACATGAGTCCCTCTCCAAGCCTTGGAGTCTATGAAAATAAGTGTCATATTGACACTGTCAAAATGAGAAAGTGCTCTTTGTGTCTTCCTTCACTTTAGATAAAGCCTGGCTTTGTCAGCGATGCTCAGGTGTCAGAGGGCGCTGGAATTAGGGGTGGCATTCTTCGCTGAGGACAGAATGAGCAGGCCTGCTGCTTCAGAGTGGGCCTGGCTTCCATAGGGTCCTTCCGTAAGATGCTGCCCCCACACGTCCTGGCACATTGCCCTGGCCCACAGATAGTGCACAAAAGCTTGCTTTCCTTTACACCAGCATTCCTCCTCGTAGGAGCTCTGCTAAGCTTCCCTACACCTGCCCTCAGGGGTAGAGACAGGAAAGGCCCCCTCAAAGGGACCCCTAGGCGTGTCACTAATCCACTCACCTGCGTCTGTGTCACAGGTAATTACTCATTCGATGCAGAATAACCTGTACCACAGCTCCAGACTGATGAGATGCCGCAGAGCCTTCAAATTGGGGATTACAAAGTGCGGCGTGTGGTGCCAAGGTCGGTCTGGAGGGTCCTAAAGCTCTGATTACTACACAATCCCCTTCTTTTTAACCTGAAAAACTTCATTTCTCCTGTTTCAAAAGGAGAAATATATAGAGTGTTTTGGAGGAGGCAAAGGGTGTTTCTTGGTGTTGTTTTTAACTACATGAAAGCCTTCGTGATCAATACCTAAATCCTCAGAGCTGCATTTAAAGCGAACTCTCTCTCTCAGTAATCTTCCCATTGGGGTGTGTTGACCTTTGTCTCATGGGAATAAGAAACTACAACTTCTTTATGGCATTTTGCAGGGAAATAATGCAAGAGGCTGGAAAGATGCTGTTTTGACTCTATCTGTATTCCTACCCAGTTTAATCACCAGAGAGGCCCTGTGCAATCCTTTTATCACAATTCCTTTTCATGTGGATATCTTAAAGATACTAGGAACTTGCATCTCACCATATTTGCAATGCCTTGGAAATTGGGGTCAGAGAGAGCTTCCTGGACTCTTAATTACGCATTCCCTATGCCTGTGATGTAGCTGCTAGCCACACGTGCCAATCGAGCAGAGGAAACATGGCTGGCCTGAACTGAGATGTGTTATGAGTGTAAAATACACACCAAATTTTAAAACCTAGAATTTTTTAAAAGGTAAGGTACCAGATTAATGATGTTTAAATACTTGATTACATATTGAAATGAAATGTTTCAGATATGTTAGGTTACATCAGGGTTTCTCAACCTTGGCACTATTGACATTTGGGGCCATGTAGTTTGTATAACTTTTTTCCCTGCTTTCGAGCCTTTCCTCAGCTGCTCGTTCCAATCCTGGGTTCCCCTCTCAGCCCGTCATGTCCCACTCAGACCATAAAATCCTCAAAGGTTTGCTGTTTCAGGCACCCAGCCTTTCTTTCCACCCACACAAGCTCCCAACCTATTCTACTGTGATCACATCTTCCAGCTCTACACCTCCTCCAGCCCTTTCTAAAGTTGGTCCCTTCCGGTCTCTTCCCCCGATAGTTACGCCTTGATGTCGTATGCAATTTATGGCTGAGTGCAGTCTCTGGTACCAGGCACCTTCATTCCCTCCAGGAAAGCCCAGGGCTCCTCAACCATAACCTGCCCCCACATCCCCGTGAGAGAAAAGAAATGTCAGTGTTACCATTTTACCCGTTAAGTTCCTTTTGACTGAAAGTAACAGAAAACTCCAACTCAAACTGTCCCAACAAGGAATGGGTGGGCAGCCCCACCATTAATGTGGCAACTCAATGACATTAAGGCCCCAGGTGCTGGTCCTCATTTTTGCTTGGTATTCTAAGAGTGTCCACTTCTTCCTTAGGGTTGTTCCCTTCCTGGTCCCAAAGTACCTGCAGCAGTCCCCGTTGCTCCATTCAGAAACGATGTCCAGAGGCAGAAAAAGAGCCACCTCTTCCCTGTGTCTCTTTTGAAGAGTGAGAAAACCTTTCCCATAAGCTCCTAGGAGACATCACATCTCATTGGCCAGAACTGCATCATGTATCTAGATCTAACCAATAACTAACTGGAAAGGAGACTGGGACCACCCATCATGGTTGGCTGAGATAGCGGTTCTCAAAGTGTGGTTGTTAGACCAGCAGTATCAGCATCACCTGATGCAAATGCTCTGACCCCATCCAGACCTGTTAAATCAGAAATTGTAGGGGTAGAGCCCAGCAATTTAACAAGCCCTGCAGGTGATTCTGATGCACATTGAAGTTTAGGAACCACTGACTTAGACCAATCAAGTCTTGATTCTGGGTAAGGCCTACCTCCCTTGAAACATGGTAATGATGAATGAGGATAGGTAGACACACACAAGGAGTTTTTTAACGAATGAGGAAGTAGTAATGGAAGATGTAAAATAGATAGCCAACATCATCTACTATAATCACTATGTCAATTTTTTTTTCCTTTTTGACTGGAAAAGTTGTCATCCTATATTATAAGCTTGTATTGCACATACCCCATAAGCACTTTACGGCTAGGCTAAAAAATGTTTTTGGATAGCCTTAGAAAAAGTTTGACTAACTCTATTTCTATACACTACCTAACAAAAACAACGCTTTAGCAATGCAGTTTCATATTATCCTCAGGACAATTCAGTAAGGTAGAAAGAGCAGTGGTTATTTTTATTTTCAAGCTCGGAAAGGGCAGAATAACCCAGCGAGCGAATTTCAGAGCCAGGTTTCACTTTGTAGATGTTCTGGCTCCAACTCTTTTACTCCAACTTCCATGATGAGACCAAGCTGCCTCCCAAGTAAACATTGCTAGGCAGACGCCACTGTGACCCAAGCATCCCCTGTCAGAACTCTGCGGGGGAGTGACCTGCTGCCATAAAGTCCTTTGGGGAGAAACGCAGGACTGTCTTTGTGACTTTTGTCCACGGGGTATGCTCTGATGCAAGACATTGGAACTCCAGCTATAAGAAAAGCTGACAGCAAGATGAAACGGCAGAGATTGCCCCCGCACCGTTCACTGCAGCACAGAGGTTTTGCATTGCTGCTGCCCAAGAAAATGAGCGTTTTCGTTAACACCATGGATTTAATGAGTGACCTAAAGTTCAGCAAAAGAGATGCTATCCTGATCACATTGAAATTACCTAAGAAGGTATTTTTCTCTAGAGAATCCAAGATTTGTCATTTTATTTTTGGGGAGCTAGAGATATGGGTCATTTTTAAATCTTAAATAAGAAAAGAAGAACACACAATATATATGAAAATAAATTCAGCAGCGGCTTTTCAGTTAGGGATCCAGGCTGTTATGTTCTTGAACAACCATCAAACCAGGAGTTCAACCCCAAAGTTGAACCCCACATTAGGGAACCTGGGGAAACAGAACCCAAGGAACAGGGCTGTCATGTTGCTCAGCCCCAGGGCCTCCAGTGTCCTAGTACTCTATTCAGTCTATAGCCTTGCCAGAAATTTCCTTCAGGTCCAGGGAGCACTTTTGACTAGAACAGGACTGCTGAGGTGGGAATCCTATGAGCTCTATCACAGCCTAGACCAACCCTATTAGACCCTCTGAAGGTGGCCAGAGACCCACAGAGCAGAATGTGTCACATACTTTGAGATTTCCAGGAACAAAGGACTTCACTGAGAAGAATATGACAGCAGATATCAATGGAAACCCTGAATAAAGGACAAAGGTGACATTTTCCTCATGTCCTTGTCCCTAGGGTTCTGCTAGGGAAAAGGTCGTCTCCAGATTCTTTCCTCCTGGCCCTGCCATTAATGTTTCTTCCTCCTTGTGTGCCCTCAGTTTACCTAGAATGATGATCTCTGAGCTCTGAAGTTCTGTGAATCTGTGCTGAGCTCTCCAGCTCCCAATTCCAACATCCCTCCAACCTGACTTGTCTTAGATGGAACGCACCTGCTCACCAGGATGCTGTCACCAAGAACTTTCTTTTTGATCAAGAGAAATCCCAGCTCCAGCTCCACTGGGTCTTGGCACATCTGCTAAGTCCTGTCCCTGACGGAAGTCAGACAACTTCCTGCTGGAGCCCAGGCGGGGAAGAGCAGGTTCCTACCTCAGCCCTGCAGGAGCTCTGGAGTTCAAAGCCCCAGGAAGGGCTCCGCCTAAGCTGGGTTCATAAATGCTTTATTATTGTTCTGCTGAGCAGTTACCCCCATGCCAGGCAAGTCGGAACAAGCCTTCTAAGCCTTGGTGATGGATGTTTGCAGGAAACCCAGGGGAGTTATTAATATTCATGTTCCCATCACACTTTTGCAAGTAATAGAAGCTTGTTTTCTGTAACACATCATTAGGCGAGGAAGACAAGTGACCTCCTAGACTTTTGAAGCACAAAGGTGGCCACCCAAGACCCAGAAGAGAATGCAGGGAGAGCAGACAAGGGGAGAGGCTGGAAGGTGTTAAGCGTCCTCCTTTTGGAGACTCCGAGGAGACCCTGTCAGTGGATGCAGACCTGGACCCCGCTGAGCGAACGGTGGAATCTAGGGCTGTTCACAGTCTCTCTGCAGAGGACGGCAGGACTCGGTGCAGGTGTCCACGGTCACAGCTTTGAGAGCACAGAGTGGGGAATAGGGACATCTGAGCTGAGCCATACTGCCTGCATTAGAGCCCTCAAGGGGTCTTCAGACTCAGGGTTAAAATAGCAGGGAGTCATGAGGGTTGGAATGAGCCCAGGGAGACCAGGTTCCCTGCAGCAGGAATTGGAATGAGGGAGGGTAGAAGTGTCGGTCAATTGGTCAATCAGGATAGGAGCAGGAGAGCCAGCAATGAGGACAAACAGGCCTCTCCAAGCTGCCCCCGTCCCTCCCACTCTGGGAGTGCCCAGTTAAAAAGCAAGTGGTTTCCCACCCCATTCACACCTCAGAACTTCTCACACTGCACCTTAATTAGATGTGTGGCCTCTTTGTGCCTCATCTGCAAAATGAGCATAAGAATAATACTTCATCTTTGTTTCCTCATCTGCAAAATGAGCATAAGAATAATACTTCACCTTTTTGTAAGAATTAGAAGAGTTGGTGTGCATAAACGTGCTTAAAACAGCACCTGGCACATAGTATGCTCCATTAAATGAGCTATCATCATTATTAGGATTATTTATGAGTCCATTTCCCTCAGCCGACTGGGTTCTGGAAGCAGAACCATGTCTCATTATATATGTTACCCCAAAGCCCAGCACAGCGCCACGCACAATTGAATTGCACAACAAATACCTAGTGGGTGAATGAATCAACGAACGAATGGTACCTTCTCTAATCCTGCAGTTGTAGGAAAAGCCTCACATCCTCAGGCTACACAGAGTCACTTTTTCCTAATAGCATCAGGTCGTTAATCCATTCAACAAATAATTATTGATCCCCTGCTCTGGTCCGGGTGCTGTTCTGGGCACTGACAATACAGCAGAGGAGCAGAAAGAACAAGACTCCCAGACCTCGTGGAAATAACCTTTATGGGGGAGATGGAGGAGACAAACGCAAAGGCAACATAGACAAATAAAATATGTGATGTTAGCTGTAGATTTGGCTGCAGAGAAAATGTAAATGGCAAGAACACCAGGGAGCAGGGGAGCTCAATGTAACTCCAGTGAAGAGGGAAGACCTGCCAGAGAAGAGATCCTTGCATCAACCGAGGTGAGGGAGCCAGCCAGGAGGATGACACTTCCCATTAGAATGTCGCCCATCTCTTTCCCTCCAGGAAGCACCAGTTAAATGAACATATAGAAAATGCCTAGTGCTATACCTGGCTCATTGTAATAGCTTCACATGCTTATTCCTGTAATTCCAGTCTCATTCCCTCACATTCCCCAACTCGCACCTTTCAAAATGCTACAGGAAGAGAAAGTACTGGAGGAGGTGTCGGCTATGTTGCTACTTGGGGAGCTTAGGAGGAGAGGAAGAGGAAAAGTATGATTGGCTTTTAATACACGTTTTCTGCACCTGACTGTGAGCAGCTTGCCAGTAGCAATCTCCAACTTTGATTAAAATTGACCTGCCACATAGTAGGTATTCAATGTGGAGAATACCATGCAGTAACATGGCGGGGGCGGGGGGTGGTGTACTGTAATGTGCTTGATTCGTTGAGCCCAGCCAGGCTTCTCAGCCCACATGATCTGGTGACTCCCACGGAGTGAGGCTTGACAGGACCCTAACATCTCAGGAGCTTCACTCCTGCTGCCTCACGTGTGACTCCTCAAATGCCACCTGGCGTTATGGGTGGCGAGTGAGTGGCAGACCACAAAGGGGGTTCAGGTGATTTTACTACAGTTTGGCTTTGTTGGCATTTAGATAAATTGCCCCTTCCTGTAATTTTGAACTTTAGCTCAGCGTTCTCAGAGAAGATATAAATTATTAAACAAACGAAAGCAACTCTGCCTTCAGATCAGATGGCAATTAGCATCACCTAGCACTGAGAAAAGTCCCTCCATGTGGTCTCTGTGTCAGCAGAGTTTAGGATTTGGCAACGATGCTCCAGTTCTGGCTGGTGTTAATCTCAGATGTGCCTGGAATTCAGAAAGACTAATTAAAATGATTCTGCATTCTCCCCCACTACAAGAGAAAAGGAAATTTAAAAAAAAAAAAAGAGAAGAGAAAAGGTAAATCTTGGTATAGGAACAGAAAGAGTTTACATTAACTTCATTTTCTATGTACCACATGTGGTACACCCATGTCTCATTTTAATTTTTATATCACAAAGTGGGTGCTACTATCTCTGTGTTGCAGATGATGAAACTGAAGTTTATAAAAGTTAAGTAACTCACTCACCCAAAGGCACACAGCATCTGGAGGAGCTGGGAGAAGGCAGGGGACCAGAATGTGAAGCCATACCATGCATCCCAGAGGGCTCCTGGCAGGGAGCAGCAATGCCCTGGGAAGAACATAGATGGGGACTACCCCCTTTGAATAAGTCTTCACCCATTTCAGTGACATCAGAATTATTACCTCCCAGTGAGAAGAAAAGGATGTTTCTTTATAACAAGCTAAGCCAAAGTCACACGGTCTCAGAGCACCGTTTCTCACCATTTTCTTCACTGTGGTCTTCCAATTTGGCACATATGTGTGTCTCCTATTTGATTTTAATCTATATTGTGTGTGTAGATACAGAGCTAAAGATATATAGTTCATAGCTTCCATCAATGTTAGAACCAGGCCTTAGTAAATAGTTGTTAAATTCTTATGTAAAATCTATCATGAGAAATAAAAGATTATAATTGACCCAACTAAATAGGGTCCAAAAAAAGACACCTTTAAGCATTGATTTTTTTTTCTGATTCCAAAAGTAAATCCCCCTCTTGGAATTCAGAAAGTGACAGGAGTTATTGACACTGGGATATGGGAAGAGGCAGGTTGAATTAATCAGGTATCAAAACAAAAATCTGTATTTACCTAAGAGTCCCTCTTCCCCTGCGAGATAGATGCCTCTTATGATGAAGAGTTTCACTTCTCAGGGATGATCTTCACAGAAATGAGGGAAAATGTGGTCTTAAAAGGTAAATGAAGAAGTTAAAAGGACACCATTAGAAAGGCATGGAGGATTCCCAGGTCAGAGTTCCAACTGGTCAGACAAATATTAACAGGAAGGAGAAAAGCAGACACTACCAAGGCAAAGATGAAATTCTGAACCATGAAAGCCAGGAAGGTTGGGAAGAAAATACTGTTTCAAAGATTCCTAGTAAATAAAAAATAAAAAAAGAAAGATTCCTAGTAAGACCCTTTTTACCCATCTGAAGATACACACACACACACACACACACACACACACACACACACACACACTGATGAGAATGTTCCTGGGCCTTGGTAACCTTCCAACAACCATTGTTGCCAGTTGCTGTGCCCTTTGTCCCAAAACACCTGCTTGGTATAACACAAGTCAGATATTCCAGCTGAACAGCCCAGGACCATTGAATTTCACATTAACCAGGTGATTTCTGAGCCCAAGGAAAGAGCCAGCTCAAACATTTCACTTGGGATCACGCCAGAAGGCAGCTGCCTAAATAACAGCCCCATAACCAGCTCCAGGAAGATTGTCCCTCTGGATGAGAAAGGTCATTTCTCCTGCCAGGAGAGGCAGGGAGAAAGAGCCAGGCAAAAGAGACTGACAATGTGATAACGTCTACATCTTCCTTCTTTGGAAATTTCAAACCTTCTTAGAGCAAAGACCTCTTGACGACATAGCTGCTCTCTGCCATTCCATAGCTAACCCATTTTTATAAAACAGCTAGCAATAAATCCAACAGCACTAGTATAAGTATTAACTCTAATCAATGCAAAAAATATCATTACTCCAGCCTTACCGGTGTGGTTGAGTGTTGATCTATGGACCAGGAGGTTTCAATTAAAACCATCAGAAGAGGCTTCACAAGCATTGAAGGATGAGCAGGATTTTTATGGCAATGGAGGGAAGCAAATTCCAGGTCAAGGGAACACCACAAGTAGAGATTATGAATTGTGAAAGGACATAGGGTTTTGAATAATATCATGATTGAAGCATTGGGTGTAGGAAAAGCTCAGTGAGAGATGAGGCTGAGAACAGCCCATTAAAAAACCTGTAATGTTAAAAGAGCTTGGCTTTTGTCCTTTGATACATAAGCAGACATTATAGATGCTGAGTATTTATGTTCCTGAAGACTTTCCCCTACCTCTCTCTTGAACCCGGGACTGCAAATCAGCTGCATGGACTTGGCACATCTCCACTTGCAAACCTCATACACATCTCAAACCTAATATACCCAAACCAAATTCTTGCCCTTCTCCCCATTCCTGCTCTTCCTGCAGTCTTCCCCACTTTCCTGAGGCTAAGGCCAATTACCTAGGAATTAGGTTTTATTGATTTCTTTCTCCCACACCCTACAGCTAATCCATCAGCAAATTATAATAATTCAATCCTGAAAATATACCCAAAATTCCATCACTTCCCACCACTATCTCCATGGCTACCATGTTGGTCCAACCAACCACCATGATCTATTGTCTGAATTATTGCAAGAGCTCCCTGTCTCCCACCTGGGGTCACCCAGCGTGATGCTTAGCAAATGTAAGTCAGACCATGTCAGTCACAACTCTGCTCAAAACCCATCAAGAGTTTCCCTCTCACTCAGAGTAAAGGGCAAAGTCCTTACCTTGACCTCTACATTCTATATGACCTGCCCCCGCCCCCTTCTCTGCAATCTTCTCCTACTGCCCCCTGCCCCCCTGTACCATCCATCCCCCTCCCCTGCATGCTGGCCTCTTGACTGTCACTCATACCAAGCATGCTCTTCCTCAGGACCTTTACACTTGCTATTCCCTTGGCCTGAATCTTGAGATGGGGAGGTTACACTGGGTTATCCTGGATGGGGGGAGAGGGGTCCAATGTAATCAAAAGACTTCTTTTAAGAGGGAGGCAGGGGGAGGTTGATACAGAAGAGGAGAAGGCAATGTGATGATGGAAGCAGAGATTGGAGTGATGGGGCCATAAGCCAAGGAATGTCATAGCCACCAGAAGCTGGAGAAGCAAGGATAAGAGCCTCCCTGGAGCCTCCAGGAGGAGCCAGCCCTGTTAACACATTGATTTTAGCTCCCTAAAGCTCATTTCAGATTTCTGGCCTCCAGACCTGTAAGATAATAAATTTGAGTTGTTTTAAGCCACTAAGTTTGTGGTAACTTGTTACAGCAGCTGTAGGAGACTCATACAACTGGGGAACCCCTAGTGTCTGTCACAAGTAGGAAGAACACTGGACAAGCTCCTTGGATCCCCCAAAATCCTTTCACTCTTAAGAAACTAGCCCTAGTCAGTTTGGCTCAGTGGATAGAGTGTCAGCCTGCAGACTGAAGAGTCCCGGGTTTGATTGCAGTCAAGGGCACATGCCTGGGTTATGGGCTCGATCCCCAGTGGGGGCCATGCAGGAGGCAGCCAATCAATGATTCTTTCTCATCAATGATGTTTCTATCTCTTCCTCTCCCTTCCTCTCTGAAATCAATAAAAATATATTTTTTAAAATTTCTTTTAAAAAAAGAAGAAATAAAATTCTAAGAAACTAAAGGGTCTTTTATAAAAAAGTTATTGCAGCCTCTCCTGCTTCTGGCTCCTTCCATGGCAAGATGTTGGAGACCGAGGTCAGCGCTGTTCCAGTTCCTATCTATTCAGCTGGGCCTCTTTGGTAACTGGAGCTTTAGAAAACACTATTTCCAAGCCTGACATATAAAATCATCTTATTTTTTAAGAGCATCCATTTTTTTAGCTTTCTTTTTCTTTTTTCTCCAATGGGAGGAAGAGAAAGAGAAGACTTCATGCCCCAAAGGAGAAATAATTACCTTCTGGACTTTATGACTGCATTCTCACTGCTTATGCCATTTTGATCAAAGTCAGTCATGAATTAAGAACAAACTGTAGCCTTCTATTCACCATTTCTTTAAATAACCTTTCTGCCTCTCCTCTTGGAGAAAAAGAAAATTTTAGAACCAAAGACTGGTATTAACCATAATGATAATGTTTCACTGGCATCATTAGGCAGTTAATGCACACGACGCTTCTCTCAGTGAGGCAGGTCAGCATCGTTACTCCCTCTTAGCGACGGGGACCTGGATGCTGTGAGATTCAGCACTCACTCACACACTTGTCATCCATCAGTCAGTCATACAGCCAGGGCTGGAAACCAGGTCGACGGAATCTCAGATCTTTCCGACACGAAGAACCAGTAGCGGCCAAACAGCCTCCAGAAAAGAGTGTATTTACAAAAAAGAAAAATGTTTATCAATTAATAACAGGATTCAAATAGAGTGCTCCCATTCTTCAGGGGAGATAAGCCTCGTGAATAATAAACAGAGAACAGAAGACAGTGTAAAAACCAAAGGCGGTGCTGTGTGGGCTTCAGAGAAAGCAGAGGTGTCTAGGCAGAGTTCTTTCCCCCGTG
Organism: Cnephaeus nilssonii; assembly: GCF_951640355.1. Classification (NCBI taxonomy): domain Eukaryota; kingdom Metazoa; phylum Chordata; class Mammalia; order Chiroptera; family Vespertilionidae; genus Cnephaeus; species Cnephaeus nilssonii. The sequence goes on from NC_137092.1 coordinate 21,675,525, forward strand.
TTTTACACCAACCAGGATTCTCATAGCTCAGAGGTGCTCTGTATTTACACAGTCAGAGCACATACACACATTTTCACCATGAGGACTAGACAGCAACTCCGTCTGCAGAAGAGAATGCATGAGGCATCTGTAAATCAGGCTTCTGCACTCCTCTGTTATAGTGACTGACCTGGATTTAAGAAATCTCCTATAGCTTAGTGATGGCATTACTGCAAGACTCATATGACCCAGCCTGGATCCCTGCTCCAAAGAGACAAGACAGAGAGGTACTCATAGGGCTTATCGTTAGCTGAAATGAGCTAATTATTTGAAGCAGCTCAGTGTCTCACTTAAGGCCAGCAGGTAATTTCAGTGAATTTTTTTTAAAGGGATGAGTTAAAGCAATAGTTTCAGATGTTGGGGTTTCACAGAAAGATCACACTTCCTCTCCCTACTCTCCCCAAAATGTGGGGGACTCAGAAACTGCTTTGTCAAGTAAAGGCATTTTTTAAAGTGTTATCATCTGCTACTACCATCAATTTATAAAAGAAAGAGCATTTTGCCGAAACCGGTTTGGCTCAGTGGATAGAGCGTCAGCCTGCGGACTGAAAGGTCCCAGGTTCAATTCCGGTCAAGGGCATGTACCTTGGTTGCGGGCACATCCCCAGTGGGGGGTGTGCAGGAGGCAGCTGATCGATGTTTCTCTCTCATCGATGTTTCTAACTCTCTATCCCTCTCCCTTCCTCTCTGTAAAAAATCAATAAAATTTAAAAAAAAGAGCATTTTAATGTCAAATAAAGCAGAAGGGCCTAATCTCAGGATTCTAACAAAGTTCATGTAGCTCCATGAAAACTCACTAGATTCTTCTTTCTTTTTAATTTTTACCTATTTATTGATTTTTAGAGAGGGAGAAACATTGAATTGCTGTCCCTCTTATTGATGCAATCATTGGTTGATTCTTGTATGTGCCCTTACCAGGAATCAAACCCACAACCCTGGCATATCAGGACGACGCTCTAACCAGCTGAGCTAGTGGCCAAGGCCTCACTACATGTTCTTATTTTTCTCACCGCATTGCAGACTGGTGAAAACTTGGCAATGAATATTCTGGCTCTAGCCGCAGATCTGTGTTTGGAAATCTCTGGATTAAATGCTCAGTAAGGTTTCTGATGGCTCTTAATTTACAGATCTGATTTGCCATTTTACCATTTGTATACAATTCAAGGGAAGCCATGCCACACACCTATTTTGTTCCTTGAAGCCACAGTGACAGTTGCGCTTGCAGAGGGTAGTGTCTGAGGGGACAAGCACTTTCATCCACCCATCTACCCATTCATTCATTCAACATTTACGGAGCACCTACTGAACACCAGGGACTACTTTAGGAAGTGGAGGAGCAAAGAAGAATCGCCAAGCCCCACTGACACATAAATCAGGAAACAAGGAGACAAAGTTGCAACAAGACCTGCGAATAGCAGTGCCAGGGCCCATGCGAGTATGGTCAGAGATGAGGGGGGTTGGGGACACGGGGATGGGGGACCGTGTGCACGTGTTGCACCCACCACAATTTCCATCTTCCACCACACACCCTGGTGACCCTGCTGACAATATGGGAGAGCTTCAGATAAGGCAGACAATGATATATCCCACTGTTCTAATTGTGGAACTGCTATACCACCTCATTAATATGTGAAAATGTGTTTTAAAGCTGCTGATAAACAGCTGCACAGAGGCAGAAATGCTGGCTCCCCTCACATTTGCAAGCTTTATTGGTGCTCAAACATGGCAAGGGAAACGAAGCTTTGCTTGCATGTATAAACCGGGTAATTTGCTGTAATGCTCCATATTATTGGCAGACATTTTGCCAAATCATGTCTCCCCAACCACAGTTTAAGGACACTCCTGATTTACACAGCTCTGTAAATGGCCTCTCTCTTAGAAAGAACAGTCATGTCGGCCGGCAGAGTCGCTTTAACAATGCAATTTGTCAATAAAACGGAAGATTGACTAGCTTCCATGCATTGCACAATTTCTAATCGCTGAATTTCTATTCACTCGGAGAGCGTTTGATTAAGAATTAGATACAAGTTATATAGAAATCAATGCAAGCCCTAAATCCACTGAGGCTATGGGAAGTGCAATTTCAGGAGAAGGGGAAATTTTATCCTAATTCAGGACCTAAACGGCGTGTCTGAAACATTGGAAGAGCAGATTGTCATTCCTCCCAGGTACCACTCCCCAAAGCCAGTGGCAAAAGCCCCAAAGTCCCTTACTCTGGGGTGGCTCTACTCCCTATTTCTCTAGCTACACTTTCAACTGGAGGAAAAGCCCCCAGTGAAGCTCAATGTCAACTACCTCCTTTCTCCACTTCCCATCTCTCCCCTCTCTGGTGACAGATTGATGGCCTCCCGAGGTGCCTCCTGCATGCACCCTGTGACAGGGGACAGCAACACTGAGCTCATGGAATTGATTTCCACGTGTCCCTATTAGCCCATGCTTGTGTAGGCGATTTTCATCCCTGACCTCTGCTCAGCCTCCCCTACCCCGCAGAGGAATTACGGCCTGTTGGGTACCCTCTCTGCTGGATAAATATTAAATTCTGTTCTGTTTGGTACCAGGTGGCAGCTGCTCCTTTCCTTCTGGGTTGGGGATTATATATTTGTGTGATTTTTATATTGTGTTTGTTTTCTTGGCAGATGGCTTACTTCTCATTATTGGGGTGGCATGGGGGAAGGAAGGGTATAACTCTCAGGGCATGTTCTGCTTGATAAAAAGCAGATAATTAAAAGGTAGTTTAAAAAAAAAAGCACAGAGAGCAAAACTGTATAATTTTAACTAAACACAAATGGCCTTGGATCCTGCCATTATCCATACAACATCCAAGCAGAGCTCAGAGCAGGGTAACTTAGAGACGGGTTTTCTTTCTAAAAGTATTCAGATGATTCTCCTAGCACACATGTCTCCTTTGGCCCAGCTCCCCCGGACCCCCTTCCCAGCCCAGCCCCTGGGAGAGTGGGAAAACAGACTGGGTCAGGGTGTCCCCACATCTAGAAAAAGTGAATGTTTCCTGGCAGTGTTGAGAGTAGAGGCCTTAGAATTGCAAATGCAGCATTAAGTTAAAGCCCTGGGTATAAAATTTGACCTAATTAAGACACTACCGGGGCAAAGCGTTCCAATAGCAATTACATCGGTTGTAAAGGGGTGAAGTACGTTTTAAAACCAAGAAATGCTTCTGCCAGAAATAAGCACCCCTGAGGGTCAAAGGAAGAATTGTAAATGCAGGACATTACTTGCCTTGACTTCACGAGAGGCACCTCCCTTCCATCAGCAGCCAGGAGGGCTGCCCCTCGGGTGTCTCTCCAAGGAGCAATGGGCTCTCCCCGCTGAAGATCTCTATCATCTCTCCCGTGGACAGTTTCTCAAAAGCTGTGATGATCCTCTCATTTGTGTCCCTTGCCTTCCTTCCTGAGCCATTCATTCATTTACAGATTTTTTTTTTGAGCATTTACTATATCAAGACTTCTCTCCATTTCTAAAAGATGCAGAGATGGCTCAAAGTCTAACAGGATGGCCCCTCATGGCAACCTCTAAGCCAGAACTAATTTGTGGACATTTTCTTGCAAACCATTTTGAGGTTCTCATGATGGGAAATGATTCACTCGGGGCTATTTTGAATATTTAGCCCTTTGATTAGGGATAGGTGCTGTGCAAGGACCTGGAAATATAAAGATGAGTAAGTTACATCACCTGTCCCTGAGAAGTCTCAAGTCTAATGGCAAAAATAGACATACGCATAAACACATAAGATAGTGAGTAAAGTCCCTCAGTGGCTGATGGGAAATAGGCACAGAGATACACTCTGGCTGAGACAGCTCCATAAGACTGGGAATGAGATTCAGGGTCCTGCTTGGTTTGCGGAACAGGTACAACTACTGTTTTTTTTCTTTTTGATTCTATGATCTGTTTCTTTATTTTTATTCTTGACACTATTGCAGATGTCCCCATTCCCCTCCTCCCTTGTGCATCCCTCCACCCAGCCCCCATCTTCCTTCCCTCTGGCCATCACCACACTTGTCTGTGTCCATGGGCTATGCATATATGTTCTTTAATCCATTCTCCTTCCTTCATCAAGTACCCCCTCTCTTCAGTTCTCTGAAAGCTGTCAGACTATTTCATGTATCCATGCCTCTGTTTCTGTTTTGCTCATCAGTTTATTTTGTTCATTAGATTCCACATACTAGTATACTAGTAAGTGAGATCATTTGGTATTTATCTTCTCTGATTGGCTTATTTCACTTAGCATAATATTTTCCAAGTCCATCCATGCTGTTGGACCTTCTTTTTTATGGCTGCATAGTATTCCATTGTATATATGTACCACAGCTTTTTTATCCACTCGCCTTGCTAGAACCTCCAAATAAGCTCTCAAGGTACAACTACTTTAAGTAAACAAGAGATGATAATCTAGGCTCTGGGGCCCAACTTCATAGGTTCAAATCCCAGCTCCTCCACTTACTGTGTGATCTCCAGGAAGTTACTTAAACTTTCTGGGCCTCCATTTCCTCAGCTGTGAAGTAAGGCTAGTAAGGCCACCTCTTTCAGTTGCTTTAAGGGTTAGAGTAGACAACATGTGAAGAACGAAGCATGATGCTTTCTCAGCTCCACCATTAGCTGTGAAATGTTGGTTAAGTTAATTGAATTCTCTACCTAATCCCTTCATTGTATGTTAAGAGAACTGAATAAATAAACACATTTAAGCTCTTGTAACAATGCCTAGCACAAAAATCTCAGTTATTGTTATTGATATTTTTATCACTACAAACACACCTTCAATGTAATAATGAGAAAGCTTTACATTTTATATTATGTTCTCACATTCAAATACCCAAAGACCATCAGCCTGGTAATCAGAACTTTAATTAAAGGGAGTTAGGAAAATTGATTAACCTCTCCAGGCCATGGTCTTTTCATCGATAAAGTTCCCTCTTCCAGAACCTTCCCAGTCACCTCCTTCCCTGGGAGGCAGAATCAGGGGCCTGCGCGCCTAGAACAATAGTCATCCTGGAACATACGGGCCACTTGTCTCCCAACTCAACTGTGAGCTCTTGGAGAACTAGACTTGGCTTTCACCCATCTATCCCATGTGAGATCCTAAATCTATGTTTGTTGAATGAGTGACTCCAAATTTTTAACTGAGAAGTTTTGGGGATGCTGATAAATTCAATTAACTTACATAAAGTCGCCAGTTTAACTAGTGGGAAAATGTAAGCCTAGAACTGAAAGTCTTATTTTTACTATAGTGCCTTTCCTGAGACTACAGTCAGCCTCTACAAAGTGATAAATAGGAGTGATTGTTTTCTTTGCAAATAATTCATTATTTTAGGGGCTTAATATCAATTAACTTTCAAATGCAAGCTACTCCAGCGCATTTAAAAACTAATTTAATTTAGCAAATGTCAATGTATCTTCAACTTGTCGGTAATATACCTGTTCACAAAGCTAGTGCGAGTGCATCCTGTCTCAAGATATTAACTGATGTGCATTATTGGGGTGACAAATGGTTTGTTGTCATTGCCTGCAAAGCAAAGAAGCTGAAAAACTGCCTAAAGAAGTCATGAGCATGAGACTTCTTACTTCATGGGAATCCATCCAAATACCCAAAGAGGTAGAAATGAAATCTTAAAATCCAAAACTCAAATTCTTTCCCTCCATCCAGGATGACGAGGTCTCCTCCTGACTGCACACCATGATTATAGAACACAAGAACAGTGGAAAAGAAACTGATTATCTTTTATACTCCAAAAAGGGCTCTTAGAATTCAGAGACAAGTTTTAAAAGTCAAGGCCTTTCATTTCCAAAAGCCAGGGAACATTAAAAATTAGCTAAAATCTTCTAGCCAAAAGTTTGGATTTATTGACATAAGCTCTGTTATAGCCTATTCTGCCTATTCTGGTGAGTGGGACTCCATGGGACTCCATGGGACTCCATCGGTATCTTCCAAGCCACTTGGAAGATGCTTAATGGAGAAGCTTCTTCACAACAGCAATTGTGAAGAAGAGGAAATAAAAGGCTGGGGGTGGAGCTTAGGTGAAATGAGATACATTGAGGAAAGATCCTCATTTTTACTATAGGAAGTATGTACACACACACTAAATCACACACACTCTCCACCTTGGACCTTTCTCTTCAGAGACTTCCATTGCAATGCTCAGTCTTTTCCTGCCTCAGAATTCTGCAAAAGGCAGAAAGAAGCAAGAAGAGATTCTGTCCTAGCGGTTTGGTGAGTCTAAATCACATGATCTCCCTTTCAGATGTCATTGCCCCCTTGGTATTGATGATCACAGTGCCAATCACCCTTGTTCCTTCAGACTTCACACATACCCATTGATTCTTTATGCCACTTCAAATTCTGGTATAAAGATTTTCTGTGCTACGCACTAGCAATGAACTTAACTTTGATCTTAACTATAAGAGGTGGTACAATTTGACCGTATTACATATCAGCCCCCAAATTATATGAATAGATGAAACCCCTATATTATTAAGGAATGGCAAGGCACTAAGTTCTCTGAAGATAGCTTTAAGTATGACAGTTATATTAGGCAGTAATTTTTGTGTATATATCTCTGTCTCCCTCACTAGACTCTGAGTATTTTAAGTGTCAAGATCATCTTGTGCCGAGGCCGGTTTGGCTCAATGGATAGAGCGTCGGTCTGCGGACTGAGGGGTCCCAGGTTCGATTCCGGTCAAGGGCATGTACATTGGCTGCGGGCACATCCCTGGTGGGGGGTGTGCAGGAGGCAGCTGGTCGATGATTCTCTCTCATCCATGTTTCTGGCTCTCTATCCCTCTCCCTTCCTCTCTGTAAAAAATCAATAAAATATATTTTTTTAAAAAAAGATCATCTTGTTGGGAAAGCAGTGCAATGCCTGACACATTATTCAATTAGTATTTGATGAATAACTGAACAAATAAATGCACATATGTCCGGGACAATGTGGCTAAAACCCCAGATTCAGAGGTCAGACTATCTGGATTCCCATCCCAGTTCCATCCTTACTAGCTCTGTGACCTTAGACAAATTTCTTAATCTCTCTCTCTCTTGGGTTTTCAGGTTCCTCATCTATAACATGTTGCAGTAACATAGTCTTCATAGAATGCATACCACAGCGCCTGACACAAAACAAATACTCGAGAAACAGTGTGGCCAGTGTGGCTCAGTTGTTGAACGTCAACCCATGAACCAAGAGTTCACCAGTTCGATTCCCAGTCAGAGCACATGCCCAATTGCAGGCTTGATCCCCAATAGGGGACATGCAGGACGCAGCCAATCAATGATTCTTTCTCACCATTGATGTTTCTCCCCCTTTCTCTCCTTCTCCCTTCCTCTCTGAAATCAATAAAAATATATTTTAAAAAATACTCAAGAAATATTAGTTATTGAAACTCAAAGTGTACGGCCACTATAGCTACCAAAAGATTCCAAGCATATAGCTGGTTTGATCCCCAACTCTGGTCAAGAAAAAAATTTTTTCGTAAGCCTTCATTTCAGAAGCTGGGACATGATTTGATCCTTGCTGAATATGAAAGACACAGGTGGTGGTGAGCAGCTGTTTTCCATCTCCGCTGAGGACTAGCTGAGAGTCTTAAAGAGCCACATGAGTGATTTGGGTATAAAGTATTAGGAATAGCTAGCTTCTTAATGTTCAAGGGTATGAAACTCTAGGCTGAAGCGTCAAGGGAGGCCATGGAATCCCCCTCTCTTGAGATTCTGTAAAAATTGGATATTTAATCGGCTCTCTCTAAGATGGTTCAAGGCCAGGAAAGCATCTCACATTAAAATATCAAGCAGCTTGCCCAAGTCAGTCAAGCTTGAGTTGAATTGCTGTTGACCTAGTTTCAGCCAAGTACTGTTATTACCTGGAGATAGATCCCAAAAGGAAGAAAATGTGGGAAGCAGATTCCCCTACTTAGTGAGACTGTAATGAAACATTTAATATGCTCTCAGTCCTCATTCAAAGTATTGTTCAGTCTCATTAAGAAACCATTTCTGAAGGACCTGAATGAATGGTGCCTGGTATAAGTACTTCATGGGAGCAGGCCGCCTGGGGCCATGTTTAGAGGCAGCCTCAGGTAAGCACCCAACACCCTATTGCGTGCAGATCATGATACACGCAATTGCCAGATTTAGATGGCAAACAGAAGAGGGGAAAGGGCACTTCCCTTCTGCTCTCTGTGGTTAAAGTGTCCCAGAAACTCCTGTGAGTGAGACCCAAATGACCACCTATTAGTCCTTTCAAGCAGAGGAGTGTCTTGCATATTTCCTCTCGGGAAGAAAATATTCTGATTTTAGTGAAGAGGTGGATGCAGTCTCTTGCTCTCCCTCTTGGTTGCTCAGAGGAAGAGACCAAAGAGAAAGAAGGCTTCTGGGGAAGAAAAGAAAGCTAGCAGAGACTTTGATCCTGAGCAACCTAAGGCTCGAGTGAAGGCTCAAAGGGAATCTGTACAGTAGAGGTGACTGGGAATCTCGGCTGGTTTGCAGTGTTATAGCCACAGAAGGGGATTAGACAGAAGGCTGGAATGGTTATATGTGATAAAGACAGTTAAATGGAATTTAACGGTTTGTTCTCTTCCAAAATTACTGAACATTAAGTTTAAATGTTTTCGTATAAATATTAAATTACATGTATATAGCAGGATTGCAAATGTGCACGTAACCACTCAGTGTTTGTGTTGTTGTTTTTAAAGAAAATGTCGCTTTTTCATTTCCTAAAGCTATTCTTCCTCTAGGAAGGGACCCCAGTGAGGAGTAAGGGGAATAAAAACAAACTTGCAATTAATAATATGTCTCTTCCCCCGTTAAACAGTGCCTTCTGGTAATTCCTTTTTTCCTTTAAAAAGGTTTATTCTCTTTCCCCAAAATGACTCATGCTGATGGGCAGATACAGTGGATACAGTAGCCCCAAGCATTTTGGGTGACTGGTTTGGTCCTGCCCTGCCCTGCCCTGGCGTCTGCTGGGGCACAATTGGTCCCTGTGGCCTTTTGGGGCACTGTGCAATCATTCCTAAGGAGTCCACATATACCAGACTGCAGGGAGTTGAGAACTTGCCTCAGACCATGGTCATCCCCAAGGCCAAGCTGCTATGGCTCCCAAGCCCCCTTGGACAAAGCCAGCTTGCAGCCTCTACCAAGCTCTGGACAAGGAAAGGCGCCGTGAGTCCCCCACTCTCAGGCTCCCTGTTCCTAGCAGCATATTTTTATCACCACCTGCTCTACTCCCCACGCTTCCATCTTGCGAAGGGAGGAAATAATATTTTTCTCTTACAGCTGCACTCGCTTTGTTTTAGCGCAAATGGTTTGAACCAGCTGAAGCTATAAAATGATCATGACCTTTAGCAACCTCACCAGCATCATCACCACTAAGAAAAACTAATAAACAACCAAGACCTCTGAGTGACCCCTTTCATCGGACCCTTACTGGACCCAACGGAGGGTTCTCTCCCGACCAATAAACCACAGGACTTGTTTCAACCAACCACGCACAGATGAACAGGTGCATTCTGACTTCGCTGGGATATAAGCCTGCAATCCTGAATTCGTATACATGCCCTGATCTCCTCCCTTTCTTGTATAGACCCCTGATTTTCCCCTCCAGCAAGTGTGTTCCCTCTGCCTGGGATGTAGCTAAGGTCAGTGCTTGCTTTATGCACACTGTAGTCACTGGTTTTCCATGCAGAATCCCAGCAGGAGGAGGAAGTGAGGGCACAGGCATCTGCCATCTCTGCCTTCCTCTTCGGTCCTCACTCTCCTCCTCCTCTAACGGGCTTTTTTCTATGGAGCAGGATGTCCCCCACATCTTTGGTCCCAGGGACTCTAAGCCGCATGACCTACCATTGGTGGCAGATGGGCTGCAGGAAGAGAAACTGGCTTAGTAATAAGGGTACATATTGAGTAGTTTTAAATTCTTATTCCCATTCTATACCTATATCAAGAATGAAAAATCCACAGTGTAATCTGTTAGGTAACAAGATAGTCAAGATTTTACTTATAAATTATATACTGATAATTTTTTTTTAAAAAGAAGACACTTACATAGTGCTCAGCATGTCCCAGGTACTTTTCTACAAGCTCAACTCATTTATTCTTGCAATACCCCTTGCGGTAGGTACTATTGTAATTATTATCCTCATGTTATAGATGAGAAGCACAGGACAGTCAAGTAAACTTGACTAACGTCACTAGGTAAACTGGGCATGAGCCAGGATTCAAGTCTGAGCAGTGTGACTCCTGTGGAACTCCCCCACTACTACCATAATATCACCACGGTGTCAGCATACCAACCTGAAGGAGAAGCAGTCCCTTATGGAAGAAAGGGGAATGGAATTCACAGAGGGCCTTCTAGATGCAAAACACTTGTGCATGCATTTCCTAATTTAATCTGAGAGATGAATAAACCTTTTAGAAAACAAATACGTAGTTAATGGAGTGATTGCTTGCATCAGAGAAGCTTTGGTTCATATTTTCTTAACTGAAAAAACAAAACAACAAAAAACACTGGAGTAGACTTGGAAGTTAAGAGGATCAGTCCCTAGGTTCTTCATTAACAAAGGGCTCCTTCCAGGCCTTCACACCCTGTCACACAATGAAACCATTGTTAGAACAGACTTCAGGGAAGAGACCACTCAGAGACCACTCAGTGTGCCACAGATAAGCATTTGCTATAAAATTACCTGGTTTAATGGCTACCAACTTTAGAACTGTAGTACATTAGAGTACAAAACCTGTATGTACAATTACACATACAAAAAAATATTCTTTTTGAGGAGCAATTTTTGAGGAACAATCTGACAAACACTGAGAGTCATTTCTATTTTGGGTTTGAAAGGGGGGAAAAATGGGAATTTCTAGGCTGTCCACCTCCTCCCTCTGGCTCCAGTGTCCGAACATCGATTTGCAAAGGCCTGAAGCAGGGAGGGAGGGATTAACAATATTGCACATTCATTCCTCCTGTCAGGGAAGGGGTGACGTTTTAGAAGATGTTTTCCATCATTTATTAGACTAATGTTCCATCCATCTGCATCGATAGGTTAGGTAGTTACCATGACAATATGATGCCTACAGCAATCTAACTTGATAGCCAGATGCCAGAATATGAAAAAATAGGACCAGCTAAGAAAGTGAGAGAAATATAATTAATCTGAACCACATAAAAAATGTGCACAAAACAAGGACCAACAGATAAACTGCTGAAATGCCACTGAAAAGGGAATTATGATGAGAATAATTAAGTTTTAGTATAAAAGCTTTTGCTAAGTAGAGTCATGAATTGGTCTATAATTGAGGAAGGAGTCAAATTAGTCCAGGATGTTGCTTTGAGTGCCCCCCCCACCCCATCCCCAATACTTTCCTGCTGCAGAGCCCAATAGTGTCCTCCGTCGATCCCTTAGGCCCTGAGAACCTGAAGCCGCCGTCCTTGGTGCTGCCTCCGTGGCATCCTGCTCACCTCCAGTCTGCTCCTATGCCCAGCTTTCCCATGTGATGAGGTCATTTCCATTGTGTGAAGCTGATCTTAAGAGACTGGACTGAGCTGTGTCCTGGGGGACCCTGTCCCTTTGCCTTCTCCATGCCCAGTGGAGGCAATAGGCTAGCACAACCCTGCTGGGGGCCTCAACCCAACAGAGGGGCTGGGAGATTAAGAAGGGAAAACAGCATAAATGTTGTGCTCCAGGGAGATGGGCCTGGGTTGGTCATCATGGCTGGGTTGGATAGCGACGCTGAGCTAGACGGTTTGGCCGGTTCAGGCTAGCAGCCGTGGGGAGCTGGAAGAGAACCAACATCACACTGGATTAGAGCCCCAAGCATGATTCCTCCCAGGGCTGACTGGCTGGACTGAGCTAGGGCATCTTGAGAGTCTAGAACATCCCAGCTGCATTTGGCTTCCTAGTGTGATGTTCTAAATATTCACTTCCACCAACACCTTAGGCTCTTGACTATGGCAAAAGTGCCCTGGCCAGTTAGGCTCAGTGGATAAAGCATCAGCCTACAGACTAAAGGGTCTCAGGTTTGATTCTGGTCAAGGGCATGTACCTGGGTTGCAAGTTCGATCCCTGGACCTAGTCTGGGCACGTGCAGGAGGCAAATAATCGATGTGTTTCTCTCACATCCATGTTTCTCTCTCTCTTTCTCTCCCTATCCCTTCCACTCTCTCTAAAAATCAATGGAAAATAATATATCCTCAGGTGAGGATTTAAATAAATAAATAAATAAATAAATAAATAAATAAATAAATAAAATATGGCAAAAGAAATTCTATTTTATAAAGCAGGGAGGCCAAGTGACACATGAGAGCCATCAGTGTGCCCCAGGTCACTGAGGAGCAGCGAGTTTAGCTTCACTCAAGTTTTGCAATGATCCATTCACACTAGGACAGAGCGAGGGTGCAGGCACACTGCTGATACCAACACCAGTTGTGTCCCCGGAGTCTCAAGAGTTATGAAATGTCTGGAGCAGTATTGATAATTGCAACACTGACTGACAGGTCCTTCTGTGTGCCAGGTCCTTCGCATACTGAATCTTCACAACTACAGTGAGGAACCTACTACTAAGCCCATTTTACAGATGCAAAAACTGAGACTTAGAAAGGTTAAGTCATTGCTCAAGAACTCATGCACAGTACATGGTAAACTAGGATTATAAACCCGGATCTTCTTAATCCAAAACCTGTGCTAACCCCTGTCCCTCAGGGCTTCCTTACCTGGGGGACCTGAGATGGGTTGTAGAGAGGAACAGCCCCTTTCAAGGGGGTTGGGGGAAGCAGGGCACCAGGGCTGAAGTAGGGCTCAGAGGAAACACCCTGTGACAGAAAATAATAGAAAATCCTATCAGTCACCGCCTCCCAGATTCAACTTTGGTCAAGAGATGCAGATGGGGCCTGCCCAGTGTGGCTCAGTGGTTGAGCATCGACCTATGAACCAGGTGGTCACAGCTGGATTCCCAGTAGGAATGCCCTTGTTTCGGGCTCAACCCCCAGTGGGGGACATGAGGGAGGTAGCTAATTAATCATTCTCGCTCATCATTGATGTTACTCTTTCTCTCACTCTCCCTTCCTCTCTGAAATCAATTTAAATTATTTTTTTAAAAAGAGATACAGATGGGAAGGGCTTCTTAATAAAACTCAGTGAATCTCGAGCAAAAAAAAACGGTTCAAGTGGGCACAGCCACCCCCTGGGTCTAGGTGGCAATGCAGAGGCTCAGGTGCAGCTGTCCCTGGAGCACATGAGAAGAAAGAGCCACAATAATGATAGCATCATAAAAAGTAATCTATTCTTTGAAAGGCCTGCAGTACTATAAGAGCACTCTAACCGGCCACAAGAAATAAAAATGCTCTCCTAGCAATCAGCATGAAATCACACCAGAGTTTATTACAGCCCTGGCATGGACAATGGTGAGCTCCGGCTCCTACTGGGACACGGAAAGTTCTATAGATTTCACCAAGGAAGCAGTTATGGGCTAAATCATGTCCTGCCAAAACTTCATGTGTTGAAACCTAAATCCCAGTACTTCTGAAAGTATTTGGATACAGGGTCTTTAAAGGGTGATTAAGGCAAAATGAGGTCCTTAGGATGGGCCCTAACCCAGCATGACCGATGTCCTTGTAAGTAGAGAAAATTTGGACACAGACACACACACACAGAGGGAAGACCATGGGAAGACACGAGGAGACGGGGATCATCTACCAGCCAAGGAGAGAGGCCTCAGGGCAAAACAACCCTGCCGAACCCTTGATCTCCGATTTCCAGCCTCCAGAACCTTAAGGAAATAAAGTTCTGTTGTTTTGTTTAAGCTTCACAGTCCATGGCCCCTTGTTGTGGCAACTCCAGCAAACTCATAGAGAAGCGTCCCCCACATTCCCCTGGAGTCAGGCCCCCACACGGAAGATTCAGTCCTCGCACACACAGGCATCTGGTGTGGCCCTGGGGACAGCCATGGGCTGCTCACCTGGAGCCCAGGCAAGCCTCCATTCCCAGTGATCTCAGCGGTTCCCCCACTGGATGCTGGTCCTTGGACTTCACCCCCACCTGGAAAGCAATGAGTCGGAGCTGTTTCCACTGTTCAGCACTGAGGAGTCCCCATTCCCAGAAGGTACCCCAACCCCTGGACCACCGATGGCCCCGAGAATGTGAGGGTGGCTGTACCTGTGCCCCTGGAGAAGGTGCCAGGGCCCGGTAGAGACGGGGGCTCTGGGAGAGGTGTCCGTGAGAGGCCGGAGCCAGCCTTAGGGGGAGAAGATGCGCTGGGGGTCTCCTGCTCAGTGGAGGAAGAAAGGCAGCTTTGGTGGTTAACAAGTCCGTGCGGGCCTGCTTGTATTCCTGCAGCGCCCAAAGCGGAGCCTCCACCCACAACCTGCTGTGGGGTTCTCTCCCCCAAACGCCATCTCCTTTGTGCTCCCTGCTTATTAATAAACCCTAATCACCGCTGGCCCTCTAAAGTGGAAACGCTTCATCCTAACTTCTAAGGCCTTCCATCATCTGCTTTGCCCCTCATAGGACCAATTTATTTCCCACCATCTCTGTCCCTTCTCAAAACCTCTGCTTCATCCAGCCTGGGGAGAGTCCCCTGCCAGCTCCAGCCTTCGGAAGGGCCTCAGAAGAGGGTGCTTCCTTCTCCTCCCGCAAGTTACCTCTGAGTCGGCGCTGTCAGAGGAGTCTTCGTCCCCAGAGGGGGGTGTGCTGTGGGTGGGCTTGGAGCGAAACCAGCTGAACCAGCCAAAGCCTGAGCTCTGGGGGGAAGGAAGGGACAGTTAGATGGCCTGTAGATGCGAGTCTCCCAATTCTCACCAACTCTGAGATTGACCCGCCCCCAGGTGATGGAGGTGAGATGGGGGAGGGGACAGAACCAGAGCCCAGATCACTCCATAGGCTGGGAAGAGAAGACCCAGTCGCCCCACCTGCGTGCCCTCTCCCCTGTCTCCTACCCTTTCTCTCTGTGCAGGGTCTGGGGAAGACTTTTTATCTGTCTCATCCGAGGACGACTCCTCCTCCTCCTTGGCTGAAACAGCGGAATTCTCGGAAATATTTTGAGCGCTGAGAATCAGTGGCACCTGGAGTTAAAGAAAATAAGCACTGACACATGTATAGCCCTCAACAGGTTACAGGGGCACCTTTATGGGACTGCGTCACCTGACCTGACCTGCTCACTAAATCCATGTACATTGTGGGAACTCAGTATTTGTAAACAAATGAATGGATGGATGGATGAGTGAATGATGGTGCTTTCAAACAATGGATTTTACCATACCAATATTAAAAATCATATTTATGAATGACATGGAAAATCTCATTTTATAGCATTAAATAACAAATAGAAAATAAATGTTCATATTCATATGTTTTTAACCATTTAAAAACACACATTTGTGTATGTGTGTGTGTACATATATATACACTGAGTGGCCAGATTATTATGATCTCTGAACACATAATAATCTGGCCACTGAGTGTATATCCTATATAATAAAAGGCTAATATGCAAATTGTCCCCTCGACCAGGAGTTCAACCAGCAGGCAGGCCAGCCAATCACCCATGTCCCCTCCTCCTGGCAGGCTGGCCGGACCCCACCCATGCACGAATTCATGCACCGTGCCTCTAATATATATACTAGTGGCCCTATGCATGAAGATTCATGCAAGAATGGGCCTTCCTTCCCCTGGCTGCCGGCACCACTTTCACTCTGGCCAGAGCCGCCTTTTCATTCTGGCCCGGAGCTGCCTTTCCACCTTCCTACGCTGCCCAGAGGCCCAGAGCAGCTGGGGCGATGCGGAATGCCTGCGTTGTCGCCATGGCAATGACGCACGAGTCCCGCCCTGCCCCCAGCCGCTCAGCGCCTGCATATGAAAATTAACCCGCCATCTTTGTTGGGTTAATTTGCATACTCACTCCAGATTGGCTGGTGGGTGTCACGAAGGTACAGTAAATTGCATCTTACTATTTTATTAGTGTAGATATATACACTGAGTGGCCAGATTATTATATGTTCAGAGATCATAATAATCTGGCCACTCAGTATATATGTATATATTTTATGCACAAAATTTGTGCACGGGTAAGGTCCGTAGGCCTGACCTGCGATCAGGGCCATCTTCTCCAGCTGTCCGCAGCCAGCCCCACCCCTACCCCCTGCCACCCAGCTCCGGTTCCCCGTTCGCTATCGGGTGATTGGTGCCTGATGGCTGGGGGGAAGGAACCAAGAGGTCGGCTATTCCTGCCCACTCGCCCACCCCACACCCACTGTGGGTGGCCATCAGGCGATCGGAGCCTGCCAGCCAGGGAAAGGGACCAAGAGGTGGTCAGTGCGCCTCATAGTGACTGGTCGTTCTGCCTTTAGAGTCAATTTGCATATTACCCTTTTATTATATAGGATATGGGAAAAGTACTGAAAGAAAATTACCAAAATATCTGACTTTGGGATTATGAGTGATATCTGTTTGATTCTTCATTTTTCAAGTTTTCTATCATTAATAATGTACTACTTTTTCAGTCGGAAAAAGAAAAAGTATAGAAGTTTGTAAGGCCCATAGCCGATCACTACTTGAGAAAGTTACATGATGTAACCCTCCAACCAGGCAAAGCCGAAGAGCCTCATAAATGTGGAATCAGTGCTGCCCAGGGTTGGGGGAAGGGAGCATTCACTCAACCGCTAGACAGAATGATTCATTAGACATGCTCACCTCCAAGACCTCACAGCTCACTGAGGACAAAAGGCACAGATGCGGTAGAACCTTCTTGGAAGTAAAGCAAGGTAGAAATGAAAATAGAGAAATAGTCAGAGTCTTCAGGATGGGGCAGGGGGGGCATGTGTGATGTGACAGAATGTGTCAGAGGAATAGACCTGTTAGGCCAAAACTACACAGGGCCCTGATGCCCCGCCCCCAGGGACACAGGCTGGTGGGACTGAGCATCGGAACAGCCTCCCCACATCTCGGGACTTGGTGTAGGAGGAAACAAGAAGGAATGAGGTGCCCAGAGAAGGGCAAGCAGGTGCCAGGCAGGCGAGGGAGTTTGCATGTGGCTAAGAAAGCAGGTGGCTGGAAAACCTGACGCTTAGGGGGGCTTCGTCCTCTCACCTGTGGTTTGGAAACCACCTTTTGACCATCAGGATGCTGGAAGGTTTCTTGGGACACTGTGTTCTCTCCTATGGCACAAAAAGAAACAAAAACTGTGACTTGCGGCTGCGCCTCTTCCATCCGTCCTGAGGCAGGTAATGGGGACAGTCGGCTTTCCCAACCTCCAAGCAGCTGGCGCTCTGAGCCCCCAAACCCAAGCCGATCACAGGAAACGTGAGGCCCACTTGCCAGCCCTCTCACCCAGCCGCCCAGGACATGCTGCTCACCCCTCCTCTACCCGGAACACCATGGTTGTTCCTTAGGAGTCCTGGAAGTCAGGGCCACCCTGAGCTAGGACCCTGGGGTCCTCCCTGGCCCTTCCCTCCGTTTATGTGTCCTGTGTGGACAGGCCCTATCTCCGAAGGTCTAAGAGCTAATCCTCTAGCACATCCCTGGCAACACTCTGCACGGCTCACCCACACTCAGCCCTGCTGTCCAAGGCCTGATGGGCCTAAGACACTTGGGAAGAAGACAGGAGCACAGGCCTCTGCAGGCAGCGAGCTCTTGGCCTTAGCAGGACTTGACCTTCACTGTGGTTCAGGGTGCAGGTGGCACTTTCTTCCCTTCTCCACTCTGCAGCCTCTCTCCTAGAAGCTGTGATCCCAGGGGGTAGGTGCTGTTGGTCGCACTATGCTTGTCCCAGTAGAGAGCTGATTGGAGGGAGAGAGCAATCTCCCCCCGCTGCATGCGGAGCACCAGGGCGGACACACAGTAGGCCCTCCACCATGTGCACACCCCATTCAGGTCTTTACCAGCTCCCATTGGTCCCTCCTCTCCCTCATCTGCCTCCTCCCCTCCAGGACTCCGCACCCCAGGCTGCCAGCCTAGCACAGGTCTTACCAGGGGGCGGGCGTGGCTGCTGGGTTTCTGCCCAGGGCCTTCCTCCAGGAGCCTCTGCCACTGCCGTGCTGCCACCGATCCCTGGCAGACGGGTCTCAGGAACCGAGTAGAGAGGCACCGGGACCCCCGTCTGTCCCAAATCTCCTCCCGCTGGGTAGGAGCCTGGCTGGAGGGGCAAGGGCTGCTGTGGGCTGGGCCAGGTGGGGCCCATTGGCTCCGCTGGCGGCCACAGGGCAGAGGGGTCCCCCGTGGCTTCTGAGTCACCTGGATGTCCTGAAAAATCCTGGTAGAAAGTGTTTCCTAAGAACACAGGGTGAAAAGAAAGAAGTGAGACCTGACCTGTCACATTTGCATGGACTGCACACCGGGCACATTCCTTCCCATATCCTCTTTGGGGGGTGGTCACGGGGACAGGCCCCTTGCTGTGGCTGCCACCAATGTGATGACAAGTACAACCCAGCAGTTGTGGCAGCTCTCAGTGCTTGCGGCTTTGAGCTTGTAAAAGCATTTCCCTGACCACCTGTATGATCTCTGAGCCTTACACCAAAGGGTTGGGAGGGCAGAAGCTACCATCTTATGTAAAGCCACACTTGGTTATGTTTGGATAAACTTTCTTCTTCAAGGATTTCCTAGTGGGGCTGGGTATGTAACACTTAGACAGACTTCAGTTAAAATGCAAATCAAACCACAGAAATGATGGCTTTGCTCTTAAGGAAGAAGAGTATTGGCCCTGCAAGGGCCCCTGGTGGATTTGTTTTGGCTCTGCCGTTCTGCTGACTGGCCCACGGTCACGGATTGGAGTGGGCGGCCGACCCACCTGCTCCAACAGCGGCTTCTAGTGGAAGCGGCCATTCAGAGACACCAGCCTGGCTCCCCTCCTTCACCTTCACAGGCTCTGTGACATGGCAACAAAGCCGAGAAACAGAAACCCAGACCAGCCCTGAGGCCTCCCCTCACCCATCCCTGAAGGGAGAGCTAAGGTGGGAAGTGGCCAGAATTAGATGAGGCCTCGGTCTGACTCCACAGTGGGGTGTAATTTGGGGAAAGGGCACGGAATTAATTGGAGGCAATAATGTCTGCAAACCCAACACTCAGAGGCATCCTGAGGGGAAAGGAGGTATGTGCTGAAACACTTTGAAACACATTTCAAATGCAGGTGCCAACCGACCGCTCAAAAATCCTAAGAGCTCCCAACATCCCCAACACTAACATGAAACAGAGGTCATACACCATCTCTGGCCTCAAGAAATGTATTCAGCTGGGGAGACTGTAGTAACAGCTGGAACATTAGACAACAATACAGTGTAACAAGTATTAAAACCTGGATGTTAGGCAGAAACTCTAACAAGCGGGCACCTGGAAGTGTCAGGATGACCGTGGCCACAGGAGCTGTGTGAGGAGGTGCCTGGGCCATCGGGTCAGACTGGAAGACACTCCAGGAAGGGAGGGGCCAACATGCATTCAGTGATGTATCATCTCCTATACCCAGGTCCCGAGAGTCAGCTACTTACACACTGGGCTCATCAGTTTGGGTACCTGTTGTTCCTTGGGCTCCTGAAATGTCTGCGTGAGCAGAATGGGGGGTCCCAATGTCTCCTGATGCCTTTTGCTATTTGAAATAAAGGAAAATCCTTTAAGCAACACAAAGAGAAACAAGAACAGGGAATAATGGTTTAAAATTAAATCAAAAAGAAACCAAAGGGCATGACAAGGTGAGGGAACCTCAGCCAGCCGAATGCTGGGGGGTTGGGGGGAGGGAGGGAGGCTGCTGGTGGGGGAGGTCAGGAGGGTGGGCCTCAGCCCTTCTCATCTCCCAGTTCTGCCAGATCAGGCAGGGGCCAGGGCACCAGACCACAGGGCCCAGGAAGGGGCAAGTGCAGGAACCCAATGCCCCCGTATGTACAGCACGTGGAGGGAGGGAGGGCCTTAAAAACTCCACCTGTTCTTTCTAAGAGGCAGTGGGAGAAAGAAGATGGAGGGACTGTAAAGTACAGCATAGGGAATATAGTCAATGGTATTGTTACAGAGGATGCAGTGTAGAATTGCATACCCAAAAATCTATGCAATTTTATTAACCAATGTCACCTCACCCCAATAAATAAGAACTTTAAAATAAAATTTAAAAAAAGATGGAGGAAGCCCTGTTCCAATTATTGTCACAATTACTACCAGCAGCTTTTGCAATTGTCAGAACAAAAAGGAAAGGCCTGGAAGTCTTTTAGGCAAATGCCCTACATTACATGAAAGCGATGCGGGTCCACTGTGACCCATTGTTCCTAACAGAGAGATGGAAGCCTTGATCGTCATAAAACGTACTTCCTGGGACCGCAGAGGGTGGCAGGACGGATTTTGAAAAGGGCCCACTGTCTCACAAGCGGACACAGGAAAACGTTTCAGCTCAGCAGAGGCAGCGGCAGGAAGCGCAGCCCCGCCCTTCCCCAGGTCAGAGGGGGCTTCAGGGGGATGGGGGACCCCATAGCCGTCCATGGAGTCAGAGCCTGCATCCTCTGTGTCCAGAGGGAAACAAAGGGCCCGCACACTCACCCGCTCCAAGCCCACTCACCTCCAGCTCCCGGTGCCGCTCCCGGAGGCGCACGAGCCAGTCTGGCTCCAGGTCCCTCTCTCCCCGGCGTCTCTCCAGCACCAGAGGATCCGACAGCTTCAGTTTCTCTGCTAGCTGTGCAGGTGTCCAGACGGTAGGGGTAGAGGGACGAGAGGGGAACCGAAGAAGAGAAGGAACAGGAATGGAAAGAAAATGGGGAAAGACACAGTAAGGGAAGAGCAGGAAGTGCCTTAACTCACTTGTAAGTTAGATTATAAAGTGTAATCAAGAGAGAGCAAATCCAGCAGCTATCATCCCAAAATTGCAACATACATAAGCAATGAACCCATCTTGGTGTTAAATACTAAGTGAAACATGAGGAGAAATGATTCCTGGGCTGTATGTCCTACAAAGCTGTCTGCTTTGTACAAGTGCTTCTCAAACTCCCATGCTCATGCCCTGGCCGGGAGGCTCAGTTGTTTGGAGCATCGCCCTGTACACCAAAAGATTGTGGGTTCGATCCCCAGTCGGGGCACGTACGAGTGGCAACAGATCAATGTTTCTCTCTCACAAATATGTTTCTCTCTCTCTCTCTCTCTCTCTCTCTCTCTCTCTCTCTCTCTCTCCCCCCCCCCTCTCTGGTGAGAATTTAAAACACACACACACACACACACACACACACACACACACACACACACACATTCCTAGGACCACCTGGGACCTTGTTAAAATGCTAATTCTGATGCCAGAACTAAGTGGGGCCTGAGATTCTGCATCCCTAACAAGCTCCCAGGTGACCCCTGCAGCGGGTCGAGGGACTACTTTGTATTGCAAGACTGTATTCCATTATTAAATTTCAAAACTTTCCTCCTCCTCCATTCTGGGTCCCTGAGCTCACTACCAATGCCATCCTATCAGCAGGAATCTCAGGGTAAGGAGCTCAGCACCACCCATTTCACTGGTTACAGAACGAACTCAATACTTGGGCCTCATCTAAAGCAAAGCAAATATTGACGGTAGGCTGCCTTTTTCCTCTCCAGCTAATGCATTTTTCTTCAATTAATTGGAACAACTATTTGCCTGATTGTTTTCTTCCCTAGGAACTAAAAGTTGATATGTTTTGTTTTTTTAACGATATCCCACAGGTGATAAAGTATTCCATGCATTTAAAAGCATTTTAATAAGGGGCATTTCCTGTTTTAATCACTAAAGTATATTCTCTAAGCCCAGCTTTTATAATTAGAATGGTTCACCTTCACGTGCAGTCTTGCTGTATCAGAGAAGCAGATGCAAGAATGAATGTGTTGCATTGCATATGCCTGGTTCCCCGTCCCCACCCCCCGCCCCCATCCCAAGTCCCCCCTTCACCCCTTGCCCATAGCATCCTTCTTTGCACAGTGTCAGGCCTCTGCTTATCACATCTGGGCATGCATGCATGGTCGAAGACAACCTCAGGCTCCTATTTTACAGCAGGCTCAGAGACGATGAAAGGTGGAGTCTAAGCCGCTTGGCAATAGCTTGCTCTGAACGCTGCAGATAAAACAGCTGCAAAGAACCCTTTGAGAAGCTCACCTTGATGAGTTCCACCAACAGCACAGGGTGACTGCTCTCTCCCTGGCTGAGGAGGGCCGTGCCAACAGCTTCACAGTAATGCAAGGCCTGGGACGCAAGGCCGTAGTCTGCCAGCCGGGAAGCATAAAGGAGTTTATATACCTGCAAAGAGGAACAGGGCCAATGACTCGTCCACCCAGGCAGGGATAGAAAGAAAGAAATGAAGAAAAGACTTCTTGGAAGTCAGCTGACTGCCAGCTTCCTCTAACTCTGGCATCTAACTATCAAAGAGGGCCCGTGCCATGGGGGCATTCTGTCTGTGCGTGGGCCCAAGTCCAAGCACAGCCTGCAGCTCCCAGACAAAGGGACGAAGTCATATCCACTCAGTCTCCCCAGGCCCTGGTCACCATGGAAATGCAGCCCACATCCCTGGAGAGCCGAGTGTACATGGGGCACAGGACCAGGTGCCAGGGGGACATACACAAGAAGAAAAGATGGCTCTGGTGCATGGGCTTAAAGCCAGACAAATGGAGGTTAGCATTCACAGAAGCATGTACAACAGGGCGAGAGGGAGCATGAGGGCTTGGGAAACAGACAGGCCCAAGATCACATCCCAGCTCCATGCTGGGTGCGGAATACTGGCTACCCACCTCTCTGTGCCTCAGTTTCCTCACTATACGATGGGGATAATACTATCTACCCGTTGTTTGTCACAATGATTAAATGAGATAATCCATGTAAAGTACTTAGAACAAATGATGTGCAAGAGATGTGAGCCCATAACTCTGAACCTCAGTTTCCTCTTCTGTGAAATGGGGGTCATCATGCCGGCCTTGCGGGTTAAAAATAATACACGAGAAGCATAATAGCCCAGTGCCAGGCATGTAGAAGGCATTCACCAGAACTGGCTAATTTCATTACTATCAGCCCCGAGATAACAAGAGACGGCTGATTCAAGAAGGGAACAGGAGACCAGAGGCCTGCACCCCAAGGATCTGGATAAGGCGAGTCTGTGGGAAAACTCTGAAAGAAGATACTAATAGGGCCATTTTTCTGTATATAGTAATTCATTCATTTTCCAGGTTTTGTTTTGTGTTCCATGTGGTGGGGTGTGCATGTGTGTGTTGCTGCTGGGCCACTCGAGCAGGCACTGAAGGAGGCTTTATGAATTGAAAGTGACAGCAGGGCATCAAGCAGAGAAGTTGAGAAGAGAGGTTAGAGCCTGTGAAGGACAGCGTCACCCGCACAGCTGAAGTCCTGGGGGGAAGAAAAGAGGGTGGGGCCAAGGACGGAGCACAGAGGAATTTGCAGTTAGAGCAGGAGGAGTGGAGAGAGGTCAGAGAAGCAGGCCGGCAGGAGGGAGCGGAGCCTGCAGCCCCTGCCCCCAGTGGGAACTCATGCCCACCCCCTGCAGGGTGGCTGTGGGCCCAGGACAAGGGAGAGAGCACTGCCCAGCCAGGACCCAGGCAGGGTTCTCACCTGCCAGGAGCCAGGCAGGAGCCTCCAGCAGAGGCCACTGCGCCTTTTGCTTTCATATCTGAAAATGCAGACATTTAGGGGACCTAGAAAGAAACCCTAATCCTTCCCACACTCAAGCTGAGGTGGTAGGTGACTTAGCCCAGCTAGTATGTGCCAAAGAGCAGAGCTGAACACCCACTGCCCGCAGCCGCTGCCACAGCCCAGGTGCTGGCCCTGTGGGGTCAGTTACCTGGAAAGAAGGGATGAAGGACTGGGGGCGGCCCAGCATCTGGCAGTACTCGAAGATTTCCGTCCTCTGGATAGCCTCAGTGGTTGCAAATTTCAAAAACTCTTGACTAAAACCAGGGAATAATAATAAAAGAGATTGAGGTGGGGAGCGGCGGAGGAATTTGAATCCTAGTAGATGGCTGAACACCAGCCGTACCCATCCTTGGCAGGGTGTCTGTCCTGGCCAGGAACGAGAGCCAGGCCTCCAGAGTGAAGGCTTTTTCTCCTCCGTTCCAGGGGAAGGAACAGAACACCGCCCTGCACCAGCCCTTGGGAAGGAATGGGGTGCAGACTGCGGGGAGGGGTGTCCTCTGCCCTCATTGCTAGAGGGTCCCTAAGGCAGGCTGCTCTCCCTCCCAGCAGGGCGGGGCACTGCATCCTCCTCTGAAACATGCTGAGAGCTCACCTGGGTGCCCTGAAAGCCTAGGCTGTGCACCTGCCACAGGCCACTCCCAGCCTGAGCCAAAGGGCACCAACGAGGGAGCCTTGTGACTCTCCAGGAGCACCGAACAGAGACGCATGGCAGAGAATGGGGAGACTGCTGAGCCAAACCCCAATGACGGTCCCGGTACTGGAGGTTCACTCAGCCAGGGAGGAAGCCAGCTGGGTGACTGTGGCCTGAGGAGCCATCAGAGTCCCTAGTGCCACAAATCTCTCCCTCAACAGCTCACCAGTCTCCAGGGCCATCCCTGGATTTATGACTCTATCTCCACACATTTCCTGGTATAATACAAATATAGCGGGGAGACAGATTAACCCGCACACTCTTACTGTCGCATTTGGCACAGATGGGCTTCTCTGACAAGCTAACCATGTGCTATCGGAGACCAGGGCCTTGAGAGGGCAGGCAGTAAGACGGGTGTTTCTACAGTTGCAGGCAGTTTGGTGCAGCACAGTCTGGATTCAAAGTCCAACTTGACCACACACCAGCTGTGCTATCTTAGACAAGTTGCTTAACCTCTCTGTGCCTTGGTTTTCCTCCTCTATAAAGTGAAGATGAAAAATAACATTTTCTTTAGAGGGTACATTTGTAATGATGGAAGGAAATAATGCAAATAAATTGACTGGCACAACCTAAGAGCTCAGGATACCTTAATTATTACAGGGACAGGGGAAAAGAGGTCCAGAACTTGGAGGTCTGCTAGGGAGCAAACTGGCCTTTTTGTTCATTTATTCATCGTCTAGGGGCTTATTAAAAACCCCCTATGTGAAAAGCCTAATGCTACAGCCAACAGAGAACAAGTGAAAGGTGGAACTTCGAGTAGCTTGTGCACCAAATCAGTAGCTTGTGCACAAAGTCAGGGGTGTAGGAGCTAAACATCAACTTCTTCCACTTTCCAGTTTTACCTAGGGCTGCCTAACACACGGCTGCAAGGTGCTCACACTAACATTTTATAACAGTCCCTGGTCGTGGACCCAGGGCGCCACCAAGTGGCCAGAGGTGCACAATACAACACAAGGGCACCAGTTCCCACCAAAGGCCACCTGGTGGTGTGATGCAGCACCCACTGGGCATCTCCTTGCCCAGACCCGTGCAGAAAACAACCCCAGAGGATGGGACCGGTGGTAGCTGAAATTCACACAAGAAAATGGAGGCATGGAATCCAACAAGGGCTAAATCAATGCCCCAGAAAACATCCTTCCTGTTTCCTTTGCCCCAGAAGATCACATACCTGTGGCTGCTGCCCAGCAGGGCCAGATGGTCCGTCTTCACCGTGTAGTGGCCGAAGGGCACGTGAGCCATGAGGTAGCAGAAGTGAGCTGCCTCCACCAGACCCTTCCCAGCTGCAGGAGGAGGACAAGCCCCAGTCATGAACACGCCCGCGTGGGCACCCATCACAAGTGGGATGCAGACATGAAGAGTGGCTCAGAGGCCAGAGGGAGAAGCCTCACAGACCCAAACCCCACTCAGTCCCTCTCCCACCACATTTATGGCTTCAAAGATTATACTGTAATTTCTTCAGCCACAATAACGCACTGTTTCACGTCACCCCTAATGGATTTTTTATTAGGAATTTTCTAAATATTTTTGTCCTTCCTGAGGGTGAAAAGAGAGTTGAAATGCCTACACCTGAGCTGGAACAGTTCCATTGGAAGGAACAGTTTTCAAACCAGGCTTCCTGAGGCACTAAGGCAGTCCCTGCTAAAATCAAACAATACCAGCCTTTTCTCGGTGCTCATAAAAATCACATTAATACTAAATTGTTCCCAGGTTTAAAATGTTCTACTACCTCAAAACTGAGTTAATTCAAGTAGGTAACGTACCCAGCAAGGCACCTGGCACCTAAGAAGGACTCAACAAACGTCAGGTTCCCTTTGTACCCAGCTGTGGAGTGACCTGCCATCTGGGCTGGCACAACCTTACACAAAGCTATTTTACGTTTCACAGAGTTCCACAGAGAGAACCATGATTTCTCAATGTCCTGCCCCTTGACCAAATCTGAGAGCCACTGATCCGAAACATTCAATAGTCCTTAAGTGTTTATAAGGCCGCGTTCACAGAAGGAGGATAGAAATAACGACTCCACAATTACCCAGGGTAGTTCAGGCACAAATAGAATTTCCTGTCTGGAGGCCACATGCCCATGTCCTAGCTCATCCTCAGGGGTGTCAGATAGAAGGTCCCCTGCTGAGAGGAGCCTCCCACAGCTGCAGAACTTCTGGGAAACAGAGAAGCCAGAAGGACACTCCTTTCCCCGAAGTTTCTGTCCCCAAAACACTGAGGCTCCTGGGTCAAAAGCAAGCTGAAGGTATAGACTTGGGCCCAACACAGAACCCAAGAACCTGAGCACAGGTGTGCTGGGCCTGGGGCTACCCTAGAGGAGAAGGGGAGGACGGTGCTGACGCCTGCTTACCCAAGGTGTCCCCCATGGTGACGATCGCACGCTGATGCAGCTCCGGGTCCCCACTCTGATTCGACAGAATCACAGCCAAGTGGGGCCTCCAGTCTCCCCACTGCTTGTCCCCACAACACTGAAAAGCAGTGGGAAAAAATGAAGATTTATTCAATAAAGTAGCACGGGCCAGAATGGAGGTAAAGAAGGTTGTTGTCTATATCCTGGTTTGGAAGAGTTCAGGAAACACCCACCACACTGCCTACAATACTGCCATTCATTGATTTCAAGTTCTCCTTTTAAAGAGCAAAACCCCAAGAGCAATGGTCAGGCAGACAGGCAGATACATATACATATACATATACATATACATATACATATACATATACATATACATATACATACATACATACATACATACATGGGGATAAGGTAGATAAATAAAATGACTTTATTAATCACTAATTTTCAAATTTCTTCCTGGTGTCCCCAGTCCCTAATAGCTAGGGACAAAATAAAAATAAAACCCTGATGCTTCAGTGGGAGAAGGAAGACCAAACACACTGGACTCACGAGGAGAAGAGTCCACATTAGCCTGTTAGAAGTCACGGGAACATTGGGTTCCTCAATACCTTACAAAGAGCTAATACTTTCTGGTTTTACAAAGCCCTCTCACAAACGTCACCTTATTTAATCTTCACAACAACCCTCTGAAATCTAATTTCTATCTGCACTTGGAGAAAGAAAAACCCAAGCCAAGTGGCCCAGCCCCATTCATTCCCAGTTGAGGGCTGTGCCCCTGCCCCTCCGGTGACACTGAGGAGCAGATCTCCACCAGGAGGCGGTAAAGTATAAACAAAGATGTGGAAGTAGGAAGAAGCCCACACAAAAGGTGCTTTTCCCACCCTCTGGCCCTAGGACCCACCCTGCTCGGGAATGAAGGGGAATTTCAGGGCAGGAAACATCAATAAAGAAACAACATAATGTCAAAGAAATAACACGGGCCCAGGATTCAACTGGACTCCTGCCTCTTACTAGTTGTGTGACCTTGAGCAAGTTTCTCAATGTGATTAAACCTTTGTTTCCTCATCTCTTTAATGGAGATCATAATTTCTACCTAAGAGGGTTACTGTTGATACTAAAACAATATAGTTAGGTAAAGCTGGTTTTCACTTTATAAATTTCATGTAGGTGTAAACACACACACACACACACACACACACACAGCAAAGAAAAGAGGTGTTTTGCAGACCAGCCTAACTTCCAGTTGTTACATAGAGCGGGTGGAGCAGGAGATTGACAGTAATAGCTAAGATGTGGAGGTCAAAACAATTCACAATTACTTGGTCTTTGTAATTATCCCAAGGAACAAAAGAAGCTTTATCCGACTCCATTTTATAGTTACTGTTTATCTGGGCAATGCAGTGTGAATGAGAATGAAGATAATAATAAGTCACAATCCTAATAGCAGTTCTCACTTATTACACTCCGACCGAGAGCCATGCCCTGTGCTAAGCATTTCTCCTAGGAACAGCCCCGTGCTTTGGGTACTATTATTATCCCCATCTTCACATGTGAAGCAGGCTCTTTCTTGCTGGAACTAAAGAA
Organism: Cnephaeus nilssonii; assembly: GCF_951640355.1. NCBI lineage: Eukaryota > Metazoa > Chordata > Mammalia > Chiroptera > Vespertilionidae > Cnephaeus > Cnephaeus nilssonii. The sequence goes on from NC_137092.1 coordinate 21,703,788, forward strand.
ACCAACAAAAGAAAAGCCTTTGCTAAAAACAACAAAAACTTGGAAGTCATTTTTCTGTCTCCTCCACAAGTGATTTTTAAAAGTCACTGTAAAGTATATCTGTGGAGAGAGAGAGAATACAAATACTTATTAACTAACTTCAACAAGTCAAGCATGATGGTTGATGTGTTCAGATATTCTCTCTCCTTCAATTTTCATAATAACTCTATTGGTTAAGCATCAAAATGCCCACAAACATGAGGAACTGAGGCTCTGAGATTAAGGAACAAGGTCAAGTTCACACCGCAGAGGGGCAGAGGCTAGGTTATACCTGTGCTAGCAGCCCACACCTGTGCTTTCCGGAGGTCGTGCTTCTTTCCCACTACACCACTCATCACGAGTAACTGAAGTCTAGTTTTTACTGGACGCTGTGAGGCCAGGAAACTCTCCAACACTGAGATCAAATACGGCGTTGGCACATCACCTCTGACTCCCTGGTTTTCCCACCTAAAAGCAGGGAACATGTAGCTAACTCTGCCATTGCCCTGAGCCAAGGGATCGTAAACTGACTGCATCATTTCCTGCGTTTTATGACATGATGCAATCTCACTGCAGAGCCCAGGCATTCGGCCGAACTGGGAGGTGGACTCCGTGTTCCAGTGTAACCAGTTGGCTTGATGATGGGGCACGTAAGTGATCATTTCCCTTTTCTTTGTGTGGAGTTGTGCACAAGCAATTAAGAAAAATAAAAAAGCAGAAGTGTGAGGTCCATTTCCATTAAAGCTAGGTGTCAGCAGAAACCCAAACCTCGAAATACAAGAAAAGGCTGCCAAGTGATGGCGAGTGAAGAGAGGTGCGTTCAGGAGAACGCAGGCAGAACACAGAGGGAGAGGACCCCACAGCCACCTTCACTGGCTGAGGAGCAGCGAAGGCCACACCGACGTTCACAGGAAACGCCAGGAGATGCGGGCAGTGCCAGGTGGCCTGGAGCAGGCCCTCGTCCCTCCCAGCACAAACCTCCCACAAATAACTGGGCCAGGGAAGACTCGACTCCTGTAAAGGAACAAGCACAGAGTCTGCACAAACATGCTGCAAAGATAAAGGGCGAGAAGTAACTTAAAAAATAAATGGAAGGTCAAAAGAACACTCACCAGGAAAAAAAAATGTTATAAAACAAAGAATTGTCACCAAATATTTTCTCATGAACTTAAGTAAAATAAAGTGATGGAACAATTTCTGTGAAGCAAGGGCCTAAAGCTCACTTTTGAGTGCTCAGGGAAGAGGTGGTGGGAACAGGAGGAGATAACATGTGACCTGCAGAGCTCAGGGAGGAAGTGGGAGAAACACCAAAGAAATGAGGACCAAAATGAAAAGAACATAAAAACTAAAAGACAATGATGAAAACACAATCAGGGACATGCAGGGTAGAAATTAAAAGAGCAAAATAAATAAATAAAACAAATAATAAAGTTTTCTAAAGAGAAAATTATATATATAGGTGGGCAAAAATAGGTTTACAGTGGTTCATGTGGGGAAAAAATAACATGTAGGTTATGATTATTACAATAGCTTCATTAACTGTTTTGTATATTCATAAATGTAAACCTACTTTTGCACATCCCTGTATATAATTCACATATCTATAGTTCATCTATATATGAAATGTGTATAAATGGAGTTCCTGAAAAGAAAATCAAAATAATAGAACAAAACAAATACTGAAGGATATAATTCAAGAAAACTTTTCTGAACTGTAAGATAAGAATACACATAGTAAAAGAGCATCCTGCATCCCAAGAAAAAAACTGACCAAGACTATCAATCAAGATGTATCCTCATTACTGGACTTCAAAGATAAGGAAGGAATACCTGGAGCAAAAAGACCTAGTCTCTTAAAATGGGAAAACTATCCGGCTGGCCTCAGATGTCACCTGAGCCATATCCAGCTCTAGACAATGTGTAAATTCTAAGTCCAGCTTTGAAGATCAAGGTGCAATGGAGGAAAAGGAAAGTAGTCTATAGAAGCCTAGAGAACAGTCTCTTGTTATTCAAACAAAGCAGGCAGCTGTGTTACTGTGGACTGGCAAGGTTTTTGGAATCACAGACCTGGGCCCATCCTGACTCCACTACTCACTAGTTCTGTGACTGTGGTCATCTCACACTCTGTACCTTAGTTTTCACGTCTGCAAAACAGGGACAGTAACCCCTACCTCCATGCATTAAATGACATAATATGCATCAGAGTGCTTAGCACATGGTAAGTGATTAACAATTATTTTGACTTTTAATCTTCAAAGCCATCCCCTGTTCCAGAGCAGTCCCCACCCCCTAAACCCTCAGGATGCTGGGGTGTTAAAGGGTACCGTGGCTGCTTGTGGGATCCTCCCCGACATGAGCTGGAAGAGGGTCTGCAGTGGGTCGTTGAGCGCCAGTGTGCTTGTGAAACTGTGGAGAGAGGTGACCATCAGCGGTGACCAAGCCAAGAGAGCCTTCAACCCATTGCCTATGAGGCACAGGCCTCGGATATATTTCTGTTTGATTGTAGTCGCTTCTTTTGGAACAAGAGTTCCTCTGCTTTTCTGTTGTGCTTTTGTCACACCCACTTTTTTGGGGAGGGCAGGGGGGTGGGAGACAGAATCTTCACCACACACCCCAGGCAGATCCCATTGTTGAGGGAGATTTTCTGCACCTTGGCACTGACACCCTAACTCTTGAGCAACCCTTTCTATAGGCCTCCCTCCACCGTGGAGGTGACCCGCCAACATTTCAAAGGGTCCCAGAGAGCCCTAGCAGTTAACCCGCACCTCTTCCCCTCTTCCCTGTGGGCCCCTCCTTCCCAGCCCCCTCCCCGCTACCGCAGCAGCCCTCCTCCATGCCCAGCCCGTCGCTAGCCTGGGTCTGTAGAGCTTTTACTAAGCACTAAATAGCCATTTTCAGTAACCAGAGAGGCCTAGAACAGAGACCAGCAACGATCATGATGACAAACCAAGGGATGTACTTAACAGTCATGTGATAAGCTCTACAGCTGAGTTGAAATTTAAGCATACTCAGAAAGAGAGATTTTTCGCAATTTACCGGGCACCATGGAAAATCAACGGCCCAAGGCAAAAATCTGCAGCTGAGATGGATGCTACAATGTGGGGAGGTGGGACAGTTTCCAAACCCGAAGGAGAAGCACCCCAGAGCACCGACTTATTTAACAGCGCCCTCGCCTCGCAGGCTCAGAGCACATGTGGCAATGGAGCTTTGGTGCTCTCCACCAGTCCAGTCCCTGAACAGAACAGGGTGTGTGCAGTGGGGGTACCAGGCCCTGGGAAGCCTGAGGGTTGGTGTAAGAAAGGGACTCCATGGAGGCCATCGTGCAGAACAGGCTCCCGGGGGTGTGACAGCCTAAGCCACAGACTGAACTTAGAAAGTCCATCTTCTTAGCCAACCCTCTGCTCAACAAGGATGCCCGGCCGATGTAAATAAAGTGAAACTAAGAGGGGAGCTTCCCAGCTTGAACCAACACTAGACGATGAACGTTGTGAGGTGCCCTCCTTCTCACTGTCTGACCCAAGCCTGCTTCTCCTGGGAGGGTCCCTGCCACAGGTCTGTCCCATGGAGGCCATGAGAGCCTAAGGGACTATTCAGAAACCTTCCCCAGCACCCCTACACCTACCACCTCCAGTGATCCTGATGCTCTTTTGCTGTTTCATCCGCTTTATTCCAAACTGCTGGCTGTGTACTCACACCTCCATTCCTATCTCATCCTGGTTTGGGCATTTGTCCTGGTCCACCTGGCACCCGGATCTTGGCATGCTGGCATGATTTCTAACTAAATGTACCCCTTTGGTCTTGTTAACTCCCACCACCCTAGATGAAGACTTCCTGATCTAATTCCCAGTCCCATAACCCCTTTCCTACCACAGCTTGTGGTCCTGCTACCTGTATCCCTACCTTCTCCTCAGCACCCATACCTCCATTGCAAGACTAAGCAATAGACATGTACTAATCCTCAGTCCTAAGGCTCTGTCCATTAACCTCACATGATCATTTGTATTCCCTCACTCATGGAACTATCTAGAACAGCCCCTCCCAAGGAAGAAGGCTACTGCAATATAGAAACCTACTTACTCTGTGGAAATCCTGACTCTTAGAAATATTACTACAATGTCTTATTCAGCTTGGCAGGTAGAATGTGTCTGTATCCAGATTAGAAGGATGTGGGGAAGAGAAATGCTACATCCAGCTCAGAAAACAGAAACTGGAAAGATGCTTGGGCGGGGGGGCGGTTCTCAGTGCATCTTGGATTTCGCCCCACTGTCCCCCACATTTGGTGGGGGAGGTCACCCTGCTCCACTGGTCTCCATTGCAAGTCCCCAGCTCACCCACTCATGACCCAGTTGTAAGTCCTTGGGTCCATCTTGCTGGACAGGAACAAAGCATGGCCCCACAAGTGGTTCTTCATGGCCCACTCCAAGGCTTCCTGAAAACAAAGCATCACATTCAATGTTTCTCGCTCACCTTCCCCTGTGCTTAGGTACCACTGTCCCCTGAGCACGAAGACTCTTAGAGCCTCATATGGGAAATGGGCTTTAACGGGCATGTATTTCTAAGTTGTCCCTTTCTCCAGCCTCCACTTTGTCAAATCCATCATGCTATTTCATTAGCTCCCCCTCAAACATAGCTTCCAATTAGCCTTACTGCAAGCAACAGTTACACAATACCTTTATGAACCTGAGCACCAAACATGAGAAGCACCTCCCCCCGAGGACTGAGTCTCAAAATACAAGTAGCAAGATGGTACAGTTACCCTCTATATCCATGGGTTCTGCACCCCCAGATTCAACCAACCTCATACATTGCTGGTAGAGTACACTGGTACAACCTCTAACAAGGCTATTTGTCATTATCTACCAAAATTACAAACCATCTACCCTTTGACTCAACACCTCCACATCTAGAAACTTGTCACACCTATACTATCTACACAAGGCAAATGGCAATGGGTAGTCATTGAGGCACTGTTTGTAACAGCAAAAGACTGAACAGAATCTAAATGTCAATCTATAAGGGTTTAATTAATTATAATTTGTCTATAGAGACCTGTGCAGCCATAAGACAAAATCATAATGAGGAAGATATTTATATAGTATAAGGAGCAGGGGTCAACAAAATGTAGCTAAATTCAACCCACAAGCTAAGAATAGTTTTTACATCTTTTAAATGAGCGGGGTGTGGAAATAAAAGAACAATATTTCATTACACATGGAAATTATATATAAGACAAATTTCTATGTCTATTAAGTTTTACTGGAGCACAGCCATGCGCACTCATTTACATGCCATCTGTGGCTGCTTTCACAGGAGAGCAGAAGAGGTGGGGGCACCATTTCCCCATTATATCTCTTTTTATCTTTCGATTTTTTAAAAAATAAAATTGATTCAAGTTGATTTTAATCATATATTCAAATATTTAAGTTAATTTAAGGCTTTTGTAAAATGTGAGTTTGACTTCAAAATTAAACAAGGCATAAAAACAGGTAAATACATGAGGTGATGGATTTGTCACTTAACTCGATGGGGGGAATCCTTTTGCAATGTATACATATATCAAATCACTACAATGTACACTTTAAATATCTTACCATTTTATTTATCAAATATAGCTCAATAACAAATGTAAAGAAATAGTGTAAAAATAACGTTGTCTAGTTTACATACCAAAAAAATAAGCAAGACATCACTTCATCTGCTGAAGTAAAGTGTTCAATATTGGCAGGCACACCTTAGATACAGCTGGTGGGGATACAGCTTGTAAACAAACTTTCCAGAAACTAATTTAGTATATACGTGAAGAACTTTTAAAAAGTGCATGCCCTTCAACCCAGTAATTTCACTTATAGAAGTTTATCCTAAAAAGACTTATGTGACATGTGCTAATTGTATAATTTATAATGGGTGACAAAATAGTAGATAGCCCACATAGTTGACAATAGTGGATTGGTTAAATAAAATATGATGCCCTCATATGTTGGAATATTGTCCAACCAGTTTTTTTACTCATGTAAAATCTTTTTTATTGAATTTATTGGAGTGATATTGGTTAATAAAGTTATATATGTTTTAGGTGTAGATTTCTATAACACATCATCTGTGTATTTTATTGTGTGTTCACCACCCCAAGTCAAGTCTCCTTCCACCACCATTTATCCTCCTTATACTCTCTTCTACCTCCTCCCACTCTATCCAACCATTTTTTAAATGATACATTTTAATGCCATGGGAGTATTTAGAAAAAAATAATAATAATTTTATTTTATTTTGAATATACGTTATATGCATAGAAAAAATGCTAGAAGTAAATATATCCAAATGATAACTGGTGTTATCTTTTAATGGTAGGATTAGGGGTGTTTTTATTTTCTTCTTTGTACCTTCCTGAACTTCAGTGCTATAAAATGAATAGATATTCCTCATCTAATTGGAGGAGGACTGAGTGGTGGGGACAGACAGTGGTTACTTTTGTAAACAAGCCTGCTGAAGCGCACTTGCCTTCTTCCTTCCGTAGTAGAGCAGCTTAGTGAATTTCTCCACGATCTGGGCTGGTGTCTCCACACTGGGGGGAATCTCCCCAGTGAGCAGGTTTGGGGTCCCTGAGCTGAGCACTGGCCAGTCGTCATCGGTCAGGTTGATGAGGTTGGCCACGGGCGGCTGCCTCTTGTACTTCTCCAGCTTCTTGCAGTCTTGCATCAGCAGCTCCGCAATGTCAGACCCCACCATGGACTGCAAGGCAAAGAGGGTCATCCTGAGGGAGAAAGAATCCTCTTCATCCTCAGGGAGGCAGGCCAGGCTAAAGAAGTAGGCACGGAAGGGCCTGCCTTCTTCCTGGGGAGGCCAGCACTGGATTGCTGTGTCTCAAACTCAGGTGCCACAAAGGTTATCAGAAATGTGCACACTCTCATAGGAGTATCATCTGGCTGGTGCAGTAACCCAACACCTTCACCATAACCCAGGCCAGTAGAGAAGGGCAAAGTGAAGGTCAGTGTTGGCAAACTGGCATTGACATCTGAGCAATTTGGGAGACCACGTGTTGCTTCTTTACTATTAACTTTTATTATTATGTCATAAGCCAAATCATACTTATCCTAGGAAGGCTTACATTTTAATACAGCCTGCTCCTGCCCACCCATCAGAGAGGTGATACTCACCCCATTCTGTCGACAAAGCAGAACCAACAGTTGCCATAGTAGAGCTGCATCTCTGCTCCCGGGTGTCTCCGATTTGCGGCTCTGAGCTGCTTTCTGCTGGCAAAATGTCATGATGTCCACCTTGTGGACGTCTTCCCTATGGAGAGATTTCAGGGAGCAGAGGGTGAGCAGGCAGACTCTTCCCCATGCAGGACCGTGGGCTCCTCCCATAGTGTGAGGGTGCTGGATGGACCCAACAAGCCAGGACCAGGACAGGGATAACAAGTCTATACTAGTAGCTACAGGACAGTTGTTTCTTTGTGGAACAGGAAGAAACTTCAGATGTTCTCGCATATACTCTCTCCATTTTACAGATGAGGAGACTGAGGCCCCGAGACCTGAAATATCTGCCTTGGGTAGCAGGCAAGAGCACTCTTTGTAGTCAGACAACTCTGGACTTAAATCTAGCTTGCCATGTCTCAGCTTACAAAACTTTCTTATCTCCTCTGAGCCTCAGCTTTTCCCCCTAAGATCAGAATAATTTTAAAAATCTACCTCCATACAAAAAAGAAATTAGCAAGTTATGTAGCACATATTAAGTGCTCAATAAACAGGCAGTATTATTTGCTTAAGACTATTCAATAAAATCAATGCCCAGTTGGGACCAGTATCCTAGTGTCCAAAATACCCAACTTGGTGCTCTACCCACATCTGTATAGCCGAGTGTAAGAAATAGACACACTCATTTTTACTTAAAAGAACTGTCAAAATACTAAATGGGGATTTTCTTAGAGGGGGAGATCCAGGTTAAGAATACATTTATATAATGGTGTTGCTATTTAAAGGGCTTCCATGGGCATTAATCTCACTTGTGTCTCACGGCCACTGCCTGGGGTGGGCAGAGCCAGTGTTACATCATTTCTTAAAGGGAAAACTAAGGCCAGAGAGAGTTAAATGACCTGTCTGCCTGGTATATCTAGTTAGTAGGATGCCTAGGGCCAGGACCCAGTTGTTCTCACATCAGTTAGGACACTCCACAGCAAAAGGCACTGTGAGTATTTATCAGGACTGTGCATTTAAAAGCAGTTCTAGCTCAATCCTGCAGAGGGCAGACTTGCACACCATCCAGGAATTCACAAGGATCAAGTTCCCTCTCCAGAAAAAGGCAAGCCTTTTTCCCCACTATGATCCACTCGTCTGTGACGTCCCAGGCGGTGCTGCACTTCCGCACTAATGTCTATTAGGAACACGGAACGCTAAAACCTCCCACCATGTCACCTCTGTAAAATGGAACTGATTTCAGATTTTTAAATCTTCACATTAATTGTTCTTCCCCCTCTTCAACTATTAAGTTGCTTCTCAGGCCACATTAGGCTCTGTCTGGTAGCACAGAAAATTCTACTCCAATGGGGACAGACATTTTCTTTCAAAGAAGCCAAGAACAAATCCCCCCAAAATCCTATTCTTGGCAGGAAGACTGTGTAGGTCTCAAAAGCCTTTACTTGGCTGTTCATATGTAATTTACCTGATCAGGGGTCCTGAGAAAGTTCTCATCTCTTCTTGTTCCTCAGAATCATTAAGAATAACCTGGAACAAAAATTAGATTTGTTCTTCGAGACAAGGTCCATCCAATGCCCAGTATCAGAACCCAAGGCTGTGGTCCCAAAGTGCAGCTCATGCCTCCTGGAGAAAGCGAGCTCTCCAGTGGCTGAAACTGAGCCAATAGCATCTCAGGGAAACGTAAGTCCAGCATCACTTCTTTCAGAGAAGATCCCCACCCAGTTCCCCACAAGAGCCCCCTGTTCCAGGAGATGCCCAGGCTCAGGCAAAGGGGAGCGGGGAGCATTCTGGGGACAAAGACTCTTATTTACCTCCATGCTGTGCAGTTCAACAAGGGCCGTTTGCCCGTCACTGGGAGAGTTGGGACACACACACACCAGCTGACCTCCTGGCCCAAAACTCGCAGGCACATGAGGGACGTAGAACTTCATGGGTGCCCTGGGATCAGCTGCCGAGTCAGCCTCTGACCAACAGACACAGGTGAACACTGTTAGCATGACTGCCACTGCTTTTCTTTGCTTAGCAGGATGCCACAAACACATTTCTGTGTAAATTCCACCTGGTACCCGGATAAGATTCTGGGTGGGCTACAGAAGTAGAAGCAGATTTAAGCCCCTGAGAATATGTCAGAACATAATGCAAGGATGTTATGGTTGGTCCAAATGGTAATAATGCACAAGGCCCAGACTCTTGGCAATGGAGAGAGGCCAGGACTAGACAAGTCAGCCACATCCAGACAAAGCGATAATGCTTTGTGGCCTGCCCTTGCTTTACCAACCTGACTCCAGTCCTAACTTCCTTCACCTGCTACTTAAAAGCACCAAGGCGTGCCCGGTGATGGCTAGGGGCAGGGTTCCCTACCAAGAACCCGCTATGATGCAATGTCCAGTAAAGAGAAAAGGTGGGAAACGGAGCCAAGCTGACCTCTCTGCCCAGGAGACCTATGTAAGCAAATGAGGCGAACAATTCTCCACTCTTGGAAACCAGGGTAAGGTGTCTTTCCAAGAAACCTGCCCCCAGCCCTCATCCCATCAGACTCAAACAACTCCTTTGATCACTTCAGCACCCACCAGCCTTCACTGGTCTCCAAACTGTTGAAGCCGTGGGGACATAAGGCTCGGAGGCATCTGCCATGTATTGACTGAGCTCATAGCCACTGGAGCTGAGACCAGACTCGTGCTGCTGAAGAAGGTTGGACTCGTGGGGCAGAGATGGCTGGAAGTGAAAACAACAAAAACACATGGGAAGAATCAGAAACAGATTCAGGGAGATGGTCCTCCCAAGTGTTCCAAACTTTTGAATAAATACAGTGAATGTGAATGTGTTGAAAGAAAAGGGATGGATTATTCGATTGACAGGTGTTTGCTAAGGGATGCATATGTCACAGTGGAAAGAGTGCAGGCCTTGGGCCCAGGAGGGGCCAGGAGGCCTGGAATCAAATCCCAGCTTTGTCAATATCGAGCTGCTATGACCTAGTGACAAGTGGCTTGGGCTCTCTGAGCTGGGTACTCTCATCTATAATATAGATAATCATAGCTGCCCTGCATAGTTCAAGTACTTAATCATGCATTCATTCGCCAGCTATTTAATGAGCACCTACTATGCTCTAGGCACTGTGCTTCCCCTGGGGATATAAGCACACAAAAATTTCATGGAACTTACCTCCTTGGAGGATACAAATAAAACATTGGATGCAAAAGCTCTCTGTACACTGTAAAGTGTTGTATGTGTGTGGCTGCTTTCATGATAGCATGTGGCCTGCCCTACTGAGCATTAGGTATACAGAAGAAACTGTTCTCAAAAATCATACAAATCCAATCAGGGAAACAAAATTTATACAAGACTGTCAAAAATTAAAAGCTGGTCACCACAGTGCCTTTGCATCTTTTCCATAAACCTAAAATTTTTCCAAAATAAATGTTTATTTTTTTAATTTAAGAGCTCCATTTTATGACCCAGGTGATATAAACAGTAAGATTTTAGAAGACAGAGACGGTCTTCTAAAAAGTCAAGACAGCCCAGCTGGCATGGCTCAGTGGTTGAGCATTGACCTATGAACCAGGAGATCAGGGTTCGATTCCTGGTCAGGGCACATGCCGAGGTTGCAGGCTCCATCCCCAGTGTGGGGCATGCAGGAGGCAGCCGGTCAATGATTTTCTCTCATCATTGATGTTTCTATCTCTCTCTCACTCTCTTTTCCTCTCTGAAATCCATAAATATATATTTAAAAAGAATGCTTTGTAAAAAAAAATAATTAATAAATAAAAATTAAATGTCAAGACAGGCTTCAAGCTCTGCTTTTCAGCCCTGAATTAAAAGATTCCAGCAACTTCCCACTTCCTGGGTGAACCAAACTGCTGGCAGCCTCTTCTCTGTTTCCCAGCACCTCAGAGTGACTTGCGTGACATTTCCTGATTCAGCCAATTTGACAAAAATGCAAAAGGGCCAGATCAGGGTCCCAGGCCCTTCGGATTGAAACAGAAAAATGGGGAAAAGAGGAGGGATGAGTGGAGACTCTGCCAAGAGGGGAAGAATTGGACCGCTCAGTCTGCTGGCCACGGAGACCCCACCCCCAGGGCTCTGCCCTGCCACTGCTGACAATGTAGTTGGGAGGCACTGTCACAGGCCACCAGCCCCCATGTCACTTCAAGTTACCTTATTCTTCTGGGCCCCAGTTAGCAGACTCTCCGGAAGCAGGTCCCCAGGCCACTCCTGTCCAGAGTTAGAAGCAGGGCTGTCTCTATAAGGGTTCCCACTCTGAGATCTGCAGCAAAAATGACAGGAGAGGTGAGAGGGGGTCCTGGGCAAGGCTGAGCTGCTCTCTGCTGGAGGTGGTTCTGTTGCCGAGTGCGGACAGGTGTCAGGTCGGCCTGTGTGCTGCAGGGAGAAGCACTGTCCTTCCACTGACCACCTCAATCTGTTAATACCAGGAAAACAGGGCCTCCTGGGCTCCCCAGTGCAGTTACTAGAAGCTGCCCCGAACCCTGCAGAGAAGGGTGGTCCCTGCTGCCTGACTTCTGGAATGACTTAAATCAGAGCAGTCGGATTGATGGGTTCCAGGGTAAAGGTGCCAGGCCTAAGGGCACCAGGCCATGTACTAGTACAAAAGGCTGTTTCCGTCCCCTGCTCGCCTGATCCCAAAGGATGTCCCATTCTTAGGGCACAGGAGTAGGCAGAAGAGAAGCATCCCAGCCCCAGGCAGGACCCAGTCATGAGAACTTTTGCAAGGCCACACCTGTCCTGCGACCAACATAGAACAAAGGCCCTGCTTTCTGATGGACCTCAAGAATCAGGACTCAGACTAGCCCAGGTTTGAGAACCACATCTCTGAGTTAAGAATCTCTCCTCCCAGGGTTCCTGTTCACCGCTGGTCTGGGCCATCCTGGGCTACACCTCCATCCCCGAGAACAAAACTCCCACATCCCCACAACAGAAGCGGGCGGGCTGCCGGAGATGTGGGCCCAGCACCAGATGCTGTAAGATTTTCCTAACAGAGTTTGAGTTTGGCTGAATCATGTTGACCTGGCCTCTCCTTTCACACTTACTGGAACTGGGTCTCACTGTTTGCTCGAAATGGACTATTCTGGTTTTCATGAGGATGTTCATTGAGGTACTTTTGATCTCGATAGTCTTCATGCCGGATATAAGGACTCGCTTGCCTTGGCACTGCACCCTCAGAAAAAAACAAAATAAAGCAGGTCATTTCCTGTTTGTGAAAAGTTCCGAAAAGACACTTGCAAGGTGTGAAGCTGAGTTACTGGAGCACAGTAGGTACAAAACACATTTGCCAAAATGAATAAAATTCGTGAGAGCTAATGATGAGATGCCCCTCAGTCCTCCCTGAACCAATTAGCATGGCCCTATACAACTGTACAATGGTGAGATCGTGTGTGTGAGTGTGTGTGTGTGTTGTATATATATGTTCAATGTTGAGACAGATTTCTCTTTGCTAGCAGCCATTAGCATATACCTAAAGCCTTACTATTGTATAGGGTATAAATTCCTAATGGCACATATCTGCACCCTCAGGGGAAATGGTGGTCAGACTCATTACAGGCCAGTCACACACTTGAGGACGTCACTGATACTTGGTCAGAGACTATAATCTTGGCCATAAAGAGAAGCAGAAGAAAACACGTGGATGAAGTGCAAACTATCCAATCTAATAAAAGAGTAATATGCAGATTGACCACCACTCCAACACACAATATGTCTGCCCCCATGTGGTCAAAGATCCTGCCCCCATGTGGACACAAGATGGCCACCACAAGATGGCCAGCAGGGGAGGGCAGTTGGGAGGCACCCGGCCTGCAAGGGAGGGAAGTTGGAGGCGATCAACCCTGCAGGGGAGGGCAGTTAGGGGTGATCGGGCCGGCAGAGGAGGGAAGTTGGGGGCAAACAGGCTGGTAGAGGAGCAAGTAGGCATCAATCAGGCTGGCAGCGGAGTGGTTAGGGGGTGATCAGGCTGGCAGGCAGAAGTGGTTGGGGCAATCAGGAAGGCAGGCAGGCAAGCAGTTGGGAGCCAGCAGTCCTGGATTGTGAGAGGGATAACCCAGTGGGATCGGGCCTAAATGGGCAGTCGGACATCCCTCGAGGGGTCCCAGATTGGAGAGGGTACAGGCTGGGCTGAGGGACACACACACCCCTCCATGCACGAATTTTGTGCACCGGGCCTCTAGTCCATAATATTAGCAGCATAATGATAGTTTCAGTACTATCATCTGCACGTACAAAGAAAAACTGGACTGCTTTCTGTCTCTTCTCCTCGAGACAGCAAGCAGTAGTGTCTTTGCCATGACCTCATCTGGCCAAGAAAGAGGTAGGCAGGGGCAGGAGTTCTTTCTACCCTAGTAGAGCAGGTGCCCAAGGTGAGGTTCTGAGCATCGCTCCCTTGGCCTCTGCCCCGCCTATCAGACCAGCTGCGCCACCCCAAAGATTTCTGGGAGGTTATTCTATACCTCTTTCTTCTGGTTGCTGCTGTGGGTGCCCAGGATAGTAATAACTTCCATACGGATATTCTTCCCTTAGAGCTGGAGAGTGATACCTCTGGTATGGATCATCAATGCCTGGCCTAAAATAGCACAGAGAAGGTCAGTCATTTCAAGGATGAGTGTGGTAAGAGAGAAACCAATGGAAGACTGGAAAAACAACTTCAGAGGACAGAATTGTAGCCCTGGTCTAGAACCTGCTTAAAAGGCACAGTTAATTCTAGATCCCATGCACAGAAAATCCAGACCCAGAGCAGGAGTACGAACTTTGATTCAGAACTCAGCTGGGATCTTCATAGCAAAGTGTCTCATTCTTCCTCCCCATGATTCCTCTTACTCTTCAACTGCCTACATCCAACCACACAAGGTATTATCTTAGAAAGCCCTGCCCTGATAGTATCCCAGAAAACCCCTTCCAGAGATGAGCAAGAGGCCATTATAATTCCCAGGCATATTACTGATGGAAATGAGATGAAAAGGTCAGCTTGAACTATCTTAAATCTGATTGCTTTTATTGCCTCTGTCCTTAACATACCTTCCTTTGAGAATTCAACAATACGGAAAGACTGGGAAAAGGAATTTCAGATTGTTAGTATTTTCATCAATTAATAATTCTTTAGCATTTCATAGGGGCAAATTCTTTAAAATATCTGTCATAATTCCAGTGCTGAATCTGTAGGCAGATAAATATCACCCCACCTGGAAAAGCCAAAGTGGACACAGGTGGCTTCCAACATTCCATAAAACATTGCATCCAGTGCTCTCAGAACCCAGAAGTAGGAATTCTAGATTCTCCAACCTCGAATTGCCTCATTGAGACCCCTTCCTTCTGAATGTGGAGCCTGCAAGCTTACATCTGCTTTCTGAGGTTGATTTTTTTTAAGTTCCCATCCAATCATTAAATGCATTTTTTTTCTGGATGCCTATCACATGTTAGATACTGTTCTAGGTACTAGGGCTCTTGTTGATGCTGGTGGTGTCATACTAACCCTGCATCAGAGTGGCTCAAAGACAGAGGAAGTTTTTATAGGGATGCCTAGGAGAGGCTATTCCATTGTCTACATATAGTTACAGTATTGCCTTTTTTGTAATCCTGGAATAGAGGGTTTCATCTGCTCTCTTTAATTTCACCATTCTCTCTATCCTCTCCCCCGCCCCCAACACCCAATCTGATTCTGATGGCTTCTTTAAAGCAGCCCCACCAGGGGATACAGAAAGGGGAACTATTCTTTTCAGTCAATTTGAGAGAGCAAAGGGCTTAGCTACATCAATGTCATAGGGTGGAAGAAGAAAAAGAAAAAACAAAGAGGAGAAATAAGAGGAAAAGGAAGAAGGACAGGAACAATCTGTTCGTAAGCACTCAGGAGAGTTGGGTCAATTCCAAGCTCTAAAACCATACCTTGAATACAAGTGAGGGTGATAACCCCCTTCGTAATAGTCCACCCCGGCCACAGGCTGATGCCATTCCCCAGGCCTGGGTACGTAATGAGGCTGCTGGTGGTCTGCCTTGGGGTCCTGCTGTGGCTGGGAGCTCCTTCGGATGTCTTGCCATTGACGGAACCTCTCTCCCTTGTGCCAAGAGTGAGGAACAGGCTGATGATATCCATCTCTCCGAAGGCCTCGGTCTGGACCCTGGGATGGGGCCGGGGGCCTCCCCCGGGGCTGCGGCGGCAGCTGGGGAATCCAGGGCTCCATCCCTGACCTTCTGAATATCTCTCTTTTTGAGTCAGTTGTATAGTTATTTTATCTTCCTACAAGAAAAAACAAAATTATCACTTTAGGTTTATATCCAAACATGATGGTTGGTTGAGTTTTTTTTATAAAAAAGCACTTATGGTTATCAAAATCTATATAAAACAAATCACATGGCCACTGATATAGAAACATCTGGAGAAAAATCTCAAACAGATACATGAAATAAATAGCAGACTAGACAACTACTAGTATGTGGTTGTTGCTTTAAAAATTATAAGTATAATTAGTTGGAGCAATAATAGATGTGGGAGACATGAGAGACAGAATAGTAATAGATGAAGCTCCAAAACCCTATCAAAGTATTCCAATTAAATAAATGTCCATTTATTCCACCAGCAAATATTTATTCAACATTTACTATGGGGATTCTATGCTATCATGGAAATAGAGTGGGCTTAGATCTAGACCAGAGGTCAAATCCTAACTCTGCCACTTATTAGCTAGTTAATTAGTTCAAGCCTCAATTTCCTTATCCATAAAATGGGGATCGTAAAGACTAGCTTGCAGGGTTACTGTCAGAATTAGAGATAACTTATGAAGTGCCCAATTCACTATCTGGTCTATGGTAATTGTTCAATAAACAGCAGTTAGTGTTGGAGATAAAGGTGGGGGTAGTGAGGGTAGCTGAAGGCATTTCCTAAACAAAAAGAAGCTTAAATTGACCTCAAGAGACATCTTTCCTGAATCCTTAAATTCGCCTTTAGTACTCAGCCCTAAAACAAGGCCATGCCTGCCTCTCCCCCAGGGGACCCAATAAGACAAAAGTTTGGGATTGCCTCCATAACCACCCAGAGAGCCATGTCGTGGTAATCCCCCTGGCTGAGATTTAAAACCTGTAAGTCTCCCCAGAATCAAACTGATTTTCCCCACTTATTCTTCAAAATGGGAAACAGCTCCAAGTTCAGACTGCCTTCCAAGCTCCTTGGCCCATGTCACAGAGGAGTGCCCCCCTCCAGCTGCCCCCAAAGGAAGAGCTCACACCGGACCTCACTGCTGCTCAGGGATCCCCTTGTGTCGGGAGAATTCGTTAGCTCGGTCAGACCCTGTTTTTTTCTCTGTTGGGAACTGTTTTCAGTTGAAATATTCTGATGGAAGCCACTTCACTTGCTCCCACTCCTGAAGCTCCCAGCCTAAAATAAAAATTCTTATCAGAACAAAAGGTCAAAGGGTATGTGTGGAAATCAACATGTCACTCTGCTCAAATGCCATAGAGGCAGGGTCCACCGCTATGAGCCGAGGGCTGTAAACAGACCAGCCCAGAAGAGCAAGGCGCAGAAGTGCCTTCCACCTCAAGATCAACCCCCGCTCAGGGAAACTAGCACCCTTTTCCCCAGGTTAGCCCACTTTCCTGAAAAATGCAGGCTTTTTCTAGCAAATTCCAGCAAAGGCCAAATGCTCCAGACACGGTGAATGTGTGTGTAGGTCTTTCCTGAAGGCCCGAGGAACTCAATACCATTTGGACACATGTAAGAAAGTCTCTGTCACCTTGTCCCCAGATATTTTCACTGGGCAGCCTTCCCTGACTGCAAAGGCACAACACCCAATCTCTTTGCCAAAATCCCATCATTTTGTTGCCAAGAGATATCAACTCCAGTAAGTTAGACCTCAGGTTATAATTAAGTGCAGCAACCCAAGGGCAACTAAGATTCTCAGAATGAAGGCATTCCATCCACAGTGACAATTCACACTTGCGAGTTCACATCCATGACCCTCCCTGGCCCCAGTGAGGGCAACGTTGCCTCTGCTAATCTGACAGCCCAGCAAGCACAGGTAAGAGAGAGGACACAAGGTAGCTAGGTTCCCACACACCTGCTCTGACGCCTTGCCACCTTCCTTCAGCGCGGCTCCAGGAACCTGGCCCAAGAGTGTCTCCTCTCCTTGTGGAGACTGACAAAGTCCAGGTGCCACATCTACCAAGACTCACCTGGCCCTCCAATCTACAGCCACTCAGTTACCTTTGCAACTGCCCGGCCTCCATGGAGCTGATTCACTGGGGCAAAGTACAGCCAGGCCACCGCTTGTGGGACAGGCCTGACCTGGCGTATTTGCTCAGAGCCCTGTCAGAGACTGGTGCTTCTGTTTGCCTGGTTGTGGGCTGAGCCAGGTTCACTCACATGTGAAAGCATCCAAACCCCACAGCAAACAAGGAACAGAGGCCCCAGGGAGAGGAAACCCAGAAAGCCCGCAGGCAGCCTGGCCTGGCCAGAAGAGCACAGCCTTGGGGCACTGACTTGGGGCTCTGCCACTGGCTGGCTCCTGACCGAGCCTGTCTGAGTCTCAGTTTCTTCTGTAAAAGGGGAATAACTATACTTAGCTTATGATGGTCACTATGAGGAGTAAGTGCTGGTAAAATGGCACACATATAAATAAATATGCCCTATATATCAGTATTATTTTTTCCTTTTAAAAAAGGTAAGGTATTTCCACTGGTTGAGGCAGAGGTACCCATTGGTGGGTTGTAAATACCTGGTCTCTCTGGTTGGGGTTTTTCTCACTCATGTTTCTCTCCACTGGGTTCTGTTTGTGTATCAAGAGTGTTATCTAAAGGAAGTTAAATCTAATTACTGGAGACACTGAAAAGTTTTCTATTACAATAAGAAAATAATTTCTTGTATTTACAAAATACATTTTTCAGCATTATTAAGATAATCACAGGAAGCTCAAGTCTACTTTTGAATTAATATTTTAAAATGCAGAAAATCATGTCATATACCTTAAACTTACACAATGTTATATGTTAATTATATCTCAATAAATTGGGGGAGGGGAATAAAATTCAGCATTTACCCCAAAAGTTTTTTTCTTTCTCTCAACCAACACTTACTTAGTCTCTATAAGATACCAGGACTTGACACATGTAAATATGAAGGACAGAGTCCTTGCCTTCAAAAAGTTTGGAGCAAACTAACCCCCCATGTCGTTACTAGTCCAGGGAAGATCACATGTGGGTCCCGTGATCAGATACATTACTGTACCTGAACTATAGATCACTATGAGGATATAGAGGACATAGTTGTCTCAGCCCCTCAACTGACTCCTAGGGCCTGACCATAGAACGTAAAATTCTCTGACCGACCGTTGACATGGTTTCTTACCCCACTGGGGTCAGAGAATTCTGCCCTGAAGTCTGGTTCATTAATGGGCGCACTGCCGTTTTTAATCTTCCTGGGAAGAGGTGCTGGAAAAGGACACACATGGACAGCAGGAAGCAGAACATGGTTAATTATGACACAGACTCAGATATACAATTACGTGTTCTCACATCTATATATATAAAAGGCTAATATGCAAAGTAACTCCTCGGGAGTTCAACCAAGAAACCAGGAGTTCGATCGATCGCTATGACGTGTGCTGACCACCACAGGGCAGCACGGAACAAAGGAAGGCCCCGGCTGGCAGCCGGCAGCCAGGGGAAGGAAGGCCCCAATTGGCCCTGGTTGCCGGCCAGGCCTAGGGACTCTACCCGTGCACAATTTTCGTGCACAATTTTCGTGCACCTGGCCTCTAGTATCACAATAAGGTTCATGAGAACCTGCTGTGACACTTTTGGCTTCTAACAGGATGTTAGTCCTGCCCCAAAACACGGACTACATTACTGGGAGGCTAACTCTGGCACTTCACTTTATTGATGATAAAACTAAGATCCAGAGAAGTGAAGTGATTTATCCAAAACCACCACCGAGCTGACCAGAAGCTCCGTCAGGGTTACACTGGTGTGAGGGAGTCACCTTGCAATGGCTTTACAAGGGCTGATTATGACTTACGCAGGAATCGTGCGAGCCAGTAACGAAGCCAATGGTAACATCCACCATGGTGGGAGTATTTACATAGCAACTGTCAAACGCTGTAAAGTAAGGTGGCGGTGGCGGTGGCTGTGTCCAGAGAGCCAGTTTACCAGCATACAGATTACAACTCCAAACTCCTAGTTCCTGACTCAGCATTCTTTCAAACTCAAACTCGCGAATTGCCATTCTGCTGCCAGCTTTCGTTGCACATCTCTGCTTTAAACATCTAGCTCAATTATTCCAAATGCTCTTTTTGTGACATCCCAAAGCATCTCTAGTTATCTCAAGAGTAGTTATGAAACTCCTCAAACACTCACCAACCAAGATCAATTTTAATTAGCTTTAATTATTGTATAGACATACGGCATACAACAGTTATATGGGTCATGGAACGAAATAGGTCATGGTGGGCTCTCATCAGCCCAAAAGCTTTGGGATTTATCGGTCTCTGCCTTGCCCAGCCCACATATCTAGTTACTAAATCTCTCAACCTGGCAGTTCAATTCCTCCTGGTTTCCAACCAAATTTACCCAGCTTGACAAATACATTAGCAGCTCGCCCCACCAGGAGGTGGGCTAAAATTAGTCTTGCCACCCACACCCTGCTTGCAGTGCCCTGGCGTGATCCCACGGGCTCCCTCGTGCTGGAACAGCGACAGACTTCACATTGTCCCTTCCCCAAGCGTCCCATCCTCCTGCCTGATTCCTGCTCTGCATTTCAACTATGAGCCAGAACTGGAGCCCTGGTCGCTTGCTAATGTATGTGAACTTCCTTTCCCGGTCCCTGCATCCTTTCCAAATGCCAGACCACCAATGAGGATCTTGCTTCAAATAGGAGTGACTACCCTCTTTTGATACCTGTCTAACAAAAGCATCCTCCCTGCTAATAATGCTGCTAATCTCTACTCACCAGACCAGGGTGAGCATTTGGTAAGAGGCTGGAGAAACGTTAGGAAGGTTTGGGTGGGCTAGTGCGGAAAATAGGAGTGGGCTTTCCCTAGGAACATGTCCTCAGGGTAACAAGTGGGCTACCACTTTGACGGACTTGAAACTCATGGGGATTTGAACATCTGAGCTTCATTCCATGCTATACTCAAAGCGCCTGGCACAGTACCTGACATCTAACCGGAACTCAATAAAGTTTTTATTTGTGAATGAATGAACATTTTAAATGTTTAGTAGCAATAACCTAACTGTATAACTGTATCCAGTAGTTCTCACATCATGAGTATAGAGTGAAACTTTGATAGGAATTTTCTGGAAAAAGGAAAAGAGAATGCTGAAGCATTGAGTTGAGGGGACTGAGCAGAGATTAACCAAAGTGATGCCATATGGGGCATAAATGAGACAAAATCAGAATTAAATGACCAGCATACCTTGTTAAACTACATACATCTAAAAGACACACTCCAATCAGACAGTGAAAGAAAAATATTAAATCACCATTTTAAAAAAAAATCTTAGCTAAAATGGGAATGACTGAAATAATGTCCACGCTGCATTTCCAACAACAGCTGATACACAAGGCTCTTTTTAGTCAGCAAGTGGCTCGTATCTCTGTCTCCAAGAATGAATCAAGGGGTAAAGGTTTAGCGCAGAGCAGCCTCTTGACCCCAGCAAGCCACCTGGAACCAGCCTCGGAGGCGGAGCTTGTGGCTTCAGCCGGACATTGGCCTCCAAAGCTGGGACCCTTTCCTTCAGGGGAGCTGGGTGTCAGACAACATGCACAGTAGCGTGTGCCACTCAGCAGTCCAATTATCAGGAAGGGCATGTGCCAGGAAAACATGGTCTGAGGGCCAGAGACAATTAGCCTGGCACAGGCACCATAAGCTACCAGTGCCAGTCCTGGGGCTGTCGCTCTTAGCACAACCTCAGGAGTGAAGGCTTGGGCGCAATTCAGGTTTCCTACGGGACTGAGGAATCCCGTGTATGAGCCCGACAAAAAGGCTCCTTGAAATGCCACCTTCCTGGCTGCCTGCAAACCTGCCCTCCTTGAACCCACCTCTGCTGCCAAGAGCCAGAGAAGCAATGTGTCGCTCAGGAAGAAGAGGGAAGCCATTCTTCTTTATCAGCCCTGGGCTGGCTGAGGTGGCCCCACCTCTCTCACTTTACCCGTCCCACTTTATCGGTGCCCCCTGAACCAGAATGAGTGGGGTGGCAGATGGATGCTGCTGTGACTTCTGACCTCACGGCAAGCTCCACGGCACAGGTGACTCATACACCCACTAGATGAAATAAAGGGCTGTGAAGTGCTTGGAGTGTTCTCCGAGCTCCCAAGGTCAATAGGACACATTCCCCAGAGGAGCAGTACCACCTGGTGGCCACGGAACAAGGCTGCCAGGGTGTGAATCTCAACCCCATTCCCTGCGTGAACTCGGGCAAGTTATTCTGTATCTCCTATTCCTCTTCTGTATGATGGGGATAAAAATAGAACCTACTTCCCAGAGTTATTATAAGAGTATAATTAGATTAAAAACCTACAAAGCTCTTGGTGTACAGTAAGTGCTTAATAAATGTTAACTGTTCTCCTCTCCCTGGAAATGCTCTAACGTGCGTAGGAAGCGTTCTGCACAGTTTATCAGGAAGGGATAAATTGAGTGCCCATGACTGCAGTGACATCACACTTTTCCTTTACACTTGACCCAGTGCACCCCCCATTGAGATCAGGGGAACATAGAGAATCTATGTCACACCACTACACAGGAGCGAAAGAATGGCTTGAGGTTAAAACATCAGAATTAGAAACCTCAGGAAAGTGCAGCCCAATTCTTCTCACACTTGAGTACTTAGAGCCCCAGGGACAATGCAGGATGTACAGGACAAATACCAGTTTTATTGTACCACCAACTCCAGGATATGTTTTAATTTTAAATAAACATAAGTTCTGTATAATTGGATATTATGGAATAACATTCAACTTTGTGTTAATTTTTACAATGAAGTATGAGATGTCAAAGAAATTTCATACTTGCAATGGGACAGACACACACACACACACACACACACACACACACACACACACACACATTCATATACACATACCCTGGACCTCCAGAAGTCACTCCAGCCACTTGGTGGAAATGCTTAAGAAACTCATTCTGAACAAGAGCAGACATCAGACACATAACGAATGAGCTGGAAGGAACCCATCCCTGCAGGTGACTCAGTGTCTAAGGCAGGGAAACTCAGGCCCTCGCTCGCACACAGCTTTCAAGCTCTCCACTGCTGGGTAAGAATCCTCTCTTCTGTGAGACTCTCTCAGTTTACTGGCACAGAAAGTGTTTGTTCTCCAGTGGAGGTACATCCTCAGGCTCCTTATAGAAACACCCCAAAACTTTAGAGTCAAGATGCTCCTCCTGATATACCACACACATGCATGATTCAAACTCTCATCTGAACTCTGAACAGAAGAAAACATGCCACTCTACAGCTTTCTTACTCCAGGTTCCATAGTCCTGTTTCTGTTTCCTTATAAAATATCGTTCTCTCAGTCACTTTGGGGCATAGCAAAGGCCTGGAGGAAAGGAAATAGGAATCGAAGCCTGGACTTAGTTAGTTTTAACGGTGCCATTTCCCAGCCATATGCCTTCGAGGAAAACATAATTCAATCTCAGCCCTGGCTGGGTAGCTCAGTTGGTTAGAGCGTCACCGATAGACCAAGGTTGCAGGTTCCATCCCTGGTCAGGGAACATACAAGAACCAACCAATGAATGCAGAAATAAGTGGAACAACAAATCTATGTATTTCTCTCTCTCTCAATCCCTCCTCTCTCTCTTTCTCTCTCCTTTCCTCTCTCGCTGAAATGAAATCTCTATGAACTCCAGTTCCCTTATCTTTAAAGTTAAGTCTAAAAAGTACCACACAGGGCCTCATGAATGTATCAGAAAAAAAAAAAAAAGGCCTGATAAATAGAAGAGTGGACTTTGAATAAGTCTTTCTTTCACTCTTCCAGGTTCCATACTTCTGTTAAAGGTGTGACAAGCTAACCTGTATACAAAGCTCACTGTATACAGTACAGTGTTCAAGAACTCAGGTTCTGTAATCGAAGGTGGATTTGAGTCCCAGTGCCTCCACTGACTAGCTGTGAGACCTCAAGGTTAAGGTTACGTAACCTCTCAGGCCAACTGTCTTCATCTGTTAACTGATTGTATAATAATAGATATACATTATTGTGGTGGGGAAAATGAGACAATGTACTATTCATGGCATACAGTAGGTGCTCAATTAATATTTGATGAAGAGATGAAATGCATGATCTAGGAAATGTACTCTGTGCCTGCACAGAGTAAGTGTTCAAGAAATAGATGTTGTCAGGGTTGTTTAAAAGAACAAAGCAGAAGAATTATCTTCTAGGCTGATCAGGGTATTTGTCCTTATTTAGCATTTATAATAGCAGTTCATATTCAATTTTTACCTTTATTATTAGCTTAGAATCTAATCTGAGGTTATTATTTTAAATTTTCATTCTGCCTTCTCTCTCATAATAATCCATTTCACCATAATTGTCTTCCCCAGAGGAACCCATCCTTGGCTCATTGGTTTTATTACCCAGTGGCATCAGTAAAGCGTTTGTCCATTTAGGGGCAGTAAAAGAGAGACCAGAAGGAATAAGAGATCTCACGAAACTCACAGTGTCATTATCAGTCATTGAGTGGAGGAAAAGCAATCACAGGACTTCGAGTCAAAGCTCTGTCCAGACAAGCATACTGGTAATAGCCACGTGATCTATTTAAGGCAAAAAGGCAATTATTTAAAAATCCATTCCATGCAAATTACCTGGAGTGTAAGTAGGTTCACTCAACCTGATATATACAGAGGTGGGCCAAGTAGGTTTACAGTTGTAACACAATAATTAATAAATAACAAAACAAGAATAAACTCTGTGTTTCATGCACAACTTTAAACCTACTTTTGCCCACCCCTCTATGTAATCATAAACATAAGAACTCAAAGATCAATATCTGTATGTTCTTGTCCCGCTTGTTAGTCAATGAGGCACATACTTTGCTGGCTACTCCTCTGCCTGCTGTTCCATGGACAGAAATAGCTCAAGTGTGTGCACAGCGTGAGCGCATACACGCATTTTAGTGGTACTCACACCCTGTTCTCCCGGTCTGGAATAAGTGACTGCAGATACAGTTAAGATCCCCAGGAGTGCTGCTTTAATGCTGAATTTAGCACGTCAGGGCAATTTCCATAAGAGCCACTTATGATACCAGAAAGCAAAGTTCAAACTTCAGTTCCTGGAGGACACTGAAGGGCACGACAAGATGATGGAGAAGTCTCTTTTCTAAGCATAAATGTCTGCAGCCATCACAAGGGAGATGGCCAAAGGTCATTATATGAGGGGAGCATTCCATAAATGAATGTGATAGATTCTCTGCAAGCTGAGTAAATACTTGCTGCCTTTCCTGACATTGCTTCTATGATGTAATTTCCATACAAGCTTCCTAAGGATATTTCCTTTCTCACTAAGGATGGAATGCTGTTGGAGAACTAGGATTTACCCAGTGAATTGGAGGATTGGAGTGGTTCCAGAAGAGGAATCAGTCAGCACAAAAGTATGGAGGGGAGGTTCAGCTTGGCAGGCTCTGGTGACCCACTACATCTAATCAGACTGGAGGGGAACACCCACTTAGGGGAGTGGGAGAAAGGAAGCCAGATGGTCATTTTTTAGGATTTTTGCTGAAGACTACCAGACGCTTCTGAAAGACACAAAGCAGGTGAGTGACATCATCAAACTGACATTTTAGAAAAACACACAGGTCCCAACAAAGAGAATGGCTTGGGGAGTGCCAGACTGCAGGCATGAGGCGGGGCGGGGAGGGGGTGCTTAAGAGGCAGTTGCCATTGCCCACCTTTTTAAAGTCAGTGCAAGCCAAACTAACACTGGTGAAGGGGAAAGGTGAGCAGGGGGTGGTGTCAGGTTCAAGAGAAAAAACAGAGGCAGAATAAATGGGATTTAGAGGTTAATTGTATTCATGCAGCTCTGCCCTGATGATGGTAGATGGCCATGTCCCTGATCAAGACTGAAATGCATTTTACAGGAAGAAGCGAGTGTTGTGAGGAAAGGTAAGTTCAGGCTGTGCCATGGTAAGTTGGGTTGCCTACAGGACAAGGTCCTGAGAGAAATCTGCTGGGACTTACATTGGTGGTGGGTGGTGTTTGTCTATACATTGATTCTTTCCTAAAGATTTGTGTGTAGGTGTTATCAGGATTGATTTAGGCATTATCTGCAGGCAAATCATCATTAAAACCATGGATATGGATGAGATTGTCAAGGAAGACCCCAGACTTCAAAATAAGAAAATAATAGCTTAAGGTAAAAGGCAGAGAAAGAGAAGTTCATGAAGACTGAGAAGGCAGAGTTAGAAGCCAACGAAGGAGAGATTGTCAAGAAAGAGGAAGAGGTAAAGAGAAGAGATACAGCAAGAGATCAAGTTATAGAAGAACTTGAAAGTGTCCACTGGATTCCATAGGGTTGATGGAATGGTCAGAAAAGGGACAGGACAATGGGTGGAGCATCAGCCTGCGGACTGAAGGATCCCAGGTTCGATTCCGGACAAGGGCATATGCCTGGGTTGCAGGCTCAATCCCAGTAGTGAGCATGCAGGAGGCAGCTGGTCAATTGATTCTCTCTCATCATTGATGGTTCTATCTTTCTCCCTCTCTCTTCCTCGCTCTGAAATCAATAAAAATATTTTTTAAAGGGACAGGACAGCAAGGAGGGACCATGAGTGGTTATTCATGAGCTGGTGGGTTGGCTGGCTGGTACAAAACAGAAGACACTCAAAATTTTCTACCTTATGGTGGGAAGCCAGTTAGAGATAGAACTGAGAGACAGGAGAATAAAGAAAATGAGTGATGGATGTAGTCCCTCAGGAAGCCAATTGGGGATGTAGTTCCAAACCCAAGAGAATGGATTACTCAAAGGTTGAGAAGCACATGTCTGCCATTGAGACGTGAGAGGGACAGCGAGGGATGTATGAATGTCCATGTGGATATTATGGGAGCTAGGCTAGGCCCGCCTGATGGGGAAATTAGTATGCATACTCGTTACATTGAAGAAATTAATCTTGTCCATCATTCTATTAATACCTATTAATGAGACTCCCACAATTTCCAAAGCCCAAAGTGACTGAGCTTATGGTGATGAGTTTCAGGAAGCTGAGGATGCACCATACAGTCATCAGTGATGGGTGGTTTTTTGTTTTGTTTTGGTTTGTATTTTCTACTCTAACTGAAAACACAGCCTGGTTTATTTTTGATTCAATTTCTTTCAAGCTATAGTCTTTTGGTCATACCAATTTCAAGCAATTTCATTTTCCTTAGTGTCAGGCTTTTGTGTCTTTGCCCCTCAAAAATCAGCAGCTATTGGAAAGGTATTTACTATGATCAATAACCATTTGAAAATAGAAACTCAGATATGTTAGATGAGTCCTACCTTTTACACATCTTTCTCAGAAGCAACCTTTTCTCCTACCCACATCACACTGTAAGTGGGCCCATTCAGGAGGATGCTTCAAGTTTCTATTATAGAAAGTCACAACTGGTACACACGAGGTCCCTTTCATCAGTAAAGCACCCATTTCCAAATGGGATGTGGAGCAAATCCAATGCAGTGTGAGAAGCTGTTCAGCAAGGGGAAAACTCACACTAGGTGAGGAATCAATTACTGAAGGGCTTACCCTTTCCAACCCACTCACTGTATAGCACATAAACAGAAGCCCAGAGTGAGTGCCATATGGTTAATTGGGATCAAGGCCAGGCCCAGAATCCAGGTCTCCTGACTCCCCTCCCTCTATTCATTCCTCCTCTCAGAACATCTGGTTTTCCTGCTGGGCAGCAAACTCTGAAGGGCCATGGGAACTCTTCCATCTTGTTCACTTAGGTATCCCCAGCATAGAGGTGACAATACAAAATATCTGTTAGTAGGTTAACCACAATCAGGGTTCATCGCTGTTGGTCATTTGTGAGGTTTCATGCAGAGCTGAAAGGTCAGAGTAAAAGGTCTCAACAGAAAGAAAAATAATCACCAACCCATAAACACATAGTTTATGAACTCTGATAATCCCAGGACTCCAGATATGACTGGAGGGTGTGGAAGCCTTGGGAATAGCAGCTGTGGAGCCACCTCTTGCTAACAGGGTCTGTGCCGGGGTTTCATTACTCCTCCAGTTGGCAGGCACCACGCCCCTAGCCTTCTATGCAGCCTGAGAACAGAAGTTTCCACATTGCCTCTCAGTCAGCTTTAACCAACTTGAATCCTCCTTGAAATATTTAACAGGCTCTCTCCTCTCCCCCAAACACTGTAACTGCTAAGCCTCCTTTCATCTTCCCATAATCAAACCTGCCTAAATTTTTATGTGAATTGAAATCACATGTCCTTTTGCACATTCTCAATGCATTCCATGCTTCAGGGGACAGCCCCTGCGGAGTCTGCAGGCACTTCAGGGAGTTAGGATTTGAAAGTAGCATGAACCACAGTTGACGTTTGTTTTTTTCAAACAAGACCCTGAAAGGTTCTTCGTTTTGCTGAAAACCATGTGCCGGCTTGATGCCTTTCTACTCTGGTTGAGACCAAATGCTTCTCAAATGAATCTGCTGGAAGGGTTTCTAACAAGAAGTATATTCCCCTCTAAGCATTCTTCAGTTTGTGTTTGGTTTGGGTTAATTGATTAATGGTGAAAATAAGTACTTACATTGTTTGCCCCTAAATCAGGAGTTGCTGCTGCTGCTGCTGCTGCTGCTCTATCCCATCGTGACAGCCTGCTGTTACTCACAGCTGGCAGACACTGTGAACTTTGATGCCACGTCAGCCGCCCGGAACCGTTTTGCTTCAGCAACAGTTTCCCAACGGTATGATTTCGTGTGTGGACCCTAAGGCTGGAAACAGGACCGGGCCGCCATCTTGAGAAGGTCAAAGAAAAGAAGCCACAACCTGAGATTACAGAGAGAAACCTCACAAACCACTTCATGTGATTAAATAAGAATTCCAAGGAGAACTTAAATAGTATATTGACTTTCTAAACAACCATGATAAGTTAATAATGCACACAAAAAAAACCAGGATTAGAAACTGAAAAAGTAAAATTTAGTTCATTAAAAAAGTATGATGTTGGAGTGGCCAAAAACTAAAAAAGCAAATGCTTATGAATAGGGAAGTGGTTGACTAGATTGTGAGACATTTCTGTCATGGAATATTAGGTTATCTAGTAAATTATAAATTATAGCTACATCAGTGGAGGGGTCTACAGCATATCAATGAGCAAAAAAATGTATAATATTATACCATTTGGAGTTGCAATGACATATTATCAAGTAAAAAATAATATTATCCCATATGCTATTATGTATGCATTTCTAATAATATGTGATTATATATCCAAGCATTTTTGTATTTAAATAGATAAAAAATATATAAAAGATATATACCTGGCTGTTAATAATACTACCTCTTTTGCTTCAGGGAAAGAGTGTACAGGAACAATGAATGAGGGTAGAAGGAACTTTTTAAGAGGCTTAACAATAAAACAGCACTTATTACATTCCATCCCAGATAAAATTACCTGTATGGGAATGGTGTTTGTGCATAAAAAGTATGTCTAAGTTTACAAAAGTGTTCATTAGATATCTTCAGTTGGTGCGATTACAGATAACTTGTATTTTATTCTCTATAATCTTATGTATATTTTAATTTTGTCAAAGAAAAAAATTTATATAATCAGAAAAAAACAAACAGTAAAGCTGTTTGTATTATGTAAAACTTGTTGACAACTGGTAACTTGCCTGAACTCTTAATGCCTCTGAGTCCCTCTGCTAACTCTTCAGTAGATGTGAGCTTTTCCTCTATGTTCCAATTACACTCAAGATTTCTTCAGACGTTCTTGTGCTTATCTGGAAAGGACACGCCATGACAAAGAGAAATGTAAAACACTCCTCCAGCCCACACTTCACACAGCCCTCCCCTTGGAGAGTGATGTCACAGGTGGGTCACATCTTCACGCGCTTCCGTGATGTGTGGGACACAGGGCGGGCCCACAGCACATGCTTGCACGGAGATGTTGCTGACAGTCCTGTTCAACCTAGACTCTCAGACAATGCCTCTGGAGGTGACTCAGAAATCATTTGGGAAAATGCCAACTGAGGGAAAGAAGAAGGGAGTTGGAATGGACCGACCCATCCCTATATTTCAGGAACAGAGCCGGAAATTGAGAAATAAACTCTTACTGGTCAATGACCAAATAACCAACAGAAAGAAAAAAGTTTACATGATTAGAACATGGGAAAGGTCACTATGTAATCACTGACTACATTTTCTGAATTAAAATGAAATGATATATGAATGTAGTTGGATATTAACTTAATTATACTGACAACACATTTTTTGTTGTTAATTGGGGCAATCATAAGAAATTCAAGATGCACTGTCACCATAAGGGTTATGTGTCAAGTAGATATATTTATAAATCAGAAGGTAAATATTGCATGTCTTTATTCATTACTCTGGAATGGGAGAAACTCTCAGTTTTAAACTTAAATGGGAAAAATACCTAAATTTAGGTAAAATTTCTTAATTCTAGAACTGTTTTTAAAAAGAACTTTTGGAAAAAAAAATGTTGTTCTTATACTTTCAACTACAAAAATAATCCAAAGTAGAGTTCAAAAATGTTTTATCCTAAAAGGAGCTTTAATTCAACCCATCATGTTAGATAGATATATTAGAGATTCAGAAAGGTTAAATAACTTGCCCAAGGTCACACACTAGAACTTAGGGCTCTGATTCTTAGAGATCATCCCCACAACATTGTGCTATAAATATTGAGAATAGATCTGGCCTGGCCTGACTTGTTTAATTAAAGAAGACACTCATAATTACCACATTCTTGCTTTGTATGCAAACAGCACATCCTTATATGTATGCAAAGAGTAGTTAAATATGACCTGCATTTGCCATCTTATGATTATTCTCCTTTATCTTACTAATAATTACTGGACTTAGATAAAGTGAAGGATGCAAACAGACATCCATAAAAAGCAGAATGGAAATAAATGCCAAATGTGTGATGTCAGCAGTAAATGCTATGACAGATCAGAAGAGGGGGGTAAACCTAAGGGAATTTTGAGAGGGGTATGAAATCAATGCAAAGAGGGATATGAACGAATATTCAAAATATGAGGTTTCTTTCCTGAGGACAGTTCTACTATTCAGGCTATTATTGATGATATGTGACCTTAGTTTACATGGGATTTGTGACCTTGATCCAAAGATAATCTAGCAGTCTCATTTTCCACACACTTCCCTTACTTAAAGAGAGATACATTTGGAAAATATGCAAAAAGAAAACATCCCTGTATTCATAAGCCTACATTTTCCTTAGCTCAGACATCTTGGGTAAATTGAGGACATTACTAAAGTTGTCTGTAAGTAACAAAACAACTGAATAAAAAGCAGAAAATGCAGTAATTGCTATGTTCCCACACACGTACCTTTTGGGTCTCATAGACCCATCTTTCCAA
The DNA here is from genome assembly GCF_951640355.1 of Cnephaeus nilssonii. NCBI lineage: Eukaryota > Metazoa > Chordata > Mammalia > Chiroptera > Vespertilionidae > Cnephaeus > Cnephaeus nilssonii. The sequence goes on from NC_137092.1 coordinate 21,734,546, forward strand.
AACTATCAGCAAATGGAAGGTATTAGTTTAGACATCACCGAACCAAAAAAATCCATGGCGGAAAACAAGTACAAATGTTTCTTCTTGAAAGAATATTAAGCTCCATCTCTTAAATTGGCCATTTTCAACTGGTGTGCCACAGGAATTTTTAAAACATGCAATACCTGACTATTCAGTCAGGGGCACTGACCTCTTTTCCTTAGATTGCATCACTCCAATTTCTGCCTCAGTTTTCCCATGGTCAGATCTTCCCTCTGTGTGGGTCCAAACCTGCCTCTACTTATAAAGACACCAGTCACTGCATTAAGGCCACCCTAATCCCGTATGACCTCAGCTTAACTTCATTACATCTATGAAGACCCTATTTCTAAATAAGGTCATATTCACAGGTACCAATGGCTAGGATTTCAACAGACTTTTTGAGGGGACACAATTCAACCCACAACAGGCAATTCATGGAGGTGATGTGACAGCCAGGAATACTGTTCTTCCCCAAAGAACACAGGCTCTTTGGGTCACTATTAAGCCCTCTGAGAGCCTGTTGCAGCAGAATAGGGTAGGGTCTAGGCCTCCTTTGTAGACCTCAGTTCCCCAGGCTGAGGAAGGGCCATCTCACCAAGTAAACACGCAGCTCGGTGAGCGTCCTCAGCCCTGCCTGAATGAGAAAACAAAGCTGATGCAGGGAAAAGCCATCGTCATAGTGAATAAACAATTCAAACAAACATTGTGTTTATGGCAGGTCAGCAGTATCTTTGAATACACAGATGGAATATATTTGATGAGAAGCTACAAGTTGACAAAATAATGAAAGCCTAAAAGATTTCCTACTATCTCACCATTAGCAGCAATTCAGGGAAACTGGAGAGATAAAAAACAAAGAAAATAACCTGCGTTGTGCTACAGAACCCAAATTTGGTTAAGGGGTAATGTACTCCAGTAATCAATTATCAAGGATTAAGTGCCTATTATTGCAACACTGATACTAAATAAATAAATAATTAAAATGCACAGCACCACCCTGGAAAGAACTTATCCACCAGCTGGGGATATGAAGAAACTAGAGCAGTGGTTCTCAACCTTTCTAATGCCGCGACCCTTTAATGCAGGTCCTCATGTTGTGGTGACCCCTGACCATAAAATTATTTTCGTTGCTACTTCATAACTGTAATTTTGCTACTGTTATGAATCGTAATGTAAATATCTGTGTTTTCTGATGGTCTTAGGCGACCCTGCTAGCGGTTCTCAACCTGTGGGTCGCAACAGGTTGAGAACCGCTAGCAGGGTTGAGAACCGTTAGCAGGATTGCCTAAGACCATCAGATAACACAGATATTTACATTACGATTCATAACAGTAGCAAAATTACAGTTATGAAGTAGCAACGAAAATAATTTTATGGTCGGGGGTCACCACAACATGAGGAACTGTATTAAAGGGTCGAGGCATTAGAAAGGTTGAGAACCACTGAACTAGAGGCACATATTAAAGACAAGGTATAGTTCATTGCTAAATTTATGATGTAGACAGATTCAATAATACCAAAGTAGGAGAGATGAATGATTCCAGGATTATTCAAATTAGGCTTTCTGGAGTTTGATAAGTATTTATTTGGAGCCCATTCTGTGTTTCCCAGTCACTGGGTTGGACCCTAAACCCTCAACCTTCACTCCATGAGATTATCAGCATCTCCGTCTCACAGGTGAAGAAACCGAGATTCACACACATCAAGTGACTTGCCCAAGGCCAGATAGCTCCTAAGTTCCCACGTCAGGAATTGAACCCAACTCTTTCATGGTCAAGTCCATAGCTTTTTCTGCAATGCATTGAAGGGTACGTCGGGTTTGGATAGATAAGGAAACACAAGGAGAGTATTTTATGTGTAGGAAATGGGATTAATATTTTATTATTACATTTTCTAATCAGCTCCTGAGAGCCAGCCTGTATCCCCAGATGAGAAGCTGCTGTCAATCCTTCAGCTCTTAAAATATCTGGGTCAGTGAGAAGAGGATCACAAGGTCTCCTTGTGGTTATTTTTAACTTAAAAAGGGAAAGAAAAAACCCTTTAAAGAAAAGGAAAGGATAAAAATGAAAAATACCATGAGAAATTTTACCAGCTGAATTCAAAAAGGTAATTGTTCGATAGGAACAGCTGGGTTACTGACCTGACTTGGAACCTGCAGGGTGGGGTCCCTGGTGGGTCACAGTGGTTCCTGGCCCCATCGGAACTGAGAAGGGTGGCCTGGAATCTACATCAGAAAGTGGACCTGTGACCCAGCAGAAATGGAAAGTAGGAGGCATGCAGGGGCTGATGCCACTTCCCCATACCTGCCTTTAAAATGACATTGCTCTTGATCCTTTCTTCAGAGAAGGGAGGAAGAAATTCAGGGAACCTGTTTCAGAGTCTACCACTGGCTTTTGCAATTTCAGAACAAAAGGAAAGGTAGGGGAATCTTCTAAGCAATCGCCCCGTGTTACAGGAAAGTGACACCAATTGACGTGTGAATGCTGCACTTATGAGAGAGATATTCTGAGTGCTGCTTGATGTTTTTCTTTTGAGACAAATCAGCAGTAATGCAAACCCTCTGCCCAGCTTTCCCATCAACTCAAAGATACCAGGAATGAGGAAGCTGTAAGTGCCAGAAAATATGTCTCCCAGGACCTCGGAGGGAGAGGGTTCTGCAAAGCATCCCACTGTGTCGTGTGTCAAAGGCAGCACAGGAAAAACGCCTTCTCTAGGGTCTGAAGCAACAGTGGGTCCCCCTCAGGGGATAAAGTGACAGATATAGGTTCAAAGTCTAAGGAATCCACTCCCTGGTTGTGTCTCTCACCCAGGGCCCTCGTCATGGCCAGTGTTCCCTAAATGTTGAACATCACTAAAGGGCAAGATTAATATCCAATGCACCAAGACTACTATGCAAACCCATGGCAACCTTGGGGTGGAAGTGTGAGCTCTGGGGGTTCCTGGAACATCAAGATCAAAAGGACCTGGTTTCACTAAGGGAACCAGCCTTTAGCGGGGCCTGAATGGATGCAACTTGTACAGAAAGGGAATGGCAGGTTCTTGGTGCAAAGAGATTTGTTTCTTCAGGTGCTGTGTGTGTACCACAGACCCCAAAGTGAGCAAAGCACATCCTGGTCCCTGTTATCAGGGAGCTTGTGGTCCAGCAATCTCAGCCATATCACAGGTATCAATATCACTCCTTAGAGTAGAAGGTACTTGGCGGTCATGTCGAAAACTGACATTTATTTAGGGCCCATGATTTGCCAAGTACCATGCTCAGTGCTCCACAAATGAGATTGCACGCTACCCCCTGGGCAGTGAGGTCTGGTGAGGAGGTAGGGTGGAGTGCTTGGGGGCCAGGTGAAGCAGTTCTTATTTGCTCTAGAGGAAATAAGAAGGTATTTTGTTATCAGTTCTCCTTCCTGATGTTGCCATTCTCCCTCTGCCAAAGTTAGATTCTCAAGGGAAGCAAAATTCAGAGGACACTCCAAGCAAGACGAATTCTCTGTCCCTCTCTCCAAACCTCCATCAGCGTTCCTGCCACAGTGAACTGCAATGGCCATCTTGAAAGAAAACTTCAGAGTCATATTTTTCTCTCTCCCTCAAATCCTAAACCTGTGAGAAATCATAAGAAACCAGTCCCCATGGTTTTCCTCATCCAGCCCCTGTCCTGGCCCCTTCTTTAGTTTTCCCAAGATCCATAAGAACCCTCAAAGTCGCCCAGAGACCAGAAGATCCATCTTTTAGGTGGCATCTCACCAGCAAAACATCCAAAGGAGAAGAGATGCTTGCAAAGTTCTCCTTACCTTCAGTTCTCCACCAGGTCTTCGCAGGGAGGAGATGGGATGCGAGAAGAAGTGTCTGCACATTCTCCACCTCCCAAGGGGACCAGAGATGATTCCTTGACCACCATCCCCTTATTCATTTCTGAGTTGACAAATACCACTCCCTACTGAGGCCAGAATCAGGAAGGACAAGATGAAGGTCAGCCCACCTGGAGAGCATAGAACTGAAATGCTAAAAGTGGAAATCCTTACACTCATAAAGATAATATCTGTTCATCAACCACAAAACACTTCCAGAAAACATCACTTCATTTGACTCCCACAATAGTAGGCAGATACTACTGTTGATGTTACTATTTTCCTTTTTTAAAAAAAAACAACAACAAAGAAACTGAGGTACATAAAAGAGAGATGACTCCCTACGGTCAAAGAGGTCAAACTGGCAGCCTAGGCTTCTAAGCTCAAATTAGGTGCTCTGTCCTCTCCAGCAAACCCACTCAGGAATTCTGGTGGACAGGATGGCACCAGAGACAGGAAAGCTTGCTTACTGGTCACCCCGATGGTATCATCTTCCAAGGTTAGGGAAGTTTACCCAAATAGTCTTGATTTCATTTTATAATTGCCTAGGAATCTACCCACCAACAATATAAATCTTTCTCTTATAATATTGTGTTTAGTCCTTGCAAACTTTAAGAGTAGTAAGTCGCGCCCTAACTGGTTTTGCTCAGTGGATAGAGCATCGGCCTGCGGACTGAAGGGTCCCAGGTTCGATTCCGGTCAAGGGCATGTACCTTGGTTGCGGGCACATCCCCAGTGAGGGGTGTGCAGGAGGCAGCTGATTGATGTTTCTCTCATCGATGTTTCTAACTCTCCAGCTCTCTCCCTTCCTCTCTGTAAAAAAAAATCAATAAAATATTTTTTAAAAAATAGTAAGTCGCATATGCTTATGATTCCTGTGTAAAGGAGTGCTATTTTTACTTTGCCCTAAAACTATTCCTTTAAAGTGATAAAGTAGTGCTTTATCTTTCTTGTGCTCTGGGATTTAATAAGTTCATATTTTTATCCTTTGATTCTCATTATTTTATAAATTTCAATCAGATTCTCCCCTTAGCCTGTGTCTTTCCAGAATGAAGAGCCCTAATTCTTTTATCATCCCTCAGAGAGAATCCTCTCTACCCTCCACATCAATTTAGGTGTCCTTCTCCAGACCTTGTCTTGCTCTGTATGTCTTTGAGGTATGTCAGCTCATTGGGATCCCCATCACTTTGTCCATTATGTATAAAAGAGCACGGTGACTTCCGATAAAATAAAATGTAGAAATATTAGAGACCCTTTAATAACTCAAACATTATTTTGTTCCACGTGAGCCCAGCATAGGCTGAAAAAATATACATTTTGCTTCAACTCTGAAATGAATTTGAGCACACTAGTACTAAGTAACCTTGTAATCTACTATGAAAATTAGAATTTGCAAAGCACTTTCACATACATTATCTCATTTGACCCTCACATGAACCACGCAAGGTAGAAAACACATATTATCTTCATTTTTCACATAAGAAGAAAAAAAAAAGTTGAGTCTAGTCCAAGGTCAAACAGCTGGAATTAGAGCCCCAGTTGCTGGCCCTCCATCACTGTGATGCTCTGTTCACTGTGCAATACAATCTTCCTTATAACCACTTGTGATTTATTTTAAATCATCCAACTACCACCTCTAAGTCTCTTTCAGTGGTCCACAGCACATTCACAAAATATTCTATGGTTCTATTGAAAGAAAAGATGGTTAAGGTTGGTTTAGACCCTCTTCCCTTCTCTCGCCTCATGTTCCCCAGGACAACTCAGCCATATCACAGGTATCAATACCACTCCTTGCAAATTATTCCCCATTTTGTGGTCTAGGCCATACCTTTCTTCTGAGCCTCAGACAAGGATATAAAACTGCATACTTGATACCTCTTGGATGTCCCAACCTGTACAAAACCTCATCTTCTGCCCCCATCCTATTCCCCTCCATTGCCAAGACTCAATCCCTTTGGACGTTCCTCCTCTCAAATACCTATCCAGGAACCTAGGAGCCACCTTGAAATTTCCCTCTCCCTCCCCTGACTCCACCCATTTTCATCTAACACCAAGTCCATTCGCTTTTCCTCCTGTGTAGCTCACTGTTCTGTCCACTTCTCTCCTTCACCATCACCTTAGTCCAAGACACCATCATCTCTCATTGGACTTCATTGATTCCTAACTGGTCTGTTCCTCCAATCCTTGCTCCCAACTACACATGGCTGGAGAAATGCTTCCAAAAATGCCATTCTGGTCATGCTGCCCCTAACCCACTCTGCCTAGATCACTTCAATGGCATCACATTGCTTTGGTAAAGGCAAAACCACGAGTAAATGGCCCCTGTCTAGTCTGGTCCCCACCTCCAGCCTCATCTCACAACACTAGCCTTCATTTCTCAAGCTCCAGCCCCACTAGCCTTCTCTCACAGCCTTTTACTCACCATGTGTTGGGGGTTTTTTTAGCCACAGTGTTCTAGAATATTCTTCTCTATTTAAATTCCCAGAATTAGATATACCTAGAAGACTCCATCTTCAGATAGTGATTCAAGAGTCTTTCCTCATGGAAACCTTTCTCAATCTCTCTGAGTTAAAGCCCCCATCACAGTTTACATGGCACTGGTTTCGCATGGTTTTGTGAATTCAGTTAACATCTGTCTCCCCAGTAGATTTAAATTACCCGAAAGGGTGTCAGGAAATTCTAAAACTTCTGCTCACCATCATATTCTCTGTACTGTGCTGAGCTTAGCACATACATGCACATCAATAACTGTTTGTTAAATAAATGAATGAACCCACTAATAAGGAAATGGTTGTATATGATAAACACTGTCATTATGGAATACTAAGCAGCTGGTAAAAATAATGAGATAAGAATATATTTACTAATATGGTATGATGTCCATGACATATTATTGATCTAACACAGTGCATTACAGAACATTATGCATACTCTGATCATTAATTTTAAAAACTATGTATGTCCTTTCTTAAAAAAAAAAAACACACACACACAAATAACCTTTGTGTATACATATATATGTGTCTGTATGTTTTACAAGATCTACAAGACTAACACCAAACTGCTTAGAGTGGTTTCCCTAGAGAATGGGAATGAGACAGGATAGAGAAAAATAGAATAACAATATCTACATATATAAAAGCCTAAGCGACCACTATGACAGAACGACCGGTTGACCAGTGGCTATGACAGGCACTGACCACGGGACAGACACTCAATGCAGGAGCTGCCCCCTGGTGGTCAGTGCACTCCCACAGCCAACCTTCTGAGGCTCCTCCCCCTGTGCTGCCCGCGCCCCCGCCCTGGCCCCGATTGGGGAACGGGCTGGCCAACCTTCCAGGGTCCCTCCCTCTGGCCGGCTGGCCCCCCTGATAGACCTTGATCACTGGCCAGGCTGAGGGACCCCACCCTTGCACGAATCCATGCACCAGGCCTCTAGTCTATTCATAAACTTATTTCTGGTTTGACTTATTTCAATGACCATATGGTATTGCTGTAAATTATTTTAACAATACCACTTTTAAAATAATGATGCATTCACTAAATGTCAGGAAACTGACTATTTCTAAATACAGTAAAGGAAAAAAAGGAAAACATTATTCTGTATGATTCCTTGACAATGATAAAGCTCCATAAAACAGCATGTTTCCAGCTCAGCTCACCAATCTAGCAATAAGCTGTGATGATTTCCCCACGTGACTTGTATAAACAAAAAATTTTTGAAAAATCATTACTCTTGCACTGACTCATACAGTATTAGAAGGGAAAATAACAGAAAGAAACAATAGCATAAATTTTTCTTAGTTTACCTAGATTTTCTCTTGCTAAATAAAAGTGATTATTTGAAGACATCTTCATTTTCCTTCACTTGTCAAATGAAAAGTCTTTTGTTGTCTTTGCCATAGCTCAAATAGGAAAGATAGCTTCCTAAAGCCGTGACAGAGGCGGGAGCAGAGACAGAGAAACTGGTGACATGTAGACAGGATTGTTCCACAGCTGACAGCACAAAGCCTCACGCTGGTGGTTGAACGAGGTGTGTGCAGGTGGGCAGACCCAGTTCCGGGAAGAGGGAAGGCAGGTGTGTGGGTGTGCCTTCTGCAGCCAGCCCCGCAGGGTGAGCTGGGGACAGTCTGTGCATACAGAATAAGTGCTGTCACTTAGAGCTACATTGATTCTTTTTTCAGACTAATGGCTCAGATGGTGGGACAACTAAACGATGACTAAAACCTGAGTCAAATGCTTTCAAATCAAATTATTCCAGTGAAGCAGGAAGGCAGGCAAGCAGAGAGCAGATCATGAGGGTTTCTAACCAGTACTTGTTAAACCTGAAGAAACTTGCTCTTCTTAATGACTGCCTCTTTCCATCTAAGTCATTTTGACGTGAGGGAACTGGGGACAATGGATCTTTATTACTAGTGACACCTTCTGATCAGCTCTGAACCATGGCACAGGTAGCCCCCTCTGGGCCCGGGCACTTTCCCAGTCCTGCTTCCACCTCCTCCTCTCCCGAGGCCTCTCCAGCATGTCTTCAATTATCCCAAAGGGTGTCAGGAAATTCTAAAATTAGCCTCAAAGTTGGTGTCTCGGTATTTTTGAAAACTAATTTTCATTTAAATACAAAAAGAGCTCACAGAAAGGAGAAGTAAGGTTGGTGGGAGGGGAAAAAGGGAAGGGCTTGTCATTACACTGAACCACAGGGCATGCAGCACCACCCCACACACACACACACCCAAGACTCAAATGTGCCACCTGCATGTGGAAGAGGCCCCAGCATGTGCTCTGGCCCTCGAGGAAGCACCAGGCGGACCCACTACACACATGTGGGTGGTTTCCTTGACATCATCCCCCACCCCTTTTCTTCTGCTAATTTCTCAGTTTTAAATTCTTTCCCCAAATGTTCCCTCCCTATTTGGCAATGCAGTTCCTCTATAAGCATTTTAGGTGAGTAGACCCTGAGAAGATGGGTGTTTTCAAATGGCCTGAGGTACTTTTCAGAAAACAAAGCCTCTTATCATCCTTATTGGAACAGGATCCTCTTCAAGAATAACTAGGAGTACCCCCATCCCCATGGTATCAGGTATGCCTTCACCCCCACCCCACACTCTTCCTTTTTAGGAATCAGCAAACATGAAGTAGAAGCAGCAGAGAACAATGCTTAGCCCCCAGCAAAGATGTAGGACCCCTCCCCACAGGCCAGAACTTGGCAGAGACTGAAGCTTACTTCAGCCTAGCTGGGCACTCTACCCTCACTCTGTCCTCTTCTCTGAATGCATTCACTTCGATTGAACAAAATATATTCTTTTTTAAACATTTTATATTGTGGTAAAATACACATAACATAAAATTCACCATTTTAACCATCTTTAAGTAAATACTTCAGTGGCTTTAAGAACACTCACACTGTTGTGCAATCATCTCCAGAACTTTCTCATCTTCCCCAACTGAAACACTGTACCCGTTAAACACTAAGTCCCCATTTCCTTCTCCCCCAGTCCCTAGCAACCGCCCTTCTCCTTTCTGTCTCTATGAGTTTGACTACTTTAGGTACCTCATATAAGTAGAATCATACAGTATTTGTCCTTTGTCGACTGGTTTACTGCACTTAGCATAATGTCTTCAAGGTTTACCCATGTTGTGGCGTGTCCGAACGTCCTTCCTTTTTAAGGCTGAATAATATTCCATTGCATGAATATATCACATTTTGTTTACCTATTCATCTGTTGGTGGGCATTTGGATTGTTTCATATTCTTAATTTAATCCTACTATTTAAGACATACAGATAATTCAAATTCAATTCAGTTTATTGAGCATTTACCAAGGGCAACTAACTGTGCTAGGTATTGTGAGAGGTACAGAGGGGAATCCAACATGGTAACTGCTCTCAAGGAATTTTATGCCAAATTAGGAAAGTAGGAAAGAAAGAAGTGAAAGTAATAGCATTTGCTAATTGCTTTGCCCAATCACTGCATGTATTGCTCACAACAACCTTGTGTGATAGATGATATAATATCTACATGAGAGTGAGAAAATGAAGGCTCAGAGACCTTAAGTAACCACCTCCAAAGTGGTGAGACTGGGACTCAAACCCACGTCTTGGATTCAGAATCTGGGTATATTCCACTAGACATGCTGCTCCCTCTGGTGCAAGGCAGAATGTGACAAAGCCTGGGTGAAGCTACAGGAAGGTAAGAGGGGAAGAGAAGAGATGACCACCCTCCCGAGGGGAGAGGCTCATTGCAGACAAGGTCTTGCAGGTCAGGACGGCTTATATTGGACAGAGATAAGGGAGGAGAGGAAACTGCTTGAGCGGAGAGCAGAGGAGCAGTCAGGAAATCTCAGTGCATACTGACGGACCAGAGCAGTTGTTGAACATAAGGCTAGACAGCAGAGAGGGGCGAAATCTTGGTCATAATGGAATGCTAGCTCAAAGAGTCTGAATTCCACCATGTAGACAATGGTGAACCATTGTAGGTTTTCTAAGTCAAGACATAGTTGTAGCTGTGCTTTGGAGAGGTCACCCTGGCAATAATGCATAACAAAGATGGAGGGGGTATAGTTCATAGGTAGGAAAGCCAGTTAGGTCACTGGAATTAGCAGATGAGACATAATTAGTCAGAATGGAAAAGAGGATATGGAGGTGAGCAGTATCTTAGCAGTGGGGATTACAGAACCTGGCCACTGATCCATTATGAATGGGGTGACCCTTCATCCTGGTTTGTGTGGGACACCTGTTTACCTGGTGTAGTTCCTAATAGCATCTCTTCCCTCTCAAACAGGTCCAAGTTTGCACAGTAAAGTATATGATCACATTAATTATGAGGAGTAAGAAAAAAAGATTCAAAGGGGACTTACAAAGATTTTGAACCTGAATTAATAAGGAAGGTGATATCAACTTTAGAAACACAGGAGGGAAATCAGGTTTTTAGAAAGATGAGGAGTTTGGATGTGGACATGCTGTTCTTGCTGCTGAGATGAGGGTTTATTTGAGGGAGAGGAGCACCTTGCCCGTGGACTTGCGCTGTATCACATGAAGGAAAGCATCATTGACCTAAAAAAAAAATCCCAAATTATGTAGAAAGACTTGCATACATACACATTTCAACAAACATTTGTTGCTGGTTCAATTCTTAAAATAGTTAAAGTATTAAGATGTGCCTTCAATGTACTATATATAATTAACTATGTGACACTAACTAATCACCATAAACCCAAAGGAAAACAATAATAAGACTAACCCAATCTCAGAATGTATCTGTCTAACCTATAATTTTCATTGTTGTCAGATAATTGACAGCAGGTAAAAAGTCCTCAGGCCCTGGCCAGTTTGGCTCAATGGATAGAGCATCAGCCTACGGACTGAAGGGTCCCGGGTTCGGTCCTGGTCGGGGGCACATGCCTGGATTGTGGGCTTGGTCCCCAGTGGGGGGGTGGGGGTGCGGGAGGCAGCCAATTGGTGATTCTCTCTCATTATTGCTGTTTCTGCCTGAAATTGCAGTCTATCGCCAATTATTTTTAGAAGTACAAGTTATAAAGCATAAATTAAAGAGCAGCCACAGTAATCAAGACAGTGTGATATTGTGAAAGAATAGACAAACAGGTCAATGGAACAGATTAGCCAGCCCCAAAATAGGCCCCCACAAATGCAGTCAGCTAATCATTCGACAAAGGAGCCAAGGCAATTCAATGAAGAAAGGGTAGTCTTTTTAAGAAATAGTGCTGGAATCACTGGACACCCACATACGAAAAACGAATCAAGACAATGCCCTTTCATCTTTCATAAATATTAACTTAAAATGGATCTTACATCTTAAATGTAAAAGGCAAAACGGATTATGGTAGCAGGGGACCAAGTCAACCTTTTTGTGCATCCTAGCGAAGGGATCTAGGCCCCTACACAGCAGTGAGTCAGGAACCAGATACAGAACCAGGACCACGGGTGGAACTTTAAAAGACAGCACTGCGTGAAAATTTCAGAAACAGAATAAGATCTACAGCACAACCCTGTGCTCTTATTTGTTTATGTAACTTGAGACCAACTTGGGGGAGGCAAAGGTATGGGGAATGAGGATAAAGGGAATCCTATATAATAAAAACCTAATATGCTAAGTGTCCAGTTGTCCAGTCAGCCGTTCAACCAATCAAAGTGTAATATGATAATGATATGCTAAGGCCACTCAACTGCTCGCTATGACATGCACTGACCACAAGGGGGCAGACAGTCGACCAGTTGACCAGTCGCTATGACATGCACTGACCACGAGGGGGCAGATGCTCTGACCTGTAGGTTAGCTTGCTGCTAGGGTCCAGCTGATTGGGACTGAGCAAGACGGGCCAGACATACCCTGGAGCCCTCCTGTGGTCCCTCCCAGGCTGACCAACCTCCCGTGTCTCTCCCGGCAGATCGTGCATCAGCGGGGTCCCTCAGCCTGGCCTGCGCCCTCTCGCAAACTGGGACCCCTCGGGGGATGTCAGAGAGCCGGTTTCGGCCTGATCCCACTCAACGCAGGAGCTGCCCCCAGGTGATCAGTGCACTCTCACAGGGGGAGCACTGCTCAGCCAGAAGCTGGGCTCATGGCTGGTAAGCACAGGGGCGGTGGTGGGAGCATCTCCCGCTTCCGCAGCAGCGCTAAGGATGTCCAACTGCCGACTTAGGCCTGTGGGAAGCGGGCCTAAGCCGTCAGTCGGACATCTACCAAGGGCTCCCAGACTGCGAGAGGGCACAGGCCAGGCTGAGGGACCCCCCCACCACCACAGTGCACGATTTCATGCACCAGACCTCTAGTAAGTAAATACAGACATCTATAAATAAGCAGACACAAAGGCCAAAGATGGGACTCACAAAAATGAAAAGGTACTTTGACATGAGAATTAGGATTAAACAACCCTTTCCACTTGAAATCCTCCCCAAAAACCTAAGAAAAATAAATAAGGAAAAAGCAGGGAAGCAAATCAACTGTGGCAATCTCTCTGCAGCCGGTGCCAAGAGCATGTGTCTTTTGGGGCTCTGTGCCTCACCAAGCCCTTTCCAATCCACACAAATTTAGCCTCGTTCAGAGGGGGTGGAAGAGGTCTAAGAAAGATGTTAGAAACACTCGTCCCCGCCTGTCAATCACTCAAAGCTACATCTCCGGTGACTCACAGCTGCATCACTCTCCCTGCCAGTTAGAAGTCACTTGTTCCCAGAAACCCGTCATAGCCCAACAACAAAAATACTTGGGGAAACAAACATAATTCGAGATATTGATACTTTTTTCACCTGGCATCCTAGAGAAATGAGGAATCTCCTGCCAATAAAGGGTAACATAAAAAGAAAATAGTCACTTCAGATGCTAACGTGTATTGTTAATCATTTTGCACAGAAATCTTTATAAAAATGTAGCACCTATTTACCTGACTTCTTTAACCAATAATCAAGGGGGGTGAAGGGGGGAGTAATAACCTTTTTGTTCCGTGACTTGAGAATCTCATCATTTTGAATATCCATTATTTTACCTCCTGTTTTTATGTTTTGTTACTTCTATGTCCAGCTGCCACTTCCGCTGTGATTGCAGATGCTTCTAAAAATAACCCAGCTCTGTCCCTTCCCACCCTGTGGTTTCTATCTGGGCTGGGAAAACAGACAACCAGTTATGTTAAGGACTGGATGCTTAATAAGAATGATAAGGCTTAGAGTGAAAGACTAAAAAGCAAAGTGCAGGACTTTAAATCAGAGTCTTTTGATAGCTAATTCGGTTAGATGCCCGGGGACGTTTTCCTCCTGTATTGTACAGGCTGCATCTCAGAGAGAGAGGCTCTCCACACTGATGCCCAGGCAGACACACAGGCGGTGCCCAGAACCCCGATTCTCTGCCATGCAGTGGATGCAGCCATAATTAAATACGCACCCTGGAATTTGGGGTCAGGGTGAGGATACTGCTTTTGTTTTAGGTTCTGTTGGAATTTTTAATTAGCTCATCAAGCAGGAATACTCGGAGTAACCTATAGTTCCCTAAATATATTATGCTGATTCATGCTTCCCATTTGAAACCAGCTCTTCCCCCATCATAGCACTATCCTGAGATCTTTCCAAGTAAAAAATAAATTGCTTAAGTCTTACTTTTTATTGATTGGCATACAAAATGTACCCAGTGAATGTTTGATGAATCAAATAAACTCATGAATGAATGAATATATCTGGGACTGAGTTGGGCTGTTTTTAAAAGGTAAACACATTTAGTTACTGATATACTGCCATAGTTGAATTATATTCATCATATCATTGTTCTGATACAAGTTGATCTGAACCTTCTTTTAAAAGTCACTCAACGCATTTCATCAAAAAACATACAGATGGCAAATGTGCATATGAAAAGATACTCAAAATCATTATTCACTAGAGAAATGCAAATTAAACCCACAATCAGATACTACTCCATACCTATTAGAATGCGTATAATTAAAGAAAGCAACTGACAACAATAAATTCTGGCAGATGAAAGTAACAAAAACTCTCATACACTATTGGTGGGAATGTAAAATAAGACAACCACTTTGTAAAGAGTTTGGTAGTTATTAAAAGATAAACATAGAGTGGCAAACCAAGTACACTCAAAATCCTGAAATTTTCTAACCAACAGTGATGCTGGAGCACCAGTTTCTAATCGAAAACACACACACACAGAAAACCTATGTGCTATGGATTTTGGTAGGAATGCAATAGGAATGGCCTCATCTTCATGGGCTGCGGAGACTGCAACAGAAGTGCTTCCCAGTAACTGAGGCCTAGAGAGCGAGCAGCCGACAGAGTCAAGCTTGCCCCTTCTAACATCAACATTAGTTATTCACAGGATTCCACACAGATTTGTTTAAATGGACATTCTTATCTAATGATGTTATCTAGCCACCATTGAAACTGGGAGAAGGGGGACTGCTCTGTAAGTAAAGCCAAATAAATGTCTGTGTGAATTTGAAAAGAAAAAGTTAAACATACACTTAGCACATGTTCCAGAAATCCAAGTCCTAAAATTTGAAAAACAAAATAAAACATGTCTATACAAAACTCCAACATGAATGTTGATAGACGATTTGCTTAGAACCACCAAAAACTGAAAATAATAAAATATCCCATTAACTGATAAAGAAACAAGTGGTGGTACATCCATACAATGAAATACTATTCCGCAATAAAAAAGAGTAAACTAATGAAATATGCAAAAGCATGGATGAAGCTCAGAAGCATTATGCAAAGCTGAAGAGGCCAGACTCAAAAGGCTATGTACTGTATGATTCCATTTATATGACAATCTTCAAAAGGCAAAATTATAGGGAAAGAAAACAGATCAGTGGTTGCCAGGTTGTGGGGTAGAAAAAGGGGATGATTACAAAGGGGCAAAAGGGAACTTTTTGGAGTGATGGAAAATGTTCTATGTCTTGATTGTAGTGAAGTAGTTACATGACTATATATGTTTGTCAAAACTCAGAGAGAATTTTACTATGTGTAAATTATACTCAAAAAACCTGACTTTAAGAAAAGTCAAGCCAGGTATTATTAAACATGGAAATAAATAAATGTTCAAAGTTAAGTGTCAGCCTGAGTTCCTTAGGAAAAAAGCCTAATCAGAATGTATGCCCTAGTGCTTCCTTGCCACCTAGGGAAGCCAGGGTGAGGGGGAAATCGCAGTGAATAGTGGAAAGAGGAGACGAACTACACGGTGTGTGTCACTGATTCTGAAGCGGTCATTGCTTCAGGGGGACACACCCTGGTTGCTGTTCACGTGGGACCTCTCCAGAGGCCATATGAAACCCACTGCATGTTGAAACAGTCCATGGGGAGGAGGAAAAGCAGCAATCTATCTCAGATTCTGGTATCAGACCAAAGTGGACTGGATTCCAGGTCTGTCACTTACTACACATTATTGGTCAGGTGCCTTAGCCTCTACAAGTGTTGGTTTCTTCATCTGTAACTGTTAATGGCGAATCGCACCAGATGTTAGCAGGGAAGTTAAACCTCGGTCCTTGAGTTTGGCTAAGAAAGAATTCAGAGCCAAGAACTCAAATACAAGCAAAAGTTAATTTAGAAAGTCACAGAAGTAGAAGCAAGCTATGGAAGTGAGCCAGCTGAGCTGCATGCACTCAGGAACTAAGTTACAGGGGCAAAAGGGCCCTTGGAGCTGAAGAGAAAGGCAAAGCAAACACGCCTGGGAGAAGAGGGGAAGGGTGCAGGTGTGCTCCAGAAAGAACACACCAGGGAAAGAAAGGGATGGGGAGAGGCACAGACATGCTCAAGGGAGAAAGAAAGAGAGAGAATGCACTGGGTCTTTCATTTAAGGGGTGCATGACCAGCGATATGCTAGGGAAGAAGAGGTCTCCCTAGGGGCAAGGTCCCACCCTACAATACTTGTTTTCCCAGTTTTGCCCATTGCTAGGCACCCGGGGCTTTCTGCCCTGCACTCTGCTCATGTCTGTCTAACTGCCTACTCTAATATAACGTGATAAAAATGACTTATTCCTCAGAGTTGTTATGAAGATTAAATGAGAAAATGTTTGTTAAGTACTTAGCACAGTTCTTGACCCATAGTTAAGCACCTAATGTATAGGAGCTGCCATTATTATTATTATTCCTCTAAATGGTTTGCATATTGAAAGAAACAAAAAGGGAAGAAATAGTAAATGGATGGTGTGTGAATGAGGTACTTGAAATTGTTAGGGAGCAGGGCCTCCGAGAGCCAGCTGATAACAGGAAGTCCACAGAGTGGGAAGAACTAGAAAAATCCTACATGCACAGCCCTCATGGGAAAAGAAAAGGGTAAATGGAAACTGACAGGAGGTTAGCAATTAGATAATTCATGTTTAAGAGGAGAGAGAGCATTAATGTGGGTAATCTGGCTTTCTTTCATGCCTGAGCAGCACCTCAGCACATCAATGCCGAGAAGAGACAGTTCTGCCCAATCACCCTCATTCTCTATCAACAGCTATACCTGAGCCTCCGGTACAGCAAACCTCAGTTGACAAGTCATGTGATAAAAGCCACAAGTTGGAAGGGGACTCAGAAATTTTATGGACTTGTGCTTTTCAAGTTTTAAACCACAAAACCTTTACTTAAAAGAAAAATATAAATAGAAAAGTAAAAACTTTTTGCACCTACTTCAGCCCCAACACAGATGGGTCCCAGAGGCCAGCAAGCTCAAATCTACACCTGCCCACCTCTAAGACCCAACTGAGGCTCTGGAAGTATAGTCTGAGAGCCACTGTTATTGTCCTGCCCCGCAATTTTAGAGACGTGTTGACTGGAGGTCAGAAAGGTGAGGAGACCTCAACAAAGGTGAACACAGAAGAGGCCAAAGCTGGAATTAGAATCCAACCACTTTTCTGATGGCCAGTTGGGTTATCTCTATTGCACTGAGCGCTGCCTTCTTGACTGACATACCAAGAAGATGAGAAAGAACCGTGTTTGGGAAGAATGCGCTTCATCATGGGGAAAAGCATATAACTGGAAGGCCGGTGAGCAGTGAAGTCTGGCCTGACAGCTTGGGCTCCGCTAATCTGCATATGAACAAAACATCGCCCCCATCCATGGCAGACTAGAGTTACCAAAACAGTTTTTTGAACATTAAAACAAATTAAGTCAAAGAAAAAAAGAATTCACAGTGAATGCCTAATAGATTTGCATAGGCAATGATTTTGCATATGCATGTGCACAATTACACTTTGGAGGAAGTTTAAGCCACATTAATGGGACTGTGGGGGAATGTAAAAAAGGAATGAATAGCCAACAAAATTAACTACAGTGACTAATGGATGAATTATACTCTTATGATGCTGGGCATGATTTAGTGTTTGTTCACAGAACTCCAGCTTAGATCATCTGGTTGTACTTTAAAAGTGTCTGTATTTTAAAATCAAAGGTTAAGTTAAGTGCTTCCTTCTTAGCCTTGTATGTTGTGGAGTTCAGAGTTCACATCAACACGGGTAAATTATTTCCTAAAGTACCACCACGTCCCTCTGTTTGGGACACCACTAACGTAGAAAGAGCCATCAAAATTCACCGCCTGCATGGGCCTCACAGGTCCTGCCTCTCAGGGGGCTCACTGGGCTCAAGCCGGACAACCAGAGGACTGGGAGAAATCCTGTGACCCCGTTCCAGCCTAAGAGACCCCGTCCCAGCCTGAGAGACCCCGTTATTCCATGGAGCATGTTCACCTTTTCATTCCATAAGGGGAGGATTTATAGTATCTGGACAGAAGCTGTTTGGTAGCTTGACACAGATTACTTCCTGGCCCTGTCCACACCACATTCCTTAAGAGCATCTCACCTCCTCCAGCTTAAAAACCGCTCCGACGTATGGTTGGATGCGCCCTTCCTGGCAGTACTGGAGAGCCGAGGACAGGCTCCTGGAGAAGACCGGGAAGTTCCGGTCTTGGTATCGGCCCCAGTACACACCCATGGCAGAGATATTCTTCAGGAGCAGGAGATTGGCCGGCACAGAAGCAATGGTTCCTCCAGCAAAACCCACCACCACGATCCTGCCCTCCCAAGCCAGGCTGAGGAAAAAAAGGAGAAGGAAAAAAAATTAAAACAATGTACACTCACATCCATTAGGATAGCAACTATTTAAAAAGAACAGAAGAGAAAAGAAAAGCAGTGTTGGCAAGGATGTAGAGAACTGGAACCCTCAGGCACTGCTGGTAGAACTGCAAAATGGTGCAACTGCTATGGAAAACAGTATGGAGCTCCCTCAAAAGAATTAAAAATAGAATTTCCATATGATCCAGCTATCCCACTTTCTGGTCTAACTTCAACAGAACTGAAAGCAGGTTCTCAAAGAGATATTTGCACAGCCTGTTCATAGCAGCGCTGTCTGTAATAACCAAGAGATATGAGCAATCCAAATGTCCATCAACTGATGAATGGATTAACAAAATGTGTATATACTTGACAATGGAGTATTATTCAGCCTTAAAAAGGAAGGATTTTCTGTCACATTCTATGACATGGATGAACCTTAAGGACATTATGCTAAGTGAAGTAAGCCAGTTACCAAAAGACAAATACTGTACGACTCTACGTACAGTATAAAACAGGTGTCTAAAGTAGTCAAATTCATAGAAACAGAAAGGAGAATGGTGGTTGCCAAGGGCTGCAGGGAGGGAGGCACGGGGAGCTGTTGTTTAATGGGTGCAGAATTTCAGATCGGCAAGGTGGAGAAGTCCTGGAGGTCTGTTTCACAACAATGTGAATCTACTTAACACTACTGAACTGTACACTTAACATGGTCAATATAGCAAATTTATGTCACGTAAATTTTTGCCACAGTAAAAAATGTAGAATAAAATAATAAAAAACAATGTACATTAATTCATACAGACAAAAAGAAAAAAGGTTCCCAGGGGCTTGGGCGGGGGGGAAGGCAGTTATTGTTTAATGGACACAGAGATTTTGTTGGGGAAGTTTACACAATGTTGTGAGCATTCAATGCCACCAGATTGTACACTTACAAATGGTTAAAATGAGAAATACTAGGTTATATATATATTTTACCACAATTTTTTAAAAAGAAACATGTATTAAACCTCCAGCTAGAAATTCCTCTTGACCTAACAAACTGTCAGGGGTGACCCATCTTGTATCACTTTGGATTCTTCAGTAGGGAACTATAAATAATAAGCCAAAAGCGAGACAGAAGAGGGGGCAGAGGAAGTAGCCAGTTTTCTAAGCAGGCCCACTTTAGAATCAAGACTGTCTGTTTAACTATGCCACTACTTTGTGGAAGGAAACTTGGTGTAAACAAATGTCATTCCATATGCTGTGCTCGGAGACAACTCAGTTTGAAGCCCTTGAACTTAGGAAGCAGGAATAAGAAGCCAGATACTTTAATGAAGCATCATTTGCTTTACACAAAGACTTACCTTAGGACTCCTTTAAGTTATGTGCTTCTCTGGAGAGTTTTGAACAATCAACAAAAATTCAAGCAGCAAGTTTCCTGCAGCTCATTGTGAGAAGTACCATACAGTGAGTGCTAAGCAGTGAGTTATAAAAATAAAGTTTGTAAACATCTTTGATATGAAATATGTGCATGTTGATTTGGTGATTTGCTTTTCTTCTTTAGAATGGAAATGAGAAGCTGTTGTCAAAACACTATTATCCAGAAGGCAAGTGACTACTAGCGGCTCTCTGTCCTGGCTCTCCATTTAGTCAACACACTCCCTCCTTTGCTGCTTCTCCAAGCACCATCCTGGACACACTGCAGGGATGCTTGGGGGCAAGAGCACCAACTCGGTCTCCCCTGTGGGTAAGCTGCTCTCTTTGCTTCTACTTCTACTTTAAACTGAGATAAACCACAAAACTGTGCTTGCCAGGATGGCAGGAGAAATGAAACCCATGTTACAAAGCACTCCAGAGTCCCTGGTTGAAAACAGAATGAAAATTGATGTAGAGACAACCAATTCTCCAGTGATTTTTTTTAAAAAAATAAAACAAATCAAAGGGATATCTAGCCTGCTGGCTACTTCAAAATCCAGCAAGATCAAAAGAGTGTGCGCATTTAACAATGATCTCCTCAAGAATTACCCACACCATGGACATAAAGTGGTTAGTGGGGGCCGGCACAGCTGAATTGAACACATGTATAATTTCTAAAGCATTAGATGTTGCCAACTAGAGAGTCTGCAGTCATTTCTTGGATATTTTCCAGTGGGATATTTTGTTGTTGCTATATTTAAGCATTTCCTGATTTTCCCCTCTGCTTCTAGTTCTTTCCACGCCCCCACTCAGCTGTTCTCATTGGTGCCAATGCCTGCAGAGAAGTGAGCAGCGAAGACGACAGAGTAGCAAGGCCAGGAGCGGCAGAGGTCCGGAAAGGTCCCGCAGAGACCCAGGTTGAGCCCACTTTGAAAAGACCCCTCCACGCACCTGCGGAGAGCGTCCAGGAAGATGTCTCCCCCCACAGTGTCGATGACCACGTTCACCCCGCCACTGCCCACCAGCTTCCTCACTGCCTCCTTCAGGCTGCCCTGACTGTAGTTCACGCTGGACTGTGCGCCCCTCTGCATGGCCAGCTGGCACTTCTCGTCACTTCCAGCAGCAGCTATTACCTGCATAAAGAACACAAAGCTTCTGAGTTTCAGAATTTGTCCTGAGAGGGGCTCATGCCATCCAACCAATCTGCAACCAAAGGGTGCTAATCAAGGAAACCAATGGGACCTTGCTGACCTAGCATCAGCCTCAATCCAATGCATCAGCCCCAGCACACAACACCATTGCACTGGACCCTCCATGCCCCACCATGGGATCCACACTTCCAAGAATCCTGGACCCCAATGGGTCTAGCCAGAAGATGGTTCAGGAGACCCTCAGTAAGTCTTCTCCAAATGCAAATTAAAACCACCATTTACTAAACATCTACTATGAGTCAAGTAGAAAGGACACAAACTAAATACCAAGCTGCAGCAAACGAGAAAGGCTTTTCAGACAGTAAAACAAGATTTAATGGGAAGATCTGGACAGATACTAACCGGCTTTATTACCTAAGGCAATTTACTTATTAAGAACTAACACTTACATAGTATTTACTATGTGCCAGGCACTATTCTAAATTATAGAGAGTTATATAGAGTATTAACTCAGTATATTAATAGCCCACTGATATACATACTATTATTATCCCCATTTTAGAGATAAAGAAACTGAGGCAAAAGAACTTAAGTAACTTGTCCAAAGTCACCCAGCTAATGGGAGGCAGAACTGGAAACCAAGCCCAGGTAATCCTTCTCCAAAGTTCATGCTTTAACTTCTCTCTATACTGCCTGCCTACTTCTCTAAGCATCAGTTACCTCATTCATATATTCATCTTTATTTTAAGAATTCAGTGGAATACTACTGTATGTAAAGCACTTGGATAAATTGAATCTATTGTTACACATTGCAATCACTTATTCTAATTAAACCTCATAAGAATATTATGAGGAGGTATAATTACTTTCATTCTATAGATGGAGACATAGAACCAGAGAAGCTATTAACTCAGGATCTTCCAGGTAGTAGGTGGTAAAAACCGTATTCAAATCCATTGCTGCCTGACTCCAAAGCCCATGCTTTTCCACTCCATCATGCCTAAGGCGTGACAAAGGTGGCACCAGTGGCTGTGGGGCATACTTTGAGGAAGTCTGGGGTTTGGAAGTCTCCAGAAAAGTTTCAAACACTCAGGTGCCTAGAGGTGCCTTATCACTGGGCAGCACCCACCAGCGCACTTTGGCCCCAAGGTGACTTCCAAAAACATCAGTGGCCTTAAAAGATTCCAAACTCACCCATAACAATTTGAAACTGAAAGCTACCCTCAAATAGCTGCAGGTCACGGAGGGCTGTCAGCACACAGTGCCACAGTGGGCAACACCTGACCAGGTCAGGCACCTGATTCCAATCCAGGATTCTCACTAGGTCCTGGGGAGACCTGCCATGAATCACTTTCCCTCTTGGTGCCTCACTTTCTTTATCTGTGAAATAGGGATAATAAACACTTTACATTACCCATCGCCCAGGGGTTTTGTGAGGATCAAGGGTTAGAGACAGCTGTGGAGGCACTGTGAAAGCAATACGAAATGCTGTGGATGGAAGATGTTATCAAAATGACCTGTTCCAAGTAGAGAGCATGATGACATTATTTTATTTTTGTTTGCTTTAGCCTAAAACCATTATTGCTGCTTAGATTAGAATCTGAATTGAAGTGAACCTTTCTACTAACCTCCTGTCACTACTCAAAACAAATGGTACAATTTCATCTGTAAGTGTTAAACAGTCCCTGGTTCTAGACAATTAGACTAAGTGTGGTTTCCCTGCTAAGAGAGGTGCTAAAAGCCCTTGTTTTTGACATGCAATGTGTTAATATCCACAAGGAGCCTCCTGGAACCTAAGATTGCTTTCAGAACTCACAGTCCTTCCCAAAGGAACTTCATGTGAGAAGGAGAGATGCCACCTGCCAAAATTCCTGACCAATCCAATTATCTCCAAGCCTGTAGATCCTGGCACCTTCTGGATACTCCAATTGCATGCTCCATGGGAACCTCACACTCAGCAACAACCAAAACTGAACTCGACATGTCCTCCTGTGTACTCAATCCCAACGAATGGCAAATCCACAAATTAACCTAGTTTGTTCCTTCCCATTCAATGTCTAATAATAACAGGATCCCTTTTCAAGAGAGTCTTACTGACATGCCATCACCTCTAACAGGCACAATGCATGTGTAATTTCAATATTTCTACAACAACCCTACAAGGAAAGCATTACCTATGAGGAAACCGAAGTAATTACGCTACAGGCAGAGCTAGAATTTGAACCTAGGTGAGGGTAACTTCTAAGTTGTTGTGCCTTCAACTATATTAGAATGCTCTCCAGGGAATAAATTCTCAATTTTCTTCCAATTTAGTATGTCTCGATTCATCACCTCCACTACCCTGGTTCAAGTAGCATCTCCTCTGACTGGGACTGCTTCAAGAGTCTTCCCTACCACCTATGGAGCACACCTGACCTTACCCCACCCCTCATTCCCACGGCTTCCAGAGTGAACTTTGGAAATTCAAAGATAATCATGTCACTTCCCTACTTAACACCCTCATGTGCTTCCAATAAGTGTTCAAATTCTCCAGCACCTCCTGATCTTACCTCTGCCCCCCTCTATAGAGTCATCTTCCACCGTTCTCCTGATCCTCTGCCCCATAGATGCTATTTGCAATTCCCTGAATGCATCATGTTAATTCCTCCTTCTCTGTCTTCTAATAGGTCCTCCCACCACTAAAATGGCCTTCACTTCACTTCTTCCTCTTTTCAACTGCTACCAGTCCTTCAAAAACTCAGCTTAAATGTCCACCGTCTCTAAAAATCCCTCCTTCTTTGATACCACTTTCTTTCATTTGTTAAATCATTCATTCAAAAGACAGTTACTGAGTGCCTACTGTGGTCTAGGCACCATGCCAGGCACTGGAACTACAATAATGAACCAAACAGACACTGTCCCTGCCTTCATGAGGATTGCAGTCCAGTGGGAGAGATAAGTTAATCTAATAATGACACAAGTAAAAGATTAAGCATATACTGAGATGTATAAGGTGTGTACTATGAATGAGAAGTATAAGATGCCATGACACCATATACAAATAGTGGGAGGATGGAATTAATATTTCCTGAGGGACAAAGGATACTTCCCTAAGAAGCAGCATCTGAGTTTAAATTTGAAGTGTGAGGTGTGGGAGGTGGGAGGGGAAGTTCAGAGCATCACATGAGAAGCGAATTGGACCTTGCAGGTTCCAGTTACTGGAAGGGCCGGTGATTTACTCCTAGGACCCCTCACTCATCCACAGGCAAACAGGTGGCAAGGCTCTGCTCTAGGTGACTTTGCATCCCCAGTGCCTTGCATGTGGTTTCTGCTAAATCAATGAATACATTCCATGTTTGAGAACCATGTTTTGTGGTATAATTCGTTTAAGTGGAGACTCTAACATACGAATACCTTGGCCTGGAGAACATTTGTTGCCACGTCTATCACTGCAAGGCCTGTGGCTCCAGCTGCTGCCGTCACTAGAACAGTTTCTCTGTGCCAGAGAAAGACGAACGCTACTTCAGAAACCAGAAAGCATCCAGCAATACGATCTCACGAACATTTTGAAACCAGGACATTTTAAAGCAACAAGAGAACTTCGAGACTATTTCATTCGACCCTTTATGTGCATCCCTTCTCCAGCCTTTAGGGCTGGGTGGTACTAATGTGGTCCAGTTTTGAAAACTTCCTGGGAGAAATATTCCTTAATATCTCTAGGTAGCCTCTTTTGAACTACCACTCAATTTCTGCTCCAGAAATTCTGTCCTAAATCATTCTCATACTAAACACTGCTGAATTTTAGAAGGTGGTGATCACATAATGGCCATGGGTCAACTAAACCCATCTCTCTGGGGTGATTTGGAGGCTCTCTGAAAAGAGCAGAAGGCAGTAGGTAAACCCAGGTAAAGTGGGGAACTTCAGCACCTCTGAGTTTAAAATATCCCAGTTAAATCCACCCAACCAAGCCTCTCAGAAACAAATACCACAGGCCTCCACTAAAGCCAGAGGGAAGAACGTTTAAATAAACCAACTCTCTAAACATGAAGGTTTTCTAGAAGGTGATATCCTGAGGGTCTGTGAGGGATTTTTCTCCAAATTCATACTGGCCAAGTTCTACCATTCTCTCTCAGACAAAAGGATAGTCCCACCATCACCAAACCCCAATCTCCAGTCACTACTTCCTTTGGCCTTTCCTTAGACAGACCGAACATGAGCTAAAGGTCAGGCAAGGGAGAGGAAGGCGCAAGGCACTTCTGATATCAGAGAAGGGTCCTATCCAGCTCTCTGTTGTCCACACAGTCCTTACCCAGGCTGGGTACGTGCCCGATGCTCCAGGGCCATAATAGCAGTACCATAAGATACGGGCAGGATAGCAGCTTCTCGGAGGGGCACCCTTTCTGGAATCTGCCACAATGCCTACAAAAGAGATAACAGTGACTTAGTGATTCCATACGTACCTGTTCCTAAAGGCTGCTCAGTAAATATTATGATTTGATTAAGTGACTGATTTGAAAAGGGAAACACCTGTCAGGAACAAAGCCTAGTAGAAGTCAAAACCAAGCAACCTGTGGCCAAGTTCAAGACTTGGGCGCATCAGTCTTCAAAAATCCTCAAGTTGCACCTGCTCAGGAAGGAACCAACAAACTTATGGAGAATGAAACACTGACCACTCTCCTATACTGTATAATGGATGGATTGGATGATAGGTATATTTTACCTCAATAAAACTGAGGGGGGAAATATGTACTCTTCTCCACTAGCGGGCACCATTCACATCCTGCACAACCAGATCTGGCCGCCCTGGCTGGCTCCATTCCCAGGGCCATCTCTTCCCCAAGCTCCCGTGGGAGAGAAACCCATTACATCTGGTTTAATGCCCCAAAACAGTTTTCCTACCAAAACTACCTAACTGTGGTCCAATTGAACGGCCAGCCAGTTGCTTCCAGGGCTCAGAAAACAAAATGTTCCTTCATTAAACCCCTCCACACAAAGTTCTGTGCAAGGGCTATCACACCAATACTAGAAAAGGGATTTAGCATTTGAAAGAAAGAAGTGCTTGGCTGAAAAACAAGATATGGCCAAACAAATACCAAGAAAACGGGGCGGGGTAGAGGGGCATGAGGAATGAGGGGTAGGTAAAAATTAAAGAAAAGGAGGGAAACTTTTAAAAATACCTAAACATTGATATTGAGAGATAGGGATACCTTCTGGTCAGTGATACATTCTTCAGCCATTCCATTAAAGCCACTCACGCCAATAACTCGATCTCCCTGAAGGGAAAATATCGGTAAGGTAGGTTCAGATGCGTCTTTCTTTCTGATTCCATACGACCCCCCAGGTTTGCCCTAACTATCTATTTAGAGTTAATGTTTAGTAAATACTTCAGCCTTTTTCTCAATCTCCCCACCAGGATGCCAAGCCAATCTGAGCATATTTTGGACAATGACATGGGTATCGATTAGAATATGAATTTAGATAGGAGTTAGAATCCCAGGGTTAGTTTTTTTCACAAGAAGCTGAGACTTGATCATTTCCTATCCTCTTAGCCACTAAAGACCTTTTGTTGGTAAAGGCACTTCGACTGCCTTCCTTCCCCCAATTCAGAATTCATTTCTTCCCCCTCCATCTCAGTTTCCCTTTGGTGTCTTCTGACAAAGACCAGGAGACACAAGACCCTTTGGCTACAAATAAGTTGGCGTGTTTCTCAAAGCTGCATACACATCAATTCTCTGAATTTCAACACGTTTACCTCTTTAACTGTGCTGACATCTGTGCCTGTCTCCAATACTGTCCCAGAAAACTCCATTCCTAAAACAAATGGTTTTGAGATTAGGCTATCTGTAAAGCCCAGCACCATGGAGGTCAGAAGATCCGGATCCACAAGCTTTCTGGAACTGAGAGGGTTAAGTGCCTCCCCTCACCTACCCAGGGAGGAGGGGGAAGAGTGTTGTACCAAACCACAGGAAAGTGAACTTAAGATTTTCACAATCAGAACCTGAAAAGCTATAGCAGCCCCATTCTTACCAGGACACAAATGAAAATTTCAAGAATGAGTGAAAGGGCAGAGGTACACAAGTACTTGTACAGGTACACAAATACTTTTGACCCTGATCACTGGGGGCTTGGGCTCCTAAAGCACCCCAATTACGATATTCATCATACTGGATGGATGCCATATATCCTCTTCTGGACTGTGAGGCCCTCAAGGACATGAACCATATTTATTCATACAGTACTTGGCTCAAATGGATAAACTAGTGTTGTCTGCCCTTTCCTCTTCCACCTCCAAAATTTCTGAATTTAATGATCAGACATTTCCCACTTGAGCTGCCAGAGGACTAACTCAGTTGAGTACGACATGACATCTTCCCCCTATCCAGTATTTCAGCAAATAAAAACAGAGGGAAATGGTTCCAGCTGTTGAGACACAACCAAATGCCCTAAGGCCAAAACACAGCAACTATTTTGCAATTACTATATCCTTAACAGTACATTTCTGTATAGAATATACATGCACTATATACATGCTGAACTACACTTATACCTGTTTAAATAAATTTCAACATCAAAAATCAATCATTTGTCCACATTTTCAGAATTTAAATGTAATCAGATGGGGCATAATGAAAATCAGAGAAGACAATGTGCTACTAGAAATGTATAAACTCTTTTCCTTCTTTCTGATCCTTTGACATTGGGAATGTGTTTGTAAAGAATAAGAGTTTTGCCCTAGCTGGTTTGGCCCAGTGGATACAGCGTCGGCCTGTGAACTGGAGGGTCCTGGGTTCGATTCCAGTCAAGGGCACATGCCCAGTTGCAGGCTCGATCCCCAGTGGGGGGCGTGCAGGAGGCAGCCTATCAATAGTTCTCTCTCATCATTGATGTTTCTAATTCTCTTTCCCTCTCCCTTCCTCTCTGAAATCAATAAAAATATATTTTCTAAAAAAAGAACAAGAGTTTTAGCTGCAAAAAACAAAAACAAAATTGAGGCAATGTTAAGGAATAAAAGGAAATGACTAGGACCAATGATGATTGGGACCAGAATTCTGATGGGCAGAATGATATGTGAGCATTCATTTGTTCATTTTTTAAAATATTTATTGAGCATCTACTATGAGCCAGTTACAATGCTAAACTGAGAGATATAATAAGGGTAAAATAGTCATAGAAATTTCCCACAATCTAGTGCTTCTAATTAGTGGTGAGGTTGACATGTCTGAGATTCACTGACAGTGGGCAAGTACCACCGGGGTAGTCATAGATGAAGCGCGTGGTTCTGAAAACGGTGTCTTCTTTCCCTGCAGCATCCCTTGGCCCCTCCATACCTACCAGGTGTGAAGGGAAGATGGGGCCTTTCCTGATACTGACCACGGCAAACCAAAATATCAGCAAAGTTAACTCCACAGAAATGGACATCAACTCTGACCTATGAAGGAAATAGAGCAGAGCAGTACATATCCGTGGAGAAAGTAACTGAATTATAGCAAAATATTTACTGAATACCTACTATGTGCCAGGTACTGAACTAAGTCACTATGCACAATCATGAGGCAATCAATATGGACAATTTCCCTGCCTTCATGGAGCAAAAAGTATGGTAGAGAAGACAGATATTCAACCAAATAACTGTATTTATATGTTAAATTACAACTTCCACACAAAATGTTAAAAATGGAAATATATGATGCTATGAAGGCATATAATGGGGAGACTTAACCTTTTGGGCAAGTCATGAGAAATCCTTAAGAAAGTAACACTTGAACTAAGAACAGCCAAGAGTTAACTATTCAAAATAGGAGAGAGAATCCTGGCACTGCCAAAAGCAATGTCATGTGCAAAGGCACTGTGGTGGGGACAAAAGAAAAACCAGCAAGCCTAGAGCACAAATAGGAGAAAAAGATAGGGTTAGAGAGCAGGGCCTATACCAGTGATGGGCAACCTTTTGAGCTTGGTGTGTCAAACTTCGCCAAAAAACTGAGCATAACTCGGGTAGTGTGTCACTTTGAGGAAAAAACATTATTTCATAAATGTTTCATCCTCGGCATACAGCCGCCTCAGCGGCCGCGTGTCATCAAAAATTGCTACGCGTGTCAGTGCTGACACGCGTGTCATAGGTTCGCCATCACTGGCCTATACCATCCACAGGTTTATAGGCTTTATTGATCATCCTAGTCTTCAAGGTAGGAATAATGGGAAGACATTAAAGAATTTTAAGCAGGAGAGTAACATGATCAACTGTCTTGGGACTCAGGAATCATCTGCAGGCTAGAGTTAGATCACCAACTTATGTTTTAGAACAGCACTGAAGCTGAGGTAGTCCTGCAGCAGGGTAGCCAGCAGTTTCTTTAGACCAGGGGTGGGGAAACTTTTCTTCTGCCAAGGGCCACGTGGATATTTATAACATTGTTCGCTTAATATAATTCCCTTAATATAAATGTATGTTGCTGTGAAAACTCCTAGATTTATTATATTTCGACACTTGCCTGCAGTTGCCCAAATTGTTTACATATGCAGCACACACATGACCTCAAGCCACTCCACCTTGACTCACAGATGATTGGAGGATTAATGTCTTTCAGCATCTGAGTCCCAGGAAGCTGAGTGGCTGCCATCACGTGCTCACCCAAATAACCCATTTAGCCAGCAGGTCCAGGTTAGTGGCACTCAGGGCCGCAGCCACATTTCTCCCTCTCACCAGGGGTCCCCCACACTGAGGCTCACTGCCTCCTGCACCTAGTCAGAAGTGCTCATTCTCCATGCCAGCTGCCATTGAGTCACCAGAGTGATCAACCCACAAGGCCAAAGTGACTTCCACATTTCCCTGGAAATGCCCACACCCTAAACCCCACCCCACTGCAGTCCAGCCGAGGAGGGCACAAGGCACATATTCCAGTGGACTTTGCTGGTTTAGGGGAGGAGGGAGGGCAGATAATTAGCTGCTGACACCCAAGAGACAGCAACGGATGGGGTCCATTTATCTGTGTTAAATCCATAACTTGCAGGTGGTTATGCAAAACGGTGTGCTCATCAGAATTCTCTGTTTCTAAGGCAACAACAGCTCTGGGGCGTTCTGAAAGCGGCCTCCATCGGTGTTTTGGGAGAACAGTCTTCCTTAGACCTTTTGGCCTTTTTGTGAACCACCACGAAGTTGGCCCCTAGCTGAGCGCTTGGGAACTCAATCCAGGGTGGAACCTCCGGTGGGTGTGTGGTGGCCGCGGGGACAGTGAAAGGGTGTCCAGAGGTCCCGGGGACAGGCCAGTCACCCTACCTCGTGAGGCCCGACAGGGCGGGGGGCGACCTCCTCAATGGCCAGGGGCTGCTTCAACTCCGCGCACCGCGCGGCGCGGTAGTGGCGGCCGCCGCCCGGCCAGGCTCTCCTGCAACGCGGGACAGGGGTTGGGTTACTCGGGGTCCCCCGTGCGGCTGCCTTTTGGAGCTCAGGAAAGAGTCGGGGGTCCCACCTGCAGAACCTAAGGAAGCCACGTCCCCAAAACGCCGCCGCCGCCATGTCCCCGCGCAGGGAGCCACCAGAGGGGCGGGGGCGGGGGGCAGGAAGAGCGGACGGCGCCAGCCCCGCCCTGCCGCGTCCGGGAGCGGAAGTGGGATCGGCCGCGTCCAGGGACCCGACCCGACCCGGGCCGGCGGCGGCGCTGCCAGGACGTGCCCTGGGCCAGCCCACCCGCAGGGCCGCGTGGACCCTCGGCGCTCTCCCCTGTCCCGCAGGCTTCCTGGAGGTGGAGCCCACCGGAAAGGAAAGAAAAGTCGTCAAAGGAAATCGATTACCCGAGATTATCCATTTGTTGGCATTTTAACAGCAAATCTGGGAGGCTGTTAAAACCACACTTGGTGGCATTTAAATCGTGGTTCTTGGGTCTTCTGCACGTGTGAAATCCTAAATGCATAGGTAAAGGCTCCAATGTCTGCCTTCAACGCCTTATTAGAGTTTAATTCTGTTTGTTAATCTTCACCCGAGGATATTTGTTCTACTGATTTTTAGAGAGAGTGGGAAGGAGGGAGAGGGAGAGAGAGAAACATCCTTGTGAGATACACCTGCTGTGCCCTTGCCAGGCCAGCATTGAACCTACAACCCAGGCACCTGCCCTTGCCCTGGAACTGAACCCCTGACCCTTTGGTGCTCAGGGCTCACACTCTAACCATTGAACCACATGGGCCAGGGCAAAGTTCAATTCTTGTTACCAATTTCCTCACACTTATAGGACCATTTACACTAAAACTATATGGTTACTAAAAATCCAATGTGGAATGAGTTTACACAAGTCCAAAAAATATTTCCAGTTAAAGTCAAGCCAAAACCTGGTAGTTTCCATGGTTCTGAAGCCAGTATTATGCCTGGCACAAGGTAGATGCTCAATAATTGATTCAGTGATCATATAATTCCTAGCTGAACAGGTGCACTCTGGCAAAACGGAAAACATAACGATATAATCTGTGAAATATTATACAACAAGGTAGACCTCTGTTGCAACAGTAATCAAATGTCAACATACTGCCAGTATAAGAGAAGCACATATTATCCTGGGAAGTATGTTTCATTTGACAGGTAGCTCTAAAGGCAGCATGATGTCTTTGAAGGACATCTAGTCAGAGTATAGCCTCTCAGGTTCAAGCCCAGCTCTACTATCTATTTGTCTGGGTTTGGCACTGACATCTGATGGCTGTGGGACCCAGTTTTCTCTTCCATAAAGAGAAAACCTTAAAAAAAAAAAAAAGAGAGAGAAAACCTTGGGCAGGATAATCCCCAAGTTGCTAAATTCTGTTTCTATTTTTTTTTTTATGGAAACAAGAGTGCAAGATAGCAAATGACCTGGAAAGAATGATCAGGAGTAGAATAAATAAAAAAATAGAGAACAAATATGAAGGAGAAATGAACTTTTGAGATCTGCCCACAGGCTTTAGTGGGAAAGAAATCCAAGAACCAGGTCACCACTTTTATCTTAAGAGCACTCACAAGGAATTTGAAAAGTCATTTTAGCCCCTGTCGCTTTCAGGAGGAACAAGGACTAGAAGGTGAGAAAATGGTAAAGCAATTCTTTCCAATTAGACACTTTGTAAACTCTTAAGTCATTAGGCACATAAAATCAAACCAGCAATAATGGAGAAATACTAACATTAGCATTATCAAAATGAACATTCTGGTTGCCAAATAATAGTGCGCAATAAGAAATCTCAAGTTTATGAAGGGTGAAACCAGGATTGATTGTACTGAGGATAAAATGAGTTGTTATATGTGGAAAATATTTTGTAAAATATTAGGTATTTATACAAGATATAAAAAAGCAAGCAATTTTTAATGGGGCCCCTTGCAGGCAGCAACCATTTCTTTAACCTCCTCATGTTTGCAGTACTTTGCAACACTTTTAGGAACTTAATGCATGCTTCTCCAATTAATTGTTGAAGTATCTGTAAGAAAGAATCAAGTCTTTCATTCTTGATTAAGTATTTTTATGGAAATTTTTTCTATTGTGGTCTTCATAATGTCCTTGTCATTCTCAGGGAATATAAGAATCAATGAGTTTGGAGAAATCTATCAATACTGCATCCTACATTTAATAACAATATCTGAAGAAAATAGTTAAAGTCCCTTTAAGAAGAATGTTAGAGGAAGATGAAAGTGTCTTAGGTAATCGAGGTGATTTTCAACACTTCATAGTATATGCAAAATAGCTCTCACATTTCCAAAGAGCTTCAAAGGTAAGTGACAAGGCATTTAATAGTAGTTGCTATAGTAGCAAAAGAAATATTTTCCTCTTCCTCAAAGTGTTGCCACCACACCATACTATCTAGTTTTTATTATCATCTGGATATTTTGTTTTATTAGGGGGAAAGTGGACAGAAAGAATAAAATTTGAGTCCTGTAGAAGAGAAGACCAAACAGCTAAATGTGAACTGATCAGCCTTCTGGGAAGAAAGAGAAAGAATCAATAACTGCCCTGCAAACCAGTTCCAGGACTCATTAGGAAGTAAAAGAGCAACTCTTCCTGCAGCGACAGCTCACATGAAGAGATAATATTTAACATCCAGAAGCTGCTGGAGGGCTGAGGGTGGAGAAGCAACCTGGAGCTGAATATACAAACAGCTATGATTTCACAGAATAATGGACAATATATGAACAATGTAAGCAGCATACCGGAGAATGCAGGCAATGCTCAAGTATTTCCCACAGTTAAAATGCTTTATCCACTAGTTTGTCAGCACCTGCAGACCAGACTTTGTCTCAGTGGCCCCGTTTACCACCACATCTGCACAGAGCAGGTACTCAGTACAGCAAGCTGTGTGGGAGAGCTGCCAGCACATTACTATCCAAAGCCACATCCCCCAAAAAATGTTAAGGTGTCTTGCACCCACTTTCCTGCTGAGCATAATCTGGTCTTTTTTTCTGATTAGTTCAGTATAGTAGTCTCCCTTTCTTTGTGGGGAATATATTCTAAGACACCCGCCCCTCTCCAGTGGATGCCTGAAACCTTAGACAGTGCCCAACTCTATATATCCTATGTTTTTCCTATACATGCATACCGTCTCACTTAAAGGAAGCACCTTACGGCTTCTCTTTGGCACACCCGAATTGCCAGCATCACTACTTTTTGTGCTTTGGGGCATTAGTAAGTACAATAAGAGTTACTTGAACACACGCACTTGGATACCACACAGTGGATCTGATAACCAAGACAACTACTAAGTGACTAATGGGGAGGGGGAAGCGGACACAGCATGGGGACGCTGGACAAGGGGGTGATTCATGTAAGGAAGGTAAGGAACAGAGCGGTACAACTCGAGATTTCATTCCATTACTCAGAACAGCGTGTAATTTAAAACTTGTGAAGTGTTTATTTCTATTTTTAAAATTAACATTTTTGAGCTGCAGTTGACTGCAGGTAACTAAAAACACAGAAAGCAAAATTACAGGTAAGGGAAGGGCTACTGTGTTGCTATTACAGATATGTTATTATCTTCTGCCACAATGCTGTCCTTCAAGATTTCTGATGTATGTGGGAGTAAGTTTGCCTTTTTATTGAATTCCCCCAGATTGCTATTTCTGATTGTTGCAGTTGGGGTTAACTTTTCTCAACCTCAGAGATGAGCTTTGGCCATTGATATATGTAGTACGTATTGACCTACTCTATTCCAGAGACCGTATAACAGGTGTCCTCAAACTACAGCCCGCGGGCCACATGCGGGTGTTTTTGCCGTTTTGTTTTTTTACTTCAAAATAAGATATGTGCAGTTTGCATAGGAATTTGTTCATAGTTTTTTTTAAACTATAGTCCGGCCCTCCAACGGTCTGAGGGACAGTGAACTGGCCCCCTGTTTAAAAAGTTTGAGGACCCCTGGTGTAAGATTTACTCCAACACAGAATCAAATCATAGCATTTCAGAGCTGGGGTGAAGTTTCAGGATAATCTAATCACCCTACAATTGAAAACATTTTAAAATAAAAAGTGAACTTATTGAAAACTCCCCTTATTCCCAAAAAGATAATCTAATCAAGCTGTTTCATCTACAAGTAGAAAGAGGAGGCTCACAGAGAGCCTGGCCCAAGATCACATCAAGGCTTAGTGGCAAGAGTGCCATTAGTATCTAGCTTTCCTGATTTCTTATTCACGTCTTTGGATTTCACTCAACATTATGCACAATAATAATATTTCACATCTTTATAGCACTTCAAAGGTTTCAAATCACTGTCACCTAAATTGCTCCATCCTGCCAAAGATGAGAGTAATAATAATTATCATTGCAACTAGCACTTTCTGGCAACTTAGAGCAAACCAGTCACTACGTGCGTGCTTTTGCCTCATTTCATTAGTACTCACAATAATCCTCTTACTGAGATACTATTATTTTCACACTTTTATAGATCAGGGATGTAGGCTGGAAGGAGGTTAAATAACTTGCCCAAAGCCATGCAGCCAGGAAGTGGAGCAGTTCAGAATTTTCCTCATTGCCTGATGCCAGAGCCACAGCGAGGACCGAATCTGGCTGTCCACTGTGCCTTCCTCACAAATGCCCTCTGGAGCAGACAAAGAAGGAATTGTACCATACATCTCAAAGCCATGCTTTGCTTGTAGTTTTAAGATTAATTTTATGGGAATTTTAGTGTAGTTCAAGCCTAGCATATAGGCACATTCCCTAAAGAAGAGAATATAGAGAAAGCAGCCTCGAGCGACGCCTGTGCAGTTAAGGGACAAGAGCAGGAAGAGATGC
The DNA here is from genome assembly GCF_951640355.1 of Cnephaeus nilssonii. Lineage (NCBI taxonomy): Eukaryota > Metazoa > Chordata > Mammalia > Chiroptera > Vespertilionidae > Cnephaeus > Cnephaeus nilssonii. The sequence continues at coordinate 21,769,698 of NC_137092.1, forward strand.
TAACACATAATTAGGAGTGACTACCCTATTCCATGTAGCTGTGAGCTTGAAAATGTACTGATTTCATTTAAATTTAAAGTATAGTGTGTAAGATGAAAACTATAATTATGTAAAATAGTTTACACACACACACACACACACACACACACACACACACACACACACGAACACACGATTTTAATGAAACAATTGCTGACTAGGTTGCCTTGTCACCAGTCATGACTTGAGCAGGTACATGCAGACATTTGGGCTAAATGCTTAGCACCCAGATGGACCAATTTGGAAGCAGTGGTGACCTTGGCAATGGCTGCTGTGGCCCCCAAAACCAACCACCAGTATTTGATGCGGGGATCTATCTTTCATCTTCAACCATCAGTATGGAACCAGTTTACAAGGTCGCAAGCATTCTGGCAACTTTATGAAGCCTTTCTAACCCCACCCCCAGAAAGAACAAATTCTCCCCTTCCAAATGTTCCCCCAAAGAAGTTTGTGTAAACCTGTAGTAGCTCGCTAATCTCATTGTTCGGGTGGTAATTTATCTGTTTATCCCAACAGCTAAGTTGTAAGCACTGGAGATTGTTCTGACGAAATGAAAAGAATTTAGAATCAGATATTTCTATGTTCAATTCCTGGTTCAGCCTCTTACTCAGTGTGTCCTTGGGAATGTTAGTCAACCTCTCTGTGCTTCTATTATCTCATCTGTAAAACAAGCATAATGATACCCATCTCCGGTGATGGCTGAGAATTAAACAAGGTCAGTGAGTACATGGCAGCACTCAATAAATAGCAGCTCTTATGAAGACAGTTCCTGCCCTTGAACCTCTCACCATCTAGTAGAGGGAGGCACACAAATTGGCATCTAAAATGCCTGGGATATGGCCTATGACAGAGGGCTGCAAAGAGGGCTGTGAGAGCACAAAGTTAAACCTACTCCATTTGGAGAGCATCGTTTCAAGAAAATCTCCCAGAGGGAGGATGAGGAAGAATTAGCCAGACAGAGGGCACGACTAAGTTTGCCCCAGGCAAAGGAGTTCATGAGAGAGAACGTGGCATGTTCAAGGAACTGCAAGTGGTACATTATAACTGAAGTTATGGTGAGGGATGAGGCTGCAGAAGCAGGCGGCGGTGTAGAAAGAGCATAAGTTTTAGAATCGGGCAGTGAGAAAGTCCAGCTTCACCACTTTCCAGCCATATATCCTCAACCAAGTGATTTCTATCTGAGTCTCAGTTTCCCCGATTGTAAGCGATTGTGATTACATGAACTAATGTATGTAAAGTGCCTAGCACAGAATACACATCTTTTAAACAAGATAACAAGTAGGCAGGTGCAGGGTGAAGGGGCGTCAATGGGAAAAGAAGGGGGGAGGGATATCGGGAATACATTCAACAATAAAGATACATTTTAAAAATTATAACAAATATTAGTTATCTCTGTTTATCTAGGATAAGTGTCGTAGATACCCCATAATATATACCCATTTTTATCGAGTCAAAGGAAGGATGATAGAATGGGTGAATTCACTCACTTAACACATATTTTTTAGATACCATTCATGTGCTGGACATGGGGATACAGCAGTGAAAAATAAGACAAAAATCTCTGCCCTGGTGGGACATGCAGTTTATGAATTGAGATGGAAAAGAGGCCACTGGTGTCTGTAAGGGGACCCTCTGCATCATAGCCCATGGGGCTCCAGGCTTATCTGATGAAAGGCTAATATACTGACAAAGCAAGGTTCCCAGAGGTCTGGATGCGGGTCCCACCTCCTAACAATGAGGAGGCTCTTGTCCCTCCCTTAATCGCTTCTCACTTATCAACCCGCAGCTTCCTGTTGTGATCCAGGGGAGCTGGTTAGTTGTGTTGTTTGGCAGGAAGAAATGTCAAGGAGGCCTCAGTTCTTTCTTGGGCTCTACGTCTAAAGTGATGGCAAGAGGAAATAGGAAAGCAGCACACACAAAAAAGCTATGGAGAGGGAGATTTGCCTATCTCAGAAGCCAAGTGATAAGTGAGCTCAAATGCCTTGTGATGCATACAGGTTTTATTTCACGGGTAGGAAAATCGTATTCACACGTGTATATCTCTTTACAAAAGGGTTTGCCTGGGGGCTCTCATTTAATCCTCTGAAGGACTCTACAAGTAGGATTTAAACCCACTTAGTCCCATCTCTCTCCTTTAACTCCTCCCATTCCACTGCCTCCTTCCCTGTGGTACAAAGCCCACAGTTCAATCATAAACAAAAACAACAAATATATTTCTTCAACCCCTTATCCCTCTCTAGCCAACACCTAATTCATCTCCTCCTCACAGCCAAGTCTACTGAAGGTAAAGAATATGCTCATTAGCTTCCTTGCTTTCCTTCCATTCACTCTCCACGGTGATTTCCCCCTGAATACCACTGAAATGGTTCTTGCTGAAGTCACCAGTGATCTCCCATTTACCCAGTCTAGTGGATGCTTGTCAGTCTCCATTGTGGTTGGCTTCTCACATTTGAAGCCAGGCTCTGCTGATTCTCCTTCTTTTCAGCCCACTCCTTCTCAGTCTTGTCCACAGATTCTTTGTCCTCTGCCACCCCTTTCATGTTGTCAACCAGGCTTCTATGGACCCTGAGAAGATTCATTTGATGTAAACTCCAAAAAGGAATTTCTGCTGAGATGAACTCCCCATGGTCAACTGAAGGCCCAAGTGTTATAAATAGTAACAGTCTAGTGGCCATTTATTGACAGGTGTTCTTCCTGTACTCTGTATACTGGGAAGAATGTCAGTCTAAACTCTGGATTTCCCAGCACTATACCCCACTTCTTTAGGAGTCTAAATCAACCACTGCAGGGAAGCCCTGGTTTTATCTTTCGACCAATGGACAGAGACCTACCCATCCAATCAGAACTGCACAACTATATCTTCATTTGCATCTACACTGACCAATCAGAACTGCTCTATAACGACCAATCAGAACACACAATACCAACCAAGCAGCACTGCATGATATGGACCAATCAGAACTGTACAAATTTAGAAACCCAATTTGCATAAAATTGGACCACTTGGAAACCTGGGCAGGAACTTTCTCTGTAAAAGGCCACCTCCCAAAGGAGGGCGGGCAGACCATCATAAGTAATTTCAGCTATTTGGAGGGGAGAAGAACCAAAATATCCTAATTTTTATAAGAAGTCCCAAAATTATTAAGTAAAAAATTTAAAAAAGGCCACCTCCCCTTTGCCTTGGTGAAGCCCACTTCCAGTTTCCACCAGGTGCTGCATTTCCCTGTTTTGCAAACTGTTCAGTCTCTCCATTTTCTAATATTCTTTTTGGGGAATTTTTGTTGACAGTTCTTTCTATCGCCCTAGTTTCTCTCTCTTCCTATGTGAACTCTCTTTTTTCTTCAAATTCCTGCTCAACTTTCTGATTTATGAGGCCTTTCCTAACTATAGTCTCACCACCTCTCATCTTCTCACTCCTCCCCCCTCCATAATATACACAATACCCTCCTTTTGTTTTCATGACAATTCCTGTGTAGCTTTAGTAAAGCATGAATCACATTATGTTGTGACTGTTTATGCCTCTGTCTTCCCAGGAGATTATGAAAATCTTTAGGGTGGAGCAATCTTTTCTTGTTTAAAGTATTACATATAGTATTACATATGTTTCCTTTTTCCCCAACTGACCTCCCTCCCCCACCACCCTCACCCCCACCCACCACCCCCATGACTTCTTTATTTTTTTATTCTCAGAGGCTGGCACAGAGCCTGGCACATGATAGTCACTGCGACTTAGAGGTGTTTTGCAAATTCCCAAGAATCAAACAGCTAGCCAGTGATGAAGGCAGGGCCTAAACCCTAGTCTTCCGACTTAGAGGATGTAGTATCTACCTCACCACAGAGTGCAGGTATTTCATTGTAAGTGCCTCGACCCCAAAGGGCAAGGTGGTGGGGAGGATTTCCTTTTCCCCACAAACATTGCCCTGGCTACCAGGTGTGGACGGATTGTTTGGTATTTGTAGCCTTCCTTTTGCAAACTCTAGGATAAGAGAAGGAAGGGGGAAAAGATACCTCCCATCTCTTCCTCCCAGCGGACAATCACGGCCATCGCTTCCTTTTGAGCCAGGGGCAGGAAGCCTGTCCTGGCTCATGATGTTCCAGGCTTGAGAGGAGCAAAGAGTGACCTTATAAGACACTTTGCAGCAGGGCCAGCCCTGAATATGATCACTACCATCCTGAAGTAAGACTCCTGAGGAAACCTCCCAAGGTGACCACAGATACACCTGGAAGGAAAGAAACTTCCTCCTTCCCCAGGAATAAACAAGCTTTCAAGGGAGAGGCTCTGAGATCGGACAGTATGCGCATTCACCAATTACAAGCTCAAATTCCACCCCAATACACACAATCAAAGGCTTTACCAAGGCCATTATCCCATGCACAGGGCCCTCCTGCTGTTTGGGCAACATTTTAGTGCTGCAGTGAAGCAAGATAAATGTCCATCAAAGCGGCAAGGTAAAGACAGACACATTCGGTAGTGCCTTTCTCTGACCTGATGACTCACGTGGCCTTGTCATTTGTAATGCTGCCGCCTGGGAGGGGGAGAAGGAAATGAAGAGGAAAAGAGGGGGTTGTGTCGTGCATGTAATTTGTTTCACCATTTCAGAAGGCTTTTTAACGAGCTTTCTCATTAAGGGCTCTGTGAGCCGATGCTTAAAGTTTTCCGGATAAGCAAATGAGCAGGACTGAAATCAAATGGCGTCAGGCCAGCACCTCATACTTTGTTTTAAAGATATAGTAACGGGGAGGGGGGAGGTATGAAAGAAAACATGGTTATTTGTGACAAGAGTATTTGATAACTCTTTTGTCCAAGATCATCTGAAAATGAATGATGTGGCTTTCCCCAATCCCCATGAAAATACTAATGTCCATCAGTTATTAGAATATTAGAGTGTATCTGTGATAACATTTCTCTATTCACTGGTTCCCATGGAGGGAAGTAATTGTCCCGTGTTATCCTAGCCCTCGGTTCATATTTCTCGTAGGGCTCTCATCACATTGCACCAGAGATAAAGTCCTCTCTTGACTCTGACCCAGTGGGAGCACTCAGCCTTACCTAGCCTCCTTTATATTTCCACAGCCCAGCATACTGCCCAGACACATAGTAGACACGCAATCAATGCGATTTTACCACTTAACTGAATTCATTAGGTGCTATTAGTACATGAAAAAGGAAAAGAAAATAATTAGACCTGAGTATAGACTGCAATTCAGAATAATTTATCACCTTGCAAGGTTCAACAAATATTTTAACGTGCTAATAGCCCCTAATTAAAGCAGCAGCCTTCAATTGAAATGAGCAAGAGGAAGGCAATTATGGTGGAGATTCAGAGATGCATTTTTTTTTTTAAATCACTACTGGACATTGTCTGTTGGGTTTCTGAACAGGAATTAGTTCTTTTGGCACTAGAGAAATCCCTTCCAGTGAGCCTGCTTAACAGAACACAAATACAGAAAGCACAAAATTCTAGTTGTTGGCCATACTCGAACCACTAGTCCAGCAATCCTGCTTGTATGGCCTAAGAAACACTTTACTTTTGACAAGTCCAGTGACTTCCAGCGGTGATATACGCAAACAGTCTGGCACAGTGCTGGCCATGGAGTATGTGCTCCATAGAAACTGGGTGCCCATTGTCAGGAAATGCACAAAAAGGGGAGTAGGGCTGCCCCACCCAACTGGAAAATGGACATCAGGAGAAGGTGACACAATTTTCCCTGAAACATTTGCTCAATGGTCCAGCATTTTTAAGCTTCCGAGTGTTCTTATGTGTGCTGGACTGTAGTTCATCCTAGAGAACCAAGGCCGTCTCTGTGTGTGTCTCTCTCTCACTCAAGTCCACACTTGAATCTGTGATCCATCCCTACAAGCAGAAGAACGAGGCTGGCTGTTCTCAAACTACATAGCTAGAATGTTGTTTTGTTATTTTGTTTGTTTGTTTGTTTGTTGAGCATCACTCTTTCACAAAGTGTGATCTAAGGACCATGCATCAGATCCGTGAAGATGTTGATTAAAAGGATTGATCTCCTGGCTGGATTGGCATCCTGGCATCTATAGTTTTATCAGGTTCCATCCATGACCCTGCTTCCTGCTGAAGTTCAAGAGCCTCTGGCCCCAGTTTCTGACCTAGTGGTGCCTTGGATCACTAGAGGGCACCCTGGAACAACATTCCCCCCCAGGCTGCAGCTTCCGGCTCCTGCCAACCCACCAGGGCTGCGGCGCCCACACAGTTCTGGGCTATGGTTTCCAGGCCCATCCTGGAACCACAGTTTCCTTTAAGAAATGTGATCCAATTGCCACATCACCAAATATATCTCGCATGCATTTCCACAGAAGTGCTGCTATAAATTCAATTTCTAAAGACAAATGAGACTTTAAGTCATCCTATGTTTATTCATTGACCACTTACACATTGTATGCCACAACAACATTAGGTATTAAAAGGATTGATTTAAAAAGAAGACATTCTTCATACTTTCAAGAAAAATGTGGGGAAGAGAAGGCATAAATATTAAATCATTTGAAAATAGTTATACTTAATAGTGAGTCTATTTTCAAATGAATAAGACTATAGAATAAACTTCTAAATCTGACACAGACAGATGCCAGTATATGCACAGACAAGGAGCTCCATCTTGGCCCTGAGCTGACTGGGATTCCTGAGAGGGATCGTGGAAAAGATGGGATGGGAGAGGGAAAGGGGAAAGGAGGTCAGGGCAGCCCAACTACAGCAGGTCTTTCTAATTCAGGGCCCGTCTCCCTGTCTCCACAGGCACTTACCTTAAAATGAGCACGGCAAATGCAAATCTGGGAAGAACCACTGGATTTATGGTCATATTGGCCTAGAGCTCATTCATTCAACAAATACTTGCGGCGCATTACCGCGTGCCAAAGACTAGCCACGTACTGGGAAGACAACGGTGGGCAAGGCAGGTGCCTTAGTGCTGCCTTCAGGTGTTTCCAATCTAGTACGAGGGACAGACAAACAAACAGGTAATTACAAAGTAGTGTGAACGTGATAGGTTAAGTAGGTTTATGGGAGCTATGGTTTGTTGAGAGAGAGAAACAAACTGGTGAAGGCGGGCTTCCCTGGGGTAAAAATGTTCAGTGGAAGAACTTAAAGGATAAGCTAGGAGCAGCAAGAAAAGGCATATTTGAAAACTGGGGAAGAAAGCAAGCAGGTATTTGAGGAACTGAAATAAATTCAGTAGAGCTGGTGGAGTGATGGTGGGGCTGGGGGAAGCGTGCTAAGCAGTGTGAAGCAGGGGCCAGTTCATAAGGAGCCTTGTATATCCTAGTGGGGTTATCTGGACATTATCCAAAGGGCACTGGGGAGCCATTGAAGGGTTATCAGCAGGGGTGGTACCATGATCAGAGCTGCATTTTAGGAGAACCTGATTGTGCCAGGGTCAGTGCTACCCTGGTATATTAATAAGCCAGCAAAGCCAAAGGAATCAGTCTCTCCCTTTAAAGGAATCTCTCCCTTTAAAGCAAGCATGTCAAACTCACAGCCCTCGGGCCGCACGTGGCCCACAACAAATATTGTTGCGGCCCAGCCAATATAACGGTATGTAAGAAACATTTAAATAAAAATTTTGTAACGTAATTTTTACAATATCCTGTTATACGTAATTATTAATAACGAACTACAACGTTCACTAATGACTGATTACTATAATCGTGTTGCATTTATTTACGTGCCTTACGCGCAGGCACACCATTTCTCTCCACTAATACTAGTAGTGAATGTCTTAGCAGCTGATTGCCACATCATTAGTCTTGTACTGACTTGTTTGGTGTGTGCAACAGGAAATATTTTGCTTTCGGAGAACAAGAAAAATAGGTTTATTTGCATTACGCTTATTAATTTGTGCAGTTATTCAGTGTCTGGTAAGTTAATGTTCAAGAAAAAAAATATTAATTTTTATTAAAATGTTCTATTATTTTATGTTAACGATTACTCATTTATTTCAGCCCTTTGTATTCAGCGTGCCTCTATCGAAATAAACCTACGTTTCTATGAAAATTGAAGCTTTTGTTTTTTTGCGGCCCACATAAACTTAAACCTTGTTTATTTGGCCCATGTTAGCCTTTGAATTTGACATGCTTGCTTTAAAGGAATCTTTTCTTCCTCCCTCCCCAATCACCAGCTGCCTGGGAACCCCTTTAAAAAGGAGGTCTCTTTTTAAGGTCTGCTTCATGTGCAGAGGAGGCAGGAGTAGCCTAAAATATGAGACTGCCATAAACTGGATGGTACTTGTCGGGGTACTCCCCATAAAAAGCAATCTCTGGCAAAGTGGAGAGGGAGGTAGGGCCACACTGGATTGAGAGGAAGAGCGGCCTAGCTGGTTTGGCTCAGTGGATAGAGCTTTCACCTGAGGACTGAAGGGTCCCAGGTTTGATTCTGGCCAAGGGCATATGCCCAGGTTGCAGCTCGATCCCCAGTAGGCAGCCAATCAATGATTCTTACTCATCATTGATGTTTCTATCTTCCTCTCCCTTCTTCTCTGAAATCAATTTAAAAATAAATAAATATTTTTAAAAAGAGAAGAAGAGTGGTCCAAACCCCATTTCCTAGGTTAGACACCCTCAGTGCCCCCACTGAACTGGGTAAAGGCCATACAGAGGGGAAACAACCAACTTGTGAATCTGAGCACAAAATTTATGCAAAATATACAAAGAGAGGCCTTATCTACCTAGGAAACTACTGTTCTATTACTCTTACTACTATTTATGGTTCTCACTTGGCCCACACATCAAAACATAAAACGCTTCATCAGGTCTCCCAGCCTTATCTCCGTGGTAGCCGAGAGGCAGGTGATGGCCATAAACCTTAATGACCAGAAGCAGCATAATATCAATGCAACTGATTGAATTTCCAATAAAAGTCTAGCTCTACAATTGTTTGCCTAGAGCCGTGGTCGGCAAACTGCGGCTCGCAAGCCACATGCGGCTCTTTGGCCCCTTGAGTGTGGCTCTTCCATAAAATACCACGGTCTGGGTGAGTCTATTTTGAAGAAGTGGCGTTAGAAGAAGTTTAAGTTTAAAAAATTTGGCTCTCAAAAGAAATTTCAATCGTTGTACTGTTGATATTTGGCTGTTGACTAATGAGTTTGCCGACCACTGGCCTAGAGAATAATCAGAGAAGCACTTTTTTTTTTCTTCTTCTTTTACTAGCTCCACCCTCGGGCCAGTCCCCACAGCATCCTGCACCCATATCCTTGTTTCCTAAAACTGAGGCCGCAAAGAGGACAGGCCTTCGAGTGACACAGGTTCCTCAATTCCGGCCTCTGTGACTGGAAGGCCTCACACCCAGTTTCCTTTCCTTCAGAGTAAGGAAGAGTCTGTGCAGCGCCTGGAGCCTCTGGGCACAAAAATAGAATATTGGAGCGTTTGGATTTTCCTTTCCTGACAGTGGACTTACTCAGGAAGAGGCACTTAAACAAGATCTTTTTTCCTCTTGTGTGTTTTTCAAATAACACACCGACTGGGGGGAGCAAAACTGTTGTGGAGAGAAGGCTTTTCAACCCCCCATTCTCTCTGTTCCCCAAACAGGCTGAGTTGTCCTTGCCCCTTAATGCCTTTTCTGCTTGCACTCCACCCTCCCACCCCAGCGTGCTTCCACACTCCTTTGCAAGCCTCCCCTGATTTCTCCCCTCCTTCCCCCCTCCCAAATCCTAAAAATGCCACATCTCTTCCATTGTTGAGCTTATAACTGAGTCTTCCCACACAGTGATATGAAGAGACATATGATTCAAGCATCCCCACTCCAGAAGTATTATTATAGTCTCAGGAAAAAAATAGGAGGCTGCTCTATGTCTGTCACCTGAAATAAACTCTCAGTTCCTCCCCTACTGATCCCCAGATGCTCAATTCTGAGTATTATTCCGGCTTCTTTGGCCACCCCCAAGGTTCTGAAGCCCAGCGAGTGACTGGGGGAGAGGGAGGAGCAAGGGGGCCCTCGGAAGTCGGCCACCTCAGGGTATGTGAAGCACATGTGTGTCACGTGGCGAAAAAATGTGCCCGCTAACCTCTGGGACTCCCTAGAGAATCCAGAGTTTGTGTCTCTCTGCAGACCTCAGAACAGCCTGTATGTTCTCTTCTCCCTGTTGTGTGCCTGGCGCTTCCCCAATGAGATATCTCCTGGAAAAACTTTTCCTGTGAGGGTGGGGAGCTTTTGTTCTCTGGGAAATATGGTGTGGCTAATTAAGAGCATTGTCCTTTGAGGGGGGCCGTGTTACAGGCTGTGCTTCCACCAGTGAGGAGGGTAGGTGCCTCTGGTCACTGTTGCGACGTCCTTGATCTCTCTCCCTGCTGGGCTGTTTTTAGGGAAATTGTGATGAAGCCCAATAAAATAAAAATAGGTATGTGAAGTTAAATCAATCTCTCTCTCTCTCTCTCTCTCTCTCTCTCTCTCTCTCTCTCTCTCTTCCTCTCCCCACATTCTTTGCAATGAATTGAGTTTCTATTACTAGCTCTTTTCAAAGAAGAACCCTCCAATAGTTTGGTTTTTTTTCACCCCTAGCCACCTGGGAGAAGCTGGAGGTCACAGGATGAAAGCCATATTCTGTTTCACCCTGTTTCCTATTAATAACACACAGGCATACAGCTAAAGTGAAATTTCCAGCAACTATTTTGGTAGAGTTGCTTATTAGCAAAGAAGTAGTTGAACCGCTCTTAGTCCTTGATCTGAAAAACAGGAGTGGAATATTTTATGGCATTCATAGGAGCCAGCACGGCAAAGTTCTTCAAGTATCTTTGAAGCTGTGTTTGGCTCCATAATGGCAAACACAATTAGGAGCGGCCTTTGTTGAGGCAGTGTCCTTCCTGCAAGGGGCATCACTTACCTGGTTTGTTCTCTCTGAAGATTCGAGAATCTTCATTCATTAAATGCTACAAATATTTATTGCACATTTACTATGTGCTAGCTGGTATTCTGGGTGCTTGGGATAGATGACAGATTCCTACCCTTGTGAGGCTTATATTCTAGCCGGGGGAGATAATCAATAAATAAAACACAACACATTATATATTAAAGGTGATAAGTGTTTTGGGGAGAAAAAAAAATGTAGAACAGAATAAGGGCAGTTGAGAGAGGTGGGGTAAAGGAGGGAGACAGCAATGGAAAGAGAGTGGGCAGGATAGCCATGAGATGTCACTGAGATGGTAGTTGACCAATGACTTGATGCAGTTAGCCACGTGGATGTCTATGTCTATGCAGGACAACTTTTCCGAAAGAGCGAAGAGCCAATGCAAAGGACATTCGATGAGAATGTGCCTGGAACAGCCAGGAGGCCGCTGTGGTGGAGCCCCAGGGTAGAGGAGGAGACGGCCGACCGGTGGCAGGTTCTAGGTCAGCCGTGCTGGGAGTGCCATGGTAAGGACTTGGTCTTTTACTCTGAGTGAAAAGGCGGGCAGCAGGAGGTTTGGAGTAAATCAATGAAATGATTAGACAAGTTTTAACAGAATAACCAGGACTGCTTTGTGAGAAAAAAAAAAAAAAAAAGACCGTGTTAGGGTATCTGCAGGTCTTCCTTTCAAAATGTATTTCGAGCAAACTGCATGTAGCTTACTGAACATTTAAAGCTTTAGTGTAGAGAAATGATAAATAATATAGAATGAAGCTGTGAGGTTAATTCCAGGCTCTGTCGCTAGAAAATTGGTTATGGGACATTACGTTCTGAGTGTATTAAATACCTTGGATTGGATGCTCACCTAGCATAGGCTGTAAAAACATCAAGCTAATCACCATCCTCCTAACAGAGAGGAGATGGGAAGGCAAACCTTCCGTGTAAAATAAACAGGAAGACAAGAAGAGTGTCTCCAGGGAGGGTTGGGGGGATGGTTAACAAGTGGCACAATGGTATCTCCAGCTCAGGCACTATACAGACATGCCTCATTTTATTGCCCTCCACTTTATTGCACTTCACAGATACTGCGTTTTTTCCCACAAATTGAAGGTAAGACCCTCCACCAGCAAAATGATTACGCCTCACTCAAGACTCAAATGGTGGTTAGCATTTTTAAACGAAGTATTTTTAATTAAGATATGTACATTTGGTTTTTAGACAGAATGGTATTGCACACTTAATAGAGTACAGTATAATGTAAACATAACTTTTTTTAAAGTTTAAATGCATTTTATTTTTAGACAACCTACATGACATGGTTTTGTTTTTTTTTCCCTTCTTCTTAAAAACAATGCCTCCACTCCCAATAAATCAAGGTCAAAATAAATGAAGAGCTCAAGATACCATCAGTCCCATTTGTCTTAGTGTGTGGATGACAAGCAGCAGCCAGCTATAATGACAGGTGATAGATCTAAATTGCCAAACTTGTTAACCTTTTCCCATTTCTAAGCCACCCTTAAAGAAAATCACATCTGGGTCACACCATCCTCCCGGTGGTCCACAGAGCCACCATTGCCATCTGGATTCATGTTTTCACCAATAAGGAACTGGTAGTTTTTGAAATTAGCAAGGATGGGCTTGATTGGTTCTGCAGCCCCTGTCATAGGAAGCTCTCCTCCTTCTGGTCTCTGTTCCTCAATTTTCCCTTTGATTTCATGTCATCTTTGACATGCTCCTTGTAGGCTTCTTTTGGGAAGCCGCTTTCCTGCAAAGGATGGTTCAGGAAACTGTCACCACCAGTGATGACTGTGCTTTCGGTTCCTTCGCCCTCCGGCCTTCAGCCGAGGCATTTCCTCCGACCATCGAGTCATCAGTGTCACCCTCTGTCCTACTGACTGTCTTATCCCCTCTACCTCCAGGCACAGCCTGTCTGCGATCTCCCGGATCTTGTGGGAATCAGAACATTTCATCACGGCTGATGAGGTCCCGGCAGATGACCATGAGAGCAGTTAGAAGGAGAGGACAGCCAACCTCGCTGCCTTTGCAGGAGCCCAGGGCTCTGAGGGAGCGCTTGGCAGGCAGAGTGTTGCTCTGGAGGAGGGGGCAGTGGACAGAAAAGTAAACATAACTTCTCTAGGCACTGGGAAACCAAAACAAAATGTGTGAGTCACTTCATTGCCATATTTGCTTCATTGCAGTCGTCTGGAACCGAACCCACAATAGCTCCGAAGTATGCCTGAATATAAACATTAATCTAAGAGTTTCCAGTTTCCAGACCTGAAAACTGAGACTCAAGGAGGCCAAGTTCACCTGCTTACACTCAGCTAGCAATGCAGTGATAGGACCGGGCTTCACAGCCACAAACCAAAGGCCAGCTTTGCTGGTTCCCAGGGCTGTCAGCACTTCCTCGTCACAATTGGTTCCACCAAGAGCTGGAATCCCTGAGTGAAAGGAAAACTTGCATAATGAAGCCGCCTTCAGCGGGGACCTTCTATTCAGCCTGACTCCCGGCCGATCGGGCTTTTATCCTGGATCATTTTCTCAAACTATTTATTTCTGTGCAGTGGTGGTGGGAACATTGACGACAAAATGGCACCCTCTTCCTCAATGTTGCTGCTCCCTGTGTGTCTGACTCACACCTGCTGACAGGAACGAGCCTCAGCTTCTTCATTCCCCGCAGAGCTGGGGGTGGATTTTAACTTGCCCTTGCCCTCCCCGTTGTCATGAAGACTGTCAGCTTAGCTCTGATTTAAAAACAAAAAAAAGAGAAAAGAAAGAAACAAAGCAACTCTGGAAATCTTTATTACCCAGCAGGTCAGTGGTGGCAGAGAGAGAGCAGCTCAATTCTCCAGTGTCACGGGGAGGGAGCAGGGCTGGCCTTTGAAAGGCCACCCTTTGACTTGTAAAACAGCCGCTAAGTTGGCCACAGAGGCTCTTCTGCAAGGAGAAGCCAGGGGCTCCCCTTTCTGTGCTCAACCTTTCGGCCGAAAATATTCTTTTCACTGGGTGGAGTGTCCTTTTGGTGACATTTATTTGGGGGATGTTTAGGAATCCAGCGTTCATTTGACCTGAAAAATAATGCTCACGTCCAATGAGAGTTTTGAACAAATGAATGCAACACACTCTTCTTATTGCCAATAGGCTGGGCTTGTGAGCTGCTGCTTCGTTTTTTCCATTCATGACAATAGGCTGATCCTCATTCTTAGCCCTCCTCCTACCCCAGACTTTTGCACGATGGCTGGCTCAGGAGCAAAGATTGTGCTAGTCGCTCTTGCAGAGAGCAAAGGTAGCGAGTTATATGTGGATTAAACCCCCAACCTTGCTTTCCTTGGTTCCTTGCTCTATGATACCAAGGCAGAAACCATTAGGCACAGAGGCACTGCCGTGGAATCTATTCCGATTTAGCCAATCTGGGGAAATAACTTTCTCTGGAAACAGGACTCCGGTTATTATTTTCCCACTGTGTTGGAGTATTTGACCTTACTTGCACACACATCAAATGGCTACTGATTATGCTTTTTTGCCTCTCTCCTAAAGCTGCTTTGGGATATTGAGAAAGGGGGCACAATTCAAGAGCAAATTGCTCTGATTAATATTGTATTTATAGTTTAGTCTATCAAGGTCATTTCCCTAGATGCCAGCCTATCTTTCTGAAGACAGAAATACTGTGTCAGAGTCTGTCTATCCCTACAACAGGCAGGAGACCAATGAGGAAAGTGAGAAGTAATAAGAGCGGGATGCACATTTATTTATAAATATACTAGAGGCCCGGTGCATAAAATTTGTGCACTGGCGGGGAGGGAGGGAGGGGGAGGGGGGGAGGTGGGTTCCCTCAGCCTGGCCTGCACCCTCTCACAGTCCAGGAGCCCTGGGGGATGTCTGACTGCTGGCTCCATGGAGAGCAGACCTAAGCCGGCAGTTGGACATCCTTAGCGCTGCTGTGGAGGTGGGGGAGGCTCCCGCTACCACCACTGTGCTTGCCAGCCATGAGCCTGGCTTCTGGCTGAGCAGCGCTCCCCCTGTAGGAGCGTACTGACCACCAGGGGGCAGCTCCTGCATTGAGCAGGATCAGCCGAAACTGGCTCTCTGAGGGGTCCCGGATTGTGAGAGGGTTTAGGCCAGGATGAGGGACCCCACCGGTGCACGATCGGGGCCAGAGAGGAATGCAGGAGGTTGGCTAGCCAGGGAGGGACTGCTGAAGGGTTCCAGGGCATGTCCAGCCCATTTCACTGAGTCCTGATTGGCCAGACCCCAGCAGCAAGCTAACCTACCGGTCAAAGCATCTGCCCCCTGGTGGCCAGTGCATGTCATTGCGAGCGGTTGAGTGGCCTTAGCCTATCATTAGCATATTACGCTTTGATTGGTTGAACGGACAACCGGATGACCGGACACTTAGCATATTAGGCTTTTATTATATAGGATATTTGGCAGCTTGGTGCCATACATATGTCTGGTCTGGATTTTTCTGCTACTCTTAAACTTCACCTAGGTCATCTCAGTTCCCTCTCAGACTGTTTCTTTGGAAACACACCCACCTCTGTTAAACCATGTTATTCTGCTTCTGTCTCTCCCCTGACCAAATTAAGCATCTGGTGGCTCTAGTGCCATTATTACAAACTGACATCTAAATGACACAAACTTGTGAAACTTGAACTCAATAAAGTCTAGCTGGGGGGGATAAATGATGATGGAAGGAGACTTGACTTGGGGTGGTGAACACAGATGATTTATTATGAAATTGTACACCTGAAACCTATATAATTGCATACAATATACAGATTATGTATTATAGAATTGTACACCTGAAACCTATATAATCTTACTTACTAATGTCACCCCGATAAATTCAATATAAAGGTTTAAAAAAGAATAGTAAACAGTCCCTATAAAATCTTGTTTATACTTAATTTACTTGTGAATATTGTTTTGTTTTGTTTTAATATATTTTATTGACTTTTTACAGAGAGGAAGGGAGAGGGATAGAGAGTTAGAAACATCAATGAGAGAGAAACATTGATCAGCTGCCTCCTACACATCTCCCACTGGGTATGTGCCCACAACCAAGATACATGCCCTTGACCGGAATCGAACCTGGGACCCTTCAGTCTGCAGGCTGATGCTCTACCCACTGAGCCAAACCAGTTAGGGCGTGAATATTGTTTATCCATAAATTGTGTAAATAGCACTCTTGCTGTTTGAAATATCACAACTATTGTATTAATAGACTCTAAATTAATAAGGCTTTGCTGGATTTTAGCTATTCCATAATTAAACTGGTGATTTTTATCAGCTTAGAATTAAAGTCATTCCATCTTGGAAAAAAACTAAAAATAGCAAAGTTACTACAATTTAAATTATATTAGGACATCGCTTTCCTGATGTTTTAGGCACTATGATAGAAACTAATCTAAAAAAATATTTATATCTTTCTGTTATATGTGTTAAATTTTCCATTTTACGTTGTTTCTCAACAGAAAAATCTTTTCAAATGTTAAAGGCAATGAAATAAAGAAATGCTTAAAAAAAATAATAATAATAAAGCCTAGCTTGTATGACTCTGGCCGCCCTCCCCTTGAGCAAGATGAGTGAGATTACAGGTGTCTATGACACAGGGTGAATGGAGGGCCCAGCAGTCTTAAATTACTGGAAAACATGTGAAAACAGTTTCCTTAATGTCTCCTTGCTTTTAACAGTCATGTTCACATAAAAAAGACGTTACCTCAGAGTCAGTGATGACGCCCTCAGGAACCTTGAGGTGTCCTGTTTGATTCAGACATCCCCCATCAAGGGAGCATAATTCCCTGAGTGCTTGGGTAGAAATAGAATGACCTCATTTCCAAAAAGTTCCAAGTGACCAGCGACCATGTTAGTGTAATTTCTAAGCATGGTGCTTAGTATAATGTATTTCATATTCAGTTTTGGGTTAACGTTAAGAATTTTGGTGACAGGTTTAGCTACAAACATTTCCTTTGTTCATTTCAAAAATATTTAGTGAGTGCCTCTGTGGAATTAAATGATACAGTACCTGCCTTCAAAAGTAATAACAGCCTTCTTTTGAATGTTTGCCATGAGTCAGACACCATTCACAATGCTTCGCTTAGCTTTACTCATTTAATCGTCACAACAACTCTATTTGATAGATGCTGCTATGATCTCCATTTTGCAGAGGACAAAACCGAGGCACAAATTAGCAAGTCATCTAATGTTATAGAACTAGGATGTTGCAGAGTCTGAATCTGAATTCAGGGGATCTTGCTCCACAGCCTGACTTCTTAGCCTTGCACGGGATTGCTGTGGTTTCAACTGCCTTGGGTCTAAAGACATGTCAATGACTGGGCTGGACTTAGAACAAATATTTCTTAGGATTAATATTTAGTAATGATTCCTTTTAAGTGCTGTGTTTATAGTGGATATGCAGACTTCACGAATCTCATCTTCTCATTAGATCCCAATATCACAACATTGGAATAACTGGCATAAGGAGGTGGTATTGTCTGATAGTTAAAAACCCAGGCTCTGGAGTCAGTCAAACTTGGGGTTCAGTCCTGACTGAGCTACCTACTAGGTACGAGACCTGAAGCGGGATAACCTTTTGTCTGTAAAACGGGGATGATAAGAACACTCACCTCACAGGATTATGAAAGGAGACACTCTGAGGGATTGTAGGAGCAGCCAGACGTGAGGGACAATAGACCTGACTTCCCTGGAATTTTGTTCAGCATCTGTGGCTCTGCCAGCTCAGTTTCCAGTTGATATCATTTGAGTGTTACAGAAAACCAGAGAAGAACCAAGCAATACTTAGAGAGATGGAGTTACATTTATTACGCGCGGGTCCAGAGGAAAATGTCTCTCAAATTCTGGGCCCCAACGTGGAGGAATTTCCCCTATTTATATGTTTTTACCTTCTTTGCCTCCCAAATATGGGGTGTTTCCGGTCCCCTTTGCAAGTTCTTAAAGAGCCCCTATGTGCTGGGGCCTTGAGACCGCAACCAAAGGCTTGGCCTGGTGCCAGTACTGATAATTTCATACAGGGAAGGTCTAAAGTGGGAGTAGGCTTATTTTCCTTATTATTTAAGCAAGCAAGCATTTACAGAAGCCAAATAGCAGGGTTAAAATTTCAAATAGCAGTTCTTATATAAGATGGATGTTTCATGAGGACTTCTCTTCTACAGCAGACTTCTTATCACACAGGGCCTTCCAACAGGAGTAATGGCCACCAGGTTCTGCAACATGTCTGGTTCCTGCTAACCCTATGTGCATGACTCCCCACCTTGCCATGAGCCCCAAAGAAGGAGGCCTGGACTTATCCATGGATGGGTATACTCAGGAAACTCCCTTCCTATCTGGGAGAGTAGGTAAACACATTCCAAGTTCATAATAACAGCTCATTTCACCAGGTGTTTATTTACCAGATACTTCAAAGTAGACTTACCTTTCCAATGAGGAAATTAAGGTCCAGAGCGTTTCCGGTGAAAGTAATAACTAATAAATGGCGAAACCAACCTTTGAACCCTCTCAACCTGATTCTAAATCCATGATCTCAACCTCTATATATTCGGCACAGAGCTCAGAGTTAGGAAGTAGTCAATAAATGTTGACTATTATTAGTAATTTTTCTTATTAGAGGAAAAGGTGCCTTTCTAGATTCCATAAGCTAAAGAATTGGTGCAGTCATTTGAAAAGGTTTTTTCTGTTTTTTGTTTGTTTTGGTTTGTTACTCTCATTGACACCCTAACTAAGCTTATAAAAAGTTATACTTACCATTTTGATCGATGCACCTGCTGTATTGCTCAGTGGTGGATCTAGATTGGCTATGACTATCTTTTGTTTTACCTTCTGTTTATGTGGTTTTAATAACCCAAAGTCATTCTTTCAAAAATTAGTGTCAAGAGCTGCCAGATCTTCTCTTACCTCAATAATACCCGACCCTGCTGCTTCCTGGAGGGGACTGAAATGAATGTGTGGGTTCTGCCAGGCTTGAATTTGGCTTCCACACCAAATCTGAGCTGTGTGACCTTGGGCTAGGTACTTAGTGTTGCTGGGCTGCTGTTTCCTGCTTTGTAAAATGGGGCTGTTGGGGAGATTAAATGAGACAAGATATGTAAAACACTTAGCACAGGGCTTATCACAGAGTAGGCGATCCATAATTAAATGCCATTTTCCCTTTCCTTCTCCCAGTAGGGTTTAATTGCTCCAGTCATGGTTCCAAATCATTTTGATTATGCCAGCTTATGACATCTGAAATTTATCAGATGATATTTAGTAAATGCATACAAGTGCCTAGTGATATCTCTGTTTTATATATTGTTTTTATTCAAGTCTAATCTCCCCCATTATATCCCTGAAAGCAGAGGCTATTTCTTATTCATATTTATATTTTTGTTCCCTGTAGTGCCTAACAAAATGACTGGAACATACTAGTATTTAATATTTATCTGCTGACCTAAATTGAAATCAGAGTATTTGGAAAAGATTGAAACGAAAACAAAATAGGAAATGCTTGCAATGAAAGGTGAAGTAAATGGGTTTTGGGAGAGGGGAAATTCATATTTCCAGGAAACAAATCACGTGCACTGTATAGATTTTAATATTATATATCATTCAATACTCCTCAAGTACATCTTTAAATTTAATGAAATAATATTCCGGTTCTTTAAAGAGATAATGGTGGCAGAAACAAACAGATTCATCTTTTTTTTTTTTTTTTTTTAATCCTTAGCTGAGGATATTTTTTCCATTGATTTTTGTTTTGTTTTGTTTTTGGTTTAGAGAGAGTGGAGGGGAGGGAGGAGGTGGAGAGAGAGAGAAAGAGAGAAACATCAATGTGAGAGAGATACATTAATTGGCAGCCTCCCACTTAAGCCGCCACGGGGGCCTGGGATGGAGCCTGCAACCGAGATATGTGCCCCTTGACTGGGAATGGAAGCTGTGACCCTTGGGTGCCAGAGCTGATTCTCTAACCACTGAGCACAACTGTCCAGGGCCAGATTTGTCTTTTGAAAATATTTAATGTTCTCATTCACTAGCTTAAATGATATGAACACTTTGTACTGGAGAAATTATACCATTAATGATTTAACTTGTTTCACAGAGTAAGTGTTTTAGTTCTATTGTTGCTTATAAAAAGAACTCTCGGTGAGAAAAAGAATTTGAGGTAGAGGAAGTCAGTTTATATTCTCCATTCAACTAAGAGGACACTTGATAATAGATTCCTGACAGGCCCCTGATAATATGAATGGGACAATGAGCCCAAGGCCGTTTACTTTCCCTATTATCTACTCACACTTGAATGACAAAATATCAACCCCAGATCAACCCAACTATCTGATCTCTCCATGCCCACATCTGTCACTTGGCAGCCTGGGTTGCTGCCTCCTGTTTGGGTGTGCAGAGCTATGGCTCTTTTTAATCTCCCGGCTGAATGATACTGTCTTTCATTCAATGGTACATGTCCTGTCAAAGACATGCCTGGTTGAAATGACTCGGTTTTCCTGGGTATCTCCCATGTATGCAGGAGGTATACAAGCCATCTTCTGTTTCCTTTCCTTCTGTTTAAAATAAAGAATAGAGATTCCTGGTCAGGGCTCAGCTCTTGGAAGGGGAAGAGGGTTTCTCTCGCTCAGTGTCGTGGAAATGCACTGACGTTTTTAAGGGTCTGAGTCAGAGAGGGCTCAAGAGCAGAATTGTGGTTCTCTTTCTTCAGGTTTTATCGTTGAGCTGGGTCCACTGTTCTGGACTCCTCCCTCCCTGATGATGATCTTTTTTTTCCTCTCCAGGGTCCCACTCTCCACCTCTGCAGTCTGGCTTCTATTCTGGGGGGTAGGGGATAAGATGGGGCTCAGGGAGGGGGGTGAGGAGCTCTGTCAATGCACATTACTTGATGGTAATTTTTTTCCAGTGAAAGTTTATTCGTTTGTTTTTAGGCAGAGTCAGAATGTTCCCATATCAAAACAGCCACTTCAAGGCAGCCACATCAAGATGTTCCTGGCATCAAAATGACTATGTCAAAGCTGTGTGTCAGCAAACTGACTATAACAAAACAGTATCAAAATGGCTATGCCCTACATTGGCACAGGACTTGCCATCAAAGGAATGTTTTCTAGAATGTCAGTGCTGTATATAATAAGATAAGATGAAAAGTTGTATGACTTTCCATTGATGTTTCCACTTTCAGTTGGAAGCTGGACTTGATAACCACAAGGAACTCGATTACAAAGAGGCACTACTCTCTATTCCTAGTTATCAATGCCTTCTGCAAAAAGGAATTAGGCACAAATTAACAAAGATGATCCTGCTTTGAACCGAGGAAATTGTGAAACACCCATACTGATTTTATAATCATGATTTTACACGTTCTCATCACAAATATCTTTTAGTATTATCTACCAAGAATCAGCCAACAATTTTATGCCCACATCAAGGCAGCCTGGGGTGATTTGTTCACTGCTTACCACCACTGTGTTCAATCAGAAGCCTGAAAGAACCATAGCACATGCAAATGCTGCCCCAAGATGCTGCCTCTTCAGATACCCAATCAGGTTGTAAAACTTTTCAAGAAGATTTGATGTTAGAAACCTTTCTTGACCTGTATCTTCAGGCTCAGAAAGCTTACAGATTGGGCAGAGTCTTGCATTAGGTGTGCAATTTGTAGTGGATATTGCTCTCTCCATAACTTAACTGGCCTACCTCTTCTTTGACTTCCCAGGTATCATGCTCTCTTGGCTTTATCCTGCCTTACTGACCTTTTCTTCAGCCCTTTTCTATCTGGCATTTCTCTATCTGATCTCTAAATGTTGAATGCATCAATGCTCAGTGCTGGGCCCTCTTCTCTAAGAATAACGCTCTCCCTGGGAGGGATCATTCAACTCTGTGACTTTAGATAGCATCTGTGTGCTGATTACTCTAAATATATATTTTCAGCCTTAACTGTTCCCAGAACTCCAGATTCATATGTCCAATATTCCCATTTGAATGTCCAAGAGGCATCTCAAATTTATAGGTTCAAAATGGAACACTACATTTCCCTACCAAGCCTTTTTCTTCTAGTCTTCTCCATCTTTGTGTTAAAATGAACTATGTAGCCATCTCTGATTCTTTTCTTCTCCTTCGCCTCCTCCCCCCTCATATCTATCTATCTATCTATCTATCTATCTATCTATCTATCTATCTATCTATTATCTATCTATCTATTTATCTATCTATCAATCATCTAGAGATAGTTATCCCATTAGCAAATACTGCTATAATTCTATCCCTAAAACATATCTGAACTACATCTCCTCCCTTCTCTCTCCACTGCCATGACTCTAGTCTAAGTCCCATTATCTCTTACCAGGACCATGGTCTCTTAACTGGTCTTCCCCTTCTTGGCATGACTGGATCCTTATATCACTTAGCTTTCAGATAATTGGTTAAGGCTCAAAGAGGCCTTTCCAAACTACCTGATCAGGAATACCTGCCTTCCCCCAATTTGTTCTCTATCAACTCACCATGTCAACTTTCTTCATAGAATATACCACAGTCTGTAATTATCTATTTCCTTCCTATGGACTGTGTTCCCTACTATAGTATAAGCTCCATGGGAGCAGGGAGTTCAACTCTTCTCTCCTCCACTCAGTCCCCAAGGTTTATCACAGTGCCTGATCCACAATAGGCCCTTGACAAATACTTGCTGGAAAGAATCAAGTCTTTCCAAAAGAGAAAAATCTCTTTGGGATTCCAGAAGTTTAGGAAGCATCAATATTTTCTGTTGTTCAGAAACATTCCATTCAGATTGGCCATATATCAAATATGAGGGATATTTATTTAAAGGCATTAAATTGAGACAATTTTAAGGCCCAGTTCAGACATAATTCTGTAACAACTATTCCTTGGTTTGTCCCAAACTGCACACCAGGATGGTGACTATATGTGTTGGCTGGTACCACCTGGTTCAGGTACAAATCATTAGCAATAACTAAAGGTGCTCTTTTACATAGATGTTGACAAAAGATTTAGTTGGGAAGAAATAATCATGTAGATTAGAATGAGCAATATTTAATTTTTAGTTACCTGACACATAAATAAGCATACACTATAAATAGAAATGTAGTTGAGGAATGAGAAAATTTTTTGCAAACTTGTATAAGAATTCATGTTAGGTAAGGAATTGTCTTTGATTAGAATAATGTCTGAGAGATGCCTAAGGAGTGGAAGTAGAGGCTCTGTATGGGTTGGAAAGAAACGACAAAAAGTTCACAGAATCATTCTGCATAAGAAATTGGGAAATATGGGAAGAAAATAAGAGAAGTAAATGAGGAAGAGTGGGAGAGAAGGCTGAGCAAAAATGTCAGCAGGCTTAACTTTGGGTTGGTGGAAATACAACAAGGAAACCAAGTTTTCAGTTTTAAATTGGCTGCTGGAGAGAGCTGCATATTTGCCATATAGCCCCCTACATAATAAACATTATCTTTGACTCTTCAGGAAGAATCAACTACACACAGCTGCCTCTCATGAATTTGGGGTGGAAAATCTAGAAGGAGGGGCTGTAACCCACCCTCGGGGGTCAGTGCCAAATGAAGATAAAGGAACAGCTGCAAGACACAGAGGGAAGAATGGGAATTCAGCAGAAGCCAAACCCTGAGGTTACCAAGAGAATGGGGAACCCAGAAAAACTTCAGGGAGTTTGGGAGAGCATTGGTTTTCCCTAAACATGAGATGGGGTTTCCAGATGAATTTATGTAAACCAGGCGTCCTCAAACCATGGCCCGTGGGCCACATGCGGGTGTTTTTGCCGTTTTGTTTTTTTACTTCAAAATAAGATATGTGCAGTGTGCATAGGAATTTGTTCATAGTTTTTTTTAAACTATAGTCCGGCCCTCCAACTGTCTGAGGGACAGTGAACTGGCCCCCTGTTTAAAAAGTTTGAGGACCCCTGATGTAAACCTTGAGGTGATATCTGACTTCACAAATAATTCAGGAGCCACTGACACTGTGATTCTGCTGCTAAATATTATCACACCTCACTAAGTATTAGTGAACTCCCTAGTTAGGGATGATAGGTAGTGTGTGTTCTAAGTTGGATCCTCCATAGCATTAGTGAATTCCCTAATTAGGGATGATAGGTAGTGTATGTTCTAACTTGGATCTTCTTCTTTCATCATTCTATTCTAATTTATTTGTTTCTACTTTCCCCTGTGGTTTCATACTCCAATTTATACTGTGTTAGCCACACTGATAGGTCACTGTTCATTTGTTGTTGTTTATTAATTGAATTTATTAGGGTGACATTAGTTAATAAAATTATATGTTTCTGGGTTACAGTTCTATAATATATCATCTGTATAGTGTGTTGTGTGTTCACCACCCCAAGTCAAGTCTCCTTTCATCACTCTCTTTACCCTCTTCTACTTCCATCCATCTCCCTTCCCCTTTGGTAATCATCATACTGTTGTCTGTCTATGAGGTGGTTTGTTTTTTTTTTCTTAATCTCTTCACCTTTTTCACCCAGCCCCCCTACCTCCTCCCTCTGATAGCTGTCAGTCTGTTCTCTATATCTATGACTCTGTTTTCATTTTGTTAGTTAGTTTAGTTGGTTCATTAGATTCCACATATAAGTAAAATCATATGGTATATATCTTTATTCTTAGAGTTGGTTAGCCAGAGCAAATAATAATAATCATCATCACCAATCATCATAAATTTATGACATCTCTGTAGTGGGAGAAGTCTAGCAAAAACTAAATTTTAAGCAATAATACACAGAAAAACCAAACGTTCCGCAAAGAGCATATTCAATTAAACTAAATCATTTATTAATTTAACTCAGCAAATATTTATGTGCCAGATACTCTGTTTGGATTTTAAATATGAATAAAACCCAATTACTTCTCTTGATGAGTTCATAGTCCAGTAGGGGACAAATAAAGAAATAATTACAATACAATATAGTAAGTACAGAATATAATAATAATAATGGCATTTATGAAATAATTGAAGGGAGACACTTAGTGAAGCCCATGGAAGGGGTTAGGGTTAGGGATAGCTTTTTTAATGAGCTAATAGCTGAGTTGGATTTTAAAGGGTATGGCTAGTCAAGTAGAGATGTGGAGGGAAATTAGATTTGGGTCATGGGTAGGAGAGGTGAATGGAAGTGCAGATGTGCCTTCTAGAAAGGACATCAGAAGCAAAGGCATGGAAGGGAAAAAATGCATAGGTTACAGAGGGAACTACAAGCAGTTTGAATTGCTGTAGACAAAATTAAGATGTAAATGAAGCTAGAGGTAAGGCTTAGAAGGTAAGGCTCTGAATGCTATATTAAAAAGTGTAGACCATCCTGCTGCAGTGGAGAAACACTAAAGGGTATTTTTCTTTTTTAATCCTCACCCAAGGACATATTTTTATTTGATTCTAGCTAGAGAAAGGAAGGGAGAGGGAGAGAAACATTGATTGGCTGCCTCCCATATACCCACTACCTGGGGAATGTGCCCTGACCAGGGATCAAACCCAGTACACCTCTGTGCACAGGACAAACGCTCTAACCATTTGAGCCACACAGGCCAGGGGAAAACACTAAAGTGTTTTAAGGCAGAAAAGTGATGTGACAAGATTAGAGATTTAAATAAATTACTTAAGTGACTTAAAGAGAACAATTAGAAAGGGGTTGCAGTTGCATCTGTGGTTGTACAAATACTTGAGGTAGACAGAATAAAGAAGATTTGTTAGCAAATTATTATTCTTGTTCAGGTAAGAGATGAAGCAAGCCCCATCTGAGGCATGGGTAGTGCAGATGGAGAGGTGGGAACAGATTAGGCAATGTTTAGGACAGTGATGGGCAACCTTTTGAGCTTGGTGTGTCAAACTTCGCCAAAAAACTGAGCATAATTCGGGTAGTGTGTCACTTTGAGGAAAAAAAATTATTTCACAAATGTTGCATCCTCAGGAGCAGCAAATGTTTCATCCTCGGCATGCGGCCGCCTCATCAGAAATGGCTACGCGTGTCAGTGCTGACACGCGTGTCATAGATTCGCCATCACTGGTTTAGGAAGTTAAGTTGTCAGGGCATGGTAATTGACTGGATCTGAGAAATGAAGGAGACTGTCAAAGAATTCTCTCTTGGATGACAAATACGGATAATGGGGTCATAAGCTAAGATTGTGTCTACAGGAGGATAAACTAATTTAATGGAAAAGATGAGTTCTATTCTAAACATGTGAAGTCCTACGTGCCTTTGGGACAGCTAGGATGAGCCAAAATAAACTAGAACTTCGGGGAGAGATCTCACTCACAGGTACAGCATTGGAATTCATCTCTGTACAGGTGGTAGTTGAAACATTGAGGGTGCATCAGGTCACTTAGGGAGCATGTGTAGAGAGAAGAGTGCCAGTCAAGGGAGATTCCAGGCAGAAGAGAGGCCCATAAAAAAAAAAGAGAGAGAGAGAGAATGAGATATATCGATATTTGTCCATGTATTTTAACTGTTGAATAGTATTATTTTGTATGAATAAACCACCATTTATTTATTCACTCTTAATTACAAAAATTAAAAAGAAAGAGAAGGAATACTCAGAGATTTATGAGAGAACATGGAGACTGTGGTGTCATTAAGATAAAAAGTGCCTGGCTAGTGTGTCTCAGTGGTTGAGCACTGACCTATAAACCAGGTGGTCACCGAGAGATTCCGGGTCAGGGCACATGCTGACACTGGGGGGCATGCAAGAGGCAGGCAATCAATGATTCTCTCTCATTATTGATGTTTTTGCCTCTCTCTCCCTATCCCTTCCTCTCTGAAATCAATAAAAACTATTTTTTTAAAGATAAAGAGTACATTTTAAGAAGGAAGAGATCAATTATGTTATATGTAACACGGGGCTCAAAAAATATTTTAAATTTATACACTTAGATACCATTTTGAGAACCGCTCTCATAGAGTACAGCAGATTGAAGACTGATTAGGGAGGAAACCCCCTTGAATATCTAGCAAGGATACTTAAACCAGAGAAGGGTAGCACCAACAGGGAAAATTATTGGTTAGTGTCACATATAAATATAGATATACAAAAACTAAATTAAATACTTAAAATTCATTGAAAGTAAAATATAATCAAGGAGGGTTTAATCTCAGAAATGAACTGATACTTTATTTTTTGAAATCTATTAGTGTAATTTACAATCTTATCCAATTAAGGGAGAAAATAAAATGATCACTTCAATAAATACAAAAAGAATCATTTAATAAAATAGAATACTCACTTTTTGAATTTACATTATCCTCCTTAGAAAAAGATAAAAATAATCCTTGATGTCAAAAACATACAGCAGACATCATACTTAATGGTGAAATCATGGGAACATTCCCTTTAAAATCAGGAACAAGACATGGCTATTGTACCCATTCTACATTGTCCTGAGGTTCTAATCAAGGTAGTAAGACAAGAAAAAAAATAGGAATTGGTAAGGAAACAAAATAATCATTATATGAAAATAATATGATCATCTAAACAGAACATTCAAGACAATCTTTTGACATATAATAAATACTTATGAGAGAGTTCTTCAAGATTGATGGGCATAAAATCAGTGCTCAAAAACCAATAGTGTTTCTATCTATCAGCAAATTCTCCTTAATGTATACATTTTGTTAAATTTACAGTCAGAATTCAAACAGGGTGCTTTGTGGAATTTAATCAGTTGATTCTGAAATGCACATGGGAGACTTCAGAACCAAGTATAGGCAAGGCAACTTTGAAAAAGAAAAATGAGGAGAGAAGCTAACATAGTGTGGTACTAGATCATAAATAGGTAAATGGATAAATAGAAGAGGACAGATCAGTACACATGAAACTTGGTAGATGATGTATGTGAAAGTACAAAGCAATGAGGAGAAGCTGGACTATTCAATAAATGGTGCTGGGTCAATTAGCTATCCAAGGGGAAAATTAGATACTTCCCACTGTACACATAAGTAAATGTCAAGTAGATTAAAGACTTCAGTGTGAAAAGTAGAGTACTAAAGCTTTCAGAAGATAATAAAGGAGAATATATAATAAAGGGTAGGCTTTTTTAAGGCATGAAAGACAAATTATAAACAAAAAGGTGCTAAATTAAATTTTTTTTATTTGAAAAAAGATGCCACAAACAATGTTAAAAAAAAAAAAAGACTAGGAGAAAATATTTGCCATTCAAATAACTGACAACAGATTCGGGCACAGCGTATACATAGAGGGAACTTCTATAAATCAATAAAAAGAAGACAAAAATGCAATAGAAAAAAATTGTCAATGAATGGGAATAGACAATTCAGAGAAGTGAAACCCAAATTGCCAAAAACATATGAAAGGATGCTTAACCTCTCGAGAGGAAAATGCAAAATGTAAAATTGGATCACTTTTCAGATATATATGAGAATGGCAAAATTTAAAACCTGATAATGCTAAATATTGGCAAGGATGTAAAGATAAGAGACTCTCACACTCTGCTGATGGAAAAGTAAATTTGTACAAGCACAAGGAAAAGCCAATATTTTGTAAACTGGACTGTGTGTACCTTACTATATAGCAATTCAATTTCTGGACATATATCTAGAGCAACTCTGATACATATACAGAAAGAGAATTGCCTTAAGGATGGTCACTGCTTTATTGTTTGCAATTATAAAAAACTGGGAAAAATTATCAATAGTGGAATGTGTAAATTAATAGTGGACTATGTATGATATAAAATTAGACAGCAGTTAAATGAATGGACTAGATCCAAGAGTATCAACAGAGATAAATCTTGAAAACACAATACTAAATGCAAAAAGTAAACTTTAGGATGTATTATATACATGTGAATTTCATGAAGACAAATATAAAAATTCAATAGAAAAATCATCAAAGGATTTGCATACACACATGTGCATGTGCACATATAGAAAAGACATATACCAACATTAGAATAGTCACGACATTTAGGTAGTTGGGAGAGAAAGGGATTGGATGGGTGTAAAAGGAACTTCAGCTATATTTGCAACATGTTATCTTTTTTTTAAAGATCTGAAGAAAAAAATAATGACTGGGAGGTAAGGAGGTAGCAAAGACAGTGAGTATAGGACCTTCTCACCCACTCTACTTTAGTTGTCTACTTTCCAGGACCACATTCTATATCCTGTCATCACTCAGACATTACACCTCAGCAATCTTAAATTTCAATAACCCACTTTCTGACTACTAGCTTCTAAACTTCTGGCTCCTTCCTGGTTATCCTGCCAAGGATGTCCTATTATAGACCATTTGGAAAATGACCTCTCCCCCAAAAACAACCTCTAGATTTCTTAATCTCAATAACAGGAATCAACCCTAATCAATGGTGACACAGTCAGCAGCTGTTATGACCATCTTCATTCATATTTAGATGACAGCTTCCTAGGGATATATTTTGGATATTTTTTGTCTTTGATAAGAGTCTTAAATAGGCCACAGCCATTTTTACTGATACCTTGACACCTTTATCATACCAGAGGCTAAATGAAAATGGGCTAGTGTAGCCTCCACATGCAGACCAATTATGATCATATTGGTAATATGAGGACAGTGGAATCATTACAAAAGTCTCTCTTTTTTTTATTGCATCTTTTGAGAACTCGTTAGAACACAAAACTAAGGAAGTGATCATTTTCTTTGGCTAGAGTGAATAACTTGGTGTTTCCATAGTTACTATAATAACATAGAAATTAATTTGCTAAAGATTGCCCCCTTCATGCCCAACTGGCATGGCTCAGTGGTTGAGCGTCCACTCATGAACCAATAGGTCAAGGTTCGATTCCCGGTCAGGGCACATGCCCAGATTGCAGGCTTGATCCCCAGTGGGGGGTGGGGTTGGGGTGGGGAGTACAGGAGGCAGCCAATCAATGATTCTCTCTCATCATTGATGTTTCTGTCTCTGGCTCCCTCTCCTTTCCTCTCTGAAATCAATAAAATATATATATATATATATATATATATATATATATATATATATATATAAAAAGATTGCACCCTTCATAGATTGTGTTAGTTCATAGATGGTTGGTACTGGATTACTCAAAAGATACGGTGGTGTTCAGAGCACTAGCACACAAAAACTAACATAAAGCTTTTACGAGTTTGATACTTGCCTTTTCTAAAGCGAGTTCTGTAGTGGTCATGACCAAAAAAGAAAAAAATCAGAACTTTGTTGATTTTTCCAACACTCTGCAGTATTTTTTATTTACATGGGGTGAGGTGAGGCACCTTATTATTTTCAGTGCTTAGGACCTCTAAAGGTGTTAATTAGGCCCTGATGTTAGGGGCCCTTGTGGTTCCACCTGGGGGGTTTTATTCTTTTTTCATTCCTGTAGTTGAATACTCAGGTGAGGTCATTGTTTTGGAGGAGCTTTTACCAAGAAGAAATGACTGGTGAAGTTCTGTTTGCTTCCTGCCTGATCCACTGCTTTCCCAAACTATATTGGTTGGTACAAACAGGGACCTTCTCTTAGGGGACATGGGTACTCACAAAACCCAAGAAGATTCTCAAGTCTTCCTTGGTACCGATGTATGTATACCTAAGATCAAACAGTTTCTAATTTAAAATCACTATCAAACATTGCTGTGAGGAGAACCAAAGATCCCCAAGTTTTCCACATCAACCTCCGTTTCCCTGTTTAGAATACTCACTTCCTTTTTACCTGACCCGCTTCCAAGCTTCATTCATGCCACAGCTTTGGTTTTTATCCAGCTTCTTTCTACCCAGAATGCAGAAGAATGAATGGCAGCCACCCAACCAACCACTAGAGGCTTGCTATCCTAGGCTCCTGAACAAAGAGACTGAGAAAGTAATAGTCTTTTAAATACAAACCCCTTCTAAGGAGTTGGGAATATATTTTCTCCTTTTGCATTAAGTTCTGTTTAAGACTCGGGATTCAGGATGCTCTCTTGATGAGGGATGAGGGACAGACAAGGTTGAAAAGGGGGACATACTGAGCAATCAGGAACAGCTGAGAGCTACAAAGATAGGGCTGTGCTCATGTATAAATAGAAATGTTGCTGCTACCCTGATGAATCAGACCAGATGTTTCTCTGATGTCTCTGTTTGGTCCTTCGTTTTTTTGTGTGTTTTTTTTTTTAAAGTATAATTTTGCTAAAATTATATGTGGGGCCAGGAATGTGGCATAAATGCTTTAAGCTTTAATAATATGTAAAGGAATAAAATTACCCAGGACACCTTTATTAACAAGAAAAATACCCATTTGGGAAAGAACTTGAAAAAAGGGCAAGAAGGAAACAGCTTGTGATAGGGCTGATTCAGGAGATCTGAATTCTAATCCTTCCTCTGGCACTGGTTGTGTGACCTTGGGCAAGCCATGTCATTTTCCTGGGTCTATGTTTATTTTTTTAGGTGTGGGAGGGGCTGGGGAGAGAATGGGGGTTACGTGGCTGGGCTTACTAAATTGATTATTTTAGTTTCTCTTGCAGCCCCAAACATCTAGAACCCAACCAGGTTTTCTTTTTCAATTTAATTTATTGTCTGCTGGCTTCTGGTTTCATTGAGGGGTTAATATGTGAAAGACTCTATGGGGGATAACACGAGGCCCCTGCCTCAAGGTGCTTATTACCTAACCGGGTTACACAAAGGACTATATCACAATATACACTGTGATTGGTCCAGAAGACAGACAGCAAATGCCATGGGAACTCAGACGAGGCAGAGATCACTGCCAGCTTGGAGGATAGGAAATGACTTGCTGGAGGAGGGCATTGGCATATGGTGGGAGGTGGAGTTGGGGGGAGGGTTTGAAAATGGGTGGGTCTTGGGCAGGCAGAGATGAAGGAAAGGGCATTCCTCACATAAGAAACAAACAGAAGCAAGGGGCACAGAAAGTGCTGGATGTATTTGGGGAACAGTGAGCCATTTGGGTTGGCTCAGCACGGGCAATGAGTCAGGTAGCAATGCCCCTTTAATCTCAGCAGAGCATGCATTTTACTTAGGAGGCAGCAGGGAGCTGTTTTTTGAGTTTGGATGTGATCTGTTTTAGGATACTTCACTTCCAGCAGAGTGTAGGATGAACTGGAGGTGGAAAGGCCTCATAGGCAGGCAGGAGGACTGCTAAAACACTAACGCATTATCTTGGTGAAAGCTAACCAGGGCTGAGCTGGGACGGTATCAGTGGAAATGGAAAGCAGGGCTTGGATTTATGCAAGCTAAGGTGGAGGAAAGAATGCAAAGGTAACTCCACATTTAAGCAAGTCTGAGGTAGAAACCTCAGGTTTACAAATATAAAAAGGAAATTCAAGAAGGGAAGGGTGTTTGAGTAACAAAAAGGGGAGTTTACTTTCCTACACTACAGGAAGCATATCATAGTGGAGGTGTTCGACATTTACAAACTCCTGATTGGACCTCAGTACTGTGGATGAGGCTGGAGAGGTTATCCAAGTGAGAGTTGAACTTGTAAAAGTGAAGAGATCACCAGGGAATTGTAGAGTGAGGCAGGAGAAAGACAACAGAATATTGAGAAATATCTAAATTCTTCCCTTACGATGAACTGGACACGGTTAATGTTATAGAACACAGGGATGGACAAAACTAGGTTTACAGTGCATTGTGACATTCTTTTGCATTAATAAAGCTATTGTAATACTCATAACCTGCAAATCTTTCCATACAAACAACTGTAAACCTACTTTTTTGCCACCCCTGTATAATCAGGAGAATGCTGTGTCATTGTGTCCAAGTGGAAAGGTAATAATATTGAAAGGGAGAGGCTGGTGAGCCACAGTTTAAAAATTACATTACTGCTTGGGGGATTAGCTGCTTAGAGGTGGTGTCTAGGTAGCCTAGAAGGGACTGGCTATAATAAAATGATTGTGTGTTTCCCGACAGACAATCAGAGGAGAAGATTGCACCCATACCTGGTCTTCAGGCTGTGACAGCCAAGATTCCAAATCTTCATCTCTCCTTATTATTGGCAAGATGTATACTCCATCTTTTAGAAATCTCAGATGATAGCCAGCCTTTGCTTTTCAGACTATTACCTGGGGAATTTATTATTATCCTTTTCTCCTCCGCCAGCTTTTAGTTCCCATTTGTCCTGGGTCTTGGGGTTGTATTCTAAGGATAATAATTATGTAGATCACCTCTGAGAGCTTACTGTCTGAAGCTCCAGAGGGAGGAAAAAGGAGGAGGGGTTAGGGTAGGCAGAAATGAGACTTTAGCTCTATTGTAGTTCACACACACAAAAGCCTGTTTGCAAATGCAATGTAAATGAAGACTTTATTAGCCAAGGATTTATCTTCACAATACGATCTGGGATTACACCAGGGACATACATGTATACATCCAAGTAGGATTAACTGCCCCTCAACAATGCGAATTGGTTTATCACTTTTGTTTGTTTTTGTTTTTCTTCAATATTTTTCATACATGATAATAATTTGCAAAAAACATTAAATATTTACTTTTGGCTCCACAAGTGTTAGAACAATTCTATCTTCTAAGAGGTGAAGGAGACTCTTAAGGTGTTTAGATCTATCAGTGAATTAAAAAATTAGGAGACTAGGGTTTTAATCTGTCTACTAACTAGCTATGTTTAGGTAGGTTGCTTAATAGAATTCTATGCTCCAATTTTTTTTTCCATTGGCTAAATGGATATTTTAAAAATATTGGTTTTGTTTATCTCATACTTATTGTTCAGGTGGTTAAAACATTTTCTCTTTAAATTATAAACATTAGGTAATTTAATGTTATTAAATTATTACTTAGGCAACTAGATAACCACTGCAGCTAGTCTGAGGTTAGGATGGGGAGGTGAAGCAGGGACCAGGATTTGGAGAATCTGGATGAAGAAAGTAGGATTACTGGGGGTTGGGAGAAGCTTTTCTTTTTGTTTTTTTCAAAGAAAAGGCACATTTTATTCTTTTAAAAAAATGTTTATTTATTTATTTTTCTTTATTAAGGTATTACATATATGTCCTCATCTCCCCATTACTTCCCCCTCCCACTCCTCGCTCATGCCCTCACCCCCCTAGTGTCTGTGTCCATTGGTTATGCTTATATGCATGCGAACAAGTCCTTTGGTTGATCTCTCCCCCTTCCCCCACCCTCCCCTGCCTTAGAAGCTTTTCTTTTCAGCTCCAAAATGGATAATGCCACTGAGAGAGCAAAAAACAAACCAAAAAACTCCACCTGTTTCATACACCACTCCTAATTCTGCTTTGAGATAATTGCTTGGGTAAATAAATTCCTTATATATTAACTAATAAAGAGACACTCAAAATTGTACATCTGATGCCCCTTGTTCACTTGCTGTCTGACTTCTGCTACCATGACTTCAACAGTAATTTAGTATAAATAAAAATGCTCTGGCTCCCCGTAATCTCCTAACTTCAACACACGCCCTTGTCTACTCAAGCACTGAAAAATACAACAGTTTAGACTTGGAAGTCTGACTGTGGAGTCAGATAAGAAATCAGGGTTCTAGATATTGGAAATGACTACTCCAAATATATCACCCAGCCACATATCAACCAGCTCAACCACAAAAGGTTCTTGAGGGAATAAAGTTGAATTAACCATTATCGTTGAGATTTGTACTGGTGGTTGATTTGCCAGGTAACCTGGCTGTTCTTCAGTTTCCTCACCTGTTAAATAAGAGGCAGGATGAGTTAATTTCTAAGGTCACTTTCTGCTTAGAAATACTGTTATTCTAAGTAAGAATTTGAATAAAATTACAAATGCATCCTCAGAGCTCTTGATAAGTCCACCAACTAACACACCAGAATACCACAAAACCAGACCATGAAAATGTCCCCTTGTAGACCAGTCTCTGTGCAAAGTAGAGAGAAATGGGGGCGGGGGGGGGATACTAAATACCCCACCCCCCTTAAAGTGTAAAAAAAAAAAAAGAAAAGCAACACATCCTTGTGGAATTTCTGCTCCGTTTTAAGTAGCTATGTTAAAAACCACTGAAGACCTACTATGTGCAAGGCACTAAGTAGTTATTTTTCTATTTTTTACTTTGCGGGCAAGCTCTTAAACCAGAACTTGTGAATACCGCCTTGGGTGGGCACAAAATGAAAGCCAAGGTCAAGGAAGACGGAATCTACAAATAGACCAAAAATAAAACTCAAGTGACATCATTAGAGGAAAAATAGCCAACATATTGCACAAAGATCAAAGGCAAAAAGAAAAAAGGAGAGAAACATGTTTGGTTAATACTGGGCTTTTGGAGCAACCCATGTGCTTGCGAGGCCCGTCCATCCATCCACACCACACTTCCTAACCATGCGATTCCAAACCGATGACAAGTCCAGCTTCAGCGCGGACAGGGCGCCGAGCGCGGATCCCACACAGATCCCACAGCCCCAGACCCCGCTGCCAACTCTCCTCTCAGGGAAAGAGGGAGTTTCCCCCAGGGCGACTGCAAAATAAAACAGCCTCTCCAATCCTTCGTCCAATAAGAGATACTCGTTCAAAAAAGCACGTACATACATAAAAGGAAAAGGATGGGGACATGGGAAAGGGAAGCTCTTTTTCTTTCTTTTTAAATTTCCCGCACCCCCTTTCCTCTCCGCCTCCCCACGCCGTCTCCACTGTAAGCTTCAGCTGCAGCTGAAGAGACTGGGACCACGCACTGCTGGGCGGTTGCGAAGAAAGTTAATTGGAATGGAGGCGGGACTGGTGAATAATTCGGTGTTCGACTTGTCCTGCCTCGGCGGCAGTTCCTCCTCCGCTGCATTACTGATTGCACACGCGGCCGGCGCTCGGCTCTCGATTGCTCCGGCCTATCACCCTGGGATGCCGCCTGCCGCCGCCGCCGCCACCGCCACCGCCACCGCCGGCTGCCTGGCTTGTGGGATCTGCGGCGGAGCCGGAGCCGGAGCCGGAGCCGCGACGGCAGCGGTGGCTTGAGAGTTAGGGGGGCGGGCCGGCTCGTTCCAGGGGTGGGGGCTGAGGGCAGGAGGGCGAGAACCCGGGTCCATCGGCTCCCCTCGGGCTGAGGGAGCGGACACTCGGAGCCCCTGAGGCGGCGGGAGCCGGTCGGAGGGGGCGGCCCCTGGCGGCGACGCCCCCAGCCCAGCCCTGCGGGCCGCGCTCCATCCCCAGCCCGAGCCCGCTCCAGCCGCGGGAGACGCCAGCCGGGGTTTAGGGAGGCGGCTCCGAGGGTACTGGCGGGCGAGCCGCCCCTCCCGGGTCCTTCCTCGTCCCCTCCCGGGAGGGACCCGCACCTGAGCCCGGACCTCCCCCCCGCCCCCGCGGCCGGGGCCACGCTGGACCCGCCTCCCGGCCGGGGTCCCGCGCGCCGGGTGCAGGTGGGCTGCAGCGCCCGAGCCGCGGGCAGGGGGCGGCGGGGAAGGAGGTGAGCCGCGTCCGCCGGCAGCGCTCGGTCCCTGCCCCGCCGCGCGCTCCTCCCCTCCCCGCAGGCAGGGCGCGGAGCCTTGCGCCCGCCCCCTGCCGCGTCCCCCCCGGGCACCATGGAGCTCTCCCCGGCGTCGGGAGGAGCGGAGGCGCTGTCCTGGCCGGAGATGTTCCCGGGACTGGAGTCCGAGTCGCCGCTGCCCCCGGAGGATCTGGACGCGGCCGTCCCAGTCGGCGGGGCCGTGGCGGGTGGCATGTTGGATCGGATCCTCCTGGAGTCGGTGTGCCAGCAGCAGGGCTGGGTCCGCGTGTACGGTAAGGACCGCGCCGGGCCGTCGGAGAGGCCGGTATTCATTCCCCAGCTAGTGCCAGCCCTGCGCTCAGCCCCCCCCCCCCCCCACTCCCCTCCTTCTGGGTCCGGTTCCCACGTCCCTTTTTGTCCCGGGGTGCCTTTCGGACAAGTTCCTCCCGACTAGCCTTTGGGTAGAGCGCTGTCTCCGTGTGGTCTCTGGACCCTTTCCGGCACCGGCTGTAAGTTGAAGGGAGTGCTGGGCTCTGCAGACCTAATTCTTAGGTGATTACTTAGAGGCAACTGTCAGCCGATCCTCAAGAAGGTCTGATGGAACACACCATGGGATCAAGTGAAGGGGATGTCCTTTTCTTTCTCTGGATTGAGGCGAGGCTGGAAACCAAGATAGGAAGGAGCTTAGCACAAGTATATGTTTGGTGGGGAAAGGCTAATCTGTCACCTCTTTCTGAACCTCACTTTCCAAAGACAATGAGACCAACTGGTGTGGACAGTTGCAGATTGCACTGTTGTTTCTGGTTCCCTTTGTAAAGTGACTGGGCTGCTACTCAGCAAGTTAAAAGCGATGAGCACACATTAAAACTTTCCCTTTCTGCATTCCTGGTAACCACCTCTTTAATTAAAACGGAATGATGAGATGCTGGGTGAGCCTTGTGGCATCATTGAAACCGTGCTGGTTTTGAAAACTCATAGCCCAAGGATTTATCGCCCGGCATTGAGGACTGAGCAGTGGCTCTCCAAAATATTAGGAGGTCAGGATGTTTATCACCTCGCTGGCATGGACACCCAAGACATTAGTCCTGGGGCTAACTGAGTCTAAGATGGCAAACTTGAAGCCCCCGGGATCAAACACAACGTTAGGATGTTACACTGCAGTTATGTACATTTAAGCCTGTAGTGATCACAAGTACATTACCTTTTCTTTCTTCATCCTGCTGAACAGGGCATGTGTTTTCTGTTCACGAGTGACCAAGACTTAGAACTTGTCTCTCTGGATAGTTCAGCTGATGTCAAGACATGAAGTCTCTCACTGGGACAAAGATCACAGAACTAGGAGTGCAGAGATTTGAGTTTTTGTCTCAGTTCTGCTACTAAATGTCTTGTGTGATTTGGGGCAGATCAGGTCACTTTTTCGACCTCTGATTCCTCATCTGTAAAATGAACAGATCGGATTAGATAATCTCTTAATGGCCCTTACAGTTCTAGGGATATTATTAATATAACCAGTTCTTAATGATATATATGTATATACCACTTTGTATTTTGCTTGATGTGTATGTGTTTCTTGATGTTATTCTAATTAACTGAAAGAATTACAGAAAAGAAGTGGGAGATGATGCAAGGGCACTCAGTTCATTCTCAGCCAGTTAAAAACGTTAGGGCCTGATTTTCCATCCACCTGCTAATCCCACTTAGCCTGTAGTTTATAGCAAAGGTTGGTGAGAATCTGAAAATGAGCTTGAACTAGAGTATATATGGAGGTTTTCCCATGCTAGTCTTTTTCTATCCTTACGCACTTCTTTGGAATATTGTTTTTATATGACGTTAGAGATAGGGCCCTGTTAGTGTAAGAATAATAATTCAGCATTTCAGTGTCCAAAACTATTCTCTCTGGGTTTTCTAGACCTAGATTAACTAACATTCTTTGCATGTAACCCATAAAAATATGTGTTTGTTTTTGTAGTCCATTCCTAGGGCTAGATTTGTGACAGGTGTGTGTGTGTGTATTCTTAAATATGTTTGTGCATATACCCATACATATATGGTCTCTGTCTCATACAGTGTTCATTTCAGTGTCAAGTTGCAGACTTTCCATTGCCTTGTAACTTTTTTGTCTTCCCTATCAATTAACCAGAAGTTGTTTTTATTTATTGTTTAGAACTGCTACTTTCCTTCCTCAAAACTAAAGCAACTCATCCTGGATACTGCTTTGTTGTCTTTAGTTTGATGTAAATATTCCAGACTATCTGAATGACTGTTGGCTTTTTATGTTCTTAGGTAGTTTTTAAGTTGCCTATTGTATACCTCTTCGAAATGCTTTGAAGGAAA
Source organism: Cnephaeus nilssonii (assembly GCF_951640355.1). Classification (NCBI taxonomy): domain Eukaryota; kingdom Metazoa; phylum Chordata; class Mammalia; order Chiroptera; family Vespertilionidae; genus Cnephaeus; species Cnephaeus nilssonii. The sequence goes on from NC_137092.1 coordinate 21,808,264, forward strand.
ATAATAGAATGTAGAAAATCAATTTGAAAAACACTAGTTCATTTTGGTGTTCTTGTTTATTTGTTTTGGGCGTTCAAAATCCTGATTGTTTTGGAACATCTGGATTCTTCTACACAATTTAAAGAGACTTTGATGAGTGTAGTCTAATGTTTTTTAAAGAAACCTAGAGTATAAAACTGGGGGTTGAGAACTTGGTTTTTTGTTCTGGCTTTGCCACAAATTGGTTGTCTAACTTTGGGCAAGTAATTTTAACTCTGTGGGTCTAAGTTTCTACGTAAAATGTGGAATCTGGAGTAATTGGTATCTGTGGTCCATTTTAGCTTTAGAGTTGTCTGATTCTATGGCCTGCCCTATTATTTTACCTACAGCTAGGCCTGCCAATTTCAGCCGGACTCTTGGGGTTAGGCATCAGGCAAGCCCTGAATGCATTTAAATCATGATTGTCAGAGGATCCTGGGGAGCACTTTTATCAAGAGGTCAGTGAACTGAGTTTTGAAAGAAGGAAAGTTGAGGGCAGATGTATATTTGTTTGGAATGTTTTCACAAGATAGGAAGGTGGGGATGGGGATCTTGCTCAAGTCTAGCTCATTCAATTGAGACCTAACCTGAAATAGCCAAGTGGATTTTAGAATAGGGTGCAAAAAGGAGCTGTTATTAAGTGCTGCTGGCTTCTGGCTATGGTTCACATGCTCTGCAGAACACTAATCTTTGTAACCAATAAGCAAACAAACAACAATGACAAAAGTACCCCCCACCCCAAAGAGGATCTTAACAGAAACTTTTGGAAACGATATTTTATTAGTTTACCTCACAAAATTGGAAGACTAGGCACTGTTTTGAGCTTGCTATTGCCAAAGTTGATATAGATTATATATATAGACATATATATAGACATATATATATATAATCTCTAGAGTTTTGTGTAGTGCATTGTCATGATTGGAAAACTTTTTTGGAATATGTTCAGAGCTTTGGATCTATATTTAAAACACAAACACACATCTTTGAGACATAGCTAAAAGAAAACTTTATGCTGTTTTAGTCTTCATTTTCCTTTACTTGTAAAATGTTTCGTTTGTTGTATTTCAGTATTCCAATAAGTTGTGCCCATGCCCTGTCAGGACTATGAAATATCTGACACCAGGGAATCTGTCTTGTTTATCTTTGCATTCCTATCTTGCCACCCCCTTTATTGTCACTGTGTCTAGCAGATTGGTACCTTGCTCAGAGTAAGTCAGTGTTTGTTGAATGTTGATCCATCTGTCCTTTGACCATCCAGATCTCAACCGGACTGATTGTATGGGTGGTAGAGTAGCTTAAACAAAGGCATGCCACAAACAGCTAAATATGGATGCAGAATCCAAGAGCATCAAATGCAGAACATTTTTCAGATATTTATAGCCTCAAAGCAGAGTCAATTGGCTGAAAAAGCTCAGCAGGCTAGCAAAAGGAAACGGGAGCGGCAAAGCAGCCTCTCTGTGCTTTCTGGTAAACAATGAGAACATTAAAATTAACTACCTTACCATGAATGGATAGCCAGTGTAGGACACCCTTTGGGAGAAATTGAAATACAGTCTGTAGCAACAGTGCCTGTCTTGGAGCGTGGCACCCATCAGTAAGACAGGTCTGCAAGTGTAGTATTCTTGGAAATATAGTTATCAAGACAGGTCTGCATAGAAGTATTCTTGGAAATATAGTTATCACAATAAAGCCATCACCAAGAAATCATACAGTTTTTAATTTTAATATCAGTAGGACTTATCTAAAATATTCAATTAATAAAATACATAATATCAACATTATTGGTTACTATGAAGCTAGTATACAGCTCATTGTTTATTAAAATTTTTAAAGGCTGGAACTATTTCAGCAAGCAGAAGAAAAAGGTAGTTAATTATACTGCATTTAAATACCATATAATTCTAGAAATATGACAGTGGGAATTTGGTAAGAATTTCTCATGAACTGGATATGAGTTGATGGGGGCAGAAGTTTTGCCTGGTGTAGTAAATAATATTGCTTATACTTCAAAAATTAAGACAAAGGATGAGATACGCTATACGCTTTATTGCACTTTTAGAAACTATGCCTCTGTATTTACTTAAAATGTTGCAAGCAGTAACAAGTCCAGGAAGTTGTTTCATTTTGGTCCAGTATGAATTAGATGTGACTAACTGACCTTATACAAAGATGTTCTTAACATAACTAACTGAATATTCTTAGCACATCATTCATTCTTCCATGTCTTAAATATGAACCCTACCATTTCTGTTTTGCTTTAATATGTAAATGAATATTATTCAAGCAAGACTAAAAGTTTTGTGTGCTCTAGCTAATTGCTTGCTAGAAGAAAATCAGTAATGTGTATCCAGTACATTCCCAAATATGTTCATGTTACTTAAGTGTTTTAATTTCCTCAAATACTGTTTAATTGAATTTTTATAGATGAGCATTAATACTAGTAATTTAAAGAGTCTTAGGATCTTTAGCTTGAGTTCAGTACTGAGGATGTGGCATTGACTGTGAATGTTGACAGTTTCCCATGATCTCCAATACATTTTATATACATTAGGAGTAATCAGTTCTTTACTGAAATAGGAGAACTTTCAAGGCCCTAGCTGGTTTGGCACAATGGACAGAGCATCGGCCTGCTGACTGAAGGGTCCTGGGTTCAATTCTAGTCAAGGGCACATACTTTGGTTGCAGGCTCCTCCCCAGCCTGGGCCCCGTGCAAGAGGCAACCAATCGATGTGTTTCTCTCATATTGATGTTTCTCTGTCTTTCCCTCTCTCTTCCACTCTCCCTAAAAGTCAATGGAAAAATATCCTTGGGTGAGGATTAAAAAACATAATAAAATAAAATTGTTAAAAAAAAAGAATGCCTAAGCATATACTAGTATTATTTATTTTAAATTACATTGATTTCAATGAACCCTTTATTCCTTTGAAAGATAATTTATAGATCTCATTTAAATCATGTGTTCTATTAATGTTTACAGATGAAGGACAGTTTCCTTTATAACTTCTTAGTATTTTTCTATCCTCTGTCATGTTGGTTTATTGATATTTCATTTTCAAAGAATAAAAATATTTTCAAAGAATGAAACTGTACATCCACAGTCCTTTTTCAAAACCATTTGGATTAGAGTGTTTCAAAATTTTTTTTATTTTAGAAAATATGGTGTATATATACAGTGACATTAACCCCCTAGTTGGGTCTGGAGCAACATTCAGGAATCAGTTGTGTTAAATATTTCTGCAGTTAAATAAATGAATATTCACACTAAGTGTGGTATAAGACTATAAATAATGTCAGTGCAGGTCAGATTTTACTGCTAAAGAGGTTATGAAAAAAAGGTTTTCAGAGCTTTTTGGATTTAGGAATTGCAGGAATGGAATTGAGGTTCTGTACAAATTTTCTGACAGAATAATATGAAGTTCTAGAATGTCCCTATTTATTTGAGGATAGTTTGTTTATAAGGATTTCCTTTATCTTTTTCAGATGATAAAATTCAGTGCATACACTTTAAAAATGATGTGGAGTTGTGTCCTATTATGTTGAATGAACAATAATTTTCTCTGATTTGCTAAGGAAAAGAAAAGGGATTCACATGACAAATAAAGTAGGCTTTACTGAGATTACTAAGGAAATAAATGATGGTAAGACAGTGGTTTCTAATGCTTTGTTTCATTAGAAGGATGAGGTAAGTTGAAGCAGAGTTTATGTAATTGTTCTTTGCAGGTTGCTCTCTTCAGTAACACAACGTGATTTGATCACCTTTTAAGTAGGTGAACCACAAAAAAAGCATTCAACTAATGACTGAGTTAATCCAGAAAAAATTTAGCTGGCTGCTCCTTTGTCCCTCCCTATTAGAATAACTTTTAAGTAACCAGAGAGGTGTTTGGTCTTGTTAACTAGAAGGAGGAGTTTACAGTGTGCTGAAATTGCTTCACCTGGTCTTGGCAGAGGGATAATTGTTCTCTGATGTTTGTAAAAACACCTTTCTTCCTAAAGGCTATCAAGTGCTTCTTAAGACCTGTAGGTAGAGTATCCTTTACAGATTTAATGTAGTTTATTTTCTAGTGAGAAAGCATCCATCAAGAAGTACATGATACAAAAATAGTAGGAAAAATAGAAAGATGTCTTGAGGCTCAGTACAGTGTGTTAGTGGGTTTACTGTAAAAAGAAAAAGAAATGAAAATTGAGCCTTTGAAGGCATGACAAAAGTTCATTTGCTAGATGGTCATACAGGAGTTATCATCTTCTGTCCCTTGTCTCGACAGCAGGGTTCAGATGTTGGGAGTTACCTTCCTTTCCCAAGTGTTGGTTACATTAATTAGTTGTCTGCATCTACTTTGCTCATAAGGATCCAATTTAGATCCTGATTACATTCTTATTTCTCCATAAATTGTCTTCAGCATTGCTCAAATTCTATTCACATGGTGTCATTTTCAGTAGGCTTTCTGAAAATACTCCCTGTTCAACTCCTGAGTGTAAGAGATGGGTAAGACTTATATACACCAGTTGGGAGAGTGAAAATTTAGAGAGGAAAATATTTAACGTAAGGCAAGGAAACAAAATTCAGAAGTATAGTGTGAAAAGTTAAAAAAGAAACTTTAAAGTTGATAGTTGCAAATATTTTTCAAAACAATCCTTTGTTTCCTCATTAAGGAAACTGGCTCAGGAAGTTTAGTTTATTCCCAAAATTGGAGACAAATTCCACAGTTTGTCAGGATTAGAACTCAACCTCAGATTCCTCAGCCGCCTGTAATAGCTAGTAGATCTTACTGCTTTCCCTTAGGGAGATGGCCTTTCAAAGTTGGAGGTCAGGAACACTCCACACTGAGAAAGAGCAGATTTGTTAGTTTCACAGTCTTTAAGGGAAACGCTGGAAGTACCATTACCTAGATAACAGAAAACAAAAATGGACAAAACATCCAGAAAGTAGCAGGATGAGAATAATTCCAGAGTGATCCTTTAGAGGTAGACTAGAGGACAGATAATATATTTTAATCTTTGCTTTCCTAAATCCCTTATCCATAAATTCTGTATTCTGCTATTGGAAGTGATATTTTAAGGAAATTTGAATGTTTCATTTATGATGCTTAGAACCCTGGATAATATCTAATAACTTTCTACCTTCCATTTTAATTTCTAACCTCTCTGATTCATATAATTAAAAAATTAATACATTTTTTCTAATTATGAATATAATCCATGAATATAATTTGAATTACAAGAAAATCCAAAGAAAATTAAAATCACCTGTAATTTCATCACTCAGAGATAGATATTTTCTTAATATTTTATTGTATTTTATTCCAGTCTTTTCTGTGTGCAGAAGTACTTTTTTTGAAAAATATTTGATATCATACTACATGTATTTTACCTTCCTGCTTTTGTTCTAACAGTGTGTTTTCTAATGGTTTTGAACATGTTAAAATTTTTTCAAATGTTTTTATTTTTATTTATTTATTTATTTATTTTAAATATATTTTATTGATTTTTTTACAGAGAGGAAGAGAGAGGGATAGAGAGTTAGAAACATCGATGAGAGAGAAACATCGATCAGCTACCTCTTGCACACCCCCTACTGGGGATGTGCCCGCAACCAAGGTACATGCCCTTGACCGGAATCGAACCTGGGACCCTTGAGTCCGCAGGCCGACGCTCTATCCACTGAGCCAAACTGGTTTTGGCTAAATGTTTTTATTTTTAAATTTAATTTTAAAAATAGGTTTTATATATATATATATATATATATATATATATATATATATATATATATGTATGTTCCCCCCCCCCCAAAGATATAAAGGGTATCCATGGGGTCTCTCTCACCCCTCCTCCCTCACCCCTCTGGCAGGCAATCATTGTCCCTTCTACACAATCAATAAATATTTGAAATTCCTGCATATCCTTCCATACCTATTTCATGCACATGGAAGCAGATAAATAGCTACGTAAAAACTCTGCCAAGAGTGGGGTCTAAGAAATTTAGTTTAAAAAATACTATGTTTTTTTGTGAGGTTAATGAAATGACTGGAGTAGGCCTGCAGAAGAGGTTGGTTGGCTAGGTGTTCTGGGAGTCTGGAGCCAGTTGTTGTTGATTGCTTTATATCTGAATTAATACTGTCATAATTTTTACTGTGCATTTGCTTTTTTTCCTTTTTTACACAAATAATAACCCATTACAGGAAATGATCTGCACTTTGTGTTAATTCCTCTTTTACATCCCCCCTCCACACACACTTATTAATAATCTTGGATATATTTTTCCTGTCAGTTTGTAAAGCAGTTCCTTATTCTTCTTATGGCTGCATAATGCCTGGATGAATAGTAATTTATTTAATCATTCCCCAAGTTTTCTGGTACAAGTGAATAATCTTGAATATAAGTCATTTTGCTTGAGTGTGAGTTTATTAGAAAAGTACATAAAATTTCTATGTGCATATTTGTAATTTTGACAGGTATTCCCAAATTGCTTTCTCTTTTTGTACCTATTTACATTTCATCAGCAGGGTGTGAGAGTGCTTACTTTCCTACACATAGGAAATTATCAAGAGTTTTTGAATCTGACAATCTAAAAGGTAAAAGGAAGTGTTAATTTAATGTTATAGTTCTTACAGTAAGTGTGATTGAATATCTCATAGAGCATTTAAATATATCCTTTTCTGTGAACTGTGCATATTTTTTGCCCATTTTTTTTCTTGTTTGTTAAATCAAGCTTTATTGATAAAATGGAATTCAGAATATCTTACTTGGAACAGCACCAGGCCCAGCCAGTCATGATAGCAAAATGTAGCAGTCTCCTACTATCTGTAGGGAGCTGCTGCTTATCAATTAATAATTAATTAAATGTAAGGACTTGTAAAAGAGGTGCAAAGAATCAAGGCATTTTAGCCCCAAGACTGATATTCTTATGAATATACTGTATAACCTGCAATACTCCTGGCAACAAGTAGAGAACAACCTAAAAGACAATTAATTGAAGGGACCAGCTTTATCAATAATGCCAATCCCACTGCCAAGAACAAAGATAATTTCCAATTAACTCCCTGGATGTTCGGCTTTATAAGATTTTGGAATTTTTCTCCATGATCATGTGCACAGTTGAGCATCTAGCTGACATGGCTGCTGCTCTCTCTGTCTCAACCCCAAGTCCAAACACAACATGACTTGAAAGGTCTGTATATCTGTTGCATCACACAGCAAGCCAAACATTTCTTATAACTTTGATAATGATTTAAACAGTTCATAATTAAATATGAGCATTTTGTACAAGGACAGTTACACTTTACAAGAAACAAAATCATACAACAAAAATTGCTGGAGTCTGATTTACAACAGGAATTATGGTTTAAAATCACGTTTACATAAGTCTCAAATTTACAAAAAAAAATCAGTTCTGGGCTAGCTGTTGTATTGCTGAAGTTCTCTGGTGTAATCACTCTCTCCCATGTCATATGCCCTTCTTTAAAGTTGAGGATGAATGTTAAAAGGTTCAGTGAAGTTGAGCTGTACTCTCCTTTGGAGGTGAAGGTAAACTCCATGGCTAGATGAGCAGTTTTACCACATATCGTCAGTCCATGTAGAGTCGGTGTCATCATTTTTGTAAGGATTCAGTCTATTATAAACGGCTTCAATTATATTCCTTTTTTTTTTGACTATTTTTAAAAGGTTGTTGGATCTTTTTCTTAGTGATTTGTAGGAACTCTTAGTATATTAAATAAAGAACCCTTTATCTGTGATGAGTTGTCAGTATTTTTGTGTGTTTTTTTCCTCTTTATGAGGAAATTATTTTTATGCAGTTGAATATATGTCTTTTTATTTTTTTATGGCCTTTGGTTTTATGTCTAGTCCTTCTTTGGTTTGTCTAGTCCTTTTTTGTTTTCATTTTTTTGCATTTAAATCTTTGATTCATTTGGAGTTCATCCTGGTATAAAATATGCTATATGGATATAATTTTATTTTTAGAAAGATAGCTTTCCAGTTGTCCTAATATCATTTATTGAATAATCTTTATCTTTCCCCATTGGTTTAAGATGACTCCCCTATCCTTTTCTAGATTGCCATTTGGATTTTGGGTTATTTCAAGATTTTCTACTTTGTTCTGTTGGTCTGCTAGTATTACATTGCTTTATTATGAAGGTTTTATGCTAGGAAATATAATTTGTTAATGACTAAGTTAACATAACTTATCTAACCATTCTATTTTAGACATTAACATTTTTCAAAATTTTTATATTACTAGTCTACTAGTTATCTTTGTGCACTAGTCTTTGAATTGAACTTTTGACTTGTTCCTTAGGCTGAATTTCTAGAAGAGTATTTTTAAAGACCTGAGACTTAGTGTGACTTTCCTGGAAAGCAATTACTGCTACAAGAATATGAAAGTATGGCTCCTATTTTAAGTCTTACTTCTGTGTTGCTACTTTTAACATATTGCAGTATTTTTACATATATTTCATGTGGTGCCTTAAACATTACTTAGCACCTATCAAATGTCCTCAAAGTTCTAATACTTATAAGACCGTCCTTCAAAAACTTGAGTTGTTTTTCCAATGGTACTCCTGATTAAAGGCATGTTTCTAAGCGAATGAGGAAAGGGAATGAGTAGAGTCAAAGCCGTTTGTCTGCTAAAGGTCAAATCCATGACCATGGCCTTATTTATACTATGTTAGACTCTCCAACTGAAATAACTTGACACAGACACACAATGTCTTAGGTACTCTAAGAAGAACATAGTTGGTGGTTTTCATCTCAGCTGTTCATGTCCTCTTTCTACTCTGTTTCTCAGAGTATTAAGAAGGAATTGACATTCATAAAAGTTCTTCTGAACATGATTTGAATATAGATTTACTTAATTTTAGCTGGATGAATAACAGGTGTATACCTTTTATAGTAATGTGTTAATGACTGAGTTTTTTATCATGGCACCAATTTAGGTATGTTGTAGGGAAGTTTATTGTAATGTCAAACAAAACCACATTCAAAGAATGATAACAAGAACTAACATAAATGACAAAAGTGATTTAAATCTTCAGGGGGAAAAAAGGGTAGGAGTAGGATTTGGGCTCCAAAAAATCATGGTTCATAACTCATTAACCAGTTAACCAAATTTTCTTTTTTAAGGAGTCTGTTTTTTAGAGCAGATTTAGATTCACAGCAGAATTCAGAGGAAGGTAGATTTCCCATATGCCCCCTGGTTCCCACACATGTATAGCCTCCCCCATTATCAACATCTCTAACCAGGGTGGCACATTTGTTACAATTGATGAAGTCATCACCATCACCCAAAGTCTATAATTTAGTTCATATTAGGGTTCATGAGCATAATTATAACAACACGACAAAGTAAAACTTTTGGGGTGCTTACTATGAGCAAGGCACAGTTCTAGGTGCTTTATGCCTATTAATTTATTTAATCTTCATAACTACCCTATGAGATAAATACTATTATTATCTTCATTTTATAGATGAGGAATCAGAGACTTGCCTAAGTAAGTGACTGAATAGGGTTTGAATCCAGGCAGTTCACTCTTGAGTATATGCTCTTAAGTACTATATAACTTGGCTTCACACAGATAAAAATTTCAAACTCTTGTTATAAAAAACATTGAGTGTGATGTTTGTTAATTTGAACCTTGAAGCTGCAATTTAAGTATGTGTTTTATATAGCACCGTAACTATAAAATAATCACATTTGACCTGTTTTGGATGTCATGATATCAAATATCTTCATAGAGTAGTCCAAATTTATTAATTGTAGACATGAGAAACTGTATGTGGGTGAGTGGTGTGAATCTGTCTATATTTAAAAAAGGTTAAACAAAGTCTGTTAGAGATCTAAAATATTTTTTAGCAGTAATACACAAAATATGAAAGTAGGTTTTTTCCTATAAAAGCATGCCTTTCTTGGCCTGTTATTTATGTTTGATCATGCCAGTGAAAATACCAAAATTTAAGAGAACACAGTCTTAAGAACCATAAGTTATATTCATCTGGGGCATAGCTTTGTTTATTCCAGGGTTTAAATTTGAAGGGCTCTCCACTTTAGTATCAGTAATTCTAAAAAGAGAATCCACTTTCATAGAACCAGGTGAAAAACATTGATCACAGGTTGGCCACATAACAGATGTTTTAGGATATTTATAGAATTCACATTTTTTCCCCCTAAAAGCCCAGGAATATGGTCTCTTGATGGTCCTGGTTCACTGTCATCGTAGTTCCTCTTGAACCTAGCTATCCTTATGGTTTATATCCTAAGGTTTATATTTCAAGGACACAGACTTAAAGCATTGTAACCTATGTGAATCAATTCTGAACTGATTGTAGTTTTTTCGAATCTGTGATTCTTTTGAGCAACTGGCAGTTTAGCAATGGGAAGTGAGTTACAGTCTTACATTCAGATAAATTTATACATCTTTAAAAATAATTTAATATATATTTGACATACAACAAACTATACATGTTTAAAATGTAATCTGATATGTTTTAAAATATGTAAATAACCATGAAATCACCACCACAATCAAGAAAGTGAACATTTATTTCCTCCAAAAAGTTCCCTTGCATCCTTTTATAAGCCTCCCGCCCATTTCCTCTCCCCTTCCCACCATCACCAGACAGGCACTGATCTGCTTTCAGTCTTTTTGGATTTTCAAGGATTTTATATAAATAGAATCATACAATGTATTCTTATTTCTAGTCTGGTTTCTTTCAGCACATTTGGAGATTCCTCTGTGTTATTGCATGTACAGTAGTTAATTTCTTTGTATTGCTGAGTAGTATTTCCTTGAATAGATATCGCACAATTATCAGTTTACCTTTTGATGAAATTTGGGTTATTTTCAGCTTTTTTGCTGTGACAAATAAAGCTGCTGTTAACAGTTGCATCCAAGTTTTTCTATAGCCATAAGTTTTTATTTCTCTTGAGCAGAACCTTAGAGTGGAATATCTGAGTATCACATTTCCAGTTTCACTGACTTACCAACATGTAGTATTGTTAGTCTTTTTAATTTTAGTCTTTCTAAGAGGTGTGTAGTGATATCTATTGTGGTTTTAATTTGCATTTTTCTGGTGACTGATGATGTTGAGCATCTTTTCGTGTGTGTATCAGACATCGATATATCTTCTTTAGTGAAATATCACAACAAATCTCTTGTCTACTTTTAAATTGGGTTTTTCTTATTGAGTTATATGAATTCTTTATTTAGTCTGGATACAAGTTATTAATTAGATATGTGATTTGCAGGTTTTTTTCCCATCTATGACTCACCTTATGCTCTTAACAATGTCTTCAAATAATAATAGAAGTTCTTAATTTTGATGAAGTTGATTTATCAATATTTTATTTTACTTCTGTGGATTGTGCTTTTGGTATTTTACTTAAGAAATTTTTGTCTAGCCAAAGAGCACAAAAATATTTTCCAATGTTCTAAAAGTTTTTTAATTTTAGGTCTCAAAGTAGTCCCCTTAACTTTCTGTGTTTTCAGAGATCAAAATATTCCTCTTAATTTTCTCTAACAGAGTTAACTGGAAACCTTTAAATAATAAAGTAACTGGTAACTGATAATTGTTGATGTTTTGACCTTAGTAGCTTTTTGGGATACCATCTCAAAATCAGATTACATTTTCAAAATGAACTCAACTCTAACCCATTCTGTTTAAGCATTGTATGATGTTTTCATATTTTAGTTTAAAAAGCCCTTCAATATATCTTTCAAGTAACCAATAAATCTGCATTTAAAATGTATGTACTTATATTTAAAATTAAAATATACCCTGAGTGAAGGAAATAGCAAGATCTTATAAATAAAGCACAATTAAGATTTGGAATATGATATGATTCTTTCAAGTTTTTTTTAATGTGTTACAGAGCGTCAGAACAGGATCCCAGTAACCCCCTTTTCCCCAGCTTTTCACAAGTCACCTGTTTCATAACACAGTTTCCAGTTTTTCAGCAGACTTACTGGTTTCCAGTTTCTGGGACCTACCCTAACTGCTTTATGAAAATCAGCACAATATTTTCTTTATGTAATCAGCTTCAGAGATTTTGTGAATAATTCTTTTCTCTTTTTCTAATTTCCTCTTACTGTTCCTTTTAAAAAAATGTATTTTGTGTACTAAGGATTAAAAATGTATATTGGTGTAGCTCTTGGGCATGTATGATATATATCTCCTTTAGTGTTTGTTACCCATAGCAACTTTGTGAAATAGATAGGGTTGTAGATGAAGAAACTGAGTCTAGAGCAGGTTGTAACTTGCTCAGAGTTAGAGACTCCGATCCAAGTGTTCGATCTACTTTCTATTAACAGAAATCAAGTAGTTCTGCTTTCTTTTGTCATTTCTTGTCATTAAACTCTTTCCCCTGAAACCCTAGCATTCTCTCTGCTTTTTTTAATCTTCAGCATTTTTCCCTAACCTCACCTCATTTTTGAGTTTAGCCTTCCTGATACAGTTTTTCACTTCTGGGTTTCTTTGGAAACTTTTGGAGATAGATGTTTTTTTTAAAAACTAAGCCTGGCTCTAGGACTGCCTTGTTTTTATTTTTGGTGTTCTATACCTTGAAGACAAAGGTCACTCTGAGTCTTCTCTAAGGAGCATGGAATACATGGAGCCTGACCCCTGTTGTTAACTGCTGAGAAAAATCAATGGCTGAATATGCCACCAGCCTGAGACTCATGAAATGTTCAACGGAGTGGTTTTGGAATGTTAGGCAAGTGTGAAAGCATTAGTTTGTTTTATCAGCAATCCTATTTTTGTCCTGTATATAAAAAAAAAATAGTCAAGTGTGGGATTGTGCATTTATTTTGTAAAGCCAACATGGGAGTTGAAAAAATTGAGTATTTTGGAGGCACTTTAAATAATAAAAAAAAAGATACTGTCTGCTTTAGCCATGTTTAAGTAAAAAATGGAGAATAATGAAATTTTTCAGGTCTTTAGGAATGAAGACTGTAGTAGGGATGCAGTGAAAATGGGTGTCAAAGTTAACATAAGAAGTCATTTATCTGTTTGCATTCTTGCATGTCATCTTAATATGAGTCAAAACGAATGAGTCATGAACTGCCTGTACTGTTTTTTAGAACCAGTATCTTTGTGGTCCATGAAAAACCTATATTGGAGAGCTGGGACTTTTATAACCAGTAATGTTTTATTTATATATATGTATATGTAATTTTTTTTGAAATATTTTTTATTGATTTCAGAGAGGAAGGAAGAGAGAGAGATAAAAATATCAATGATGAGTGAGAATCATCGATCAGCTGCCTCCTGCACACCTCCTATTGGAATCGAATCCAGGGCCAAGGCTCTTTCCTTTGAGCCAAACCAGCTAGGGTTTTTATTTATATTTTTGGTATCCTATGTAATAAAAGCCTAGGTGGCATCACGCGCAACGCCCTTGCACAACATTGTCACAAGATGGCCACAACAAGATGGCCGGCAGGGGAGGGCAGTTGTGGGCGATCAGGCTGACAGGGGAGGGCAGTTTTGGGTGATCAGGCCTGCAGGGGAGGGCAGTTGTGGGGGACCAAGCCTGCAGGGGAGGGCAGTTAGGGGCGACCAGGCCTGCAGGGGAGGGCAGTTAGGGGCGACCAGGCCAGCAGGGGACGGCAGTTGGGGTGACCAGGCCGGCAGAGGAGGGCAGTTGGGGGCGACCAGGCCAGCAGGGGAGGGCAGTTGGGGGCCATCAGGTTGGCAGGGGAGGGCAGTTGGGGGCGATTGGGCCAGCATGGGAGGGCAGTTGGGGGTGATCGGGCCGGCCAGGGAGGGCAGTTGGGGGCGATCAGGCTGGCAGGGAAGCAGTTTGGTGTCAATCAGGCCGGCAGGGGAGCGGTTAGGGAGTGATCAGGCAGGCAGGCAGAAGTGGTTAGGGGCAATCAGGCAGGCAGTGAGCGGTTAGGAGCCAGCAGTCCTGGATTGTGAAAGGGATGTCCCACAGGGATCGGGCCTAAACCGGCAGTCGGACATCCCCCAAGGGGTCTCAGATTGAAGAGGGTGCAGGCCAGGCTGAGGGACATCCCCCCATGCACACATTTCATGCACCGGGCCTCTAGTATCTTATAATATATAAAATTATATATAGTTTTTACATGAAGGAAGAATTAACAGTACAGATTTTTAAAAATTATGTGTTTATTGATTTTTAGAGAGGAAGGGAGAGGGAGAGAGATAAAAATAAAGCATTTGGATGATATTTTTCATATGCAATGAGTGATTTATACTTATTAACTTGGGTCAGTTAGAAATCTAATAACGGCATGGAGTTTTTATTAAGTATAAACAAGGCATTTGAGAACAAACATTTTACATGCAATAGAATGCATTTTTATCCCGTTTTATGTGACATTTACTAATTCAGCATATATAGTAGAATACTATTGAGTTCATACTGGGTGGAAACCATCACCTCTGTCTGGTTACTATATCTTTTAAGTTCTGAAAAAACTATTTATATTATGATAACCCATTTTTTCAATTTATTGTTCATTCTTTGGTCATTCTAGTGTATTACTGTGATGGACTCAATCCCTTGTCTTTGGAAATAAAATACCAATTTGGAGGCCAAAACTAGAAACGTGATTTTTACCTCTGTTCTATTTGAGCAAAACAGTATAAAATTGTATGGTCAACTGCCTATACAATTGAGTACTTACTAAGAATACTGAATGCCTGGCCGGCATGGCTCAGTGGTTGAGCATCAACCTATGAACCAGGAGGTCATGGTTCAATTCCCAGTCAGGGCACATGCCCCGGTTGTGGGCCTGATACCCAGTGTGGGGTGTGGAGGAGGCAGCCGATCAATGATTCTCTCTCATCATTGATGGCTCTCTCTCTCTCTCCCTTCCTCTCTGAAATCAATAAAAATATATTTTAAAAAACACAATACTTATAAGGTGCCCTGGCCAGTGTGGTTCAGTTGGTTGGAGTGTCATCCTGTATACCAAAAAGTGGCAGGTTCAAATCTTGGTCAGGGCACATATCCAGGTTGTGTGTTGGATCTCCAGTCAGGGCGAGTGCTGAAGGCAACCAACCAATTTATGTTTTATGTGACAGAGCTGGGAGTTTTATAACCTGTAATGTTTTATTTATATACTAGAGGCCCAATGCACAAAACTCGTGCAAGGGGCTTGGCCCTCGCAGCCCTGGCTTCGTCCGGAAGGTCGTCCCGAAGGACGTCCGGTCTAATTAGATGTTATGCTTTTATTATTATAGATATAGATCAGCTGCCTCCTGCACGCCCCCTACAGAGGGTCGAGCCCACAACTTGGTCTTGTGCCCTGACTGGAAATCGAACTGTGACCTCCTGTTTCATGGGTTGGCACTCAACCACTGAGCCACGCTGGCTGGGCTTGAACCATTTTTTAAGTGTACACTTCGGTGGCATCAAGTATATTCACTTTATTGTGTAATCATCACTACCATCCATCTCCATAACTTTATCATCTTTTCAGACTGAAACCCTGAACCATAAATAAAAATTTCCCATTCTTTCTCCCCCAGTCCTAGCAACCACAATTCTACTTTCTGTCTTTATGAATTTGACTATTCTAGGTACCTCTAATAAGTGAAATAATATAATATTTGTCCTTTTGTTAGTTATTTCATGTAATATAATGTCTTAAAGGTTCATCCATAGTGTAGCATGTTTTAGAATGTACTTCCTTTTTAAAGCAATAATATTCTAGTATATGTATGTATAGACCACATTTTGTTTATTCATTTCTCTGTCAATGGACACCTTTTGAGTTGCTTCTACCTTTTGGTTATTGTGAATTATGCTGTCATGAACATTGGTGTACAAATACTTGTTTGAGTTCTTTCATTCAATTCATTTGGGTATCTGCACAGAAGTGGAATTGCTGAATCATGTATTCTGTTTAATTTTTTGAGCAACTGCCATACTGTTTTCCACAGTGGTTGTATACCATTTTACATTCTCATCAGTAATTCATAAGATTCCAATTTTCCACTTCCTTGCCAACACTTGTTATTTATGTTTTTTGTGTATTAAAAAAAATAATAGTCTTGTAATGTGTGTGAAGTAGAACCTCATTGTGGTTTTAATACCACAAGTTTTTTTTATTGTCTCTAAAAGTATCTTATTTTGTTTTGCCTTTGAAATTAAGAACTTAAATTATTTTCCAGAAGGATAACAGTAAACTTTTCTTTATTCTGATAATGTATGTGATATTCTAATCAACTTAAAATTGAATTGCCCTAGATTTCCTGCTCTCTTATCTTAGCTGCCTTTTAAAGGGATTTCTAGCCTGGCTGGTGTGGCTTAGTGGTTGAGCATCGACCTATGAACCAGGAGGTCACTGTTCGATTTCTGGTCAGGGGACATGCCTGGTTGTGGGCTCAAAGTGTGGGGTGTGCAGGAGGCAGCCGTTTAATGATTCTCTTTCATCATTGGTGTTTCTATCTCTCTCTCCCTCTCCCTCTCCCTTCTCAATGAAATAAATAAAAATATGTAAAAAAAATAAAAAATAAAAAAGTGAAGGGATTTCTACTTGCTTTGTTCTTTGACAGTTGTTCTCTATGATCCATGGGAGATTATGAAGAGAGGGAAGAGAAGAAGATAACAGTTACATTCATTCGGTTCCCATAAATGACTTTGTTAATCTTGTTTTAATGCTTCAGGTCTGTGCTCAGAAACGGGATGTGTCATGCATTACACAGCATGCTGTCATGTGCAGTTGGCCTCCTCATGACTGTCTGAGTAAAACTGACTCAGAGTTTTGATTGAAGCCTGGCCTTCAGTGCAAGAGAAGCAAACATCCACTTAGAGCGGCTAGAAGATTAAGACTGATTTTCATTGTTTGGTCCTTCATTTTTATAACTCCTTTTTCTCTCAGTCATATTATGACCCACAGATTATAGGTCAAGTCTGCTAATCTTTGATTAATTTTATTTCCAGAATGTGTCACAGATAGGAGAATATAGTGGTTTGAAGCTAGAGTTTTATCAAAGGTTATTCATATTTTTAAAGTAACTTTCCTCCTAACAATCATTATTATCCAGCATTTAATGATATTATATTTAAGTTGGGCATTTTCTAGTGGCTTTGAATTATTGTTGAGTTTTAGTGGGATATACAGCCTCTTAAAAATTAGGCAGCATGAAAAAAGTGCTTTTTGTTCTGCAGTGGAAGCATTTCAAGGCATAAGAAAGTGGTAGTCCCTTTTTTCCTCTGTGGGAATAACAAAAACAGCAATAACTCTTTCTGTCTCAAATAGTAAGTAATCATGACACAGTAGTCCTTTGTGTCATTGACAATGCTTTCTCTGATTTTAAAAATTTCAAGGATAGATTATTTGGGAAGAGCATATTTTTTTAGAACTTCACTTGAGATACATACATGATATAAATGAAACGCAAGAGTTACAGACGAAGTGGAATATAACCTCAACCACATCACCTCTTTATGTGAGAGAGAACTTACCCTTTTATTTTTGTATATTTTGTATAAGTTAAGTCTTGAATACTATCTTGACTACAGTGTATATTGACTTGAGTGGTTTATCATATGGGAAATATAAAGAAGCCAAATGTCACATCCAGTACATATGATTTAGTCTTAGTCCTTGGTTGTTACCTTTGCGGGGAAAAAACCTCAAGTCTAAATATTTTTTTCTTTACCTTATTGGGCAGATATAACCAAATATTAATCTTGATCATCTGACTTTGCTTTTCCTGTCGTGTGTTACTTCCTTCACTTCCTCTTTCTTTTCTCCCTTTTTTATTTTTACATTTAAAATCCAATTAGAAATAGTGTTTTTTTGTCAGGTTATCAGATGAATTTGTATGATCAAATTTCCAGGTAATTAGAGGGTAACTCATTAAGTGCAAAGACCCTTTCATGGCAAGGTTCTTGAATGGGAATATTCCAATTCATTCTTTTGCTCTCATGGAAAGTATACACCAAACTTAATTTAACATTCTCTTTATAATTATTGGGAGTAGTGGAGGTGGTGGTTTTTCCAGATACTTGGTATTAAGCTGAACATTTTATATTAATTATCTTATTTCTTCATCAACCCACAAATTAGATATTAGTATCTTGGATTAAGGATTAGGTGAATTATCCTCAGGAAGTAAAGTAATTTTAATTTTTCCAAGGTCACATGACTTGTGAGTGGCAGAATGCAGCAGTGAGTTCTGGGCAATCTGACCACAGAGCCTGTACTCTTAATCACTATGACATTTTTTTTTTTTTTTGGACTGTATAAAAATCCCCATTGGGCCTTTTCTTGAGCCTTTACATCTTCTTTTTAAATTTTTTTTTCTTCATTTTGAGGCTCTTTAAAAAATAATTTCCTACTGTCATAGTAACATAACAGTTTTTATCACTCTGTGGGTTTGAAGATCAGATAAACAAACTTGGTAGTGTTACTTCTAATCTCGAAGTGAATAGGTCCTAAGTGAGGATAGTATAAATTACCAGATAATTTACCTCCAGATATGCAAAGTGTTACTATGGTAAGATACCATGTGTGACACTTTTTATCCCCCAGAAGGATCAAATACTTTATTATTGTATTTAGATAAATATCTTATATTTTTTTATTCCAGTTATCTTGTTGGCACTATGACATGATTTTTTGTAGACTTATTTATTTCACTAAATGTATGCAAACAAGCAAACTTGGTTTATTGGAATTGTTAATTCCAAGAGTAAATAAACAGCAGGTACTTTGTAGTCACAATTAAATCAAGCCCACAAATATTTATTTTCTACTATGCAAGGTGCTGGGTGGGATACAAATTAATATAAAGTATGGCTCTTCCCTTTAGAAGTAAACAGAGTACAAGCATATGAAAAGTAAATAATTTCTAACTGAATGGATACACAAGACACTGGATTACCATTAGCTCACACAAGTAGAAGTAAGGTCCCGATGTGGGAGAATATAACTTTTTATATTTTGAATTTTGAAATTTTTGCTATGAGCTTGTTTTCTTTTCACAATATAAATACATGCTTAAAAGAAGAGAAAGTAAATAATAACTTAAGTAACAGTTCAGTACTGTAGTAGAAGCAGTAACCCAGTAATGAATTGGTGAATGATTCCTGTTTAAAGGGGGAGAAATCTCTTTGGATGTTTAATTTAGAGTTGCAAGTTGAACAGGAAGATGGCTTTTTCTTGAGGTTTGGTAAATTAGTGCTGTAATTGTATGATTTGTACATCTTTTACATTGCTTTCATTCACCTTTTGCAATTCAGAAATTTAAATGATACTTTTACAAGAGTTTGGGGCAGGGACAGTGAAATTCCTGAGTTGAGTATAATTTGGAGTCTGTTAGAGCTCAGTGCTTTGCTGTCACCCTTTTTTTTCCTGCATCCCTTCTCTTCCTCTCCTTATTTCCAGCTTCTTAGCAAACTTGCCTGAGGACTTACTTAGCTTCACTCTTATGTGTTTTGCTTCCTTTTTTGAGGTGTGTGTGTGGTGGGGGTTAAGTATAAATGGCATGAAACAAAATGCCTGTCATCTGCCTTTCCATGACCACTTTGGTCACATTGTATCAGCCACCAGTAAACCTGGCAATTCCGTGAACAGCAGGACAAACTTGAATGTGGCATGTGTGCAAGAAGGTTATTTACTTTTCTTAATCTAAAAAGGTAAAACCAGAAAACAGCTCCCTGCTTTTGTTTTTGTTGTTGTTGTTGTTGCTGTTTGTTTTTTTTTGAGGGAGGGGGCATGTTTGATGGGAGAGATATTAATTTAAGTTGCTGTGTAACTTACTGTTTAAAATTTTGTGAAAATGTGTCTTTTATATGTAATTAGGCATGTTCGTATAGTAGAGTTTCTGTAAAAATGCTGGGTAGGATTCTTGCCCTGCTCACTATGAAAGTCTGTTCATAGGACTCCTGTGAAAGAGAGAATGGGAAATCCCTCTGAGGTTTAGATAAGTCACACCAGTTAGGAATCCTGGGAGAGCCTGGGTGCTAAGTCAGGCAAAGCCTCTTATCTTTCTTACTGTACTCAACATCTAAAGGGCACTTCACTTATTTTTAGATAATTATGTTCTGTAGCAGTGATTGTCAAATCAAGGGGAGGTATGATAGGATCATGGCGGGGGGGTGCTTTTCTAAATAAATAGCTGTGTTGCGCCCCAAGATTCTTATGAGTGTTGGGAAAGGAAAAAGGTTGAGGCAGATGTCCATAAGAAACAAGGTGAGGAATTTAATAATTGAGATATTTTAAAATTCAAAATCTATTGTTATATTTAACACTCCCCCCCCCCCCCCCCCCGCCCCAGCCCCTCCCTTTATCTCACAGTTTTGTGGATCAGAATTTCAGGAGCCAGTTAGCAGCAGGGCCATTCTGGCTCAGGGAGTCATAGCAGTGTAGTCAAGAGGTCAGCCATCTGAAGGCTCATTTGGGGCAGGAGGATGGCTCACTCTTACACCTGTTGTTAGACCTCCCTTTCCCACGGCTGTTGGCAGGAAGCCTTAGTTTCTAGCCACGTGGACCTCTCTGTAGAACTGTTTTAGTGTCCTCAGGACATGGCTGCTAGTTCCCTAGTGACCCGAAAGAGGGAGCAAGGCGGAAGCTGCAGTGCCTTTTATGACTGTCTTAGAAATCATAAACTGTTACTTCTGTCTTATTCTTTTCCTTAGAAGTGAGTCACTGAGCCTACCCACCCTTAAGGGCAGGGGAATTAGGCTACGTGGTATTTTTTTTACCCTAAGGTTATATTTACTTCCCCACTGAATTCCTCACAGGTAAACTATTTTAATGGTAGTGAGATGACAGATAGGGCTAGAACAAAAACAGTATATTTCTTTTTTAAAATTTTATTTTTCAGCTACAGTTGACATTTAATATTATTTTATACTATTAGTTCCAGGTGTATAGCATAGTGGTTAGACAATTATATAATAAAAGGCCAGCGACCATAATGACCGGAACGACCGCTTGACCAGTCACTGTGGGGTGCATTGACCACCTCTTGGTCCGTCCCCCCATCCCCACCCGCAGGCTCCACTTGGCACCATACATAGTTATGATGCTAGAGGCCCAGTGCATGAAATTCATGCACTCATAGGGTCCCTAGTGGCTGCCGGCTGGGCTGCCGGCCGGGTACTCCCTCCCTTCCCCTGGCTGGCCCTGCCCCTTGGTTGAACTCCTGGATGAACTCCCGGTTGAGGGGACAATTTGCATACTATGCTTTTATTATGTAGGATTATTGACTATATTCCTTTTGCTGAACTTTAGGCTTCATATTTTAATGGGAGGAATACTAAAGAATTTGTGGACATATATTTTAAAACTAAATGTGATATAAAAGAAAATTGGTTTCTCTTTTCTAATCATTGGCATTTAAAAATATTTTGAGTCCTTCCATTGCAAGGTATTATGGACTTGTATAGGTAAAAGACTCTGCTCTCTAGAATATTCTAGTCCTAGTTGGGAAAGTTAGGCATATATATAAATATGACATATTCCCAGAGTACTTGTGACTTGCTTTTTCAAATTAACATTGCCTCAATATTGTTCCAATTTATTAACCTTAATTAGAAAATGTTAAAAATCTTGTCTCTTCATTTTCTTAAAAAAGCTATGACATTCCTGAATATTTATTAGTTGAACTTCTTTGGGTAAATTCAGAATTTCTATAATTTAACTAGTTAATATCTATATTATGCAAAATGTATAAGGTATAGAAGAGAAATAACAGCATTTTAAATATGCCCTATGAACTCTTTGAGTCTTAGAAGAAATAACCATTGTTTTTTAATTATCCTAGTTAGCTAATTGCTAATGTAAAAGAAATACAGATGCCAAGTGAGGGTTTTGAATACAGAGTTAGTTATCCAGACTGCCAGTTTATAGATCTTTATGTAAACTGCTGTCCTTTTTGTAGCTCTGAACTTAATTAAGCATTTCCTCCTAGTAAGATCCTTTCTGTTTAAATATAGAGGCATTATATTGTAGCAGAAAGATGGTGGATTTGGGATTAAATTTGGGCTCAAATCTTTGCTTTGTTATATATTACCTACGTGACCTTGGGCCAGCTATTTAATCTCTGAGTTTCTTTGTCTATCACTGAGGTTTATTGTGAAGATTAAATGGAAATCATACAAAGGGTTACCCAGGGCCTCTTAGATACTCAGTAAATGTTAGTTACCTTAATTTTACTCATTTCCCTTCAGGAATGAAGAGAAAGGCCGTTAGGAAAGGTTTCCTTGAGATTTATTTAAACTCGGGGTGGGGAACGTCCTGCCCGAGGGCCCTATAAGGCCCGAGAAATCATTTCGTCTGGCCCTGCCAAGGCATTAGGGGTGCGTGAGTTAATTAAATATTTGCCCAGATATAGCAGGCTAATTTTTAAGTTGATAATTTTGTATGGCCCGAAAATGATGTTATAAATATCTAAATGGCCCTTGGTAGAAAAAAGGTTTCCTATCCCTGATTTAAACTGAGAACCAATAAAGGTCAGCTGTATCCAGTGCGAATAACATGTGCAAAGCTATAGTGAAGATAAGCTTGACAGTTAAGAACAAATCAAAGGCTTTGTGTCTGGCACATAGTAGGGATAACATTGGAGAAGTAGGTTGGAGCCAGATCTTACTGTAAGACCCCTCGAGGTTATGGCAAGCATTTATTTGTATTTAATTCTGAATGTAGTGGAAACCATTGGAGAGGTTAAATTTGTGAAGGCTGTAACTCTGATTTTCCAAATTTTGAGACAGTATGCTGCAGTTAATTCTTGAGGAGGGATTTATTTTTCTTTTATTCAGAATCTGAGGTTCTTAATGTTTATGACTTGGTTTGAATATTTTTTTTCTTTTTTCAAAATTCAATGAATAAACTTTTGTAGAGGAGATTCATGTAGATCTATGATCCTTTCTCTGTAAGAAGTTTAAAATAACTGCAGGGACTGAGATAGAACCTCCCTCCCCTCTGTTCTGTTTCTGCTTCCAGAAGTTATTTTTTCTTCTGCCCTCTTTTTTCCCCAATTACTGAATTTTTATGGAAGTTAGGGATTGAGCATTTGAAGTGAGTTCTGTTGTCTCCCTCTGTTGTTTTTCTATGGAATGTTGCACGATTTTCACTGTTGGCTAAGCAAATTTTCTGGAACACTTCTAAGGCACATATATTCCCATTGCCTTTTTTCTCTTCATGCTAACAACATTCTATTGCTAGGCATCTATCATCTGGGATATATAGTAGGAAATAATACTGAGAGTTAATTTATTAACCTGTTAACTCTTAATTGACTTTTTGAAAGTTTTGGAGTTTTATTTCACAGAATGAAAAATCTTGTCAGTACTTTTAAGAACAGAGTCAGCTTTAGATGCTGAATGACGCTTTCAAATAGTCAAATATTTTTACTTTCATAATAGTCAACAGCAGAGTTAAGGATTTTGTGAAATAATTTATATGTGGCCAAAAAATTACACCTGCGACTTAGATGATTTGGTTAAACCAGTACCAAATACTTTTTTAATGAAGTCAAAATATATAATGTGTCTGGAGTGGGTACCATTTTTATTCACTATTTCTGCTCTTCTGGATAATCAAAAACATTGTGGAAGTGGAAATGTACTCACTTCTCTCCCACTTTCCAGAAGCACCTAGGAACGGAGCAGGGTGTGTTTTCTTCTGTTAGCTATGGAGAAGGAAGAAGAAGATGACTAATATTTAATTACTCTTTAGTGTTTTAGCTAGTGTATATTAGGTAGTTAGTTTTCTCATTTAATTCTTACAAACATTTTATAACACAGGTGATATTCTCCAGAAACAGAGTAACTTGTCCATCGTTACATGATAGCACAGTCACGATTTGAACCCAGGTCTGTCTAATTCTGAAGCTATGTCTGTCCTTCCTTCTTTTCCCTTTCCTTCCTTCTTCCTTTCCCTTTCCCTTCATCTCCTCCTTTATCTGTCCTTTCTCTTTCCTTTCTTCCTTTTCTTTCCTTCTCTTCTATTTTCTTCTCTCCCCTTTCTTAAAAAAACAAAAACAAATCCCTTTATTATTATTGTCCAGGTACATTGTTGAAAATTATAAAATATATAACCCCAAAGATTCATTTAAAATTGATTTGTCCAAACCAGTATCAGTCTAGTATCATGCATTTTACCTACTTGTTATATCTTTAAATAATTTCCAAATATAGTCCTAGGGAATAAAGTTATTGGCAAGATTCAGTTGAGAGGAAATTTACATATTACCTCCTAAAGCTGGTTAATATAAATTTTCTGTCACTCCTATGTTTTCAACGAATATTCCACATGAATGACAAAGTTAAAATGAAGGTTAAATATTTTTAGACACATCAGTTAAGAATTTAGACTATTGTAGGAATATGAAAATGGTGATTGAGGTCTGCATTTGACTGCACAAGCAATCTGTTTGGAATATGAAGATCTTTTGGCTGCGTTTATTAAAAGGGGAGAATAATAATTGATGACCATTTTAAAGTCATGAGCTAATTTTCCTGGGGTTCCCTGCCATTGTCAGATGAATAACATCATATACTGTTGTATATTATTATCAAAATGATGGTTCTTTTATGCCTCTTATGAATATAATCCAAATGTAAAAGTTTTTTATGAAATACTTTTTCAGAATAGTGTCAAGAATTAGAATTGATTTTATCGTGTGTGTTTTCTCTGTAATGCATCACAATGTCATTGTGTTGGTCTTTTTTCAGAATGGATAGTGGTGGTCAGGTAGTGGATAGTCTGTGAGCCATATAACTTTGAATAAATCGCATAACCATTTTATTCATCAGTTCCCTCATTTCTAAAATGTGATGGAAATACCCTATTTCCTTAGATTCTGAGCTGCAAACATTTTTTTACATTCTAAGTGCTCTGTGATCAGGATGTATTTTTATGATTGCCATGTTTTACTGTCAGCCAGATGACAATAGAGATGAAGTTACATAATTTTTTGTTGTTGATATATTCTAAGATTATAGCATCCAGCCACTCGCATGAATTTGATGATAGCACTTACCTTGACTTCTTTCAAGGATCAAATTAGTTAATATATATAAAGTACTTAGTATCTGCCACCTAGTAAATGCTATATAAGTATTAGCTATTTTTAGTATGTATTACAAATATTACAAGAGTGGTTGGCTGATTTATTTATAACTTTAAGATTATATAATTCCTTTTCTTCGTGGAACACAAAGCATTTTTCCAATGGACACTTTTTAAAAGAAAATGAAATTTTTTAATGTTATAGATATATAATAAATAAAAAGGAGAGATGATTACCGGGCAGAAGAGGTAAATGAGGGTAGTAAAAGTGGCAATAATAAGCAGAATATGATTTATACTTAATACAAGAATATAAGTTTCTGCTACTTTTTCTTTTCTATGTTGATATTAGGGAGTAGATTCTAAGAAAATATCTAGTAGATTCTGACTTCTTGGAAGATTGTCAATCTTTATGGCTATAAATTTTCTATTTAGGTTTCTCTTTCTGATGGGACTAAGGAAACTTTTTCTTAGAGGACCATATTTGTAAAAAATTGAGCACTTAAATTTTTGTTCTTATTGTGATTTTTACATGTTGAATAGTATTACAATTAGTCATTATCTGATTATCTCCGTAAGCCTTTTCACTGGACTCTTTCCTGATACTGCTTCTGACTTAAAAATAGAACTCCAGAGTGATAATAAGAGCTTTTGAATTTTTAAAAGTAACTCCTTATCATTATTCCATTCTTCATTGTGAAGAATTTGGTACATGGTTGTAGACAAAGTAGTCTTGAGTTTATACCAAGTATGAAGTTGCCTGTGATAGGGGAAAATACAGGGAAGTTAATTCTTTTGATGTGGTACTATACTGTTCACTAAATCACATGAAATTTATGTGAAAATTACCATATAAAGTTATCAATTGTCATATTACAAGTTTTTTTAAAATGTAGATTTTTTTCCTAGGGTGATTTCCTTTGTGGTAGATTAAAGTAGTGGTAAAATAGTCTAGATGCCTTATTACCTTTTATGGGAATGAAATGTACTTGAATTTTGCTGTTTTGTGATAAGAAAGTAGAAGGCTACTTTTCACTGAGCTCCTCTGTGTCAAAGCCTGAGCACTTTACATGTGCACTTATATTTTACACAACCTTCTTCTTTTTACATATTACCCTATGTAATGTTAGAATTTTTATCCCCATTTTACAATGCTGAAAGAGGTTAAAGAGCTTGTCATCTTCTTAGTAAATGCCAGGATTTGGACCCATTTCTACATTATTCTAAAACCTCTGAAAGCTGATTATAGTTTAAAACCTAAATAGCTGGAGCCTCTCTTTTCAGACTAGGTCAGAGCTTCTCAACCTTTTCTTCCTTGTCTCCTTCACAACCCTCCCACCCCCGCCCCCGCCCCAAGTCTTTTTTAAAAATACACTTTATTTTTTGAGCAGTTTTAGGTTTATAGAAAAATCATGCAGAAAGTACAGAAAGTTCCCATATCCCAACCCCCCTTCCCAAACAAGCACAATTTCTTCTGTCATTAGGGTGGTACATTCATTATAATTGATGAGCCAATCCTGTCTAATAAAGAGGAAATATGCAAATTGACTATCACACCAACACAAAGATGGCGGTGCCCATAGCCACAAGATGGCGGTGCCCAGTCCCCTCAGCCCCGCCGGAGTTCCCAGTCCTTTCAGCTCCGCTGTGGGGTGGCAGGTGCGTGGTGCAGCCAGACCCACCCTCAGCCCCCCAGAGCTGGCCTGAGGTGCAGGCAAGCCTTGGATGGTGGCTGCCCAGCCGCCCAGTGCTGCCCGAGGTTCAGGTAACCAGGGCTGGCAGAGGCGCTGCCGGCAGTGGCAGCAGCAGAGGTGTTATGGGGGCATTGCCTTCCCCTGATCGCTGGATTGCCTTCTGCCCCTGAGGGTTCCTGGACTGTGAGAGGGGGCAGGCTGAGTTGAGGGACCCCCCCTCCAGTGCATGAATTTTCATGCCCCGGGCCTCTAGTATTAGTATATTATCATTAACTATAGTTCCTAGTCTACATTAGATTTCATTCTTAGTGGTGTATAGTTCTGTGGGTTTTGACAAATGCATGATGTCATGTGTCCACCATTACACTCATGTAGAATAGCTTCACTGCCCCCAAAAGTGCCCTGTGCTGTACCTCTTTATCCCTCTTCCCCTCTCCTCTTCTCTTGAATCCCTGGCAATTATTGGTAATTTTACTGTCTATATAGTTTTGCCTTTTCCAGAATGTTACATGGTTAACATCATACTGCTTTTCACTTGGGCTTCTTTCACTTAGCAGTGGACATTTAAGGTTCCTCTATGTCTTTTTATGGCTTGATAGTTCATTTCTTTTTATTGTAGAATAATGCTCCCCTTTATGCATATACTACAGTTTGTTCATACATGTATCTATCAGGACATCTTGTTTGTTTCCTATTTTTGGCAGTTATATATTTGTGAGCTCTTCACTTAGACTGAAAAAGCAAAATATCAAGGAGTCTTAGACCTCCACCATGTAATTTTAATATCATAGATATAATGTGTATTTGTGTGCTGTGCCTTTTGGAAGGCCATAACCATATTAATAGCTAAAATGTTTTCATCTTCCAAGAACCATCTTTAAGGTGACCTTATTATAGACCCCTGTGACTACAGAAGCTCAGCCATTGTGTTAATATTCCAGGTAGCAGCAAAGAGGAAGGGTAAAGGGCCAAAAGATTCTTTCAGTTGAGTCAGTCACATATACACAACCATACCAGAAGATCCCACACATCATTTAATCTCATTAGCCAGATTTAGACATGTGGCCACATCCAGCTATAAGGGAAACTAAACTAGGTGTATTGCTGCCCCAAAGAGTGGAGTTTCATTATTAAGGAAGGAAGAGAAGAGTGTATGTATATTGGATAGGAAAGTAGCAATTTCTTCTATAGTGAGGGAAATAATAGTTTTTGTTTCCATTGAGATACAATACGTTATTCTGAAAATCTTTGTTGATCATTGAAAATTTGCAATAAAGCCCTGACCCGTGTAGCTCAGTTGGTTGAGTGACACTGAAAGGTCACTGGTTCAATTCCCAGTCAGGGCACATGCCCAGGTTGCAGGTTCAGTCCTTTCTCTCTCTCTCTCCCCCCCTCCCCCCTCCCGTCCCCTTCCCTCCCTCCCTCCTGCCCTCCCCTTTCTCTTTCTTTTTCCTCTTCCTTCCTCTCTCTCTAAAATCAATGAAAAAATATTTTTAAAAAATTTGCAGTAAGTTAAGTTTAGTCATCTAGCAATAAATTTAGTCATCATTAGGAAGATCTTTCTTATACATTTCTTATTGGAAAGAATAAGGTGAAGGGAAAGGATTAAGCAAAAACAAACAAACAAAAGAAACTCATAGACACAGACAACAGTAGGGTGATTACCAGACAAAAAGGTGGGTGGGGGAGGTAGAATTGGGTAAAGGATGAATAAATGGTGACAGAAGGAGATTTGACTTTGGGTGGTGAGCATACAACCATCAAAAAAAAAAAAAAAAAAAAAAAAGAAAGAAAGAAAGAAAGAAAAAAGGAAAGACCATGGGTGATTGCCATGGACTTATATTCAGAGGGCTTTAAATAGGTACTTCTGGGAAATAAGACAGATTATACTTTGATTTTTCACTATAGAGAGTAATGTTCTTTCTCTTTCTTCTCATACCTAAGCTGTGGAGTCCTAAGGGGGTTCTGACATGATTTTTGTAAATTAATGTTGGTTTAGCTTTATTTAGCTATTGAATGCTTACTAGTTATAATCAGATTGCATTCTTTGTTTTCTGACATTCAAAAAGAAAATTAGAGAAAACTTGGGCTATATAAATTATTTCACAAGTCACTCAAAAGTATTGGTTGGGGCCCATTTTTGCATGTAATCGTGTTGCTTTTAAAGCTGTTGCAAGTTCTATTGCTGAGATGCTTGGGAAACATGTTCCTGTCTCATTCTATTATTCTTAGATGATTGAGTTGGAAATGTTTATGCAGCTTTTATAATGGTGACTTATTGGCTAAGTATGTGTGCCTGCTGCTCTCTTTGTCATTTGAATAATGAATTAACTTGTAGGTGGCCATGGGAAGAGGATGTTATGAATGGATTTTGCCTACGCTTTTTTGGTAGCAAATTATATTTGCTGCAAGGTTGCAGCACCATACCTTTATTTCTTCAGCTATTATAAAGCTATTAATTTTCACAGTGATGGGTGGCAGTAACCTTTCTCACACCAACCAGGCTCAGCATGGTGGATGTCAGGCTAAGCTGTGGGTGGGGATGTCTATATAAAGGGTTGGTATGGTATGAATGCCAAAGTTACTTAATTGCATAAAATGCTTCCTTTTAGCTGTAGCCTTTGGCTATTTCCAGCTGTTTTAAGATTGGTTCATTTATTTTATACAACTTGGATTATTTATGAAGTTGCAAATTACAGCTATAATTAAATCTTTCTTTAAATTGGTTATGCCAAAGTAGATGCTTATGTAGATAATTCAGATTGTTTTATTTTGAACTTTTATAATAGGAGAATTGGATATTTTAACTGTCTTAACTTTGGTCTTCCATTCTACTCTCATTACCGTAAGTTGTTTATATGAGTAAAATAGGTAGTTAATATGAACAAACCATTAGGATATATTGCCCTAACCGGTTTGGCTCAGTGGATAGAGCGTCGGCCTGCGGATTCAGGGGTCCCAGGTTTGATTCCGGTCAAGGGCATGTACCTTGGTTGTGGGCACATCCCAAGTGGGGGGTGTGCGGGATGCAGCTGATCGATGTTTCTCTCTCATCGATGTTTCTAACTCTCTATCCCTGTCCCTTCCTCTCTGTAAAAAGTCAATAAAATATGTTAAAAAAAAAAAAAGATATATATGAATGCAATGCATAGGCTCCCTTAGGCAAACAAATTATATTATACAAGCAAGATGTTCTTTCCCTGGTGGTCTGAGATGTAGTGACAGAACTAGATTGTATATCTATATATATAAAAGGCTAATATGCTAAGTGTCCCTCCCTCCGTTCGACTGGTCGCTATGACATGCACTGACCACTAGGAGACAGATGCTTAACGCAGGAGCTGCTGAGCTGCAGTGACTTGGCAGCGGTGGTTTTTGGCTGATGCACCCTGAAATTAGAGAGGAGGGAGCCCGATTCCTCGCGGGGCTGCGCAATTCTACCTTTAGCTGTGGATTATGTTGGTGCTGGGGCACTGTCAGCCCCTTATCTGGTTTACTGCACACTTGCATTTATGTTCCACACCCTGTATGACAGCAACTTTGCAGAGTGCCCTCTTGCACTCTGGGACCCCTCGGGGATGTCAGAGAGCCGGTTTCGGCCTGATCCCCACAGGCCAGGCCGAGGGACCCCACCTGCCAGAGGGACCCCGCTCACTCCGCAGACGCCTTTCGAGCCATGGTGCCAACCCACGTGCGGCTGGTCGGGGAGGGACGGCGGGAGGTTGGCTCCATGGCGTGTCTGGCCTCTCTAGCCCAGTCCTGCCCCACTGGCCACCTTCTAATTAATTTCCTTTCAATGTACACGAATTTGTGCACCGGGCCACTAGTACATGTATAACCAGAGAAAGCGCACCTTTATTCTTGAAGTGATGTGAGTTTCATTTTATCTGCCTTGTCATAAAATGAATGAATTGTTAGTTTACCATAAGCATCTATACTGGAGTAATTGGTATTTCTCAGATTTTTTTTCTTTAATCATTTTTTTAAAAAAAGGAATATAAAACTATGAGTAAGGGATTAGAGAAAAGAAGTGACAGAAAAGCGTAGGGTTTAGTAAACTGCTTTGACTTTTAATTTTGACCCATAGGGGCCAAGTTTCATATATACACTATAAATTGTATGAAGGAAAGCCATTTAATTTGTTTCCTAAATGATGAATTTAAACACAATGATTTTATTAAAAGCATAATGTGGTTTATCAATTTTATTCTTCACTATTAACTAGGTTAAAGTTTAGAAATTTGGAGAGTTGTCCATGGCCAGTGAGAGTTGTTATTGTGCACTTAGGTGAATGTGAGTGTGTAAGTATGTGGGTTTATTTAGGTAATCTTGGAGATTGCCTTTGTAATTTTGCAGATTACATTTTCTTTTACTATAATTTTTCACTTCCCTTTTGTTTCTCTGATCTGGAAAAAACAAACAAACAGGACTACTGCGATAGGTTCTCTCATTCTTTCTTCCCCTCCTTTCACCTTCCTTTCCTTCCTTCTATTAAATATAGATGATAAAAAGTATTATGCCAAGTGAGTGATCTAAACCAGTGTAAAAGTGTCCTGTTGACCTAGATTATTCTAGGACATATTCTAAACTATTTTAACCTATTCACTAATTTATGCCCTAGATGTTGATAAGAAAATTAGGAAGCCTTTCAGATATTTCTAAGTTACAGAGAATGAGTTTATATTCTTAGATATTTTTTGAGTATTTGCTATATACAAGGGAATATAATAGGCACTTTTAGGACTTTTAACCTTTTCTATTAAGGAGCATGCCAAAATCTGATTAAGTAAAACATATTTCATAAAGTGGATTTTTGTTTGTTTATTTCTGATTGTTATACATAATACCCATACAAGAAATTCTACAATTGTTGTGGTTTTAATTCAGTTTTTTTCTTAACTTCAATATTTCTGCCAGTGCCTCCTCAACCATGGCCATCTTTCCTTCTGCTGGTTATCTCTTTTTAATTTAATGTTATTTACCTTATAGAGTTTGTTGTCTTGCCTTTTCCCATATTTTGTCTTAATTTCCCTTTTTTGCCAAACTTTTTGAATACCAGTTGGAGAGAGATTCCATGTTCCTTCTAGGAGCCACATTGGAACAAAGTAATCATTTTAAAAAGGATGCTCTTCTGGATAAAATAAGGTAAAGAGATTAGCCAAAGAACATATATGCATAGCCCATGGACATAGACAACAGTGTGGTGAAGGCCAGGGGAAGGGGTGGAGTGCAGGCTGGGTAGAGTTGGGGGAATTTGGGGGATATCTGTTATAGTGTCAACAATAAAAAATAATTAAAAATAAAAGGTTGCTCTTTATATGAAATCAAAACTGTCCTATATTGTATTTAAACACTTGACCATTATCTTTACTTCTGCCACCTTCCTAAATGAAAGGGCAATTTGATCAAATAGTGCAGTCTGAATGATTTTCTGTGGCACTTAAATAAACTACATTTCACATGCAAATAGGATCACTCTGATAGTTATCTATTGTCTGAACATTGGGTATACTACTTCATTAGCTAATGGAAACAATTAGACTAGAAATGGCTGTTACTGGACTGGATTTGTAAACTGCCACAACCCCCTGTATATAAACATTGTGAGTTCTGTTAGTGTTGGTTTCTGCTTTATATAATTCAACTTGTAATTTTTCCACTTTTAAAAGTATTGCCCTATTTTAGGAGAATTGGAATTGTAAATTCACTCTTTGACAGGTCATTACATAAACTTGTTCCTTAAACATTTCATCTTTTATAGATTTTTCTGGGTGTTTTTAAAAAAATATATTTTATTGATTTTTTACAGAGAAGAAGGGAGAAGGATAGAGAATTAGAAACATCGATGAGAGAGAAACATCGATCAGCTGCCTCCTGCACACCTCCTACTGGGGATGTGCCCAAAACCAAGGTACATGCCCTTGACCGGAATCGAACCAGGGACCTTTCAGTCTGCAGGCCAACACTCTATCCACTGAGCCAAACCGGTTAGGGTTTTCTGGGTGTTTTTAAAAAATGTTTTTGAAATGATGATAGAAGCTGTATATTTTAATTTCCCTTAATCTCTTCATAAAAACAGAACAACTAGGATACCTAAGTCAATAATTCACAGACAATATTTATAAAAAAACTAGATTAAATATTCCCATGAACCTCAAAATATAAACAAACAAGGAAATAGCACCAGTAGCTACAAAACATGTATAACAAAAGATTCTGTATCAACACAAACTGACTTATAACAGCATATGTTTTTATGAATATGCACCAACCCAGGAAATATTGCTCCCTTGAGCCCTCCCCGAAAACATACTATAAAATGGCATTGTCCTGTAAGAGTTTTTGCAGTGATGGAAATGTTCTCTTTTTGTGCTGTTCAATATAGTAGCCCCTAGCCACATGTGACTACTGAAGCACTTGAAATATGTCTAGTGTAACTAAGGAATTAAAATTTTTATTTTATTTTATTAAATAGATATGTGCTAATTTTTTAATGGTGCAGCTATTGAATGAGCACTAGACAACAAAAATGACTGGCATGCCATAGGACAGGCAAAATATTCCAGCTAATAAATGAAGGAGGAATGACAGAATCAAAATGAATGGATTAATTGATTGATTATGAGCCTACCAATAGTTGATAACATCTCCAAAAGAAAGACAATCATATACAATGTGTCTCTTGATGGAAGCACACAATAACTTAAGAAGTGATATTGCAATATTTCTCCAAAAAAAAGATATACAGATGGCCAATAAATACATATAAAGATGCTCAAAATCATTAATCATCAAGGAAATAGTTTGGAAGTTTTAAAAAGTTAATTATAGAATTAATAACATTATCCAGCAATTCTACTCCTACGTACCTACACAAGAGAAAGAAAACATATGTCTGCACAAAAAGCTTGATATTATCCTTTGCATATTGATGTAGCTGTAGCCCTGCAAGCTTTATTTAGCTATGTAATACTTACAAATTCATCACCATTTCCGAGAATCCCTCCACACTTAATTATACCTGTTACTGAGAATTGTAAAAATGTAGAACTAGAAGGAATTAGGCGATCGTTTAGTCCTTAAATATTATTTTGGATATGAAGAATCTTAAACTTGACGAAGTTATGTGGTTATAAGCATAGTCAGGTCCATATCCTAGCTTGCTTGACTCTGATCACTACTCTTTCCCACATCTGTAGCATTGCGACAATGGATAAATGGTAAGGAGTGGTCAGATTACTTACAAAGACAAAATGAATATTTGGCTTTAATTGGCTCATAAGTTCAAGTGAAGAGGGAAAGGGAACCAAAATAACCAATTGAAACAGACATAAAGGATTAGATAGAAGATATGCTTATATATGTAATATATATATATTTTGTATGTGTAAATATAGTTTAAAAAATTTTTAAGATTTTTTT
The DNA here is from genome assembly GCF_951640355.1 of Cnephaeus nilssonii. NCBI lineage: Eukaryota > Metazoa > Chordata > Mammalia > Chiroptera > Vespertilionidae > Cnephaeus > Cnephaeus nilssonii. The sequence goes on from NC_137092.1 coordinate 21,842,387, forward strand.
TATTTAGAGCAGATTTTGGTTTACAACAAAATTGAAAGGGAGGCACAAAGATTTCCCATATACTCCCTGCTACCACATATCCCCCATTATCACTCACCATAATGGCACATTTTCACCAGTGAACCTACACTGACACATCATAATCATTCAAAGTTCATATTCTACCTTAGGGTTTACTTTTGGTTTTGTACATTTTATGGGTTTGGAGAAACATATATTAACATAATTCCGTCATTATAATATCATACAGAGTATTTTCGTTGCCCTAAAAGTCCTGTGATCTGCCTACTCATTTCCCAACTCTACCACAGCCATCCATCTTTTTACTGTTCCCATGTTTTACCTTTTTCAGAATGTCATATAGTTGGAACTATATAATGTGTAGCCTTTTCAGACTGGCTTCTTTCACTTAATAATATCCATTTAAAGTTCCTCTATGTCTTTTCATGGCTTGACAGCTCACTTCTTTTTAGTGTGACTGAATTAAGGTACTATAAACATTTAGGTTTTCAACTCCTTTGGGTACATATCAAGTAGCACAGTTGCTGGCTTATGTTTTGTTATTGATTCAGTCTTTTTCTACAATAAAATCCAATTCTACAAACTATGAACAAGGGTGTAGACAGATAATCTAGATAAAAATGCCAGAAAACAGGATCCTGATTCTGTATTCTGTGAGCCCATAGGTCATTAGAACATTTCAGACATACATGCTATTCTGATGTAAGTTGCTTGGTTCTAGTCATCATCATCAGGTTGCATGCTTTGTCTTCTAATAAAATTTCTTAATTATAATTAATGTATATTTCCCTTAATATACTTGATTTTTATTTTAAAATGTAAGATATTTTTAAGGAAGTTTTTCCCCCCTCTTGAGAAATATTACTCACTCAGTATCTTAGAAACCAGCAAAAAAATAGATTAGAAATGTGATGACATCCTGTTGTTATAATTTACATTTACTTCATAAAAAATATCTGTTACTGTCTTCCAGGAGATTTTTTTTAGTTAGTTCTAAAGCAGCCTCCTACATATTTTTTAACTCAGGACACAGATCTTGTTGGATCACTGTCATCTTGCCAGCTTAATTTTTTCTTTCTCTTTAGAGAATGTGCTGAATATGTTGGATGTCTTCTCTCAGTTTTACTTAAAGCCCCAATGAATGACTTGACCACTGATGACTATATTCCCACAGACTGTGGGTGTACTCTGCAGGACTTGGTTGAGAATATTGTACCTTTATTCTATGTAAGGAACAATTTAATTAGGTCCCATTGCATCCTATATAATAAAAGTCTGATATGCTAAGTATCTGGTCATCTGGTCAGCCATTCAACCAATCAAAGTATAATATGCTAATGATATGCTAAGGCTGCTCAACCGCTTGCTATGACATGCACTGATCACCAGAGGGCAGACAGTCAACTAGTCGCTATGATGTGCACTGACCACCAGGGGGGCAGATGCTTGCTGCTAGGACTGAGTGAGAAGGGCCGGACACACCCTGGAGCCCTCCTGTGGTCCCTCCCTGGCTGGCCAACCTCTGTGTCCTTCCCCAGCCCCGATCATGCACTGGTGAGGTCCCTTAGCCTGGCCTGTGCCCTGAGGGACTCCCCCACCCCCAGTGCATGAATTTTGTGCACTGGGCCTCTAGTCTCTATATAAGTTGTTACAGAGATTCTTAGAACTGGGATTCTCTTCTTCTTTCTAGTAATTAGTAATCTGCTAGTTGAGTTCATAGTTTCCAGAAACCTGTTATAAAATAGTGTTTGATTGCTGCCCATCATAAACCTTATAATTCTTGCCTTGTTTAATGATTATTAGGTATTAATTGCATAGTGTATTATAAGTTCTGTTCAGATAATATCTTATTCACACCTAGGAACTTGTAATTACTTTTTTAAATTAAATTTTTTCAATATACAAAATAAATCTATTACCAGATTATAGATACAAAATAATTAGCCATTTACATTCAATAAACATTAATATTTCAAGAAAAACGATTTTAAATATATTACATGCAATGAACATTAATATTTCAGGAAAAAAAGATTTTAAATATAATAATATTACCCAAACTGTACTAACACTATAATATCACAAAAGTTGTAGGAAATATTAATAATCTGTAAATAACAGAATTACTTCTATCATATTCTAAAATATTTTTTTTCTCTAGCTCTGTTTTTGTTCATCAGTTTATGTTGTTCATTATATTCCACAAATGAGTGAGATCATGTGATATTTATCTTACTCCGACTGGCTTATTTCTGTAATTACTTTTTAGTAATAGAAATTTGCCGCCCGAAAATTTCTAACTGGAAGCTTAAAATTATTTCACTTGAGAATAGATTAAGTACTGGATTTTATTAACAACAACAACAACAAAAACTATCCACTATTGGCTGCTGAAAGTACATACGTAAATACAAAGAAATCAAGTTATTGATTTAGCAACAATAGTGATTTAAGTTATTATTTATTTTGAGAATTTTCTCTCATTTACCTAAATTTAATTTTCATTTTTTGTACACTGTAAAAATCATTAACCTCTAAGTATTAATTGTGTGATTTGTACTCTCTTTCCTTTCTCATTATATCAATTAGTTTTAGAATACACATAAGTAATATGCTGATTTAGTCGATTCTTTGTAAACAATAAACAGGATATAATATCACTGTTGATGAGAAACTTCGGTGGTTATAACAGTAAATTGTGGGGGAGATTATGTTTTTTGTTGTCCAAATGTCAGCTGTGCTCAGATATATATTTTTTTATTTGGAAGAAATACATGAAATTAGAGTGGTTAAATTACCAGTGTTAGCTAAAGTATTAGACTTCGTTAAAGCCAGTCAGCAATTCTGTTTAGAAGATTAAGTGATGGATTTTTGGATAGTTGACATTTAACAAGTCCTGTTGAATACATAGAGAAGACAGAAGTAAGCTAAAGGCATCAAACATTATTAGTAGATTTTCTAATAAATACTCTCTTCAAAAACACAATAAAAATGTCAATGTTAAAAACCTGATACAATGATGTATAGATGGATGATAGTAATTACAATATAACTTTAGAACAGGTTGAAAAATATGATTATATGTAAGATCCATAGTAGTGTCATTTCATGAATGCCTAGACCAATGTATTTTGTCTATGAATCAGCAATTCTATTTAGTTGAAATACTTACTCATGACTATCATTGCTTCTTATAATACTGGACATTATGGGTAGCCTTCTTTGTGTGTATAAAATGTTAGTATATATTTGGTGGTCCTTGACTTGCATAGCAATCCTGTTTTAAACATTTTATTGACTTCCCAAACTTCTTTCTGTATGCGGGATTGAATATTCAATAGTCTCCTGAGTCTTGATAATTTTGAACTTGCATTGTGGTACTTTATGCTCCAGATAATTGGCAATGATTTTCTAGCTTAGGCAATTGGGCTGGGAATGGTCTAAATATTTTCAGTGTCCTGCCTTTGGAGGGAGCCTCCCAGGAATCCTAGATTGCCAGGTGCTTCTCTGGATCACTGCACAGCCAGAGCCTGGGATTTGTTTGCTTACAGTGATGCCCATCTACCCAGGGTTTCCCCAATCTTGCCCTTCCCTATGTCACCCCTCTGCATCTTTACCACCCAGTTTTTTGCTCTTGTGGGGAGTTGGGCTTGATGGATGGAGGGAAAGGCTGTTGGTCTGCAGGAAGGACAAATAGCAGGTTTTAATTTGCAAGGCCACAGGTTGTTGAGGTGCCTCTGAGGGTTATCTGCAGTTTCCTGGGTTGCTGATTTGGGGTAAGGGTGGTATTCAGATAGTGCCCTCAAAGCCTTAATTAGGAATTTGATTATATTTTTTAGTAATCTGGGAACATAACCACCATGATAGCATATGCGTCTATTTTTAGACACATACATTCAGCCTTTAAGTGCATTTTTTGACTGTTTTATATAAAAGTAGGGGACTGCCAATATTAAATGATGCTTTACTATAAAGTTTATTGCTATAAGTTTTGTATAAGATTTTTATCTTTTAAAAAACTTATCTTTATTGTTGAAAGTATTATAGATGTCCCGCTTCTCTCCCCCCCCCCCCCGCATTGGTACCCTCCACCTTGCTTCTGTCCCCTCCCCAGGCCTTCACTGCTCTAATGTCTGTCCATGGGTTATGTATATAAGTTCTCTGATTAATTCTCTCCCTCCCCCCAAAGTCAGTGTGCTATTAACTTGTTCAGTGGTGGTTAGTTTCCGCCCTATACATCTCATGAAAACCACTATTTTAAAAAAATACTTCTTACTATTATTTCTTTTCACCTGCTTATTTCTAAATGGTAATTTTTTTACATAGGTCCAGAAAATTAGTGACCAGTGGACACATTTTGTTTGGCTGCTTTGTTTGCTTGCATGATATGTATCAAGAGGCCAAGTTTGATATGCTTGGTTGCAAAACCACCTTATTCTTTGTTTAACTTACTGCATACATTTTATTTGAATTGCAATACTCCTCTTGGCATTTGAGCTCAAAGCTCTGCTTTAGAAGAATAGCGTGGGGCATCCTAGTATAGTGTAGGGATAGGTTTGGGAATTAGACCAACTTGGATGGAAAACCTTGCTCTGCCTCGTATCTTGTGTGAGTCCTTGGACAAAGTAGTTGACCAGTTCTTGTTTTCCTCATTTGTAAAATGGGGAAATAATATTATTTTTAAGGATTAAGTGAGACATTTTATATGTATCATCTAGCACATAGTAAATATCCTATAATTCTTATTGTAGTTAGAAGAACCACTGGTATCATGGCAGCTTTTGCAAAGTATTAGTACCTCTTACTTTGATTCCCAATATTTTCTCCCCTTATAATTTAAATCCGCAGGTTGCTCTTTGTAGAAATATGTGAATGGATTTGTCCCTTAAAATATACTTGATGCTTCTTTTAATAGGTATTAATTTCATTCCAATTTTTCTGAGGTCGTAGAAAGTGAGACAGTATTCAAGTGTTAAAAAGTATTATAATAAAAATGTTTCTTGTTGACTTCTAGATCCTAAGTCTTACATTCAGATTACTGGATAATATTTACTCTGTGAGCTCTATATTGGCAAAATATACTCTTTAAAAGTCTTAATCATCTGGTACTAGTAAGGTAAAATGTAATTTGAAGTTTGGAATATAAACAACAGAAGACTTAATTTAGAAATTATTCTTGGAAATATAATTTTAAAGGAGTGAAAGTTTGGGTTTTATTTTTGTGTTCTTTATCCTTCATATTTTAGTCTTTTAAATATGGCATGCATATCATTGCTGTAAGAAACATTGCCCATGAGATGATGACACCATACCATCTACATTGATAGTGTCCTCTATCATGTATATATATCCTCTAAGTAGGCCAGTCACATAATACGGGAGGGTAGATCTGGCATATCTTATTTCAAAGAAGTGCCACAACTTTGTCTTGGCTGACCAGACAGTCTCCTTGTAGTCTAGTACTTTTCAGATGCCCTAGAAAATAAAATCAGACAAAACAAAGTGATGCAGGGAAAGTGTTTCTAAATGAACTGATTTACACATCTTCCTGCTCTTTTCTAAAATGCTTTCACTTATTAGAGAATTATTGAAGAATAAAAATTTTTCCCCTCTTCTTCATATATTCGATAAAATACCACTTTGAATGTCTGTGTTCAGAGTAAAAATTGAAATGATCAGAATTTTTAAATTTTTACTCATTTTCTGGTAAGATTGTTCTGTAGTTTGAAAACTATAGTAGAACTTGTGTAGAGGCATATGAGCAGAAGCATAATAATGTAACAAAACAATAAAATAATAAAGTAATAAAGTTACAACTTCATAAGATAGTTGATAGAACTGTTTTTTAATAACTAAGCTCATGAAATGACATCAGGATCAGGGTCATAATAAAGGGGTCCCATTTATATTAAATTTCTTGAATAAACATTTATTAATCCTGTCTACTGAAGAAAAGGTCATTCAGACAGTTCCTGATTTATGGAACATTTTGAAAGAAGATAGCTTGATTGCTTTCAATAATGTGCAGAATTGGCCCCAAATAAAGAAAGAGTATCTTATATAATAACAGCCTAATATGCAAATTGTCCCTTTGGGTGGTTGTTTGACCAGGAGTTCCACTGGGAGACCAGGAGTTCAACCCCTCGCTATGACATGCACTGACTACCAGGGGTTGGCACGGAACATGGTGGGCATCAGGGACACAGCCCTGGCAGCGGGCAGCGGCCCCAATGAGAGTGGGACCAAGGCGGGATGGTAGAGCAGGTGATTGGGTGGCTCCAGGCCAAGGTGGGTGAGACCGGGGGCCCGATCCTTGCAGGCCATCCTGAGGGACCCCAGCCATGCACGAATTCGTGCAGCGGGCCTCTAATAGAGAATAACCAGGCTTCTTTTGTGAGAGAAGAGAACTTAAACTGGGTGAGGCTCATTGCGTTAAGCATGTTCATCATTCAGAATCAGTTCCCAAAAGAATTTGATGCTGCCAGCTGTGGTGTTCCATTGAACATAATAATCTCCACATTCTCTCTGATTGTTTCCTCACAGGTGAAGGTTCCCCCAAGTGTTCCTTCTACTGTTTTGTTTTGTTTTCTTTTCACCCAAACATGCCTCTCAAACAATTTAAAAATTGAAACATAATTCCCATACTATAAAAATTTTCCTTTTAATAATGCACAGCTAGGTGGTTTTTAAGATACTGCACAATAACTTGTGCAACCATTACTATTATCTAATTCTAGAACATTCATCACCCAAAGAGAAACCTTCTATGCATTAATAGCTACTGCCCATTTCTCCCTCCCCTAGTCCCTGGCAACTATTTTACTTTCTGTCTTTATGAAATTGCTCATTCTGTATATTTTATAAATGTGGAATCATCTAATGTGGCCTTTTGTGATTGGCTTATTTCACTTGGCATAATGTTTTCAAAACTCATCCATATTATCACATATATCAGTATTCTATTCCATTTTATGACTGAATAATATTCCATTGTATGAATACCAGTATACCATATTCATCAGTTGATTGAAACAGTTGTTTCCACTTCTTATTTATTATGAATACTGGTATGAACATTTGTGAACAAGTTTGTTGTTGATTTGTTTTCAGGTTTTTTGTGGGTTTTTTTTTTGTGTGTGTGTGTGTATGTTTTGTCTAGGAGTGAAATTTCTTGGTGATATCCTAAGTATACTAGTATGTTTAACTTTTTGAGGAACTGCCAAAATGTCCCATTTTACAATCCCACCAACTATGAATAAAGATTTCAGTTTTTTTCATAGTTTTGTCAACACTTGTAACTATCTTTTTTTATTATACATATCCTAGTGGATATCCAGTTGCATCTCTTTGTGGTTTTGATTTGAATTACCTCGATGACTAAGGATGATGACTATCTTTCCATGTGCTTATAGGATCTTATATATCTTCTTTGGAGGAATATCTATTCAAATCCTTTGCCCATTTATTTTAATGTTGATTTGTAAGAATTTTTAAATAAATTCTGGATACTAGACCTTATTAGATACATAATTTGAAAATATTATCTCCCATTCTGCATGTTGTTTTTTCACTTTTTTGATGTCTTTTGAAGCACAGAAATTTTAAATTTTGATCAAGTCATTATGTGCTTTTTGTGTCATAGCAAAGAAATCATTGCCTACTCCAATGTCATGCAGAATTATGCATGTGTTTTCTTCTAAAAGATTTATAGTTTTAGCTTCAAGCAATATCAAGAAAGTAAAAAGACAACCTGTAGAATGGGAGAAAATATATCAGTATACCAATAAGGAAATGGTGACCAGAATATATAAAACCCATTTTCAGCCAGTTTTTGTGAATGATGTCAGGTGTTAGGTCCAACTTTATTTACACTTTTGTATATGGCTATCCTGTCATTCCATCACTGTTTGTTGAAAAAATTATTTTTTCTCCATTAAATTGTCTTGACACTCATGTCAGAATCAATTGTTCATAAATATATATGTTTATTTCTTTTTATCTATATGTTTGTTTTATGTCTTTACCACATAGTCTTAATTGTTGTAGCTTTGTAGTAAATTTTGAAATTGGGAAGTGTGAGTGTTCTAATTTGTTCTGCTTTTAGATTCCTTTAGCTATTTTGGGTCCCTTGCAATTCCATATGAATTTTAGAATCAGATTATCAATTTCTGCAAAAATAAAGTCAGCTGGGATGTTTATAAGGATTTTGTGTAATCTGTAGATCAGTTTGGGTAGTGTTGCTATTGTAATAATATTAAATCTTCCAATTCATAAATGTAGGATACATTTTCATTTATTTTAGGTCATCTTTAATTTCTTACATTGGTGTTTTATAGTTGTCAATGCACAAGTGTTCCACTTCTTTCGTTAAGTTTATTCCTAAGTATTTTATTCTTTTTAATACTATTGTAAAAGAAAAAGGAATGAGAAGGCATATGTGGTATAATATTAACTTTTGGGGAATCTGGATGAAGAGTATACAAGAACTCTTTTTATGGGTATTTTAACCTTTCTATAAATCCGAAACTATTTTAAAAATGTTTTAAAAATACTGTATATAAAAGGAAGAGAACTGATAGACATAGAAATTAGCACTTGGATTCCCCAATGCTATACTAGTATATTACCTGTCATGTCTTATTTCTGGAAAGAAAATTAATTTAAAAAATAGAACAAAAAAGTAGAGGTCACTTTTTAGTTTAAATTTTTAATCACTTAGGGACATGGATTTTTACAGTTTTATTGCAATCCTCTCTACTTTCTGTTCTGAGGAAGGTATTTGCAATTGTTAATCAAAACAATCAAACGAACAATAAAACCTTCTTAATTGATACATGCAGTGAGACTTTTTCCCCCCTCCAATATTGGGCAAGATATTTTTCATCTTTAGCGTTTTCTTTAGGCTTTTAGTAACATGCACACCAAATTACAATGTGCGTAAACCACTAGTTATTATTGTTTTAAGCTATTGAAACACAATGACAGAATGACAGTGGACTTCATCTCTGTGCAGAAGACTTGAAATTTAGAGAGACAGATAAAGCAATAACAGAACGAGAAAAATGAAGGTTTATATTTTCAAGTTGACTATTGTGAAACATAGTACTGTAAATGATTTTCTGTGCCTTTCTTTTGTCTTAATTGCTGATATCTATACTATACAAGATGGAAATAATTTCCAATATAAAAATATGAGCTTATTTTACAGATAATGAATCAAAATAATAGATTGTTCCTTATTTGAGAGTACTGTTTTGAAATCCGTGGTTTGCATAATTTTATTTTTCTTTTAAAGTAAGAGGAACACATATAAAAATAGACAGCTGGTTTTAAAGGAGAAAACAAGTTTTTAATTGTCTAAGAGTATTTTTAAAAATAAAAGTTCATCTTGGATTTAGAGTGTGTTTTCAATGTTAACCAAACAACCAGATTTTCCTATCAACATTAGAAACAACTGAGGGCTAGCTTGATTCATAGCACAAGCAGATGGCATCCTACTTCTGGCAAAATGGGTAGAAAATTCCTTAAGCACCCACTTGCATATGTTCTTGTCTTCATAAAATCCTGTGCACTTTTAAACTTAAATACTCTCTACAGTTTTAACAAAACATTTATTAAAGTTGAAATTGGAGATAGCACACAAACAGGTAAGATTTAGTCTGATTTTAGATCCTGTGACAAAATGAAAACTGCAGACCAGAAAGTAGACTGTCTTATTATTGGCAAAATACTACATATCTGTTATGTGTAGATATAGCTATATACACAAGGACAAAGTTTATCAGAAATATCATTACCAGAAATCTTCTTCCTCCCTTTTCACACCTTCAGCTTAATTTCTAGAGTTTATCTTTTTAAAGTACTTTATAAAGGACTAATTTGTAATCAGAAGGTTCATTGGTAATCTATGAGAGGTCACTCCTATTTTGAGTATGATATTTTCTACCCATTTTCATGTCTTATTTAAAATTTTGGATTGTGTTATGTTCTACTGGTATCTTTAATGTGGCCTGTAGGGTCTCAACAATGTGCACTTAGCTATAGAGGCTAGTTGCAGTGCACACTGGGCCATGTATTCCTGAGATTTTTGCCTACAAGCTTATGTTTGACTTCACAGCAGTCAGTCGGGCTGGAGCTGTCACCATCATATGAAAAGTGGGTAGTGGATTACACAGAATGACCTCATTTATAGTCGTTCTCATTACTGCCTTTTTTTTTTTTTTTTGAGTTTGTCAAGTGTTGTACAGCTCATATGTGGAAACCAAAGTCTTTTAATATGTTTTTGAACATGTATGATAATGGTGGCTCTATAAATTTATTCTTTTAACTATAAAACTATTTTTCATTTAACATTTCCAGGACAATGAAGAAAGATCAATTAAATTATACTTAATTTTCTACTTTTATTGGGGCAGTAACAGAGCAATAGAAGATATAATCATTAACACTTAAATTATTTTTAACATTGATATATGTCTACTTACTCATCCTTTAACAGTGTGCCATTTGTCAATTTTCAGCATCTTTTTGACTACTTCCCTCTTTCTTCTTATCCAGTGTATACTAAAAGAAAAAAAACCAATATCTATTCTTATAGTTGAATATCTCTAAGTCTTATTTAACTATCATGGTTATTTTTTCTTCCATCTATGATGGACAGGTTGTATTCACAGTTTAACAAAACCTCAAGGGATCTTGGGTAACAGTTCTTATTAGAAGATTTTATTTTGGTGAACATTTATTTTTATATATCTCTTAGAGAAGGGCTTGCTTCACTTTTCATTAGGTTCATTTACTTGGATGAATTCATTTTTTGAAAGGGGTTCTTTTTAACCATTACAGTTGATACTGATTGCCTCCCTTTTTGTGTATTTAATGAGGATGCTAACAATGGAATAGTAGATCCAAGAGATGATCTTTATCTTTTACCCTTAAAAGAGGAAAAGTCAAGAGACATGCAGAGAAGTCTTACTGGTTCTGTTTATGTCACAGTTATTACTTGATGAGTCCTCTTCAATTTTGTGCCTCACATTTGTGCCTTTTCTTACCCATTCTATTTATTATTGAAATTAGCCTTTTAGGGTTTGTAGCCATATGCTGAGTTCTGAATGTAAAGAACAGTTACAATTCTATTTTCAGCCTTTAAAATGAAGACTATAGTATTTAATTATGAGACAGTTTTAAAATGGGATGGAGTTAGTTGGGTGGGCCTTTCCAAAAAGCAACTTGTAAAAGTTACTAAAGTATTTATGCTTGCCAGAGTGCTGCCTTCTTAACATTCCACTTTATATTTTAAAGAAGTACACGTCATGGAAGAAAGGAAGGTTTAAAATAGATTAGCAGTTTGGCTAGGAGATTATGAATACATTTATTTCCACTCTTAACATCCTTACTGTGTGTCTTTGTCCTTCCCCATCCTCCTTCACCCTGATTTACTTTATATTTGTCTTTTCTTGTTTAGTTTAAACTGCTCCTCATTTCTGAATACATAAATTAAAAATAGGCAATACGCTGTTGTTACTTGGTTACTATGAAATATTCTAAGACATTTGAAAGTAGATTCTTGACCTGCATTTTATTGAGAATAAAATGTTGACCAGAGAATGACATATTTATGAAGTAGATTAAAGGATTTCCTCTCTTTATTTTAACATAGAAAAAGATACAGTAAAAGTAAATTGCCCCAGGAATTAGATATCTTGAGATAATAGAAATTCTGTGGTCTTTCCCTGGAAGTATGTGAAGACATAGTTTACACATGTTTTGGTAGGAGCAAAGAACAGGAAACTGCTAAGTTAAATCTAACAACTGCTATTTGTGGAAAGAGCTAAGTCATAGTTAATTCCTCCATTGCAATAAAATGTATAATCAGAAAAGGGAATATCTAATTAGAAGCACACTTCTTAGGGGCTTAACATGTTTTTAATATTCAATCACATGCACAGCTATTTAAATATTTTCTTCTGTTTTACAGCAAACTTTTCAAGGGGAGTTCTTTGGTAGTTCTTTTTCTTAGAGTTGGTCCTTCTGTGTTCACTTTTAAAGTTGATTTTGTTTGCTTTTTTTTCTGTGAAGGACATGTTCATTCATATTTTATGCTCATTTCATATATCTTTTTTATTCAGGAATTTTGATCTACCTTTATCCCTTTCTCAGGTCGTCAGGTTTCAGATGTTAATCATTCATACATTAGTGTTTGTTTACAATTAAACACACATTTAAATACACATATGTGTACACTCTGTGTGTGTGTGTGTGTGTGTGTGTGTGTATGCACGCGCATTTCGTATTTTCTTTCTTTAGTTTTGTTGATTTGAGTTCATCATTCTCCTCTTTCCATTCCTTCATTCAAGTCCTTTTCAAGCCTTGAACCTGGGCAAGGCCTAACTAACTTTGAAACTATTACTGGCTAATCCTATATAATAAAAGGGTAATATGCAAATAGACCGAATGGCAGAACAACCAACCAATCAAAGTGTAATATGCTAATGATATGCTAAGCCTGCTCAACTGCTCGCTACAGTCAACTGGTTGACCAGTTGCTATGATGTGCACTGACCACCAGGGGGTAGATGTTCCGACCAGTAGGTTAGCTTGCTGCTGGGGTCCGGCCGATCGGGACTGAGCGAGATGGACCAGACATGCCCTCGAGCCCTCCCACGGTCCCTCCCCGGCTCAGTTGTGCACCGGTGGAATCCCTCAGCCTGGCCTGAGCCCTCTCGCAATCCTGGACCCCTCGGGGGATGTCGGAGAGCCGGTTTCAGCCTGATTCCTCAGGCTACTCCTCTTGGGAGGGCGCCAGATGCAGGGCTCATGGTTGGTGAGTGCTGCTGCAGCAACATGAGTCTCTCCCTGTCGGGACTGATTGGGTGCGAGCCTGCGGCAGGCACAGTGGGGCCAGGATGAGTGGGAGTGGCAGGTAGGAGCTGCAAACGGTGTTGGACTGTGGGTTTTGGCCCAATCCCTGCAGGCCACCCAGAGGGACCCCACCCATGCACGAATTTGTGCATGAGGCCTCTAGTATTGTCATAACTATGTATGGTGCTAGGTGGGTACTAGACAGTGGGGGAGGGAATCACTTTGTAAGCTATATAAATGTCTAACCACTATGCTGTACACTTGAAACTAATGTAATATTGAATGTCAACTGTAATTGAAAAATACAAAAAAGAAACTATTAATAGCTGTTTCCTATTTGGAGAGGTTGTCAATGAAAAATTGATAGGAGATGAAAGAGATGTGTCTCTAAAGAATTTGCAAATCCTTTATGCCTTTTTAATGTTTTTCCCATCCCATTTCTCAAAATCAGTTATACCTACAAATTGGTCCAGGTAATAGTGTGTTAGGGGTTAAGGTAAGAAGAAATGCCACTTCTGATTATGGCCTAGATAACTTTTAGAAATGGTTGTGGTGTGGTCTAAGAGAAGCTGACTATAACTCTAGCCTTTAACATACAAATCAACCCTGCAAACTACTGTTTAACAATATTAAATTCTGCTTATGAAGAAGTCTGACAGGTTTTCCATTTAAATTTAATATTATTATCTCTAGATCAGTGATTCTCAGTGCTATCAGACTCACTGTTCACTTGTTATAGCAAATATCTTGTGATGTTATCTTTATTCTATCTTGAAACAAAATTCATATATGGATGTATGTGTATCATCATTATATACATTTATACATTAACTTTTCACATAAGTCAAAAGTAACTATAATATCTTACATAATATAAATGAGACATTTTAAGGAAAGTAATTTAGAATTGGTGACATGATTTTCCAAAAAGGTAAACAACCTTGGTAAAATCCCCCCCCCCCCAAAAAAAAATACAGTCGTTATTTATTTGGTAATTTCATTCTTAGAAATTCAGTATATGCTAAAAGTGTGCAAAAACGCCTTATGTTTTTGTGTAGAACGATGTGTTAGGCTTAGATAATTATTTCACTCACGCAAATGTATGGTAGTGCATTCTTTCATTCTGAGAGGTTTAACATATGTGTTCCTTTCTCCCTCTTCCCTCCTCAGGGTTGGAGGAGGAGAGAACTCTAAAACTCCTATGGGTGCATAGCTAGCCCTATTTTGAACCACTGTCCTGGAGGAAAGGTCAAGGGGGAAATAGTAACTAACAGTTTAGTGTGTCTCTAGTAAGCCATTGTGGCCCATTCAGGTAATGAGCTTTATGGTAGGATGCATATAATAATATAAAAGGTCATCATCACATTATGCTATATATCTGAATATAGCATTTGCCTTGGCTTAAAGTGTATAAACCTGTCATTCTTTTTTAGGGCATAAGGTCCTAATCTGGGATCTGGGTACTCCTTGATATTACACAATTTGTGTGTATCCTCTTTCTGGTCAGATGGTCCATAGTTTTGAGTAAATCCTTAAAGGAGTCCCTGAGGTAATGATAAAGTCTAACAAGTGTGGAAGGAGTCAGTTCTCTTCCTATGAATCTTGGAGCACAGGGCACACCCTGAGGTTGACTGGGATTAGCGCCTTACCTTTCACACAACTTTTTTCCTTTTTGACTAGAAGAAAGAGGGATTAAAATCCTATAATAGAGGAAATCCATTTTTTATAATTTAAGTCTCTTGAAATCATGGCATTGAAACTCAGAAGAAAAGCTAACATGTTGTCACTGAGTCTTTATCCTGCCACATTTCAGAATTTTAATTATTGAGTCAAGCTTTCCAGGATATCAGTTATGACAAATAAGCTTTAAAAAAATAAGTGTTTCTTATTGTACTCAAGTGTCACATTTAAAAAAAGAAAAAGAAAGGCTTTTCTCTTTACCCTCCCTTCCATTTACTTCCATATATGTGACCAAAGTTCATACCCAATGGAAATTACTTTTAAGAGAGGCAGTAACATTAGGAAAAATTTTACTTAGTTGATGCAGCCTCTTCCTTTTGCTTGTTATTCCAAGAAGTTTCAAGAAAAATCTTTGTCCCCTAATAAATGAGTATGATATGAGAAAAGCATTAGCATATACTCTTTTTCTCTTATTTGAAAATGCCATTAATATTCTTGACCTTCTCTTTAAATGCTTGATCTAGGTGACATGGTATCTCCTCCTAGTTGTCTTTTTAAAGTACAGAATCCCTTATCTGTCTGTATCTTCTGGGATCTGGCTTCAGGATTCTTCTAATATTCTTTATATTTCCTTTTTATTTGCCATCTAAAATTAATGTTTCCCTGATAATACAGTTTCCACTATAATGAGTTGGAAAATTCTAAAAGCTTTTCTTCAATTTTTGCTGAGACAAAAGGTGTATATATTTTTCTAACACACACAATCTGAATGATGCCCTAACAACATATGCTTTTAAGTAAGAATATCATGGGGAAAGAAGTTAATGGGAACTTCTTATCAGGGTAGCACCAAGGTTTTGAATTCTATAGGTTAGATGAAATTAAACTTCCTAGACCAAATTCCCTAAGTGAGTAGGTTGTGTTGGAGATGGGTTATAATTAGGTTAGTCAAGAAGGCCTAAACAGATAATAAACGAGAGGGTAATTAGTTTCCTGCTCTGTCTCCAGATTTAAGCAGTGCAAAGGATTCATGCAGGAACCTTTTGACTTTGGCATTTACTTTTCAAGGACAATTGCAGGCAGCAGCTAGTTCCTTCATGAGCTAAATTCAGTTCCTTCCTGAACTTGCTTTAAAAAATAATCATCCTTGCCAGATTTCAACTTCTGAATTGCCTGTTTTCAAATCAGTAAAAATTATTGTCAAATCCTGATTGCTGTATATTGCTTACCTAGAGTCACAAAAAGCTTTTAGGAAAGTTTTACTGTTCTGTGGAACTGTTGACACTTCTATAGCTAAGGTGAGATAGTGAGAGTCATATAGTGCATGGCACATTTTAAAATATATTTTTATTTATTTTAGAGAAAGAGGAAGGGAGAGAGAGATAGAAACATTAGAGACAGAGAAACATTGATTGGCTGCCTCCTGCACGCCCCCTCCTGGGAATTCACCTGAAACCCTGGCTGGGAATCGAACCAGTGACCTCCTGGTTCATGGGTCGATGCTCAATCACTGAGCCACACCAGCTGGGCCGCATGGCACATTTGACAGTAAGGAGGTTCTAAATTTTAGAGCTAATGTCATTGACTTGCCTACTAACTTTGGGAGAACAATATTTTCTTACTTGTTTCATTTTTATCATTAATAAAATGAGAGAAAATGATCTTAATTTCCTTTCACTTCGCTGATTTTAACATGCATTTTTTCTTTTTAGTTTAGTTAATTATCCCCATTAATCTCATTTAACTTTGAAATTTTTAATTCTTTTTTTAAAGAAAAAGTCATATATGAGTATGGAAAACATAATAACTCCAAGAGTGTATGATGAAAGTGAAGTCCACCTCACCCTAATTTCTCCTCCACCCCAGTTTCTTAGGCCTCTCTTCCAGAGCTAATCACTATTGTATCATTCAGAAATATTCAGTGCATACAAGCACATATGTATATATATGCGTGTGCCTCTTTTTACCAGTTAAGCATATTTATTTAATTACTTAACTTTCAAATCACATTTTATATTTATTTTAAATATTGCCATTCCTTTGAAATGAATTATACATTAATAATAGTTATAATTATTTAATGATAACTAAATTATTTAATGAATGGTAACTGAATTATTTAATTATTTTGCTAGACAATTTTTCTCTTTGATCTTTAATAGAAATAAATTTATGGTCAGTTAGGACTTCCATTTTAAAGATGGTAAGGTATGTGATATTTCTGAATTTTCAATTTTTTAAACAGTAGTAATAGTGACAGTACTTTATATTTGATAATTTTTTCCCATTTGATTCAAATGTTTTAAAATGTCTTTTGTCTCGAATTTTGCTCAGTATTTTATTTGCATTATTTGAAATTCTTACAATAAATTTCCAGGGTTGACATTACTCTATTTGAGTAACGTGGAAACTGAGCCTGATGATGTGTTGGTGACTGCTTAATGGTTCCTTGGGTTAAAAAAAAAAAAGAGTCCTGATTTGTAGCATTTGCTGATTTTTGTGGTATAAATGCTCCCATTATGGCTGATTTCAGGGTATCAACTGACTTCAAATGAAGTTAGTGAAGGGGGACTTGGGAAGAGGTAGATGGGCATAGTTGGCTCTCCAGCAATATTGAGCCAGCTCTAGCACACCAGTGACTGAGGCTTTTAAAAACACAGTAACTGCCCTGGCCAGTATGGCTCAGTTGGTTGAAATTTGTCCCATGCACCCAGAGGTCACCTGTTCGATTCCTGGTCAGAGCACTTGCCTCGTTTGCTGGCTAGATCCCCAGTAGTGCAGGAGGCAGCATCTCTCTCTCTCTCTCTCTCTCTCTCTCTCTCTCTCTCTCTCTCTCTCCCCATTTTCTCTAAAAATCAAAAACATTAAAAAAAAATAAAAACACAGTAACCTTTCTTTGATAAATCAAAGTTCACACTCAGTCTGATTCTAAAGACTGTACTCTTCTACAATATTCCTTTTCTTTTCTGGATAAAAAAAATAGCAGAGTACTGCCCCTTCAACTTGAGGAAGATAGAGTTGGAAGAGACAGAGGGGAAGAGAAGGTAAAGAGAAGGGGGACTGAGGGAGGAGGAAAAAAGGAGTTTTAAGACCAAAAATCAAGAACAACTGATTGAGACTATTTGGAAGGTGGGAAAAGAAAAGCAAGTCTTACTAAAGTGATAACTCAAGTTCTATCAAAATAGGCAGCAATCTTATCACTCTCAAGAGGACACACAGCATACAGAAATGATAAAAATGGTTACCACATCTTAAGTGGGATTGTGTTCAGACAACACCCTTCCTGCAACTGATCTATTCTTACCACTTTTATTCACACCAACTTTAACCAATGACCACATCATTGTACACAAAAACAATCCAACAAAGTAGCTAATGTAGACAATCTCAATCTCTTATTCATATGACACAGAAAATACCCACAATTTTTGGGGGGTAAAAAAGAAAGCCCAATATGCTATTGTACATTCAGCATTTGCAAAATATCAAGTGGGGGTGAGATAGAGTTTCAGAGCACATCTAGGAGTGTTCATCTACTTGAATTTTTCAGAGGCTGGTTATGAAATATTTATTAATCTGGATACACTACAGTAAAGTCCTTTTATATGTGGTTTTGAAATGCTTAAGGTAGCAGATTAAAAAGTTTTTCCATATGTTTATAACCAATCATATAAAAGTCATGTATTTTACTGAAATGTTCTGAGTTATCTTAATGACATTTAACTTCTTTCATAAAGCATATATAGTTTAGCTGAATAGCAATAACACATAACAAGAGAATACATTATTAATTTTATAAATCTTTTCCTTTCCCATTCTTGCAAAATTATATGGTACCAAAACCATGATATTGGAAGAAGAGGAAAAGCAAGGCACCGTTGCTATCCTAACCATAATGTTTACTTAGTTTTATAACTACAGATGTATATACAATGCAGGAAAATATTAAATGCAGGAGAATATTAAAATAATAAAAATAGGAACGTTATTAAAAAACATTGTTACTCTGTATATAAACAACCATAAACATACCAATTGAAGCTGGAGAGAAGAATCCATTGGAATTTAAGTCTGCTGGACAGTTTTCATATCAGATAAGAAATAGATATACATTTTCTTTTAATTTGTTGGATTTAATATATGACTTAGTGTTATTCATAATATTTTCTTATTCTTTTAGTGTCTTGAGACTCTGTAGCAATGTTCCCATTTCATTTGTGATACTGTGTCTTTTTTCTTAATTATTCTGATTAGAGGTTTTTCAATTTCAATCTTCTCAAAAACTAGCTTTTGTTACTGATGTATTTATAATTTCTTTAAATTTTAGTGATAAAATTTTGATTTATAAAAGAATTACAAAGATACTACAGAGTTCCCATATACCTCACACCTATTTTCTCCTATTAGTATCTTATATTGATTGATACATTATTGTTTACTAAAGTCATACTTTATTCAGATTTCCTTAGTTTCTACTTAATATACTTTCTCTGTTCCAGGATCCCATCCAAGATACTCCATTACATTTAGTCGTCATATCTCCTTAAGTGCTTCTTTGCTGTGACCGTTTCTCAGACTTTCCTTGTTTTTGATAATGTTGATAGATCTTGATAGAGAAATGTTTAGGTTTTGTGCATATTGACCTGTGTATCTGCACATATCACTGAATATTTCTAAATGTAACCATTTGTGTCTGTATAAGCTGAAACATAAGTTTATACTGGTATCTCCAACTCTTATTCTACCTTCCTTCCATGGCTTATTGATAAACTCCCACTCTAACAATGAAAAACCTGGCTCCCCACAATCTATCACCCATTTCCTTAATTGTTCAATTCCAATATACATGTATAGGGGTTTCAGAATTGTTACTCCATATCCCCTGTGGGAAACAGTTTCATCAAC
Organism: Cnephaeus nilssonii; assembly: GCF_951640355.1. Taxonomy (NCBI): domain Eukaryota; kingdom Metazoa; phylum Chordata; class Mammalia; order Chiroptera; family Vespertilionidae; genus Cnephaeus; species Cnephaeus nilssonii. Next base: position 21,861,851 of record NC_137092.1, read on the forward strand.
TAAAGTATAGTGCTTATATATCATTTCTTTTGCTTTTAGTCTTACAGACTCCATTAATATCCAAAGTGACTTAGTTAGGATAGCACCTCCCCCCCAATGCCTCCTCCTTCAGTGAGATTGTGTCACACATTCATATTACTGGTAGTTTTTTTTTTTTTTTATCACATTCTGCTTTAATACTGGAATCTCCTGACTTCCTAAATGACTTATTTTTAATATGTATATTTAACGTGCACTCCTTTGTGCTGTAAAGTTCTATGGGTTTTGACAAATGTTTAGTATCATGGGTTCACCATTACAGTATCATACAGAATAGTTCTGCTAAAAAAAATTTGTATACTTCACCTCTTCAACATCGCTGCCCCCTCAATCCTCTAGCAACTACTGATCTGTTTACTGTTTCTATAGTTTTGCCTTTTCCAGAATGTCGTACAATTGTAATAATAGATTATATAGGATTCTCAAACTGGCTTCATTCACTTAATAATATGCATTTAAGAGTCATCCATGTTTTTGTGAAGCTAGATAGCTCATTTCTTTCTTTTGTTGAATAGTCTATTGAATAGGTACTATCTATTGAAGGACATGTTGGTTGTTTCTAGTTTTTTGGTAATTATAAATAAAGCTGCTATAAACACCCAAGTGCAGCTTTTTGTGTGGACATAAGTTTTCAAATAGTTGTAGAAATACCTAGGAGCATGACTATATAAGACTGTTTAGCTTTGTAAAATTGTCAAAGTGTATTTAATAGCGTCTGTACCAGTTTCCATTTTTACCTGCAATGAATGGGAAGTTTGCATCCTCACCAGCAACTGGTATTGCCAGTTTTTTTGGATTTTAACTATTTTAATAGGGGTACAGTGGTATCTTATTGTTTTAATTTAAATTTTCCCAATGACAGATGATGTTGATAATCTTTTCATATGCATATTTGTTATCTGTATTTTTTTTTTTTGGTTCAGATCTTTTGCCTATATTTTAATAGGATTGTTTATTTTCTTAATGTTGGGTTTGAGGGTTCTTTGTATATACTGAGTACAAGTCCTTTAGCAGATATGTGTTTTACAAATATCTTTTCCCAATTTATGGCTTGCCTTGTTTTCTTAGCAGTGTTTTTTACAAAGCACAAGTGGTTCATTTCAGATATTTGTTTTTCAGTTCCATAAATTTCATTTGGTCCTTTAAAAAATAACTTTCACTTCTTTATTATCACGTATTCGTTTACATTCTTAAACATATTTACAATATCTGTTTTATAGTTTTTGTTCATTTCATCATCTCTGTTATTTCTGGTATTGTACCTATTGACTAATTTTTCTACTGGTTATGTTTCACAAAAGTTCTTAACATGGGCAGTAATTTTTTATTGGATTTTGGACATCTGGAATTTTACCTTGTTGATTTTTCGCTTTTTGTTGTCTTTAATTATGCGTGAGTTTACATTTCTTGAAAATCAGCCTTTTCATTTTGAAGCTTGATGAACACTGTGTTAGGATGGGCCTAAAGAGGCTTTTTAGACCCAGTGTGGCTCAGTGGTTGAGCGTTTACCACGGAACCAGGACATCATGGTTTGATTGCTGGTCAGGGCACATGCCCAGATTGTGAGCTCCATCCTCAGTAGGGAGCATGGAGGAGGCAGCCAATCAATGATTCTCTCTCATCACTGATATTTCTGTCTCTTTCCCTTTTCCTTCCTCTCTCTGAAATAAATAAATAACATATTAAAAGTTAAAATAAAATAAAGTTGCTTTTTGTCTTGGGCTAATTTTTTCTTAATGCCAATGTGTAATCCTTTGGGGATAACTACACATGCTTTGGGTATTAAACAAGGTTTCTTCTTCTTAGACTAGGTAGGGGGGCACGGTCTCAAATGTCTTCCAGAACTGAGTGAGTTGTGAGGATTTATCCTAGCATTTTTTCTTGTTTGTTTGTTGTGTTTTTTTTGCCAGTAGTAATGAACTTTAATTCTACATGCATGTAGCTTAGTTATGCAACCAGTAACTCAAAGGAATCCCCATACAGATTTCTGGATTTCATTATGTAATTTCCTTTTCTCTGGTACTTTACCCTGAAAATTCCATCAACCTTAATCTCTCTTAACTCCCATTTCTGCCTCCTGAAATTCAGGAGACCATTGTGTTCTGCCTGTGTTCCCTCTCCCTGTGCCCAAATTCAGAAATGGCTTCAGCTTAAAATCCGGAATTATCATAAGGTTTATCTGATACGTTTTTCTTCTCTTAGGGGTCACAGTCCTGTGCTTCTTGTTTCCTAATATCTGAAAAAAACTTTAATATATTTTGTCTGGTTTTCTAGTTGATTATAGCAGGAGGACAAGTTCAGTATCAGTTGATAGTCATGGCACAAAATGGATGGCCATAGTTTCATTTTTTAGCACAATATTAATTACATTACCCAAAAGTCTACCACTAAAGAAATTTTACTTCACAAATTATTTAAAATATTTCCTATTAAAAAAGCATGTTTAAATAAAACCTAAATAGAGTAAATTCTCTTTTTTAAATTCTTATCTAAGGATATGTTTGTTGACTTTAGGGAGGGAAGAAGGGAGAAACGAACATCGATGTGAGAGAAAAACATTGATTGATTGCTTCCCGTACTAGCTCCAACCAGGGATTGAACCCTCAACCTAGGTATGTGCCCTGACCTGGAATAGAACCCACAACTTCTTGGTGTACAGGATGATGCACTAACCAAAAGAGCTATCTAGCCAGGGCTAAAAATAGTAATATTCTTAAACTTACATTCTGATTACATGTTTAATTCAGTAAACATTTATGGAGTATTATAATTTAGAAGGTAAATTATACTCAGTATTTAGAAATATTTGTATATTAGCCTAGGCCTGAACTAAATAGCATTATTCTAGGGTGAAGAACTACAGTACTCACTAAAAGTACCTAATTTCTCAATTTTACACCCCCCTCCCAAAGTTATTGAGTGCTGTTCCTCAGCTGTTTCCTCCTTCCCTCCCTCCCTTTCTTCCTTCCTTCCTTTCTTGATTCAGTGATTCATCGATAGGGCCACTAAGTGCTCTTACTATGCAGTCACATTCACTGGCACCAATCCTAATATATAAAAAGCCAGGGGGTGACACGACTGAAACAAACAGACAGACGACTGAACACAGGCTGCGTGGGGCAACAAGGCTGGCATGGGGGTTAGTGAGGGACGGCCAAACGACTGAACAGCAGCTGTGTGGGGCAACCAGGCAGGCAGGGGGACAGTTGGGGGCGACTAGGCTGGCAGGGGGGCAGTTGGGGGCGACCAGGCTGGCAGGGGGGCAGTTGGGGGCAACCAGGCTGGCTGGGGGCGGGCAGTTAGGGGGGACCAGGCTAGCAGGCAGAGGCGGTTAGGGGTGATCAGGCTGGCAGGGGCCAGTTAGGGGTGATCAGGCAGGCAGGCAGTTGAGCAGTTAGGAGCCAGCGGTCCTGGATTGTGAGAGGGATCCCGGATTGGAGAGGGTACAGGCTGGGCTGAGGGGATCCTCCCCTCGTGCATGAATTTCATGCACTGGGCCTCTAGTCTCTCTCTCTCTCTCTCTCTCTCTCTCTCTCTATATATATATATATATATATATATACTGAGTGGCCAGATTATTATGACCACCCCATCAATACTTCGTTGGGCCACCTTTTGCCTTCAATACTGCGGCAATTCTTCTTGGCATTGACGCCACAAGATGTTGAAAGGTGATGCGAGGAATCTGACACCATGCTTGATGAATAGCACTCTCCAGTTCTGTGAGATTTGATGGTTGTGGAACCAGCTGCCTGATGGCTCTTTTAACTTCGTCCCACAAATGCTCAATTGGATTGAGATCTGGTGATTGTGGGGGCCACCTAAGCAAGGTCAAGTCTCCCTCATGTTCTTGAAACCACTTCTGCACAATACGAGCACATGGCACAGCTCATTGTCTTGTTGAAGAAGCCATCTCCATTGGGATACGCCATCAACATGATAGGATGAACTTGATCAGCAGCAATACTTAGGTATGTTGTGCTATTCAGACGTTCTTCCACACGAATTAAAGGGCCAAATCATGCCAGGAAAACATGCCCCAAACCATAGCACTGCCCCCACCAGCTTGAAGGGTTGTACTCATGCTTGTAGGGTGCATGCTTTCATGCTGTTTCCATGAAATTCTCACTCTGCCATCTGCATGATGCAACTGGAAACGTGATTCATCAGACCACATGACTTTTTTCCAATGCTCGCTGTCCAATCCTTGTGTTCCTGTGCGAATTGGAGACGTTTTTATCTTGGTAACTGCAGACAGCAAAGGTGTTCGAACAGGCCTTCGGCTTCCATATCCTATACGATTCAGTGTATGGCTAATTTGCCTACAAACATCAGGTGGTCATAATAATCTGGCTACTCAGTGTATATAAAAGCCTAATATGCTAAGTGTCTGACCAGCAAGCTACTGGGGTCCGGCCTATTGGGACTGGGCAAGACAGGCTGGACATGCCCTGGAGCCCTCCCACATTCTCTCCCTGGCCAGCCAACCTCCCGTGGTCCCTCCCTGGCCAGCTGGCCCCCATCAACCCTGATTGCTGGCCCGGCCGAGGGACTCTACCTGTACACAAATTCATGCACCGGGCCTCTGGTTATAAAATAAAGTCCCATTGGGTAGTTTGAAGCATCCAGGATAAAGGCAAAGTAACCATAGCAATTATTGTTATCCACTTCAAATGTTGATTTATGTTACCTTTGTAAAATCTGGAGCAATTATACAGATATCACCTGCATCATTATCAACCATGAGTTACTATAAGTGAACGACTCATTCTCCAAAACCACTATTATATTGCAACGTCGTTATGGCATAAATAACAGACTTTCAGCAATAGCCTGTGTGCCCTGGTATATATACTCTAAAATTTTTTAATAAAAATTGATTGTTGTACGAGGATGTAATAATTAAATCTTGGTCCAGTTGTTTAGTCATTTTGAAAATAAAGATGTTGTGACTTTGTGAGAACTAATAGGAATACTTACATCTATCTGTTATTTTTTTTAATTAGTAATATGTACAAATACCAGATATAGAAGGAAAGACCTATAGTCAACCAGAGAATTCATCCTAAGCCATTGGTTTCAAGTCATGCTTCTTTTCATGAATTTAATGAATAATGTAATTGATACATTTTCTTGGAGGCTTTAGAATTCTTTAACCCTTTGCACTCGCTTGCTTTTTTCTCAATTCCTTTATTCTAATGCTAACCGTGTCGAGTCACACTCGACATCTGAGTGCAAAAGGTTAACTTTTCAACAAAGGTCATAATATCTCTGTTGTACTATATGTAGAGTTATATTTAGGTTATAAACTGCTTTTATATGTCATAACCCAGTGGTCTCCATTTCTCACTATAAATCAGAAACTGAGCCAATTAAAACAAATCTATCTGTGAATATACTTTATACCAATTGTCTCAAAAGTGTGGTATGTACACACCTGAAGATAAACAAGATAATTCTCTGGAGTTCAGGCTATAAAAGCATTAGCACTTCTATTGATATATTTTTATCTCTTTAAATTTATATTTTTCAGTGTACATAACCTATTCTGAGTCAGTATGGATATGTTAGGATAGCTGTTGTAGATGGCACATCTATATTAAATTAAATTTAATATTTTTAAAGGAATTTAACAAATATTTAATATAGATTTTATTTTATAGATTTCAGAGAGAGGAAGTGAGAGGGAGAGAGACAAACAATGATGAGAATCATAATATGGCTGCCTCCTGCTTGCCCCCTACTGGGAATGGAGCTAGCAACCTGGGCATGTGCGTTGACTGGGAATCAAACTGTGACCTCCTGGTTCATGGATCGACTCTCAATCACTGACCTACACTGGCTGGGCAGATTTAATATTTTTCTTAAACAATGAAACCAATAATTCAGAGATGCATATATGTATGTTTAAATAAATAGATATATAGTTAGGTAATATTGATCTGGCTTAAGCAACTGATCAACAAATGGTAGAAATGCATCCATAGGAGGTAAAAACAGTAAGGAATTTAGAGGTGTACATTCTCCTGCCTTTAATGTGTAATGAAGTAGGCAAATGAATGTATAATTTTTAGTACTCTCCCCACTGAGGCTATTCAACTATTTCCTTTGCATTCCATCTCCAAAAGACTGGTTTAGGAGAGGGAAGAAGTACAGAATCTCAATTCCTAGGATGCTGGCACTGCCCTTGGGGAAAGTTCAGACCCTGCATCACTTCTTGGGTATGCATGAATTTCTAGTTCCCATAGAGAAGCTGATCCCTGGCAGAAGGCAGATAGATACAGCAAGACTGAGTCTCAACTTGAGAATCAGAGAAATTTTCAAAGGAATAAAGGCCCTTAGTTAAAGGGTAAAATTTCAATAGCTGAACAGGTAGCAATGAAAAATATATTTACATTTGGATCACATTTGAGGGAATGCATCCCAATAATTTTAAATTATTATACCATGACATAAATCAGTGTGGATGCATGTGGCAATTACCTTTATTCTCCTTCAAAATATTGACTGAAAATCCTCAGTTTTATTTTAACCCCATCTGCCACCTATGTAATGCCTCTTTAAAATTTAAAATTTTATATTCTACTAGAGTTCCCATTGCAGGAAAAATCCTGCAATAGGGTTTCCTGCTGCACTCTACCCCACCCTGCCTGCTCTCCTCCCTTGTCCCCCGCCCCGCGATCTCCGCCAGAACCCCCTGCTTTTCTAACTTCTCCGCCAGCCCGCTCTCCTTCCTTCTTCCCTGGCCCCGCCACCGCTCCTCCCTTCTCCCCCGGCCCGCCTTCTCTGCCAGCCCGCCTGCTTTTCCCTTCTCCCCCGGCCCCGCCTCCACTCTTCCCTTCTCCCCCGGCCCCGCCTCCGCTCCTCCCTTCTCCCCCGCCCCGCCTTCTCCGCCAGCCCCCCTGCTTTTCTAACTTCTCCGCCAGCCTGCTCTCCTTTCTTCTCCCCTGGCCCCGCCTCCGCTCCTCCCTTCTCCCCCAGCCCCGCCCCTTCTCCCCCGGCCCCGCCTGCTCAACTTCCTTCTCCCCCGGCCCCACCTGCTCAATTTCCTTCTCCTCCAGCCCCGCCTCCGCTCCTCCCTTCTCCTCCCCCCGGCTTGCTTGCTTCTCTGCAGCTTTGCTCCCTTCTGCAGCTCTTGGCTTCTTTCTACGCTGTCACAATATGCAAATTGGCTGCCATCTTTGTTTGGATAATTTGCATATTCGTCCTGATTGGCTGGTGGGCGTGGCTTGGGCGTAGCGAAGGTGCGGTCAATTTGCATATTTGTCTATTATTAGATTAGACTTGAGGCCCGGTGTATGAAATTCGTGCATGGGGGTGTGTGTCCCTCAGCCCAGCCTGCACCCTCTCCAATCTGGGACCCCTCAGTCATCCCTCTCACAATCCAGGACTGCTGGCTCCCAACTGCTCACCTGCCTGCCTTCCTGATTGCCCCTAACCGCTTCTGCCTGCCAGCCTGATCACCCCCTAACCACTCCCCTGCCAGCCTGATTGATACCTAACTGCTCCCCTGCCAGCCCAATTGCCCCTAACTGCCCTCCGCTGCCAGCCTGGTCATCCCTAACTGCCCTCCCCTGCCAACCTGGTCGCCCCCAACTGCCCTCCCCTGCTGGTCTGGTCCCGCCCCCCAACTGCTCTCCTCTGTAGGCCTGGGTCCCCCCCCAACTGCCCTCCCCTGCAGGCCTGGTCCCTCCCAACTGCCCTCCCCTGCAGGCCTGGTCACCCCTAACTGCCCTCCCTTGCAGGCCTGGTCCCCCCCCAACTGCCCTCCCCTGCTGGCCATCTTGTGGCAGCCATCTTGTGTCCACATGGGGGCAGCCATCTTGTGTGTTGGAGTGACAATCAATTTGCATATTACTCTTTTATTCGATAGGACTAGAGGCCCAGTGCATGAAATTCATGCACGGGGTGTTCCTCAGCCCAGCCTGCACCATCTTCAATCTGGGCCACCTCGAGGGATGCCCGACTGCCTAAACGGGCAGTCGGGCATCCCTCTAACAATCCAGAACTGTTGGCTCCCAACCACTTGCCTGCCTGCCTGCCTGATTGCCCCTAACTGCTTCTGCCTGCCAGCCTGGTCACCCCCTAACCACTCCCCTGCCAGCCTGATCAATGCCTTACTGCTCCCCTGCTGGCCTGATTGCCCCTAACTGTCCTCCCCTGATGGCCTGGTCACCCCTAACTGCCCTCCCTTGCCAGCCTGGTTGCCCCTAACTGCTCTCCCCTGCTGGCCTGGTCCCCCCCTCCCCCCAGTTGCCCTCCCCTGCAGACCTGGGTACCCCCCAACTGCACTCCCCTGCTGGCCTCGTCCCCTCCCCCCAACTACCCTTCCCTGCTGGCCTAGTTGCCCCTAACTGTCCTCCCTTGCAGGCCTGGTTCCTCCCAACTGCCCTCCCCTGCTGGCCTGATCACCCACAACTGCCCTCCCCTGCTGGCCATCTTGTGACAGCCATCTTGTGTCCACATGGGGGGAACCATCTTTGACCACATGGGGGCGGCCGTCTTGTGTGTTGGAGTGACGGTCAGTTTGCATATTACCCTTTTATTAGATAGGATAATCTAGGTCACTTCTAATTTGCCATCAGTCAGTATACTACTTTCTCTGTAGTTAAAAGGTCATTAAATATTTACTGTTTAACTAATTGCATTTGAAAAACTACTTGTAAGTGATCTTTTCAATAATATGCATTGTGGATTATTACAGGGGTTTTGAGTTACTAAGCTTGTTTAAATTAATAAATTTAAGACAATAATTGGCATGTCAGTACTTAAGTGCCTTTGGGGAATGGGCCTTATTATCTTCATCTATAAAATGGAATAATACCTTCCTTGTAGGGTGCATTGAGCATTTTTTAAAAAGACATATGAATATGAATATCATAGACTTTCAATTTAAGAAATAAAGTTGAATCTTTAATTTTCAAAAATTTTTTATTTTTAGTGCTTATTCGCATTGATTTTAAAAAATAATAGTTGCCAATGGTATCACATATGCCTAAAAATCTATTGCTTTGCAAATTTGGGGGCCATTTATACGCACTAAAAACATCAAAAAATAACTGTAGCCCTAGAAAAAGAGAAAAGTCAAGCCACAAAATGGGAAAAGATATTTGCAACATATAAAACAAAGGATTAATGTAAAATAAAGAGCTTTTATCTCATTTCCCACAGAGTAGACTATGATTTCCATTTTGTCCCCATTATATTCCATATGCACTTATATTTGTGGACTAATGAACCCTTCTTAGCAGCTATTAGTGTCCATGACTGTTTCCCCTAACTGGACTGTAAGGTAATTGAGATAATGTAGAGTACATTGTTATTTATTCCCAATCCTTTGAACAACTCTGAGAATACAGTGACTGCTTTAAAAATATCTGTTGATATAATTGAATGAATGCTTTGACCTAAGCAGTTTTTCTTAAAAGTCTTTCTCACTAAATATTAATAATTAACTATAAAATGTAGAAGAATAGTATGAAGTTTCTGAAGTTCTTCTAGATTTCTAGCATTCTAGTACATGTTGGGATGGTCTACACTTTGGAAAAGGATATCTGAAGTGAAAGTGACCCTGTAAAATTGTAGAAGTCACTAAAAACTGACAGAGTAATATATTTAACTAGTTCAGTCATCACAAGGTAGTAGGTATTCAATAAATATTTGTTGAATGAATGATAAAAATACTCACCCAAGAAATACAGTGAACTGTAACAAACATAAGTAACTGAACAAATATAAAAACAGCATTTTCAGATTGCTGTCTATATGGTTTTCTTTTGTGATTCTGTGATCTACTAAATTGCTCCTGCCAACTAGCACATATAGGAACTAGGAACATAGATAATAAGTAAACCCAAGCAGGGGAGATGAAGAACTGCATATTAGTGATGAATGCTAATAGTCTGAGGCAAAGGATTACAAAGAGAAATGAAGAAATTTAAGGTTACTACTCACATGCTTGAGGTTTACCAGTGATCCATATGGCTGTAATTAACAGGAGATGGTCCATTGCACTTGTAGGTATAGTTTGAGAGAGAGTTTGAGTTTTTTTTTGGAGCATGCCACAAAAAAGAATAAAATAGTGGAAAAGGTTTTTAGATGACAGAAAAAAATGCTGACACTATAATTTTAGTTTTAAAAATTTATTAAATTTAGATTTAATGCTTAAATGTAGGAATTATGTTGATATCTATATTGATAAATAATCTAGAACGTTGCTACCATTTGTGAACTTAAGAGTAATGTGGTAAATTTTGGAGTGTAATTCTCAGGAACATTATAATAATAATGCAAAATAATGTGTAAAAGAGAAGCTTGAAGAATAATCTCATGTAGGGTATCAAATATTGGAGGGGGACTTTTATGAAATGTATGTGATTTTTAAGAATTCCTTGTAAGAACTTTCTGAGAGAATGAGATCAGGATTGGAAAGTTACCATCTAGCCCAGGCTCCTCATTTTTTATGGAATTTTTATTGTTTTGATCCAGAATATCAGTTCTTTTGTTCTTGTCCCAGAAGGTGGCTGATTCTCTGAGGATAAAGAAGAATCTAATGAAGAGAAGCTTGGGTTTCTTTCCATTTCCCAGACTATCACTCAATAGAATATACCGAGTATATGGCAGTCATCACAGATTCCTTATTTGCCTAATGATGTGACTGTACTTTCAAACACAAATGCAAAAATATAAGGGAAATCCTTTACTTTTAGTTGATTCATGTCAATACTACATGTATTGTGCTTTGAAATGTAAGGATTTCAGCCCATAAATAGGGATAATTAGGCAAGCCTATATTTCCAAAGATCAAACACTTCAGAAGGTTTTCCAACTCCTGCCAGAACAGTACAATTTAGTGGAGGCTCATCTTAGTGCTAGGATTTGCCTTGCTCAAGGTTACCTTTTCTTTCTGGAACTTAGACCTCTTTGAGAGGTAGCCTTTCTTACCTCATCTGCCTTATTTTTATCATTTTCCTTGAGTCATGCTGACTGTGTGGTATGTCTGACTTAGTCATAAATTTGAAGTATTTGAGTCTCATTGTTCCAATAAGAATTATATTTACACATAATCACTTTGGATTTAATTTCTTTTTTTGTTATTCTAGGTGGAAACTTAGATTATTGATTATATATATATATATATATATATATATATATATATATATATATAAAATTGATTTTTTTACAGAGAGGAAGGGAGAGGGATAGAGAGTTAGAAACATCAATCAGCTGCCTCCTGCACAACCCCCACTGGGGATGTGCCCGCAACCAAGGTACACGCCCTTGACCAGAATCGAACTTGGGACCCTCCAGTCTGCAGGCCGACGCTCTATCCACTGAGCCAAACCAGCTAGATATTTCTTTTTTAATAATGTATGCACTTAGTGTTCCTCTAAGCACTTCTTTGGTTTCATCCCAAAGATTTTGTTTTAATTCTATTTAGTTCACATTTTTTTAAAAAAAATTCTTTTGAGATTTCTTCTTTGACTACTGTGTTATTTAGAACTGTGTTGTTTAATCTCCATGCATTTTGGGATTTTTCAGATATCTTTCCTTTATTGAGTTCTAATTTAATTCCACTGGGGTTTGAGAGCATACATTGTATGATTTCTAGTATTTTAATTTTGTTAAGGTTTGTTTATGGCCCAAAATGTGGTGTATGTTGGTGAATGTTACATATGAATTTGAGAAGAATGTGTATTTTGCTGTTGTTGAAGTAATCTATATATGTGAATTATAGCCGGTTGATGGATGGTACTGTTGAAGAGTTCAACTCTGTCCTTACTGATTTTCTGCCTGCTGGATCTGTCCATTTCTGATAGAGTGGTATTGAAATATCCAGCAATAATATTGGATTCATCATTTTCTCCTTGCATCTCTATCAGTTTTTAACCTTATGTAGTTTGATACTCTGCTGTTAGGCACACACACATTAAGTATTCTTATATTTTCTTGGGAAATTGACTCCTTTATCATTATGTAATGCCCTTTTCTATCCTGATAATTTTTCTTGCTCTGAATTCTGCACTGCTGAAAAAATAGCTACTTCAGCTTTCTTTGATTAGCATGTTATATGCGTTAGCATGTTACATCTTTTTTCCACCCCTTTACTTTTAATCTATTTGTGTCTTTATATTGAAAGCATGTGTCTGGTAGACAACATTTGGTTGGGTCTTGTGTTTTGATGCTCTCTTAACAGTCTGTCTCTGTCTTTTAATTGGCATTTTTAGAACATTGACATTTAAAGTGACTTGATATATATGCTAAGACAGGAAAGAAAATGGAATCATATAAAATACTGTATTAAAATCACAGAAGGCAAAGTGGAGTGGAAAACAAATATAGGAACAAGGGTAACAAATAGAAAATGGTAATATGCAAATTGACCGAATGGTGGAACAACCGGTTGCCTGATGCACATTGATCACCAGGGAGCAGACACTCAACACAGGAGCTGCCCCCTGGTGGTCAGTGTGCTCCCACAGAAGGAGCACCGCTCAGCCACAAGCCAGGCTGATGGTCATCTCTGTGGAAGTGCTAAGGATGTCTGACTGACGGCTTAGGCCCTAAGCCGTCAGTCAGACAATCCCCCAAGGGCTCCTAGACTGCGAAAGGGCGCAGGCCAGGCTGAGGGGACCTCCCCCCCTGCCCCCCACCCAGTGCACGAATGTTGTGCACTGGGCCTCTAGTAATAAATATAATATAGTATAGTATGATTATAAGGTATAATTTTTTTTAAACTTTTTTAAGTGGTTGCCTTAGAGTTTGCATTATACATTTATGGCTAATCCAAGTCTGCTTTCAAATAACACAATACTGCTTTACAGGTAGTGCTGGTACTTTATAACAACAAATATTTGTATTTCTTTCCTCTGGCCCCCTCAATTTTGGGGCTTAGCTAAACCTACCTTCGTTTAAGCTGCTACGTTATTCATCAGATGTACAATGCTCATATTTATTTCAGATTATCAGAGTATTATTCATTTTCCAAGTATGTATTCATTAAAGAACATATGAAACCTATTGAGAGCTTGTAGTTACCTCTTTATGCTTATGATTTTCTCCGAATGGTAATACTAACATTAAAAATAATTTTTAAGAAATCCTAAAAAGCCAGAATATAGTTTCTGCATCAACTAAATTGGCATTTCTGGGGGAAAAACTTCAAAAAATTTTTTAATTAAAGCAATATTTCTTCCCTCTTTTTGCCCTTTTCTAATTTCACATCATCCCCCCCCCCCCCCCCCCCCCCCCGCTATAACACTTCTCCATCCATACTCTTGATTCAGGAAAAACAACTCCTTGGAGTATAATAAAAACAGGCATGGAGATTCCATGATGTTGGTAAAAGCGGCATTGATTTAGTAATCTCACAAGGAAATGTCCAAATACAGCAATAACTAATATAGAAATGCACGGGCTGTGAAGACCTATAGTAAGGAGTTTTAACTTAGGGAGGGCAAAAAGGCCTTTCTCAAGAGGAAGCACTTGAAATGAAATCTGAAGCATGAGTAGGCAAGTGATGAAGGGTGGAAGATCCTTCTACGTAGAGGGAGCAGTGTAAACAGGAGCAGTGGGAAAGAATGGTTAGTATGAGTAACTGAAAGGATTCAAGTTCTTTAAGAGGGAGGCTGAAGGGGTGGGGTAGGTAGGAACTATGATATGTTAAGGAATTTTGGTTTAATTTGTGTTGTTTTCATAAGAGTAGTGAGAAGCCATTGCAAAGTTTTAAACAGGATGCAGTCAATTTGTATTTTGAAAACATTATCTGACTACAGTAAGAATAATGGTTTGCAAGGTTCATAGGAGATGTAGGTAGATGAATTTAGGAGGCTGTTGTAATCCAAGTGAAAAATGATAGTAGGTTGATTTAGAGGAAATGGAGGGAAGTAGGTTAAATAATACTTAGGAGGGGAAATCAGCAAGACTTAATAAATTGGATATTGAATGGTAAGAGAGGGAAATGGATAATAGTGCCGTCCACTAGGATAAAGAACATTGGAGTGAGACAAGATTTCAAATGGGAAGATCATGGGTTAGGTTTTATGCATTTGAATTTGAGTTAGTCATATAATGGCAAGTTGAATATAGAAGTATGTTGCTAAAAGGCAAGGTATGAACTGAAGGTATAAGTTGATGTGGTAACTGTGAATAATGATGTGCATGGTAAGAATATGGAGAAAGGGATACCAAGGACCTCGTTTGAAAAACTCCCAACATTTAGAGACTAGATAGAGAAAAATGAACCTCAAAGGAGACAGAAGTGTGATCAGAGAGGTTAGAGGAAAATCAGAAGTTTTTATTTTTTTTAAAGGCTAATGTTATTAGGAGTCTTCTGTGTTTTTTGTTTTAAAATGTTCTCTTATTTTTAAAAAAATATTAATTCCAATACTTGTCTGTTAAAAATAATTTTTATTTAGCCCTTCTAGACATATCTGTTTCATAAAGGAGAAGCAATTGTGTACGTGTCAGGTGTGTCTTAGAGTTCTACTCAGAAGGGAGGTAGTTTCTTTTACAGGAAGCGTTTCATCAGGAAGCAGATGTGCTCCAGTGATAGGAGATGGGAAAGGGATGTTTTGTTATTAATTACTTAGCTTTGTATAAACAAGGGCTTTGTATTTTTGAAAGATGTCTTCTTCTGGTTTATAGAAATTAATCCTATTTTTAAAGCTTTTCATGAGTTGATCTGAGGTATGCATTCTCTTATTCTAGTAACAGAATTCCAGAACTGTTAATTGTAGCATACATCATGTCTTCTGTTTCAAAGGAGCTTATGGGACACATGGAACAGAATTTCAGTGTAGAAAAGGTGTGTCTTAAGATAAGGAGTGGTGCCCCCCTGCCGGGTGGCTCAGTTGATTGGAGCATCCTCCCATACACCAAACAGTTCTGATTTAATCCTCGGTAGGGGTGTGTACAGGAGGCAACCGATTGATGTTTATTTCTCACATAGATGTCTCTCTCTCCTGTCCTCTCTTTAAAAATCAATAAACATATCCTTGGGTGAGATTTAAAAAAAAGGATAGGAAGTGGTGGCAGACGATTTGTAAACTGAGAAAGCTTAAATTTTGCCTTTCATCTCCGATTACTTCCCTTAGTTGAAATAAATCTAAAAAGACACATTGATATTTCTTTTGCTCTCCCTCTCTAAAAATCAATAAAAACATATCCTCTGGTGAGGATTTAAAAAATGCTCCAATTCATAAAGTACAGGAGATTGTAGGAATTTTAATTGGGCTTTATTTATATGTTGTAGATAATCTTTTTCTTTAAATTTTATCTTTACTGTTGAAAGTATTACAGATGTCCCCCTTTTTCCCCCCATTGACCTCCTCCACCTTCCCCCCAACCTCCCCCCATCAGGCCTTCACCACACTATTGTCTGTGTCCATGGGTTATGCATATCTATAATAATAAAAGCATAATATGCTAATTAGACTGGACTTCCTTCCAGATGACCTTCTGGACAAAAGCCTGGGCTGTGAGGGAAGCCTGGGTCTCCGGTGCCTGCCAGCAGATGGAGGGAAGCCCAGGTTACGGGTGCCAGAGGGAAGCCAGTGCCGGCAGCTGGGGGAAGGAAGGCCTACTCTTGCACGAATTTCATGCATCGTGCCTCTAGTTACGCATATAAATTCTTTAGTTAATCTTTCCCCACCCATCCACCCATCCCTGCCTGTGCCCTGAGATTCATCAATCTTACTGTCTGCAAGAAGCCATTTGGCTAGGATTATTATATATTTTATTCTCAGCACACTACCATGAGAACTATCAAATCTCTATATCAGTGATTCTCAACCTTTTTAATCTCATGGCACACAAATTAATTACTAAAATTTTGTGGCACACCAAAAATATATTTTTTGCCAAAAAAATAGGTATAAATTTTATTCATTCACACCTGATGGCTATTGTGTTGACTATGGTCATTTTTTAATTTGACAGTTAATCTAAGGGAAAAGAGGTCAATGCCCCTGACTAAATAGTAGATATTGCATGTTTTAAAAATTCTTGCCACACACTAGTTAAAAATCACTGCTCTATGTGTTATATACACTCTCACAGAATATTGCAGGCAAATATTCTCACTTTGTTTTCAAATCCCAATACAATTTTTTATTTTGGTGAATCTAATCTGACTGAATCTCATGGGATGCTTGGGAATTTCAGGCTGAGGTGAGTGGGTGGATGGGTGGGTGGGAAGAGATCAACCAAAGGCCTTGTATGCATATATACATAACCCATGGACACAGACAATAGGGTGGTGAAGGCCTGGTGGAGGCGGGGGAGGGGGGAGGCTAGAAGGGGTCAGTGGGGAAAAAAGGGGACATACGTAATACTTTAAACAATAAAGATTTTAAAAAATTGATTTACAGCTTGCAGTTCACAATTTGGTCCATGGATCAGCAGCATAGGCACCACCTAGAAGCTTGTTAGAAATGTAGACTCTCTGGCCCTCACCAACGTTTACTAGAGCAAACTGCATTGAAAAAAAAATTATTTGATTTCAGAGAGCAAGGGAGAGGGAAGGAAAGATAGAAATATCAGTTGATTAGAGAGAATCATTGATCAGCTGCCTCCTGCATGCCCCACACTGTGGATCGAGCCTGCAACCCGGGCTTGTGCCGTGACCAGGAATTGAAACCATGACCTGCTGGTTCATAGGTTGATGCTCAACCACTGAGCCGGCCAACTCTGCATTTTAATTTAATCTGCAGGTAATTCTTCCACCCAGCACGATTTGGAAACAGAGGTATTGCTTTGGTTTTTCTTGTGTGTGATTGATTTTTCTCTATCCTCATCATGAGTTTGGTTCTTTGGTTCTTATTGTTCTGATAAAGAGAGGAGGAAGAAAAGAAAAAAGTGAAAAAGTTTGAACTGAATTTACTAAGGTTAAGAGCTATTTCCCCTTTGCTTTTATTGTGCTTTCCAATGGCAAGTTCTCCTGTTGATATTTACCTGTTTTTTACCATACCAGTTACATGCAACAGTTCTGCTGTTATGCTTGTTTTGAAAATGAGGATTTGTACTATGCAATTAATATTAGGGAACATATATTTTTGTTAGTGAATTTTATGTTTGCTTAAGTGCCCTTCATTTGAGAAACACTAGTTGAATGCAGAAAACTGTGCAGAGTAAAACTATGCCACATAGGAAATAATCAAAAGGCGTACAGTTCAGCCAACCATCAGCTACATCAATTTTCTACTTGTGTTGTGAGTCACACCATCCACTTATGGTGTCATAGTTGTTTGTAGGATTTCAGGTAACACTCCTACCACTTCACAAAAACAATAAAGCTGCAATCCTGAAGCCCACTTCCACATTTTTTTTTTCAATGTAGGCTCTTTTTCAAGGTAACGGACCATACTTATTTTGGCATTTAGATACATAAAATGTTCTACAGTTTTTATTAGCTTCCTGTCTTATGTGTTGTTGAAGTTTCTGAGTGTTGCTCTCCAACCCCCATCTTGCCCATAAGTCCCTTGGTTTTATTGTGCAATTCCGTACTGTGTGGTGACGTTTATGGAATGCATGTCACATTATAGAAGACTCGACTATAATAATAGAATCTCAAGATTAAGAGAATCTCAAAAGAAATTGGTTCTATCCATTAAGCCTTAGACTTGGTAAAAATCCCCTTCCTACACACTTCTTTAACACCCTATATAATCCCCTTCCCAATGTCAGCCTTTCCTGATCAACTGGCATTTTCAAGAGGGCAGGGACAGTCTTTCCTATTTTTTATTTGTTTCTCTAGTCCTAATGCAGTGCCTGATACATTGTAGTTGCTCAAAAATAATTTGAGATATGACTGAATATAAGGACTTCCATACTTATTTAGGGAATTCAGATGCTTCTTTTGATTTAGTAACCAGATTGGTTCTTAAAGCTCTCCCTCCCTCCCTTCCTTCCTTCCTTTCTGCCTTCCTGCCTTCCTCTCTCTTTTTCCTTCCTTTGTGCCTTCATTTCTTTTTTGCTTTTTTTCTCTCTTTTTTTTTAAATTTAAATCTGTGTTTTAAATGTTACATATTATTAGTAAGAAAATTTTAAGGTAGTTGATACTTTAGGTGGCAGAAACGTTCTTGTTCTGACACTTCATTGATCAAACAATTTTATAGTAGGTTTCATAATGAATGTAACTTAGTGGTACTAGTGTCATTGTTTCTACAAATTTTAAGAAATTATAAATCCTGTGAATAGTTACTTTAAAAATTCATAAATTCATTATACAGGGTGGGGCAGTAGTAACTTTACAGTTTTTATGGAAAAATAATATAATAATTAATCCTACCTAATAATAGACAAATATGCAAATTGACCATACCTTCGCTATGCCCACGATTCGCCAGGAGGCGCGGGGGGGCGGGACTCGGGGTGGCCGGGGTGGCCAATTGGGCCGGCGGGACGCTGAGCTCGCGTCGCCAGCGGCGGTGCGAGCTCAGCGTCTGCGCCATGGCTGTGCTGCGGCACAGAAGGGGCCTCTGGGGCAGCGAGCTCACCTCCCGCCACGGACCATCAAAAGCGGGGGAGCTGGGTGCCTATCCGCTCCGGCGCGGCGGAGGCTTCTGAAAGGCCTGGTGCACCAGCGGACAGGCACCCAGCTCCCCCGTGATCGAAAGCGAAAGCATGTAGGGGACCCTACACGTGCATGATTCAATCATGCACTGGGCCTCTAGTAAATAATAATACACAAACACTTATGTACTCACAACTGTAAACGTACTTTTGCCTAACCCTGTTTATATTTAAGAAAATTCAGAAAGTGAAGAATGCCAAGTTATTATTTTAAATTCAGGTTAAAGATGAAACTTAGAGAAATAACAATATAAACCTGGCTTTCCAAATGAGAGAAGCATTTGTCCAAGCAAACTTTAGCCAGCTGTGAGAGAGAGAGAATAATCTTGCCCTTTATTTCTTTGCTTATTTGTTCTTAGAGACTGTCACTTCCTCACTCAGTTCTTTGCTTTCTGATTCCACTTGAATCTTTTTCTGTTATTTAATATTTTCCAGTTCCATATTCCTCAAATAGAGAAGTTTATGGCAAGGAGAATTGTGGTAGTTCCTCAAAAGAATTCATTTGATGAGTTTAGAAACTACAATAATTATTTTTACCCATAACCTTACTTATTTAGTGTGTAAAAGTAAGAATTTTCTCATTTAACATTGAGTTTCTGAATTTCACTGTGGATTACAGGGCTCAAGTTCTCCCTTTCCTGTGCAACTTTTTTCTAAATCGTAGCCTTGACTTAATTTTCCATTGAGGTATTTTAATAGGTGATCTTGATTAACTTCCCTCTTCCATAAAACCTGTGAAAGTAGATATTTTGTTATATTACCCCAAAAATACTCTGACACAGACACCATTACCGTATTAATAATAAAAATATCTGTATTATAAACCCAAAAGAAGTAGTTGTGGAATTTAAGTTTACTTGTGTACTTTTTTTTTTTTAAATTTAGGGTACTTTTATTTTGATGTAATTTTAAACCTATAAAAAATTTTCAAGAGTGCAAGAAATCTCCATATACTCTTTACTTAGGTTCAACAACAATTATGTACATTTTGACCCATTTGCTTTATCATATTTTATCTACCGTTACACACATATTTTTTCTTGAATCCTTTAAAAATTGGAAACATCATGCCCCTATATCCCTGAATACTTATGTCTGAATTTCCTAAGAATAACAACATCCTCTTTCATAAGCACAGTAAAATTACCACTATAAGGAAATTTAACCTTAATATGATTCTATTTTATAATCCATAATTCATTTTCAAATTTTATTAATTCTCCCAGTAAATGTCCTTTATGGCTATTTGCCCTTCTCCCCATTTCAAGATCCAATCCAAAATCATGCATTGCTTTTACTGGTAATTGTATCTTTTTACTCTTTGAATTGCAGGAGTTCCATAGCCTTTCTTTGAGCCTTTCTTTGATTTTCTTGACCTTGACATTTTTAAAGTTAGGAGGACAGTTATTTTGTATATCTTCTTTAATTTGAGGTTACTGGATGTTGCTTGTGATTAGATTTAGGGCATACTTTTTTTTATTTTAAGAATAACACCTGATTGTTTTATTCATCACAGTTCATCATATTAGGAGGCACAAAATGTTAGCTTATTCCAGTATTGGTATTCATTCATTCTGTGATGTATTAATTCCTTTCTTTAAGCCCAGTTACACAGAAAGTAGTTTCAGGATTGCTATCCCTAACACCAGATAAGCAAACCTATTAGAATTCAGTATTGCTTACAGTATTTTAAGGTAAAATTTAATTATGGAAAAATACATAAATCTTAAGGGAACAATTGGATGAGTTTTGATAAATACACCCATATTCATATCTCTAAAGACTTAGAAAATTTCTATCACCCAGAAAGCTTCCTGGTGAACATTTCTTGTTAATACTGCCCCCTCCCTCAATTGACAACTGTTTTTCTAATTTTTTCCCCATTATAGATTAGTTAGACTGTTTTAGAACTTCATAGCAGTGAAATCATACAATATATATATTTTTTGTGCCCAGTTTTTTTGTTGTTGGCATAATATCTGTGATATTCACCCACATTGTTTTGTGTATTAGTAGTTCATTTTTTTTTTATGGCTGAGTAATACCCCATTGTATGCAAATATCACAGTTTGTTTATCCATTCTACTGTGATGGATGTTTGGGTTGTTTTCAGTTTATGGCTATCCTCCTATATAATAAAACTCTAATATGCAAATTGACCAAATGGCAGAATGACCAGTCGCTATGACGTGCACTGACCAGGGGGCAGATGCTCAACGCAGGAGCTGCCCTCGGTGGGTCAGTGTGGGTCCACAGCCACTTGGCTGACTGGGATGAGTGGCGCTCCCACAGCGGGCCGGTCCCCGCAGGCCATGCCCCCCACCAGTGCACGAATCCTGTGCACCGGGCCTCTAGTCCTATATAATAAAAGGCTAATATGCAAATTGTCCCCACGGGTGGGAGTTCGACCATTCGGTGGTTAGATGTGCGCTGACCACCAGGGGCAGCGCAGAACATGGCGGGCATCAGCGACGTGGTGCTGGCAGTGGGTGGCAGTAGGTGCTATCGGCCCCTATGGGCCCCCATGAGAGTGGGACCGCGGCAGGATGGTGGAGTGGGGGAGTGGGTGGTGCCAGGCCAAGGTGGGTGCAAAGGGAGGCTTCAGTTGGCAGCCAGCAGCTGCTAGGGACCCTACCCATGCACGAATTTCGTGCACTGGGCCTCTAGTAATAAATAAAGCTGATATGGACATTCAAGTAAAAGTATGTACATTTTAATTTTTTGTATATAAGTGCCTAAGAGTGGAACTGCTGGGTCATTGGATAAATGGTTATTTATTTATTTTTTTAAAATATATTTTATTGACTTTTCACAGAGAGGAAAGGAGAGGGACAGAAAGCTAGAAACATCGACCAGCTGCCTCCTGCACACCCCCCACTGGGGATGTGCCCGCAACCAATGTACATGCCCTTGACCGGAATCGAACCCGGGACCCTTCAGTCCGCAGACTGACACTCTTTCCACTGAGCCAAACCGGTTTCGGCTGGTTATTTTTTTTAATGTTGAATTTGTTCTTTGGTTATTGTAACATTTTATGATCCCATTACCATTTATGAGGATGTTGGCCATAACTGGTGTTATCAGCCCTTTAAATGTTAGCATTCCTAGTGGTTGTGACTGATAGATATCTCATTAGTTACTAATGAGTTTGAGTTCTTTTTTCATATGTTTATTGACAATTCATATAGCTTTCTTTGTGAAGGGTTGGTTAAACTTTTTTGCCTATTTTTAAAAATTGGGTTGCTTTTCTTTTTCCTAATAAATTGTAGGACTTAATTCATATATTGTAGTACAAATTGTTTTTGAGATGTTTATATTGTGAATATTTTCTTTCATTTTGTGGCTTGCTTATTGATTAAAAAAATAAATTTATTTGGGGTGAGATTGGTTAATGTGATTATATAGGTTTCAAGTGTACATGTCTATGATACATGATCTGTATATTGCATTGTGTGCCCATTATCCAAGTCAAATCTTCTGCCTTTATCAGATATTTGACTCCCTTTACCCTTTATTACTCCTTACTCCCCCTTCCCTCTGGTAACCACCATACTGTTGTCTGTGTCTATGAGTTTTTGATTGTTTTTCTTGCTTATTCTTTTGTTGCTTTCAGTTTTATATCCCACATATGAGTGAAATAATGTGGTTCTTAACTTTTTCTGACATATTTTGCTTAGCATGATATTCTCAAGATCCATCCACATTGTTGCAAGTGGCAGTATTTTCTTAGGGCTCAATAGTATTCCATTATATATACATACCATATCTTTATCCAATCATTTATTAAAGACCACTTCAGTTGTTTCCATGTCTTGGCCACCATGAATAATGCTGCAATGAACATAGGAGTGCATATATCTTTGCCAATAAATATTTTCAAAATTTTGGGGTAGATACCCAGAAGGGCGGTTTCTGGGTCATATGGTAACTTTATTCTTAATTATTTGAGGAACCTCCATACTGTTTTTCATAGTGTCAGAGGACCTGAACAGATACTTCTCCCAAGAATACATACAAATGCCCAATAGATACATGACAGGATGCTCAGCTTCACTATCTATTAGGGAAATGCACTTTAAAACTACAATGAACCCTGGCTGGTGTGGCTCAATTGATTGGGCATCGTCCCATGCACTGAAAGGTTGCCAATTCAATTCCCAGTCTGGGCACATGTCCTGATTGAGGGCTCCATCCCTGTTAGGGGGCGTTCAGGAGGCAGCCGATCTATGTTTCATTCTCACATCGATGTTTCTCTCTCACTCTCCCCTCCTTCCTCCCTAAAAACAAAACAAAGCAAAACAAAAGACACACACACACACACACACACACACACACACACACACACACAAATGAGATACCACCTCATACCTGTTAAGAATGGCTATTATCAAAAGACCAGTAAGTAATAACAAGTGTTGGAGAGGTTGTGGAGAAAAAGGAACTCTCATTCACTGCTGGTGAGAGTATAAACTGATACAGCAATTATGATTTTCTTAATGTGTTCTATTGAACAGAAATTTTCAATTTTTATGAATTCATATTAATGTTTTCCTATTATGGTTATTGCTTTCTGTGTACTAAGAAATTTTGCCTACCCTCAGTTCACAAAAATATTCTCTTCTGGATTCTTTGACAAGCATTATTTTATATTTTCCATCTCAGTTTATTTTCCATCACAGATTAATTTTTGTGGATGGGTTGATGTGCCATAATAGAGACTAGAGCTTAATGTTTATTCTTTTTCTTCAAATTCACATTTCTGAGTATGTATGTGTTTTTTTAAACAAGAAACATATTATGCTTGTGAGTTACTCTAATTTGACATATTATGCTTTTGGGAAAGCCGAGTACTTCAACATTAATATAGAAATGTACAAGTTTAGAGACTATATAAGCAAATGAAAATGAGTTTATTGCTTTATGATAATGGAAATAAAACATTTGAATATGTTTAAAAGAATGGGTATATTACTAAATTTACTATTTTTACATTAATAAGAGAGACTTGTGTGAGAACTTTTTCATTGTACACATTACACAAATAAATGGATAGTTTTTTAGTTTTTCAGATGAAATCATCATTTTTTATTTAACTTGCAAAGAGATTTGATTGCCATGTTATATCTCTTTTACTGGTGGTCTAAAGTCTGTCAGGCTTTCCATTTGAAACCCCTATTTTCAGGAGTTTATGAGAAGACAGTTAAAAAAAACACCCAACCAAAATCTTGGCATTCATGGTCTTGGTTCAATAGAAGGTACTTACTTTAACAAAATTTTAAATAGTCAGCTCTTTTTTTAAAATTGTAAGCAGCACAAAGAGGAATAAAGGAATTTCTTTGGTTAAATAAATTGGGAATAGTTTTCCAGACAGCTTACCCCAATTCAATTTACAAAGCAAACTTTTCCCTTCTAGAAATCATTTAAGTATGTATGGTCCTATGTTCCAGTTGCCACAATATCTTGCCTCAGGATTTTTTTCCTTTCTATCTTTCCTAGCAAATATCCTTTGTCCCTCTTCTCTTTTTATCCATTTATATGTGTGTTTTTTTAGTTTGCCATAATATATTTACAATAAAAATGGCTTTAAATTTTGGCATTCTTTTGTCCTTTTCCCTCTACTTTGCAATGCCTACTCAAAGCAAGACTACCTATTGGTTGGAAAACAATATTAACTTTGAGAGAAGTGTTGTAAATAGCAGTGCTTGAAGTTAAATTTCTGAAATCCAAACTTTAACAACTATTCTGAAGAACTGCTACTTAAAAAGCAGGCTTTTGGGCAGGGTTTTTTTCTTCCGGAAAGTGTGGCTGTCAGCTTGAGGACTTTCACATTCTGTTTTTAACCTACTATCATTTGCATGGTGAACACTTAAATACTATTGGTCCATAAAGGTGTCTGTGGGTTTTTGTTGCTTTTATTTCACTTCTTATTTTTTTAAAAAAATCATTTCCTGAAAACCTAGTACAGACATGTAACCTACTGGAAGGGAGCAAGATGATCTGGAAACCTTTACTTTTGCTGTATTCTGAAGATAATTTGCTTCAGGCAAGAGATTTTTGGGTGCTGCTGAAATTTCGGAGATCTGGGAAAATGGGGTAATAGAATAACATGACACCAGTCCTTAAGCAGCAACATCTGCTGTGGTTCAAAGCCACACAAAGAAAGCTACTTAAGCAGTTGAATGTTTTGGACTGCACGGACAAGTGTGGTTCAACTGCTAAGACTGCAGCGTAGAGGGAACTTTCAGCTTAGAGAAGTTGTTTAAAAATGGAGTCCTGGAAGATGAACATCTTTAAGAGACAAACATCACCTTATCCTCCAAGCTATCGAAGATCTTTATCAGAACCTGCTTATGCACATTCAGAGATCAGAACAAGCTTAAAGAGTTATCCATGGTGTGGTCCATTGAAAAGCAAGAGGAAGAAAAATGAACATGATGTTTCCAATCTAGGAAAGCCATTGAGTGCTTATCAGTGGCAAACACATCCCAGCTTTAGGCGCAAAGGTGGAAAGAAAGAGAGTATGCAAAATAATAAAGGAGACTTGGATGAACTACAACAAAAGGTCATGCCAAAGATGGTTGATAATAATGCTGCTGTTTCTGCTAATGAGGTCCTTGGAACATCAGCAGAGAAGTTGAACCTGGCCAACACCCGGTCACTTCGGGTTCCATTCACCAGATCTATTTCAGAGCCAGAACCCCGCTGCAGTATCAGATTTGTGAGACCATCGCCGACTTCAGGGAAGTCAGTGGAGTCTGAGCAGCAGGGATATTTCATCCGTGGCATTTTCTCTACTCTTTCCAATGGCTTCTCCAGGATGCTGAGTCTAAAAGGAGAATCAACCAATGAGCCAGTAAGAGAAGGTATATTGTGATGCATAAGGGGGGGGAAAAAGAGATACCTGATTTAATTACTATTGGAATTTTAATTACTTGTATTTTATAATAAGCTAAATCACACTATTTTCTCATTATGACCCAAATTTATGTAATAAGTACACTTTTTTAAAAAGTGATAAACACTACTTCAGAGACCCTCCCTTTCAATGAATAGTAATAAATAACAGTAAAATATGGATTTGGTTAAAGAATTTTTGTATTATGTTATACTCTTGAACTCTGTTTTGAAGTCTGTGTTAAAAGTGTTTATTTTTTTTAACCTTTAAGTTTTTCAAGTGAAATGCAATTTAGAGGAAACGTAATTGAATAATTTCCTCATGACAAACTTGAGAATTAAAAAACATAATTACTGTTATCCCTTTATAAAAATTAACAAATGTTATTAAAACTATGTATAGCAGAATTGTTTTGGTAGGTTTTAAATGTTGGAATTTTGATTTGCTTATGTCATAAAAATTTGCATAGGGGAAGTAGAAGATGCAAATCTTGAATATGTTTTCAGATGACAAAATTGAAATTTGTGTTTGATTGAGAAAACAGAATGGTCAAATTTTTAAAAACCTCATTAGGACTTGTTTAAATTTTAAAAAGTTTTATGTTGATGGTAGTATTGTTAAAGCAAAAAAAAAAAAAAAAAAAGGAAAACCTCTGATGGTCTTGGAAATGACTGACCTAATCTGATAAGCTGTCTCAATTATGTGTTAAGACCTATGTTTATTTGTTAGTTTTGTTTTTCTTGAAAATATTAACACTGAAACTTGGATACTATTTTCATGCAGTTGAGAGAATTTTTGGACAAGCTGTGATTATTAGAAAACTTTAACTTATCTTTCTTATGAGATTGGCCGCATCAGCAGAACTTTTAACTCTAAAATTGTGGGAATTAAAGAATTTTGTTATTGCAGTGTAATTTAATATATTTTAAAATAAAATTGGAGAATGTGAAGGAGTGATATATAAGAATTAAGTAATTTTGCAAATATATGTGTACCAATAACTCAGTATTTTTCCTAAACTCTGCCTTCCCTAGATTTTCCTTGACTCAGTGAGTTTTGATGATATACTAGTACTTAAATGTTTTTGTTTTTTTGCTTACTCTTGGCTTACAGATAACTACCAAGAGTAAAATCTTTCTTGATGTGCCTCTATTAACATTCCATTAAAATTTTTGAGCCCTAGCTGGTTTTGCTCAGTGGCTAGAGCATCGGCCTTCAGACTGAAGGGTCCTGGGTTCGATTCTAGTCAAGGGCACATGCCCGGGTTGTGGGCTCGATCCCCAGTGTGGGGCGTGCAGGAGGCAGCCAATCAATTATTCTCTTTCATCATTGATGTTTCTATCTCTTCCTCTTTCTTCCTCTCTGAAATCAATAACAATATATTTTTAAAAAAATTTTTTGAAAGGCTAAGTAGTTGCATTTCCTTGGATACTAGTATACCTGTTTCCTTGTCCGGTGATCATACGCTGATGTAAAGGAGCATCAAAGAGAATTAAGAGTTTAAAATAAATTATTAGAATCAGTGCCTCTCAGTGGTTAACATGCACATTTGATAAAAGAAAGCTATAGGTTTTTTTTCCAGTATTTATGTTTATGAACATTTTTGGAGTTTTGTAGTTAACTTTCACTTTTTAGCAAGTATGCCAAATTGTTGACCATGTGTGAAGTGTTTTGAGAATGTGCACCTGCTTTTTACACATTTTGTTCTACTTAAGGAGATATGAAATATTCTGCATTTATTACATCCTAATATCTTATCCATTCTAATAGAATAATTATGCATGTGGAAGCATGTACAGAGTTTAAGGTGTATTTATAAGAGATTTTAAGTTCAATAATTAAAGAATAGTACATACTATTCCTACCAGTCAGGTCAGCAATTTTTATTAAACAATTACTATACCTCCTAAGTGCTTCACCAGTGGAGAGCCAAGCTCTTTAAATTGAACTGTAATTTTAATGCAAAGATTGGAGATATTTTTTGTCAAGCGTACAGTCTGTGTCAGTGATTTTCTAACCTGCAGTTGTGAATTTTTCTTTATTTCTCTTTCCCCACAAGGGAAAGAGTATGATTGGCCTGGCAGATGTGAATTCTACTTCCATCTATGCCAATTATCATTTGTGAAATTTAATCTCTTAATTTCTTTTTACACTTTTGTGGAATAGTAATTTCTTTCTCACAAGTGATAAATAAAATTTGAAAATGCTATGTAAGTCATTACAGTATTGTGGCAAGGTATAGAAATATAAGAACATAGATGTCTTTAAGACTGTGTTAAGAAAATCAATATATTTATTAATTTGAAACCCACTAGTGTTTCTTACTTCTTTAATATAAATTGCAAGATGTCAGAGGCATTAAATAATGTATGTACGTATTTAATACATTTAAAATAGTGTTTGGCACATAGCTATCTATATATTAGATATTGTTTCTATTAAGAAAGTGAATTTAAATGAATCCAGTTGTTTTTAAAAAATAAGGAAAAAGGATACTTGATTCATAAGTTTGTTATAATTATTAAATATAAATAAATTGTAGTGTTTTAATCTTAAATTTTGTGAACTCAATCTTGTTCTGAGCATGTGCATGTTCTGATCATAAACAAATAATAATTTCCTATATCATAACTGAACACAATTACCCTCAAGCTTAAAGCAATGAAATATACTATTCTTAGAGTCTTCAACCAATTTAAGAGGGAAGCTCAAGGCTTCACTACTATTCTGTGTTCAACTCTCCAGTTGAACAGTATGTATTCCTTCATCTGATACTATGTGTAGGTCAAATGATAAACTATTTAAAAAATTAAACATTTTATTATGGCTAAAAGTAATTCCAGCTGCATTTGGGCCCATGGCTAAGCATGGAGTCAACTTGCTTACAATAGGGGAAATAAATTGAACACCCATTAAGAGAGGAATAACTAAGCAGATTATGGCATATCAGATCAACAAAATTCCATATAATCTACATGGTTGCCACTTACTACTCTGAAACTTAGTAGAAACTAAAATTGTAAAAGTACATGGGATGTAAACCATATATCTAATGTATGTAACACTTAGAAAGTAGAAATTACTGGGAGGCAATTTTATTCCTAAATTATTTTTCTTCCTCTGTTAGTATGTATAGTAGGTAGTAATGAAAGCTTAAAAAAGTAAGGAAGTAAACTAATTAAAAAATGAAATAAGAAAGAAAATGAAATATACTTTAGGTAGTTCTCCTTTCTGGTTATAGTTTATGCTTTATCATGTCATAGTAATAAGAATATCCTCTTTCCCAGTGTTAGTTATATTATTAAAGACCCCCTGTTTTAGAAATTAGAATTCTATTTTTTCTCAATAATTTTTTAAATATTCTCATTCCATTTTTAACAACTTTTTCATACAAAATGTTATTGAAAAGAACCTTATACATTAATTCAAGAATTGTTTATTTAGTTCCTAAGACACTGTTATTGGTGCTGGGAACATAGCACATTATTTATTAACTAGGGGCCCAGTGCACGAATTTGTGTTTCTTGAAAGGAACTGTGGGCCGTGAGGCTATGGTGGGCACAGGAGCGGGTCTTGGCCCATCCTCTGCAGCCCCACCCGCTGTGGCCTTCTATCCCGTCTGCAGGCAGCCCCACACCTGCTCTGCCTCTCTCGCTCTGCTGCTCCCACGCACTGGTGGTGCCGGCCCCGCTCGCACCCTCTGATGGCATGGAGCTATTGGGGCTGGCGCTGTCAGTGGGTGTGAGCGGCGGCTGCTGCCCCAATCACTCCTCAGGAGCAGGGGGAGGTGGTGAAGCCCTCGGGACATTAGAGCCGTCAGCCACTGCTTGCACCCACTGACGGCGCCGAGCGAGGCAGCGGGTGTGAGTGGAGCCAGTGCCGGCAGCAGGTGCGAGTGCTCGGGAGCAAAGAATTTTCAGTAACCACCAGAGGCTCGCCCTGATGACAGCAACTAGCGCAACGCCTTGGTTTGGCGCTCCGCTCACCTGCTCCACCATTCTGCTGCAGTGGCTGACGCCTGCCATGTTCCGTGCTCTGCCGCCTGCTGCCGATGGCCTACCATGTTCCATGTGTGCCCCCTGGTGGTCAGCGCACATCATAGCAACCAGTTCAGTTGTTCTGCTGTTCGGTCTATTTGCATATTAGCCTTTTATTATATAGGATTTGAAGCTTCCTTACTTATTCTAGGGAACCAGTAACCATACTAGAAAAAAAAAGTCTAAGTTCACAAGAAGTACATATAATAAACAGTGGTAAAGTCTAGTTAGTATGAGAACTTACTTAGTGCCTAGATCTTTTCTATAATTGGATCTTCTGTTTTCTTTATATTATAATCAGTTAACAATAGATGTTTCTACAAATTCAGAGAAATGTTTTCTTCTTGCTATTTCTCCTAAGAATCTGTGTTTCAGCATGCATACCACCTATTCAGCTAACATTTTGTCATCCATCTGTTGCATCTAAGCTGTCCTGAAGTTGATGATCCAATATTTTGTCATTTATGATATTTATGTTGTCTGTTGTTAAGCAACTTTGAAGTTAATAAATAAGTTTTAAAAATAAGGCAATGAACTTCAACACTTTAGGCTACTTATGTATAAGTCTACTGTATTAGAAATTATTCAACATATCAATATAATTCTTTCATTAAAATTTTTTATATTGATTTCAGAGAGGAAAGAGAGAGATAGAAACATCAATGATGAAAGAGAATCATTGATCACTGCCTCCTGCAAGCCCAACTGGGGATCAAGCCTGTGACCAGGGCATTGCCTTGACCAGGAATTGAACTGTGACCTCCTGGTTCACAGGTTGATGCTCAACCACTGAGCCATGCAGGCCGGGCCTTTCATTTTCAATAAGTGTATTCTGGGTATATTAATCTGCTAAGACTGCCATAACAAAATACCACAGACTAGGACAGACTATGTAGCTTAAAAAACAAATTTATTTTCTTACAATTCTTCAGGCTGCAAGTCTAAGATCAAGGTGTGGGTGGGGCCGAAACCGGTTTGGCTCAGTGGATAGAGCGTCAGCCTGCGGACTGAAAGGTCCAAGGTTCGATTCCGGTCAAGGGCATGTACCTTGGTTGCGGACACATCCCCAGTAGGGGGTGTGCAGAGGCAGCTGATCGATGTTTCTCTCGCATCGATGTTTCTAACTCTCTATCTCTCTCCCTTCCTCTCTGTAAAAAATAAATAAAATATATATATATAAAAAAGAAGAATGAGTACATCTATAAAAAAAAAAAAGGTGTGGGTGGGGTTGCTTTCTCCTGAGGCTTTGTCAGCTTGCAGATGGGTCTGTCTTTTTGTTGTATTCTCACTTGGCTTTCTACTGTTCATAGGTGCCTTTAGTGTGTCTTCCTCTTTTAGAAGACACCAGTCCTATTGGAGTAGGGCCCCATCTCATTATGACCTCATTTAACCTTAATTACCTCTTTAAAGGTCCTATGTCCAAATATAGTCACACTGAGGGCTAGAGCTTCAACATATAATCTTTAGGAGGATTAGTTCAGTCTGTAACATCAGGGAACAAAGGTCTCAACAATTATGAGGTTATTAATGCAATATATTAGTGTGAAATTTAAAATGTTGCATGACATAGTCACAAATATGCTCAACTTTAAAATGCTGGTTTGTCAACCTCTGGGTAGTATATACACATTTATCTGGTTTAATCCTCTGAATAATCCTGTGGGGGTAGTTATTCTCATTGTAAAAGTAAGGAAGTAGAAACTCACAAAGGTTTAGTTACTTCCCTATGACTACCCAGCTAGTCAGTGGTGAGTCCCAGGTCTTTCTTATTCCAGGTCCCTTTTCTTACCCTTCCATTTTTTGGATCTCTGAGCATATGGTGTTTGAGAGGTTTTCAAGAACCTGGGAGTTTCTGCCCAATGAGCACCGCAGAATAATGGAGCAAGAGGAATATAGGAGTAGAGATCAGAACATGGAAGTTGGAGCCAAGGAGTAGATGAAATCACTCAGCTGTGTGTGTGTGTGTGTGTGTGTGTGTGTGTGTGTGTATGTGTATGCGCGCGCCTGCCTGCCTGCGTGCACGCTCACAGGAGGTGTAGTGTGGAGGCAGTCAGAATGTTAAGAGTAGTGTCCTGACCTTGGCACATTTGGTCATTCTTATTCCAGGCTTATCAGAGGCTATTAGCTGAACCACTCAACTTTCATTATTATAGACTTAGAGTTTACCTATAGTGGTGGCAAGTTTAATGTTCTTACTTTATATACACACCGCCGCTGCTGCTGCTGGGGCTTGAGGTGCTTACGGAAGCTGCAGGGCGTGCCTGCAACCTACCTGCCCTGGTGTGAGTGGCCCCGAGCGGGCAGCGCATTCCATTAGCGGCCCCATCAACGGCCAGCCAGGCTTAACACGCATGGAGGTGAAGTCGCTGGCGCCTGCTTTCCTGCAGGCCTGAGCCCCTGAGCAGCTGGGGATAAGCTAGTGATCCCAACGGCCTGACAGCCAGGTGCGATCGGCCTGGGGACTGGCGAACGGGCAGAAGATGGCCCTGATCGCAGGAGGCTAGGCCCTAGGGACCCTACCCGCACGATTATGTGCGCTGGGCCTCTAGTCTTACATAAGTGGAATCATATAATATTTGTCCTTGTGTATAATTTAGTTGTTTTGAGTATATTCATAGAGTTGTACAGCCACACTGCAATAAATTTTATAACACCAGAAAAGAAACTCAGTACCTTTTAGCAGTCACTTCCCAACATGCCCTTAACCCAGTGGTCGGCAAACTGATTAGTCAACAGAGCCAAATATCAACAGTATGATTGAAATTACTTTTGAGAGCCAAATTTTTTAAACTTAAACTTCTTCTAACGCCACTTCTTCAAAATAGACTCGCCCAGGCCGTGGTATTTTGTGGAAGAGCCACACTCAAGGGGCCAAAGAGCCGCATGTGGCTTGCGAGCCACAGTTTGCCGACCATGGCTTTAACCCCCCCAGTGTTTGTGGGTTTATTCCCAGATCCAGTTTTTTTTTTGTTTTGTTAAAGATAGGCAGAGTCCATAGGTAACCACTAATGTACTTTTTGTCTCCATAGATTTATAGATTTGCCTATAGATTTCATATAATGGAATCATACAATGTGTGGCCTTTGTGTTTGGCCTCTTTTTTTTTTTAACTATTCTATGCTTTCTTCTAGCACTCATATGGGTTTGCTTTATGCCTGTCAATCTTTGTTATTTTATTTTACTTTTTAAATATATTTTATTGATTTTTTTACAGAGAGGAAGGGAGAGGGATAGAGAGTTAGAAACATCGATGAGAGAGAAACATCGATAGCTGCCTCCTGCACACCCCCTACTGGGGATGTGCCTGCAACCAAGGTACATGCCCTTGACTGGAATCTAACCTGGGACCCTTCAGTCCACAGGCCGACGCTCTATCCACTGAGCCAAACCAGTTAGGGCTGGCCTCTTTTTTTTTTTTTTTTTTAACCTGTGGACATTTTAATGAACTTCCCTCCGTGTAGCTTCAAGCTACTAGGACACAGGCCCCACCAACACCCTTAATCTCCTCCTCAGCTCTTCTGCTGAAGACCTTGGCCTTCACAATGACAGGCTGCTTTGGGAGCTTTCCCTTCCCCAGAACTTTGCAGTAGCCCGATCGCACCGCATCAGTGATAGGAGCAGCTCCAGGTTTGCTTTTGGCAGCATTTACCTGTGTCTACTCACTGACCAGGGTCCACAGTCTTTCAAAGTTGACAGTTGAGAAGAAGTTCTGGTTCCTCTTTAAGTGGTAATGCCTCATACCAACTTTCCAAAAGGAACCTGAGTTGATATTTGTTGAAGTTGATCCTGTGATGCAAGCCAGCAGCATAAACTGCCCCCCTCCCAGTCCTTCTTGTGCTTACAGATGCGGCCGTGGCCGTGGGTCATGTGGCCCTGAAGTCTGGATGGCATGCCAATGGCTGAGATGCAAGAGCTGGCCTCTTTTATTTAGCATAATATTTTCAGGGTTCATCCATGTTATAGCATCTATCAATGCATTTTCCTTTTTATAACTAAATAATATTCTATTATGTGGCTATACTACATTTTGATTTATGTATTCACCAGTTGATGGACATAGAATTGTCCTTTTTGGCTATTATGAACAATGCTGCTATGAAAATTCATGAACAAGTTTTTCTACGGATATATGTTTTCATTTCTCTTGGATATATTTACACTTATATTTTGTAAAGGACATATCCTGATCCAAAATAATGATTTGGTGTTTTGAGACCTTAAGTCACATTTAGTTTTCCATTTGTTATCTAAACATGTGACAGTCTTGCTGTTTTATATCTATGTATTGGTTCATTTAATAAATATTTGTACAAGGTATTTATAATAGTTTAGTGTTAATCCAATAGTTTCAGTAATTAGCAATTTTTTACATCTGTGCAGAAAATAGAAACCGTATGTTTTTAGTTACGTGTGATTTAGTTTCCAACTAGAAGCTTGATTATATTGAACTTGTCGATTTGTCTTCATTGCCAAGATGATTGTCATATTTTTATCTGCCTGAGGCAGTTTGTAGTCAATTTCTCACGCTCAAGGCTGGTATATCTTTGTGAGGAAGCAAAGAGAAGAGTAATATGAGTAATGACTGAATCTATGATTATGAAACCTTATCCATATGAGTATACAGGTTCTTAGTGACTGAGCTTTAGTCAGTAAACCACAGGCATTTTTCCTGTCTTTCTCATGTGAATTTTCTCATTGACATATCCTTAATTACTTTTTCTCTTAGTTTTTGGATTTGTTGATGATTATTCACTTGTCTTTACAAAATAGAAATCTTGTGTTGTGTCCACAATCTTAGATGTTTTCACCAAAATGTCAAAATAGTTTGAAGCTTATGGAATACCAATTCAACTATAACTTAGCACAGCACATAACCATAACCATAACCATAACCTTGGTCAAAATAAAGGGTATTTTGAATGCTATGTGTGTGGTTTGTTGTTCTGGAGAAAAGTAGTATCTGGTGGTTAGAACATATGAGTTGTTGTCAGCATTTTGTGGGTTTATTCCCAGATCCAATTGTTGTGTTTTTGTTTTGTTTTGTTTTTTTAAGATAGGCAGGGTCCATGCCTGGTATATGTTTAGTGGAATGCTTTATATACTATGGATGTACTATAAACACTAATGAAGATTTTATACTATTGGCATAAAAATGTTCAATAAATTACTGACAATATATATTAAATAATGGTAGCTGTAATGGGTGCTTAGTGATTCTATTCTTTAAGCTTTCTTTGCAAAAGGTGTAATTAACATTCCTTCCTGTTAGTGATGGTATTTTAAGCAAACCATAAAGAACTTTATGTGTGTGTGTGTGTGTGTGTGTGTGTGTGTGTGTGTGTGTGTGTGTATTATTGATTTCAGAGAGGAAGGGAGAGGGAGAAAGATAAAGAATCACTGATTGGCTGCCTCCTGCATGCCCCCTACTGGGAATCAAGCCCGCATCACCTGCATGTTCCCTGACTGGGAATCGAACTGTGACCTCCAGGTTCATAGGTCGATGCTTAACCCCTGAGCCACACTGGCAGGGCTATTAAAGAACTTCTTTAAAATTCAAAGTATTTAGACATTACTGTCTTTCTGAGGGACTGCTGAAAATCCTACCGTATTTTCCCGCGTATAAGACGACTTTTTAACCCAGGAAAATCTCAAAAGTCGGGGGTCGTCTTATACGCCGGGTGTCATCTTATAGGGTGGGTATATCCCAAACTCTATATTTTAACTGGAAAAATTGGGGGTCGTCTTATACGCCCAGTCATCTTATACGCCGGAAAATACGGTATGTAATGGAACTCATCCATTTTATAGTAGTACTTGCCAGAAATTCAGAATAAGGGACAAGTTTTAAGATTGTGTGATGATTCTAGTATGTGGAGGCTAGGCACTGATATTCTAGTATTTAAGTTTTATTTAGCTTCATCCTCTTGATAACATCCTAAACTGGAGTTTTAAAAAATAAGCCCTCTTGTAATATTATTGGTCCTTGAGCTGGACAGAGATGTTCTGTCCTTTAAATAAAAGTAATAAAGGCCTCATCCTAGCTTATTAAAAACAGATAAATGGCATTAAAATATTTTTCAATTAAAATTTTATAAATATTTCTTAACATTTTGGTGCCTGGCTTCCTCAATGATAAAGTAAGGTTCTTAACTCATATTTCTTTATTTGATTACTTTATATTTAATGTCCACCATTGAGTTACTTTTTATCCTGTGACTTAATTTTAGGGCATGGCCTTTCAAACAGTGGGTTTTTTAAAAATTCTTTATTGTTTAAAGTAAACAAACTTTTTATGAACACCCATTGTCCATAGTGAACGGGGGTTGGTTGCTAGTAGAAATATCATGATGGTAGCTGTTTTTTTTTAAATCCTCTCTAGCCTTTATTCCAATTTATTAGATTGACAAGGCTCAGATATTGCTATTAGTCCCTAGGTTGATACTGTATTCCTGTTTCTGTTTTCTGTAGAATTTTAAATGTATCATTTTGTTAAACTAGAAGGAATTTAATATTTCTTTGTGCAACCCATCTCTTCATTACATTTTTTTAACCAATGAGGAGTGTTCATTTAAGCAATATAACAGAGTCATTTTTGTTATTGTTAGCCAGTTTTCTTTCTCAGCAATAGACTACTTCAAATACTAGATGTGAAAGAACCTTTTATCCAAGAGTAAGTGGAATTGGAATAATACCACTTAAAATAAATCATTTAAAGCACTTGCCTGAATTTCATACTAAGTACATATTAATATATACATGTGTGTATGGGGGTGTAGAGGATGATTAGGAATTTATCTTTAAAAAATATGAAGTGGACCCGGCCAGTGTGGCTCAGTGGTTGAACATCGAACTATGAACCAGGAGGTCACGGTCAATTCCAGGTCAGGGCATCTGTCCGGGTTGCAGTCTTGATCCCTAGAGTGGGGTGTGCAGGAGGCAACCGATCAATAATTCTCTCTCATCATTGTTCTGGTTTAACAACACAGTTTTAAAATAAAAGTGCAGGACATAACATGCAAGAAAGAATAAATAATTTTCAATTTATAAATAAAATGAAAAATTAGGATGAATTTATGAATATACCTGAATATTTACATTTTGATAATCATGCTCTCTCTGGAGTGCTACATGTTAACATTTTAAATGGGTATTATTGATGTAAATTGTGTCTATACTTGGGATCAGATACAGAGTGCTGAGTATTAAAGAATGAAGCATTCTCGATGTACAGATATCCAAAGATCTCTGAGCTATAACATGAGCAGCAAAGGTGTTTTTGTTTAGTTCTTTATAGTTTTCAAACCCTTTCAAATGTGTTATTTGATAATAAGTGCATTGTGAAAAAAAATAAGTTCACTTTGTGTATTGGGAGAAACACTTATATATGAGAAAAATTCCACAAGGAAGCTCTTTCCTCTTTTAAGGCAACTCTGGATTTGGATATGAGAGATGGGTGACCCTGAGAGTTAGAACTGAATCCTTCACCATTCTCATATATCTATTTACCTATCTTTACATTAATTTAACTAGAATAAGTTGGGCCTTGATCCTGGGTAAGATTCAATAACTTTTACTTAATATCGTCCCTTCCTCTGTCAGAGATGGATGACCAAACATTGCACTGGGAAGTGAGTGTAGGGTGGCAAACAACCTACCAACATATCACTGCAGTGTCTTGGGCAACATTACTTACTCTTCATGTGCTAACTATTCAATGCAAATAATAAAAGTACAGATGAATTTCGCCCTCCTCCCCCAAAACATACACATATGGAGAGGGACATGCAGATGCTATAATTGGACCACTTAGTCTGAAAAGCTCTTTCCATATGATTTTTCTTCGTTCTCTTGCTATGGTGTTTACTCTCTCCTTGTTCAACTGGTCACTCACGAAGGGACCCCTATGCAAAGCCTTTTTTCATCCACAGGTTTGTTTTTTGATTTGTTCATAGTTTTTTAAATATATATATATTTTATTGATTTCAGAGAGGGAGAGAGAGATAGAAACATCAATGATGAGAGAGAATCATTGATCGACTGCCTCCTGCACGCCCCCCTACTCGGGACCGAGCCCACAACCCAGGCATGTGCCCTTCACCGGAATCGAACCTGGGACCCTTCAGTCTGCAGGTCGATGCTCTATCCACTGAGCCAAACCTGGCAGAGCAATTTGTTCATAGTTTGTTTTTAGTTTTCTTAGTGGTTGCTCTAGAGCAGTGGTTCGTGGTTCTCAACCTTCCTAATGCCGCGACCCTTTAATACAGTTCCTCATGTTGTGGTGACTCCCAACCATAAAATTATTTTCGCTGCTACTTCATAACTGTAATTTTGCTACTGTTATGAATCATAACGTAAATATCTGATACGCAGAATGTCTTAGGCAACCCCTGTGAAAGGGTCGTTCGACCCCCAAAGGGGTCGCGACCCACAGGTTGAGAACCGCTGCTCTAGAGGTAGTATAATATTCGTATGCGACCTCACAGTTTACTGGTATCAACATTTTATCACTTTAAGTATAGTGTAGAAACCTTCTATTTAGGTCTGCCTACCTTTCCCACTTTAAAATATTGTCGTGAGTATCAGATGGTATTATAATTTTTGCTTTAATAAAATATTTATAAATTCCTGAGGATGATAGAATATGTCCTCATATTTCTGCTCTTTTTATTATTCTTTCTTCCTTTCTAATACTCTAAAATTTCTTTTTATTATTTTCTCTCTGAAGAATTCTCTTTTGCCATTTTTAAAATTAAATATATTTTTATTGATTTCAGAGAGGAAGGGGAAGAGAGAGAGAGATAGAAACACCAGTGATGAGTGAAAATCATTGATCGGCTGCCTCCTGCACGTCCCACACTGGGGATCTAGCCTGAAACCCAGGTGTGCGCCCTGACAGGGAATTGAACCGTGATCTCCTAGTTCATAGGTTTAGAGCTTTCCTTCAACTGAGAATGCCTTAATTTCCCCTTCATTTCACAAGGATAATTTCATCAGGTATAGAATTTGAAGTTGACAGTTTTCTCTTAGCATTTGAAAAATCTTGTTCCACTTACTTTAAGGTTTTAGATGAGAAATTGTCATTTGGATTGTTGTTTCCCTAGAGGTACCATGTCATTTTTTTCTGACTGCTTTCACAACTTATTTTTTGTCTTTAGTTTTCAGAAGTTAATTATGATGGGTCTTGTCTTGGATTTCTTTGGGTTTACTCAGCTTCTTTTTTTTTTTGTTAATCCTCATCCAAGGGGTAGTTTTTCCACTGATATTTTTTCTTTCTTTTTTTTTTTTAGAAAGGGTGGAAATGAGGGAGGGAAAGGGGAGAGAGAGAGAAACAGAAACATCGATGTGAAAGAGACACATCGATTGGTTGCCTCCTGCATGCACCCTGACTTGGGCCGGGGATTGAACCTGCAACCCAGGTATGTGCCCTTGACCGGGAATCAAACCTGTGATCCTTTGGTCCTCGACTAATGCTCTAACCACATCGGCCAGGGCAACTCAGCTTCTTGAATCTGGAGGCTTATGTCTTTTGCCTACCCTTTTGGGAGGTCTTCAGCCATTATTTTTTCCAAATACTCTTCTGTCTACTCTATTTCTCCTCTCCTGGAATGCCACTGATAGAAGTATTAGATCTTTTGATACAGGTCTTTTTAATATTTATTTTTTCAGTCTCTTTTTTCTTTGTTGTTAATATACAGTAAATTCTGTTTTTCTGTCCTAAATTTTGCTGATACTGTCTTCTGTCATCTCCATTCTACTATTGTAGTTCTGCTGTTGTATTTTTGGTTCTATAATTTTCATGCAATTTTTTAATAAATTCTATTTCTTTGCTAAGATATTCTATTTTTTTAAAATTTGTCCCAAGGTAATTTCCAATTGATTGTGAAGCTTTTTATGATGCCTGCTTTAAATTCTTTCTCAGATTATTAAAACATCTGAGTCATCTTAGTTGATTGATTTTTGCATTCATGCTGTGATATTCTTGTTTCTTGGTATGATGGATGATTTTTTTTTAATTGAATCTTGAACATTTTGGCTGTTAATTGTAGGTCCAGTTTAAGTCTTTTATTTTAGCAGGCTGCCAACCTATTTATGTTTAGCATGTAGCTACAAGCCTAATGTTAAAGGGTATGGTTCCTATGACAATTTAATTTTCAGAATTTTTGCAGCACTATTTTGGTCTTCGTGGTTTATATGGGCCTCCTACTCATTTCTGCTGGAGCTGGCTGGGGGAGTAGCAGGAGCTTTCCCAGAACAGGCCATCTGTGCCTCTAGGAAGGAGAAGGGAGTCTCCAGCCCATGGGGACAGGCCTTCTGGGCTGGGATGCTGTGACAAGATCCCCTGCCTCTGGGAGATGGAGAACAATCCCCCAGGCTGGACAATCCCCTCTTTTCAGGATCCCCTCCCCTTCACCTCTGTCCCCTGCTACCTGGTATGTCTTGGTGAGGGAGGGTTGTCTCAGGTCTGGAGGGGAAGGGGTATGTGGTTCCCTTGGCTGCTCACTGTTTTCAGGCCTCCCACCATACTCCCAGGTTAGTACTGTCGGTCGGGCTTGCCTAGTGTTGTCAAAGGAATGAGACTACCCAGAATGCTTTCTATTGCTTGGGGCAAGGCTTTGGGTCACCTTCTTCTGTTGAACCCGGGATTATAAGATGTCCTGCCACTGTGTTGTTTCTCAAGTCAGTCTTCTTTCTGTTTTCAGCTTTCTG
Source organism: Cnephaeus nilssonii (assembly GCF_951640355.1). Taxonomy (NCBI): domain Eukaryota; kingdom Metazoa; phylum Chordata; class Mammalia; order Chiroptera; family Vespertilionidae; genus Cnephaeus; species Cnephaeus nilssonii. The sequence continues at coordinate 21,902,102 of NC_137092.1, forward strand.
TTTTCAGAGTTCTATGGCTACCTTTTTAAGTTCCAAAGTGTAGTTTCATTTAGCAGGCACCAGTATAAAAAAAAAATGAGTGTATGCCATTGTCTGGCCCAAGACTCTTTCTTAATCCTTTGTTATTCATATTTTTCTTTAGACTGCCTAACCTGTCATAATCTATATCAAATTTCTGCAGTTGTTAAATGATATAACTCTTCTATAGCCTTACTTATCAGGACTTTTGTATATGAAATCTGAGTTCTTTTCTATCATAGCTCTCATCAGCTTTATAAAATCCTATTTTGCAAGATTAGCAATTTGACTATGCAGTGACTTTGTACTCATACAGGATTCAAAAATGATCAAGAAAGGTTTAGGGCTGAATAGTATACAGGCAAGGGTTGATTTATGTAAGAGGTAATTTAACTCGTGAAATGATTGTTTTCAGTAAAATTTTACTTTTATCTGTGAAGACTACAGTGAATACTTATATAAGCAAAAATTTACCTATATATTTATGTCCTTATACTTTATTTTTTAATTGAAAGTTCTCTATTTTTATTATACAGATGAGTAAAATAAAGCTAAAAGAAGACTTAAAAAATGACTATATAACGATCTCCTTATAATCTAAACAGAGAAGCTTTGCAAAGGTTGGAAAGGGGTACTGTTAATTACTTTAGGACAACAAGGTGTAATCTGGATCACGTGATCATTCAACCTATATCAAATTGCTGGTTAGTACAAAATCTGGTTTTATGAGACCCCAAATATCCTGACTCCTGTGCATGGCCCCAATGTAGCATAGCATTATGGTTATGATCATATAGAGTCATATTACTTTGGTTCACATCCTAACTTTACTAGTTATTAACAGTGTGGCTGTGATCAATTTACTCAAGTTCTCTGTGCCTCAATTTCTTTATATGTAATATGGGAGTAATGATAGTACCCACCTTACAGGGATGCTATGAGGCTTAAATGAGATTAGGCATGCTGGTGCTGTTATTACTGTTATTTTAAAATATTACATTAGAAAAGGCAAGGGCTAATTGAGAACTAGTAGCTTTAGTGTGAGATTAAGAGCCATGAGTCTGGGGTTCTATTTCTGTTTTGCTCCTGACTCATTTGGACTCTTTGGGAAACTGCTTAACTTTTTTTGTGGCTAAAACTTGCCATCTTAAAGCTAGAAGAATCTTGCTATCTACTCACTTTATGTAAAATGGTAAAGAAATTTTTGGAAAATGCTTTGTGATCTATAGGAAAAGGTGCTTCATAAGCACATAACTTTATTCATCTCAGCATTGCCATTAACTTGCTCATTAAATATGTATGGCTTCTAATTTGCTTAACTAGTAATCCAAAATTATATTAATGTATAATGTGCGGGTGTTGACACTTCCGTTAGAACGTTTCCTTTTGTGTTTTCTCATAACTTAAAAAATATAGATACTTGCTGCCACATTATATTAGAAATATGTGTAAGAATCAGTATGTATAAATTATTGATAATGACTGAACAATAATTTCTCATTTTTCTACTTAGTTTTAATTAAAATGTAGCTTTGATTCTTTTTAAAGAACAAAAGAAGATAGAAGTAGGGACAAAGAATGGTTGATTAATTATAATGAGAATAGAATATGGACTAAACTGTACCTTAAAAGAACATTTAGCCTCTTCTCCTGCCACAGTAGAATTATATTTTAATGAATTCAGTTGAATAACCAGTGATTAAGTAGCTACCATGGAAAAAAGTGAGAGTTTTAATAGGGAAAATATATGACTATTTACTTTGTTCTTTCATTATCATTAATGGTATAGGTAATCTTTTCAAAGTTTGTGGCAAGTAGAGGCAGTATGTGAAATGAAATCTTATACAACATTTTGATTATTTTGAATTAGCTAGACTTAGCTAAATGTTTTTATGAGGTTTAAAGAGTTACATGGTCAGTTCAGAAAAGACATATACATAAAAGTTTCAATTTTGCCAAATTGATTTCTTATTGAGGTCCAGAATCAGTGCTAATTTAAAATTTTTTGATAAAGGTAAAAAAGTTTTGTTATTTAAGAGGATAAAGCACTTGAAAACTTGTATAGTCTGAAAAATGTTTTGGGAGTCTTTTTGTTCAAATAATTTTCCTATAATTTACTTTGAGATTATGACTTGTACTGAATGATTTTCATTTCGTGATTATGAGAAATTGAAAGAATTCAAGATTTGAAAATAAAATTAAGTGGAAAATTATATTCTTAACCTACGAATTGTTGCATTTTAAATGTAAAATTAGTACTATAATAAAAATCCAGGTGTAGACTTATTCTCTTATAGTTCAGGAGGCCAGAAGTCTATGAAATTTAGGTGTCAACGGGGTTGGTTCCTTTTGCGGGTCCAGAGGGAGAATCTGTTCTGTGCCTCTCACCCAGTTTCAGGTATTTTCTAGAAATTCTTGCCATTCCTTGGCTTCTAGCTCCATTACTATAGTCTGTGTCTCCATTATCACATGGCCATCTTTTTTGTGTGTCTCTTCTATGTCTCCATATCTCCCATTCCTCATAAGGACATGAGTCCTACTCCAGTATGAACTCTTCTTATCTTGACATTTTACTGGAAGGTCATCAGAGTAGTTAGGCAACAGAAAGAAGGAATAGGCATCCATATTGGAAAAAAAAGGAGTAAAACTATCTCTATTTGAAAATTACATGTTCAACTATAGTAATATCTTAAGAAATCCACTAAAAATTTGTTGAATATATGAATTCAACAAGGTTGCAGGGTGCAGGATAAATATACAAAAATCAATGGTATTTATGTATACTTGCAACAAGTAATCCAAAATGAAATTCAGAAAGCAATTCCATTCACAGTAGCATAAAAAATAATAAAATACTTAGGAATGAATTTAAAAAAGAAGTGCAGAATGTTTACTCTGAAGACTTCAAACACAATTGGAAGAAATTAAAGATATACATTTTTAAAATCTTATGTTAGAAGACTTAATTTTAAGAAGCCATGCTCACTACACTGATCTACAGATTTAATGCAATCCTATCAGAATGCTAGCTATTTTTTGTTGAAATGATAAGCTAATTCTAAAATTCGTACGAAATTTCAAGGAACCAGAATATGCAAAACGTTCTTGAAGACGAAAAACAACAACAACGACACAGTAGGAGGGCTGACATTGCCCAATATTACAGTTACAAAGCAACAGTACAAGATAGTGTAGTATTTACTTAGGGATAGACATATATATCAATGGAATAAAATTGAGAGTCCAGAAATAAAACTATGTGTTTAAGGTCAACTGATTTTGAAAATGTTGCCTGTTTAACGTGGGAAAGAAAAGCATTTTCAAAAATAGTGCTGGGACAACCAGGCCGGTGTGGCTCAGTAGTTGAGAGTTGGCTCATGAACCTGGAGGTCACAGTTCAGTTCCTGGACAGGGTACATGCCCAGATTGAGGGTTCAATCCCCAGTAGGAGGTGTGCAGAAGGCAGCCGATCGATGATTCTCTCTCATCCATGTTTCTGTCTCTCTATCCTTCTCTCTTCCTCTCTAAAATCAATAAAAATATATTTTTTAAAAATGGTGCTGAGACAGTTTGATAGGCACATGCAAAAATTGAAGTTTGACCTTTACTAGCACACCAGATACATAATAAACTCATAATGGATCAAAGCTCTTCATGTAGGTGCTATAACTATAATATCCTTAGAAGAATTAATATGGAGGTATAGCTTCATGACCTAGGCTTTAGCAAAGGATTTCTAGATAAGATTCCAAAAGCCTGAGCAGCAAAAAAAAAAAAAGTAGATAATTTGAACTTAATCAAAATTTAAACTTGAGTGCATTAAAGGATACCATTGAGAGTGAAAAGATAACCCCACAGAATGGGAGAAAATATTTGCAAATCAAGTATCTGATAAGCAGTTAATATCCAAAATATCCAGGAAACTCATACAACTCAATAAAAAACCTCACACCAAACAATTAAAAATTGGCGGAAGGATAAACATTTTTTTTTCAAATAACTGAATGGTATATGAAAAGGTGCTCAATATCACATAATCAGAAAAATTCAAATTAAAACCATGAGATAGCACCTCACACCTCTTATGGCTAGTATCAAAAAGACAAGAGAGAAAAAATGCTGCTTAGGAAGTGGATTAAAGAGAACCCCTTTACACTGTTGATGGGAATATAAACTTGTACAGCCACTGTGGAAAACAGTGTGCGGTTCCTCATGAAATTAAAAATAGAACTACCATGTGATCCAGCAATCCAACTTCTGGGTTGCATATTCAAATGAAATGAAATCAATATCCTGAAGATAATCTATACTCCAATGTTCAATACAGCATTATTCACAATATTAACGGTTTGGAAACAAATGTCTGTCTGTGGATGAATGGATAAAGAAAAAATATGAATATATAAACAGGAATATTTTTCAACTTTGAAAAAGAAGGAAATCCTGCTATTTACAACAATATGGGTGAACCTGAAGGGCATTATGCTATGTGAAATAAGCCAGAGAAAGACAAACACTGCATTTTATCACTTATATGTGGAATCTAATAAAAAACAATGAAGTTGAACTTATAGAAACAGAGTAGAATTATTATTGTCAGGGACTTGGGGGAAATATAGAAGTTGGTAAAAGTGTACAAACTTGCAGTTATAATATTAAGATCTTTGCATCTTATAATATATAACATGGCGATTATGTATAACATGGTAACCATGCTGGATAATACTATCGTACATAATAAAAAGGTAATATGCAAATTGCATCACTCCGCTACGCCCACGATTGGGCCGGCTGGAGGCGCGGGGGGCGGGACTCAGGGTGGCCGATTGGCTGATGGGAGGAGTGGGGGGGGGTCCCTGCCCCCAGCTCCTCTCACCGGCCTAAACGGCCAGCGCTGCGGGAGGACACATGGGGCCGGGGAAGGCGCCGGTGGCGGAACTCGGGGTGGTTGATTGCATGGCTGCCGGCATCAGTTTTCCGCCACTACCAGTTTTCCTCTAGCCACCTGCCGATCGGAGCGCCTCCAGCCAGCGCCATCGGCCACCCCGAGTCCCGCCCCCAGCCTTCGGGAGGCGCTCCGATTGGCGGGTGGCAGGAGGCCAGAGATCGCGCTGGCAGGAGGCGCTCCTATCGGCAGGTGGCCAGAGGAAAACTGGTAGTGGCGGAAAACTGATGCTGGCAGCCAGGTGAAGGAAAGTCTATTGCACGAAACTTAGTGCAACGGGCTTCTAGTATTGTATAATTGCCATTTTCTACGAGAGTAGAATTTAAGTGTTTTCATTCCAAAGTAAAAACATAAATATGTGAAGTAATGGATATGTTAACTTGGTGGAGGAATTCTTTTACCATGTATCAAATCATGTTGTATACTTTAAATATATTACAATTTTATATGTGAATCATATCTTGTTAAAGTTGACAAAACCCCACATTGACATACCACTTCATACATATTAGGATAGCTATTATTAAAGAACTAGAAGCCCGTTGCACGAAGTTTCGTGCGATAGACTTTTTTTCCTTCACCTGGCTGCCGGCACCAGTTTTCCGCCAGCAGCAGTTTTCCTCTGGCCACCCGCCGCCGATCAGAGCGCCTCCAGCCAGCACGATCGGCCACCCCGAGGGAAACTCCGATCGGGAGGCGCTCCGATCGGCGATCGGCGGGTGGCCAGAGGAAAACTGCTGCTGGTGGAAAACTGGTGCCGGCAGCCACGCAATCGGCCACCAGCGTCTTCCGCCGGCCCCATGGGTCCTTCAGTGGCCGTTTAGGCCGGCAGGAGGAGCGGGGGTCCGGGACTTGCGAGTCCCCGCCCCCCGCTCCTACTGCCAGCCAATCGGCCACCCTGAGTTCCGCCCCCATGCCTCCAGCCGGCCCAATTGTGGGCGTAGCGGAGTGATGCAATTTGCATATTACCTTTTTATTATGTAGGAAGGATAGATATTCTCTACATCCTCATTAACAAATATTGATGAGGATGTAGAGAAATTGAAACCCTCATACACTGCTGTTAGAAATGTGAAATGGTGTAGCTACTTTGGAAAACAACCTCACAGTTCCAACTAAACATAGAATAACTGTATGACTCAACAGTTGTACTTTTAGGTACTCAGGATAAATGAAAGCATATGTCCACATAAAACCTGTGCACAAATGTTTATAGCAGCATTATTCATGAAAGCCGAAGGGTGGAAACAACTCAAATGTTTATTAACTGATGAATGGATCTGCATGTGGTATATCCATACAATGGTGTACACTAATACCTGCAACAACATGGATGAGTCTTTAAAAATGTTATGCAAAATGAAAGGCACATATTATGTGATTTCCTTCATATGAAATATTTGAATAGGGAAATATATGGAGACACAAAATAGATTAGTGGTTTCTTAGGGTTGAGGAAGATGAGATGAAAGTAAGGGTAATAGTTAAAGCATGATGGAACTCCTTTTTGAAGTGATTAAAATGTTCTAATATCAACACAAGTGATAGTTGCACAAATTGTAATTATACCACAGACCATTGAATTGTGCACTTAAGTGGGTGGATTTTATTTTCTGAATTATATTTCAGTAAAGCTATTATAAAAGAATTGTCTGTTTTCCAAGGTAAATTACACATATTTGATGTTACCGATATTGTTTTAAAACTGTCATTGAATTTTCGAGTTTAGTATAGAATACAGCTACAAACAGCCTTGCAAAGTCTGAGTTACTAAAAACAACCACCAAAAAACTATTTTAGACCTAGTGATCTTACAAATTGCCTGAAATGTGAGATTTGCTTTGCCATCTTAATAGATGGCAATTTTGCTTTTTAAAAATATATTTGGTAATCATTGTTTTAGCACACTCAGAGATTCAAGAAAGTTTGATGTCTTTTATCTTGTGTGTATATGTTTCTAGTTTTACCTTCTTATATAAGTCTTCATTTTGTTAACATTTTATAGAGTTCTAATTAAGACCTCAGCTCAATATTGTACAAACCAAATTGTGTCAGTGACATGGTAAAACATCATTTATTAGTAACAGGTGTAAATTAAACCTGAATATGAAAGATGACACAATAATAAACCAGAGAAAGACATATAAAAGACTATTGTTCTTTAAAAAATGGGTCTAATAAGGATTTTTCTTTCTTCTTCTTTTTTTTAGTTTTAGCAAAGGGAGAAATATAATGGTATATTTTACGATTTTAGGGTATTTTTTATTCATCTTATTCTAATTAAGCTTTTTAGAATTAAGATATCTCAATATATTTAAAATTTTCATTATGTTTAACACTGACTTTTGCTCTCTGCTTTTAAAATCAATTAGATGTGTGATTCACACAAACCTTTTTAGAGTCTTTCAAAGAAGAAAAAAAACTTGTTAGCTTACAAGTAAAATTATTTTGCATTATTTTATTTCCATAACTCAAAGTTTTTCTATGTCCTAAATAAATAACGTCACTAAAATATCTGGAGTATTAGTTTCCTGATAGTCATACCATCATTTATAAGAAGTTTGCAGTTGTACCTGCATATAAATGTTGATTTGATAAAGATAGCCACCCTCACAAAATTCAACTTGACAGTGACTTGGAAAGCACAGAATCTATTTTTGGAGGCTTTAGGGGACTTATATAAAGCCCACAATGGCTTTCTAAAATTAAAAAAATTAAAAAAAAGTCTTTTAAGAGCCCCGGCGAGGTAGCTTAGTTGGTTAGAGCATTGTCCTGATATGCCAAGGTTGCTGGTCTATTCCCAGTCAGGACACATACAAGAATCAACCAGTGAATGCATCAATAAGTGCAACAGTAAAATTGTTATCTTCCTTCCTTTCTCCTTCCCTCTTTCTCTCTCAAATCAAATAACATTTAAAAAATTTTTTAAATCTTCTATTTCTCTCCTATATTTTTAGTCTTCTAATCGACCCTTTATACACACCATTCAGTTCTTTATATTACTGTCTGTTAAAAAAAGTTTTTAAAATGGTTAAAGAAACCATTTGCATAAGATTCTGACTTTTTAAAAATTAGAACAATGTAATATATATCTTTAAAAGTATCAAGTTATCTATAAGTTCCCTAAAATATATTTAATACTTAATAACATGACTTGAAATAGGCATCAAATACAACCTTCATCCAAAGGAGTTTGTAACAAAAAAGTTATTCTAAAAAATGCAAAACTGACTAAATAGAAACTCTCTTTGCCCTGTAATCTTGGCATTGTAACTGTCCAATATGAGGTAATATAAGAAGAGCTGCTGAAAGGCATGGCTTTCCATTCCTATAGCTCAGAGCTCCCTGCTGCTGCCATCATCATCAAACAGCTCTTGCAAACTCTAATTGCATTCTGTAAATGCTTCCTATTTTTCTTGTCAATTTCCAATCTGCATTTTGAAATACATGCTTAAAATATTTATCTCCTAAATAGAAAAATAAGAACTCTGGAACTGTCAAAACTCTCAATGGCACATGTAATGAATGGAAAACATTCCACAAATACAGTTGATGTAAAGACCATATAACTGTTTAGGTCTAGAGAGAGAGATAGAGAAGAACTTAGGTATCAACCTTTTAAAACAATTTAGCCCTAAATACCATATTTTTAAGGAGACCTTTGTAAAGGATTATAAACTTGTTTCACTTTTAACAGTAATATAGTTAACCTTTTTAGCCCGTGTTTTGTGTTGCAGTAATTATTCTAACTAGAATAAACAAGTTCACATATAAATTTATAGGTGAATTCCAGGTAGATGTTAAGTAAGGAAAAATGACTTTTATAGGGAAGTCATACAGGAAGAAATTATTTTTAAATATTACTAAATGGGTACTCTATAACAGCAGTGCATTATTTTAAGGATTAATCAGAAGTGTTTATGTGCATTGAATTTTAAAAATCTGTAATGTGTACTTTCATTAAAGGACTCCAGGCTGGCCTTTTGAGTCTCTCTATTAATAGGGCTATGTACATTCTTAATCCTCTCTTTTGCTGTCATTAAATTGAGAATATAAAAATGAATAATCAAATGATTGAGGAATGTTGCTGAGTATATTATTTGGAAGAGTTATTGGAGCAAAATCAGTACCCCTTCTCTGTTGGAAACAGTGACTTAAATAGAGAGAAAGTGGCAGGCTTCTGGTATTGTTAGGAAGGTTGTGCTCCTGAGCTTGTATAACTACTGGGTATTTAAAGTTCCCTGTATTCTTGGAAACATAAACTGTTTGTGATACCAATTGGTGCTTATATTTCAGTGATGTCATACAATTTACAGATTCATACAATGGATCTCTTGTTTGTGGATCTACACAGGAGTTCAGATAGTTTTGGAAAAGCAAAGAAATTGAGGCTTAAGAGTGTGTGTGTGAGAAAGAAAAAGGGGGAGGGGGGAAAGCGGGGATGGAGAAAGAGAGAGAGTGAGAGAGTTTTTTTTCAGGCTTTAATTTGACAAATCAGTGACAACTTTACTATCCATTCCGTAATCCTTTGAGTTTGGATTCAACTTTTTGAAAAAGCAAAAAACATCACCCACCAAATTTCTTATTGTTTTACACTCTTGTGGTTGCATTTGAGAAGTATATACACATTTTTGTACTAATAAAAACTTACAGAAAAACAGATGAGGATTAATTGCTCTTCTCAAGTTTACCCATCATAGTAAGAGGCTTATAGAGCCGGGAGTATTTAAAACAATTGGTTAGATTAACACAGTGCCATTAAAAGGATTATTTTCTCTCTATCTGAGTGGTTCAGTTGGTTGGAGCATTGTCCTGTACACTGAAAGGTGGTGAGTTCCATTCCCAGTCAGGGCACATACCCAAGTTTGGGTTCAATTCCCATTGGGTGTAGGGGAGGCAACGGATCAATGTTTCTCTCTCTCTTATAACAATTTAGCGCTCTCTCTCTCTCTCTCTCTCTCTCTCTCTCTCTCTCTCTCTCTCTCTCTCAAAATCAATGAAAAACATATCCTCAGGTGAGAATTTAAAAAGCAAGGGTGGGGGGAGATATGTCGATTCATGGCACAGGGTGTACTAGAACCTGTTCAGTGGTACCAAATGGAAGTTTTCTTTTGTTAGAGCAAACTCGTGTAGTTTGGTGTGTTTTTTTAAAAATATTTTTTTTTATTGATTTCAGCGAGGAAGGAAGAGGGAGAGAGAGATAGAAGCATTAATGATGAGAGAGAATCATTGATTGTCTGCCTCCTGCACCCAGCCTAATGGGGATTGAGCCCACAATCTGGGCATGTGCCCTGACTGGGAATTGAATTGTGACCTCCTGGTTCATAGGTCAACGCTCAACAACTGAGCCATGTCGGTTGGGCTCGTTTGGGATTTTTCCAGAATATTTCCAAGGAAATATTTATTTACATATATTATATAATCCTGAAGGTCATTCACAGTTTAAACCTGTTTTTTCTCTGACATTTTATTATAGTATTTTTAGCATCAATAGTTTTGAATTGGAATAAGAAATGAATTTGTTATATCAAATGTGTGAAGTAAAAAGAATAATGAGAACTAACATTTATTGTAGGCTTACAATATGCTAGGTACTGTTCTAAATGCTTGAAATTTTTCTTTTAATCCTCACCACATCCCTGTGAGGTAGAAACGATATTGTTCCTATTATAACGATGAGGAAACTGAAGCACCAAGGGGTTAAGTATCTTGACTAGAGTTGCACAGCTGGTAAGCAGAAGAGCAGGGATTCCTTTGTAAGCAGTTTGATTCCAGAGTCTGTACTCTTAACCATCTGACCATGATGCTTCTCAGTAGCAATGATAATGAGAGCTAACATTTATTGAGCATTTTTCTCTGTGCCAGAAATTGAGAAATTGTTCTCCACTTCCTCTATTGTGTTAACTTACTCAAATAACCTAAGTTGGGGACATGGGTTTCATTCTGCTAAATTTCTGTGCTTTGGTAGCCTCTTCTTAAAGATCTTTTCAAACAATTCATATGTGCTGAGGATGTAGCTGTCATATACAACCACCCTAACTTCCTCACCATAGTTGTATATTTTTTAATGTTCAATGTATTTAGTGTTCAGTGTTCAGTAATTCAATTTATCTTTAAAAATTAGTACACAGTATTAAAAATGTATATATTTAAAGTCAGTATTCAGTACTTACACATTTTTTAGTCAGTATTCAATTGGATTAGGCATGGGTGAATACCATTTTGCATTTCCTTTCTATGTTGTTATTATTATTTGGTTAAGAATTGCCTTATTTCTTAATTTGTAGCTATTACTTATTCCTCTATTCTTGTGGGATTTTTGTCAGTTTCTCTCTGTCAGAATTTCTCCCTCTCTTACTCTCTCTCTCTCTCTCTCTCTCTCTCTCTCTCTCTCTCTCTCTCTCTCTATATATATATATATATATATATATATAAATAATATCTTTACTGTAGTATTGGGGTTTTGAGACGGAGTGAAATTATGTATGTTCAACCTGCCATTTTAACCTAGTACCTGCCACATATTTCTTAAAATAAAATTTTAGTAAGACATTTGAGGAGCCTTTGAAGCAATTCTAGGCTCTTCTATAGGTGAGGGTAGATGTTTGGACCTAGATACACAGATCTAATTTTTAACTTGATTTTTTTTTCTTTTGACTGGATATGACCCAAACTATGTTCATTGGCTTTTCCCTCAAACCTGATCTTCTTACAGAATTTCTAATCTCAGTAAATGAAACCTCCATCCATCTCTCAACAAAAATGCAAATCAGTGGTGTCACTTCTCTGTTTAAAACCCTTCAGGGGCTTCCTTTCCTTCCTAGGATCAAGATCAACTTTTTTAAACCTTGTTTATAGGTCTCTGTTGATTTTGGCCCAGACTGTTTCACCAGCCTCCTATCACTACACTTAACCTCCTTGCTCCCTATGCATCAGACAGAGGGGCCTCCTTTTCAGATTGTTGGAGAAGTAGAACCACTTTCTTCCTCAAGGGCTTTTGGGCCTGTGATTTGATTTGCCTGAAATGCTAATACAGTTATCCCTCAGTTTCCACTGTGGATTTGTTCCATGACCCTTTGCAGATACTAATATCCCTGGATGCTCAAGTTCTTTATCTAAAACTAGAGACCCAGTGCATAAAATTTGTGCATGGGTCGGGTCCCTAGGCCTGGCCAGTGATCAGGACTGATCGGGGCCTTCTGGCTGCTGGCTGGGGCCTCCCTTCCCTACTGCCGACTGCTGGCCGGGGCCTTCCTTCATTCTGTGCCACGCTCCCCTCCCCCCACCTGGTAGTCAGCACATGTCATAGCAAGCGAATAAACTCCCAGTCTCCCGGTTGAACTCCTGAGGGGACACTTTGCATATTAGCCATATATAGATATAGATATAGATATAGATATAGATATAGATATAGATATAGATATAGATATAGATATAGATATAGATAGATAGATAGATATAGATATAGATATATAGATGGCATAGTATTTGCATATAACCTACACATATCCTCCTATATACTTTAAATAATCCTTAGATTACTTATAATACCTAATACAGTGTAAATGCTATGTAATAGTGTGTGTCATTCATCTGAGAATTTGGACTAAATATCATCCTGTAGCATTTCTTTTCTCAGCAGGATTGTGTTCTGTGATCATGTTGTTTAAAGGTTCCATGTAATCTGAATATCTTTTAAGATAATGGGAAGGCTCAGGAAATTCATACGGACTTGTTTAGGGAATAATGACAAGAAGAAAATCTGTACATGTTCACTACAGATGCAACCATCGTAGGCCTAACTACATACTACACATCAGCAACAACATTTTTTTCTAATATCTTCATTTGCTGTTGGTTTAATCTATGGAAGCAGAGGGGGTCATCTGTACTTACATTCTCCTCCACCTACTGCTTCTAGACCAAGTCCATTGTTCTTTTTATATGCTCTCACAGCACTCTGTACTGCATCGTTATCATAATTGTTTAAATTAAGTGTATACTAATTGTGCAGTATTTGACCTCTCTTCTAAATTTAAGTTTCATTAGTTCAGTGACTAGGTCTGTCTTGTTCACTGTTATATTCCCAGGCTTGAGTACACAGTAAATAAATACTTACAGAATTTAAAACACAACAAGGAGAAGTTATATTAATATGCTAGAAAAAATCATATATTGTATATTAAATAACTAAGTTCAAAGATAACTGAACTAGGTGTGTCATTTTTGAGCAAGTAATTTTATGTCTCTAAGCCTCATTTTATTAATCTATGAATTGAGGGAATGTGATTTATTGACCTTGAAGATATCTTTCAACTCTGATTTGTTTCCTAAAGGATCTCTCTCTTCCTCTTCTGTGCATTTTTTCCCTGTTGACCTTTATTTTTGTTTATTCTCCTACTTAATGCTCATCATTATTTGATTTTCTAGATTCATTCTTCTCTCTTTACTGTCTGTAATGTGCATGTATTCTTTGATACCTGAATTCTCAACATCCAAATATTTGCCACAGTGACTTGGAAATATTTAATCTAAAATTGACTCTCCAAATTAAAATATTGTTCTGGCCCAAAACATTAAGTTGCACGTGAACCTGGGTGAGAGAATATATAGTAGACTGTTTCTTATATCATTTGCTTTCCCAACAGGATGTGTTTTGTAATTATGTTGTTTAAAGGTTTCATGCAATCTGAATATCTTTTAAGATAATGGGAAAGCTTGTGAAAAGTAAGTGAGCCTAGGAGGATTAGAAAAGCTCTTAGGTTAGAAGAAAAGATGGAAATGGTAAAGATTAATGAGAGATAAGACAAAACAAAAAATGACATAAAAACTTGCCTGTGCATGAGTCCCCATGTAGTATGATTTTTACTTTATTTTGTGGGGAAAATAAAATTATAAAAATGTTGTTAGTTTAGAAAGCCTTGTTAATTTTATTTTATTGTGCTATTTGCATCATTATAAATTACTAACAGATTATTGTTTATTTACCTTACAGTACATGTTTGCAGTATACAGAAAATGGAAATTATATCTGATACTCTACTATGTACAAATGTACCCACTAACAAGTTAGTTGAATATAAATGATTTTGTATGCTTATTTTTAAATATGAAATTTTTGGTGGATTGCAGATAGGGTTATGATTTTAAGGATACTTAACAGTATTTGGGGAAATTAATTGGGAGTTTTAAATGTGTTTGAACTACATTATTCTTTGTTCACTTAAAATCACAAATGGTCTCTTGTTACATGAAAATTTGCCATCCAACACATTTTCAGGAATGAATTAGATTTGTATAAGAGGAATGTTTGTTCTACTTGTGTTGGTTGTATTGAAGAGAAAAAGCTAAGTGCTTGCTTTTACTGCTTTATAGTCTCATATTGTAGGTGTGCATTCTCGCCTACTCATTTGAGGTCAGTGGTTTAAGTTTTATGCAGTCTACCTTCTTCTGTTCTCTTAGATAGATACTGTCACAGTATTGACTGTATAACCAATCGCTAAAACCTCAGAAACTGATCCCTCAAAAGTGGTAAACTATTTATGCATTTTCCCCCTTTTCCATTAAGAATCACATTCCTTTAAAAGCTCTAATTCTTACCCCACAGCAGCTGTTTCTAAAGGAAAGTGATGATATTCAGTTCAAAAAGAGGCAAGCGTGGGGGCATATTAATATAGGAAGAGGTACTGAATATAACAAAAGGAATGAGTATTAAATGGTGTTTGAGATGAATTCTTAGTCTAGTTCATTTTTCTACCAGTAACAGGAACATGAGACATGAAAAGGATCTTGAGTATAGATCATTTATGCAATACAAAGGTTATGTTTTAAGGGCCAGACTAGTATTTTCTTACACTTTTCTTAAATTTGCAACATACTTGACTGTTTAAGAAAAACTTGCGTATAGACCTTTATGTCCTTTTAAAGATTTATATGTAAATGAATTATTTTGAGTATTTTATATTTTTCTGATTGGCTTACAGTATGAACTACAGATGTGAGGGGTCTATTCGGATTGAAGAGCAGGCTATGATTGACTGTCATTTGTCATCATTTATTTATTTATTTATTAAAAATATTTTTATTGATTTCAGAAAGGAAGGGAGAGGGATAGAGAGATAGAAACATCAATGATGAGAGAGAATCATTGATTGGCTGCCTCCTGTATGCCCTCTACTGTGGATCGAGCCTGCAACCTCCAGGCATGTGCCCTGACTTCCTGGTTCATATGTTGATGCTCAACCACTGAGCCACACGGTCTTGGGCACCATCTGCCATCTTGATGCTGACCATCATTCATAATATTCCATTCAGTTACCTAATGTGTATAATTGTTTAAGCAGTGCTTGGCTCAGTGTGGGAATTATGGGACTTACGCCTTTTTGCATGTCTCAGAAGTGGAAGAAAGTATATGATCTGCTCTTCCTGCCGTAGTGCAAACTATGTACTTGTGATGTGGTAGGAAGAAGCACATTGAAACATTATAGGAAATGTGTCCAATCCTAGCCATTTTCTTAAAAGATTACTTAGGTAATCTTAGTACTTAGATTATAGCATCAAACTACTGTTTATCAAGTACTTGATTGCTATAAATAAGTCACCTTTTCAAGGAACTTATTACATTGTTCTCAGATGACTCACCGGGGCCTGTGATAAAACAGAGTTAGAACCGCCATGCTTACGTCTCAGTGCTGCTGAGACTGAGAGGGAAGCAGCAGAGGGACCCTTCTGCAAACTTTAGACTAAAGGAAATCATTCACCAGAAAGAAGTGCCACCTGTTATCTCCCACCTGCCCTCTTTTACTCTTAGAAAGAAAGGGTGATGGTAAGCATAGGGTATTTACTGACTAGACACCAATGTTTCAGTAGCTTAGAAATTAAGCCTGTAATTGAAGAAAAACTAAAATGGTTACCTAAGGTTAAGATACATAATATAAATTTTTAACAAATAGTTGTGGTCTCATTGTGAATTTGTGATAAGGATTAAAACTTATATTTTCATAAAAGCACTCATTTCTGAACTATGATTTTATAAAACAGAATCATTTATTACTCAGTACCCTTATTATTCACCAGGGTTAGTGTGACCATAT
Source organism: Cnephaeus nilssonii (assembly GCF_951640355.1). Lineage (NCBI taxonomy): Eukaryota > Metazoa > Chordata > Mammalia > Chiroptera > Vespertilionidae > Cnephaeus > Cnephaeus nilssonii. The sequence continues at coordinate 21,918,158 of NC_137092.1, forward strand.
TTAAATGTACTGGAGCCATTGATTCGTGTGCACTGTAATGTAACTTGCCAGTCCTGAGGTTCATTGTATGTTAGGACTAAGCGGACTTCACAGGCAATGATTTTACTGATTGGATGGTTATCAACTTAAGAAAATTTTTGTTTATTCTGGAAGCAAGGTATTTTCTGACATTTTAATGGAATATGGAGGTGGGGAGGTAATGAGGCATAAAATAAATAAGATTAAACTTCATTTTAATATCCCTGATGGGTTTGTTTTTTCTTTCTATACTTTAAGAATGAAATAGAATAACTTAAAATATATTGTATTGATGGGAAGTAATTAATAGCATCTGGCCTAGGCCTAGGGCAGGCAGCATTATCACATTTATAAAATATTAAGAGAAAATAGTCCTTTGTGTACTTAGGGAAATTGATGTGTCCTTAGCTAGTTAAAGTACTATAGCTATGTTTTAAAGTTATTTATATGTATTTTTACTTCTATAAGATATTAGTGACTTTAATTCTGAAACTTTATAAAGAAACTAGAGGTTCAGTGCATGAAATTCAGGCATGGGTAGGGTCCCTAGGCCTGGCCAGTGATCAGGGTCCATCAGGTTCCCTGCCTCCCCGCCTCCCTGCCTCCCTGCTTCCTCCTTCCCTTGCTCCCTCAGCACCCCCCTCCCCCCACCGCTGGTTGCCTGCCATGTTCTGCGCCGCTCCCTGGAGGTCAGCGCACGTCATAGCGAGCGATCGAACTCCGTTCTCCTGGTCGAACTCCCGAGGGGACACTTTGCATATTAGCTATATATATATATATATATATATGCTTATACTTGACTTGGGGTTCTAATCAAATTCAGAACCAAAACAAATCTGATCATTGAAATTTGAATATTGGGAAGAACTTGCCATTTCTAAACCAGGTTAGTTCTGGCATGGAAATAAACACACACACACACCTTTCTACAAGAGTTCAGACCTAGGCAGTTTACAACTACTTGTTAGAAATGTGTTTCTATTTTAATGTATTAAAATATCCCTGATACACCCTAACTGGTTTGGCTCAGTGGATAGAGCGTCGGCCTGTGGACTGAAGGGTCCCAGGTTCGATTCCAGTCAAGGGCATGTACCTTGGTTGCGAGCACATTCCTAGTAGGGGGTGTGCAGGAGGCAGCTGATCGATGTTTCTCTCTCATCGATGTTTCTAACTCTCTATCCCTCTCCCTTCCTCTCTGTAAAAAATCAATAAAATATATTTAAAAAAATATCCCTGATACAGATAGATTTCCCAAAACTGTGTCTTTGTGGTTTTTTTAGGTAGTACTTAGAATCAATGAAAGGCTGTTGAGACTGAATGAAAATTAGAGTTTGTGTTTTAGCTGGAGGAATGAATTTCTCTATAGAATCCTCTGTAAAACTTGTTTTGAATGGCAGTAAATAGATTTGGGATGTTAACAATTGCTTTTAACTTATGTTGGGATTTTTTAAAAATGTGGCTTGTAAATAATGTGATTCAAAAGCAACACAGATGAATTTCTAAGGAGCTGAAAGACACAAAAATAAAATTTCCCACAGCAATTTTTTTTTTCTTTGACATTCTTCATATTTGGGTCATAGATTTAGTCTTTTTCACTCTATGCCTATTTCTGCTTCTAATTGGATCCCTTTTTTACTCTTCTATTGTAAGTCTTTTGAGATGCTTTCTAAGTCTGGAAGAGACAAGATGCTAACCTTCTAAGAGAAAAGTTAATTTGTGGATATTTATAGATATGCCTAATGGAATTTCCAGTGAGTCTTTAAGAGAATTACTCTGGATGACACAGGGACATTCAGTGCTGATACTAATTTATATTTTGTCAGGAAACCCACGTTATGCTATAAATATAGTATTCTATATTCTAACTTTTATGGACAGGCGCTGTCAATATTTTCTTGCTTACTAGAGATCATAAGACTACTGTTCAAATTAAATTACAGTGGGCAGTTAGGTCACCCATGGCTAACTTACATAAGAAGGTTAGTCATTTGAATGAAAACTTGTCTGGGCCACAAAACCACCACATTTCCACATAAAGTAGGTGTATCATCTCTGTTGAGGTAGTCTTGGTATTTGCTCTAAAAATAGGCCTACATTGTGGTAAAAATCTAATCCAATTGGTTATCCAAATCACATTAAGAAAATCAGCTTTTTAAAAACAAGTTTTTGTTGATTTCAGAGAGAGGAAGAGAGAGATAGAAACATAATTAAGAGAGAATCATTGATTGGCTGCCTCCTGCATGCCCCCCCTAATGGGCATCGAGCCCACAACTCAGACATGTGTCCTTACTAGGAATGAAACCTGGACATCGTAGTTCATAGATGGACGCTCAACCACTGAGCCACTCCGGCCAGGGAAGAAAATCAACTTTGATATGACTTTCAATTATAGGCGAGAATCTCCTATTGTGTCAAAAAGGATTAAGAGTCAGTTCCTTTGAAGCTTTTTGTGATAATTTTAGGAAATTCTAAAGTATAAAGAAAACTTTAAAGTAATTTAAGATGCTTGGAATACAAGAAGAGAATTGAGGGTGGAGTTGGTGTGGTATAGCGAAGCTGTAGATATAGTGAATCCTGCTATGCACAGTGCAGAGGAGATTAGAAGAAGCAGGAAAATAGGGGGAAACAGTTGGTGAACTTTTCCAGCCAAGTCCTAGTAACATTTTAAAATTATTTTAGAGGGTAGTTGATAAGTTCCCCAAAACATGTAGAGCAACACATTTTAGAGAGAATAGGCAATTAAGTCCAAAGGAGCACTGAAGATAATAATGGACACAATAAGGGGCCTTAAGAAGATAGACATATACCTAAACTACCCTAATTTCTGACTTGTTTACTTTCTATAGAACTCAGGGTATAGTTATTCATATTTGAGTAATTATGGTATAGGACAGTGGTTGGCAAACTCATTAGTCAACAGAGCCAAATATCAACAGTACAACGATTGAAATTTCTTTTGAGAGCCAAATTTTTTAAACTTAAACTTCTTCTAACGCCACTTCTTCAAAATAGACTCGCCCAGGCCGTGGTATTTTGTGGAAGAGCCACACTCAAGGGGCCAAAGAGCCGCATGTGGCTCGCGAGCCGCAGTTTGCCGACCACGGGTATAGGCTATCATTTTAACTTTCTTTCAGTCAGTCAATACCAGTAATACCATTCTGTGATAAAAAACTGAAAGTCTGTAGAAAGTAATAGTAATGAAAACACGCATCTAATAGATAAAATGCTCTTTCTTATGATTCACAACTCTCCTGCTCTCAGGGGTTTTTGTTTTCTTCTTCAGCTTGAGGTGCTCCTTTAGCATAATAATTAAACAGTAATAAGTAATGTATTTTAAATGATTCCTGCAAGTATATTCCTGAAAGGTGTTAGTCCTTCATAGCTAAAGATCTTTTAGTATATATTGAACTGCCATAAAGTCTTATTTAACAGATCTAATGTGTTCTTATGATTAAGATATATTGTAAGGTTTACAACAGCCCAAATGAGTGAATGGTTTATATGAAAAAATTTTAAAGTGACAAAGTAATGGTAACCACTTGGTATTTTATAGGGTAATGAGACATTTAGCAGAGTGGAGACATTTAGCTTTGACATTGTATACCTTCATCTCAGAGACATGATGGTAATATGTTTAGATCTTAACGAGAAAAATGCTTCCTATGATTTTAAGGTATTACTGGCCTCTAGTGGTAATATGCTATAGTTTTTCTAGCTATCCTAATTCTTATGAGTAACTATATAGTTTTATAGCTATCCTAATTATTATGAGTAACTAGAAAGAAAGGCTTTTTAAAGTTCTAAGCTGCCAATAACTTCACTTTCTCAGTTCTAGGTCAACAGTACTCTCAAAGTGTGCAAGCGACAGCATCTTCTTCTTAATGACCAGGGCCTCTATCTTTTATTCTTGTCTCTGAGTCACCTTCACTCTTTATTTTGAACTAGAGTCCCGGTGCATGAAATTCGTGCATGGGAGGGTGTGTGTCCCTCAGCCCAGCCTGCACCCTCTCCAATCTGGGACCCCTCGAGGGATGTCTGACCTCCCGTTTAGGCCCGATCACCAGGATCAGGCCTAAACAGGCAGTTGGACATCCCTCTCACAATTCAGGACTGCTGGCTCCCAACCACTCACCTGCCTGATTGCCCCTAACTGCTTCTGCCTGCCAGCCTGATCACCCACTAACCACTCCCCTGCCAGCCTGATCGATGCCTAACTGCTTCCCTGCCAGCCCAATTGCCCCTAACTGCCCTCCCCTGCTGGCCTGGTCACCCCTAACTGCCCTCCCCTGTAGTCCTTGTCCCTCCCAACTGCCCTCCCCTGCAGGCCTGGTCGCCCCTAACAGCTCTCCCCAGCTTGCCTGGTTCCCCCCAACTGCCCTCCCCTGCAGGCCTGGGTCCCCCCCAACTGCCCTCCCCTGCAGGCCTGGATCCCCCCCAACTGCCCTCCCCTGCAGGCCTGATCACCCCCAGCTGCCCTCCCTTGCAGGCCTGGTCCCTCCCAACTGCCCTCCCCTGCTGGCCTGATCGCCCACAAATGCCCTCTCCTGCCGGCCATCTTGTGTCCACATGGGGGTGGCCATCTTGTGTGTTGGAGTGATGGTCAATTTACATATTACTCTTTTATTAGATAGGAAGATACTGGTTTAGCTTTGAAGTGACCTTTCATTATTTTAGGACATATACAGTAGTGATTACTTTGTCAAGTTTGTGCTTATGATGATAGAGGGTTTCAGCCCTCTTTTCTGCATACTTCTTTGTTAACAGTTTTTATTGTCTTTCTTTTTTTTAAAACAGTTTTTATTTTCCTAAGAAAAAGTTAAGATTTTAGTTTACCATTGAGATTCATGTTTAGACTCATCTCTAATTTGATTTTGAAGAATGTTACATTTGAAATACTAGTTTGCTAAGTAGGATAATGATTTGTCACTTTTGTTTTTCATATTTGTTACCCAGATGTGAAAGGGCCACCTACGCATCGTCTGTCTTGTGGCCAGTCACCCTACACTGATACGACAACATGGGAGCGGAAGTATTGCATCCTCACAGACAGCCAGTTGGTGTTGCTCAACAAGGAGAAGGAGGTGAGAAAGATATTATTGAGAAAAGCTACTTCCCTTTTCTGACCAAATTCCTGACATAATATAGTTTTTATTTGCATTTATGAAAATGAGGTTGTATGAATGATAAACCATAGCTGCATGAGAGGGCTGCTTGGCAGTTGCTGTAGCTCTACACAAAAGAACACAGCCTCTACCAATACAAAAATGGCCAGCAAGGAGGACGCAAGGGAAAATCAACACTCTCTCTTCTCCTGACTTCCGACTTCTTCTTTTTTTAAATATATTTTTTTGATTTTTTACAGAGAGGAAGGGAGAGGGATAGAGAGTTAGAAACATCGATGAGAGAGAAACATCGGTCAGCTGCCTCCTACACACTCCCTACTGGGTATGTGCCCACAACCAAGGTACATGCTCTTGACCGGAATCAAACCTGGGACCCTTGAGTCCACAGGCCGACGCTCTACCCACTGAGCCAAACCAGTTAGGGCCCGACTTCTTGTCATTGTTACCTACTGGCCAAACCTAACTTGAAGTCAGAGGATAAGATTACTCTTGATGTGTTCTGTAGAGGTTTGCTTCCTGAAACACACTGCAAGGGAGAGAAGGACAGAGAGTAGATCTAGAGAGGCAGACAGAATGTAATTAGTGCTGTTCTAGGTGAACTTTCTGTCCCTCTAAACAAAAAAGTAAAAAACAATAACAGCAGAACCCCTTGAACTTACCATATACTATGACTACTTTATTTATCAAATAAATTCCACATCCAAATAATTCATTTCATTATTGGTGATTTATCACATGTTGCCATTCTGATTTAGTAGGACCAGTAAGCCATCCTATTCCCAACCTCCAAAACATAAAAAAAATAATGAATATGATCTTGACAAAGGGATAATGGAAGGGAAGGAGAAGAAAAGATCTGATTCAATGAAAGAGAAAGATAATTGCCAAATATACTGTGTGTGTGTGTGTGTATGTATGTGTATATATATATATATATATATATATATATATATATACACACACACACACATATATATATATATATATACATACACACACATATATACACACACACACACACACACACCTATAGGTAGAGTATCAATATAGTAAGTAAAATAATACTTTAATACTATCAAATTTAATTTTATTAAAATAATTTTTAAAAGGGTCCTTTTCTCGAGCAGTCTAGTATATGTGGACTGTGTTTATATTAAGTAGACAAATAATAAAAATTGGTAGAGTGAATATTAGTAGAGAAGATTTTTAGTTACCAATTTGAATAAACAGATCATTCAAAATGCACATTTTAACCAACCTACTCTGTCTTCAGTTTTTAAAAAATCACAGTTATGAACAGATCATTTGTCACCTTTATGCCCTTCCTTACATTTTATTCAGCTTAGTACTGTAAGAAATGTAATAGCCTAAAGACAGATAGCATAAACATGCCTTATCTAGAAACAAAATATACTAGGTGTACCGGTTAATAAGGCAGATTTTTTTTCAATAGATGGAGTTACACATATGTTGATATATATGTGATTTGATATGTATGCTATTTTGTTGTCTTGACAACAAGCTTCAAAACTTCATATGTCAAATTTGCTGAAGGTATTAACATCATAGATATTTTTACACTTAAAAATGTGAATTTCGTGCCAAAAAAAGAGTATTTGCGGGAAGTTATAATTCATTACTTTATTTTGAAGAGAAGTGCTGCTGAATACTTTGGGAAGCTTATGGTGAACGTGCTCCATCCCAAGAAACTTGTGAACGCTGGTTTAAACGCTATAAAAGGGATGATTTCTATGTGAAAGACAAAGAACGTCCAGGTCAACCGAAAAAGTTTGAAGACTAACAATTACAAGCATTATTGGATGAAGATGCTTGTCAAACTCAAAAACAACTTGCAGAAAGATTAAAAGTTGCTCAGCAAACAATTTCTGATCATTTACAAGCAATGGGAAATATTTTACAGGAAGGAAAATGGGTACCACATCAACTGAACGAAAAACAAATGGAAAACCGAAAAGTCATCAGTAAAATGTTGCTTCAATGGACATGAAAGAAAGTATTTTTTGCATCGAATTGTGACTGGCGATGAAAAGTGGATTTATTTTGAGAATCCCAAACGCACAAAATCATGGGTTGATCCAGGTCAACCATCAACATAGACTACAAGGCCAAATCGCTTCGGAAAGAAGACAATGCTCTGCGTTTGGTGGGATCAGGAAGGTGTGGTGTATTATGAGCTTCTAAAACCAGGTGAAACTGTTAATACTGATCGCTACCGACAACAAATAATCAATTTGAACCATGCATTGATTGTGAAAGAACCAGAATGGGCCAGAAGACATGGCAAAGTAATTTTGCTTCATGATGACGCACCATCACACATAGCAAAACCAGTTAAAGACACGTTAAAAGGTCTTGCCTGGGAAGTATTAACCCACCCGCTGTATTCACCAGACCTTGCTCCTTCAGATTACCACTTGTTCCGATCTATGGCACATGCACTTTCTGAGCAGTACTTCAAAACATATGAAGAAGTGGAAAATTGGGTCTCTGAATGGTTTGCCTCAAAACAAGGCAAGTTCTATTGGGACGGTATCCACAAATTACCTAAAAGATGGGGAAATGTGTAGGTATCAATGGACATTACTTTGAATAAAGCACTTTTGATGCTTTTCTTGAAATTATCGTGTTTTCTTTGATTACAAAATCCACATTATTAACCGGTACATCTAGTAATCCACTGGTTAGATATTACTGATCTTTTGAATAATCCAGGCCTGGGTCCCCATCTGTCTCATAAAATAACTGTCCATGATGAATAATTTTCTAAAAACAGTATCTTAGGTACTTTATGCCTTTTCATGCCAGTCATCATAAGTAACCCTAGATGCCCAGGGAACTCATCAACTCCCACACTCTACTTTTGGCTCTGTAAATCTCCTTTTCTGTCTCTGCCATTCACTCATTCTTCCCTACCTCTTGAAACCCCTTCACTCTGCCCTCTGTAACTTATGGTCCATCAGCAGCAAATTCAGCAGTTCTTCCACCTCTTCCTGAAGGAGACCCTTAATTTAAAATATATATATATATATATATATATATATATATTATTAATTTATTACAGTGAGGAAGAGAGAGGGGTAGAGAGTTAGAAACATCGATGAGAGAGAAACATCGACCAGCTGCCTCTTACACACCCCCTACTGGGGATGTGCCCATAACCAAGGTACATGCCCTTGACTGGAATCGAACCTGGGACCTTTCAGTCCGCAGGCCGACGCTCTATCCACTGAGCCAAACTGGTTTCGGCAAGTCCCTTAATTTTTGGTCTCATGAGAACTTGTATCTTCCCTGAGGATACTGTCTTCTGTGAGGTCCTGTCAAGTGTTGGCTGTTTTTCTCCCACAGCCCTCAGACCATGCTGCCTATAGTAGTTGTCCTTCTCCTCCCATGGCTGCTTCCTGTCTGACCTCTCCCCAACCCCTTTACACCTTGTCTGCCCCTCACACCTCTGATACCCTTTCTTCCCCCTTCACCCGGCCTGAATATTATGGTCAATCATTGCCATTGCTCCCTTGCACACTATTCCCTTGTCCTTCTCTTGTATCATCATTCTCACTTGACAGTGAGACAACTCACTTAAATACTGCTCCTCATCTTCCCTGCCTGCTTCCATGCAGCATAATGTGTCTGGAGAAAATCACTCCACCATACTGATGGTCTTTAAACTAATGACTGTAAGCCTCATGTAAGTCCCTAATGTTGCTTGGCAATTACAAAACATTTTTCTAGTCCAATTATTGTGCAGCTCTTCTGGACGAGTGTTTCTCAATCTATGTATGGTGAAGGACCATTTTTTTCTCCCACCTCATTGTGAACAATAAAATACAATAAAATGAAATTTGTAAAAAAGACAAAAATACAAACCCAAAATTTTTATTAGATTTAACAAAAATAAAATTACAATTTTAAAAATATTCACAGAGTGATCATAACATAGGAAAAGAAGGAATAGAATTACAAAACTTACACATGTTCCTGGAAAGTGTGTTGTACAATGAGACAAATCCACTGATCTCAACTTCTGTATTGTTACATTGTTTATTAGTAACAAGCAATTTGTAGAGCAGCACATTGGACCACACTTTGAGTAGCACAATCCAAAGTGATTTCCAAGATTTTTTTTTACATTTCTTCCTCTTTTCTAAAAATCCCTTTTCTATTACCCTCGCTTACAATTGACTACTTTGCTTCTTACTTCACTGAGAAGATTCAAGCACTCTTCTGAGAACTTCTGCGTACTCCATTGCCATGTCTACCTATCCACCAGCACCTGTTTCCTATACCCTGACTTCCCTCCTTTGACTATGGTTCAACTGACCACAATCCGACAATCCGTCCCTGCATGGGTGCCCATTCCAAGGATGTAGCACTAGCAATTCTCCCGCAACCCTTTAGTTTTTCAATTTTTTGCTGTCCACTAGTTCATCCTCACCAGCATGCTATTATTTCTCCTATCTTAAAAGAAAAAATAAGCTGATATCAACCTCACTTCTGCATCCAGTTACCATCCTTTTCTGCTTCCCTTAATATAAAAAATTCTCGAAACTTGTAAGCTCACTGTCTCTTAATTCCTCTTTTCTTGTTCTTGCTTAAACCTACTTTGATCAGACTGTTACCCATAGTACTCTGCCAAAATTACTCTTGTTAAGTTCACTGATGACCTCCAGATTACTAAATTCAGTGGTCAGTTCTCATCTGACTTAATTTGTCAGTGGCATTTAATGCAGTTGATGGCTCATTTCTTCTTCTAAAACAACTCTCTTCCCTTGGCTTCCCTGACACTGTGCTCTCTTAGTTTTCTTCCTGACTCTCTGGCAATTCCTTCTAAGTCATCTTTGCAGATTTCTCTTCTCTCCAAATCTTTACAGGGTAGTACCAGTCCTTGGACATCACTTCCTAGGACTCTCATCCCATCTTATGACCTTAAACACCCTCTAATGCTGTTGATTCCTAATTTTATGTCTTAAGCCTACACATCTCTGTTCTCTATCTAGAATCCATATCCATCTGCTCATTACATATCTCTACTTGAATATGTAGTAGTCATCTTCAACAAGCCCCACACTGATCCCCCTAGTCTTCCGAAGCCTTCCAGAGACCTTCTCTTTCTTCATTAATGACAGCTCCATTCTTCCTAGTTCAGTGGCTGTGATCCAGCCACTCTGGCTTCGGCACTGTCCTTGGAGCACATCAGACATGTTCCTGCCTCAAAGCCTTAGCCTTGGCTTTTCCCTTAAGATTTTGAATGATTCACTTTTTCACCTCCTTGAACTCTTTGCTTAGATATCACCTGCTTAATATAGACCCACCTATTTAAAATTGCCACCCCTGCCCTGGCCGGGTAGCTCAGTTGGTTAGAGCATCATCTTGATATGCCAAGGTTGCTGGTTCGATCCCCAATCAGGGCACATACAAGAAGCAACCAATGAATTCATAAGTTAGTGGAACAGATAGATGTTTCTCTCTCCCTCTTTGTCTCCTTTTCTTCCTTCCTTTTCCCTCTGTCTCAAGTCAATCAATCAAATAAATAAATAAATAAATTGCAATCCCACCTGTATCTCCATCCAGAACATCTGATCTAATTATGTGGCTCTATTTTTTTTTTTTTTTGTCCCATAGCATTTGCCACTTTCTAAAATGCTATAGAATTTATTTGTTATGTTTATTGTCTTTCTTAACCACTACTGGAATGTAGGCTTTAGGGCAAGGATTTTTTTCTGTTTTGTTCAATGTTGTATCCCTCAGTGCTTAGGACAGTTCTTGACACATAAGTAAATTCTCAATAAATATTTTTTAAATAAATTTTGAAAAAGCCAAATTATAAATTTGATTCTCAAAGATCCATTTTCTTAATGTAAGTGTGAGAGGAGATGTACCTGTCCTTTTATCTTTTCTTTTTGTGTGAAAATTTTTTCCAGAACATGAGGCTTAAATCCCATGTTTTCCCCCTAAAACTAGGTAATAAAAGAGGATAAAAATAATCCATAAAATGCTTTTCTATTGTTGATATGTGATTCCATCTGTATTTATTGAACATGTATTATGTGTGCAGTATTGTGACTGCAAAGATGCAGGTTTGGGGACATACTATGGTAAATTAAAAGTTATAACCATTTGGAACTCCATGCAGGTAGTGTTTGCACAACATTGTGAATGTACTAAATGTCACTGAGTTATTAATTCACTTTAAAATGGTTAATTTTATGGTAAGTGAATTTCACCTCAGTAAATTATTTTTTTCTTAAGATTACAGTATAATCACAAGGAAAGATTAACTGAGATATTGCCTGTGAACTGGAGATTGCCAAAAAAAGGTTTTACAGAGAAATCTGTGATTAGGTCATGTCCAGGGAGAAATAGAAGCTCACCTGGAGGAAAAGAAGGGAAGGATATTTCAAGTATAAGGAGACAGATCAGGAAACATCTCTCTCTTTGGTAAATTGCAAAATGCTCAGAATCCTTGTAATACAGCTTGAAGAAAAGTGATAGTTGTCAAGAATCAAATGAGAAAGTACCTTGAAGGCCATGCTAAGGAATTTGGACTTAATTCTGGAAATGATTTGGACCATGGAAAGGTATTTGAAAAAGTCAGTGACATCATCAGATTTGTTTCTTAGAAAAGTAACTCTGTTAATCATATGGAAAATTGAGTGAATGTTACTGCAAGAAAATAGAAAGTTAGATTACTGTAGTAGCCCAGGTAAGGGATGAGCAGTTCATGAAATAGTTTGCAAAAATAGTTAATGCCTAAGACAGGTATGTTCTACCATTATTAAGTAGGAAAAACTGAATTAAGTCTCTAGGATAAGAAAATGTTAAGCGATTGCTGTAACTACTACATAAGTGATAAATTTAATATTCTGTTAATTTCATTATAAGAAATGATTAGAAATCTAGTGTGTGTGTGTGTGTGTGTGTGTGTGCTGTCACTCACTATCAGCAGGAGTATAACTCTCTCTCATCCTCACAAGTTTTCACGAACAAATTAGAATTTCTTGAAATAAGGAATTTAAGGAATTTCCTATTAAAATAATCTTGAAAGGCTGTTTTAAACCTTCACAAATCATGGGGGTGTTTATTGCTGTGCTACAGAAATCAATTAAGAAGATTCTGTAAGGATTTAAACTGAATCCTTAGCCAGGCACTGCTGGAATGTGGGAGGATTATATTAGTCTAGCATCACTTGTGCATTCAGTGTGTGGGATCTTTTAATGCTGTCTCTTAACTCTGCATGTTTCCTGTCAGAAACAGGAAAAAATCTGCCTGGGGGATGTACATGGGAAGAGTGTTAAATACACCGATTGCCAATTTGGGAATGTAGCAGAAGGGTAGGTCTGGGCAGAATGCTGAAAGAAGAGAAGTCTGCCAGGAGTATCACCTTGAGAAATGACTCACTGGCTTAGTAAATTGCTTCATGTAAATTGTGCCAAATAGACATTGCTTATGTGTTATGAGATACACTTCCCTGCCCGGATGCCAGGAAAGGCCCCAGCTGGCTTGGTACTAAGCCATTTTAAAGAGGGTGTAGGAGGCCATTTGAATTCCATTTTGGTTGCAAGAGATAAGACCAAGTAAACCAGAGATTAAGGAGTTGAGGGAAATGGTGGAGAAAGCAATCATGAACCCCTCTGAGTGCAGCCAGTATAAAAATACAAACAAACAAACAAAAACCCCCCGAAATTCGTTGAGTTCCTTTGGCAATAACAAGTCTTTAGAAAGAGTTAACATGGCTCCATTTTTCTTCATTCAGAGTCTACTTTCTGTAGGTGGGATTTTTAAAGCAGGATACTAATGCACAGGTAGCAGGGTGGTAATAATGTAATTTTAAGATAAATTTTTTTTCTTGCTTTGGGAAGCAGTATTTATACTCAGATATATTAATGAAAATAGCAATTAGGCTTTTACACAAACAGCCAAAAATCCGCTGTTACTTATCTTGGGGTAACTACCCATGGCATATTTCATTCAGAACGACTTTCAGATTATTCAGCAGATACATAATGTATCCCTGTTGATCATGTGGAAAATTCATGTGTTAGGAGTTATAAAGAATATGACACAGTTCTCTCTCCCCCACATACCAAATTTAGTTGTGGAAATAGACAAATAATTTTAAAATGGCATTTGAGAAATATCAAATAAACTGGATAGAATAAAAGAAAGAAATCCATTTATTCTAAAGGACTATAGTCTATGTCATTAAGATGCTGTTGGTAATGGGCAGTTACCAAAGGAAGCTTAAGAAAGGAAGGGATTTGATCCAAGTTATGTGTTACGAATATGTTTTAAATACGTTTCTATTGATTTCAGAGAGAGGAAGGGAAAGGGAGAGAGATACAGAAACATCTATAAGAAATTAAATTATGTATCCACTGCCTCCTGCATGCCCCCTACTGGGAATCAAGCCTGCAACCCACACATGTGCCCTGACCAGGAATCGAACCATGACCTCATAGTTTATGGGTCAGTGCTCAACCACTGAGCCACACCAGCTGGGCTGTGTTATGAATATTAATCTATAGGATGTATTGGAAGGGGGAGAGATAGGAAGGAGAAAGACCAATTAAGAGACTACCATTTCTCTAATTTAAAAACTTGAAAGCTTTCCCAGTGCTTCCTGAATTATGCATAGTCTGGTATTAATGCCCTCCCAATTCAGTCATAATATATTTTGGTGTTCTACCCCATTTCTCCCCTTGAAGAGACTCTAATTAAATTGGCAAAACAAAATAAAAAAGTCATATGCTTACCAACTTCTTTGCTGATGTTATGTCTTTTTCCTTTGCCTGCAATGGCCAGCCTCTCTACCTATTAAATATTCATTCATTCATTTGTGGGTTGGAGCTATTTTAAGATTTGGGGATTGACTGGGTAAGATACAAGCTATTAACTTACATGGAATTAGTTGCTCAAAGGAATAATTATAATTCAATGTAGTAAGTAGAATGACAGAAAAATCTGTTATTGGAGGAACCTCAGGAAGGTGTACCTGAATCTCCTCCCTTAGGGAATTGGTAGAAAGGGAAGACTCCTGGAGAGGCAATGTCTGTCCTGTGCCTTAGGATGAATAGTTTTACCTGGTAGGTAAAGAATAGAAAAGAAAATGGGGGAAATGTTTCAAGCTGAGACAACAGACTAAGCAAAGGCACTGAACTACACAATAGGGACTATATTAGGGAAATGCAAGCAATTTGGTGTTCCTAGAATGTAAAGTCTGAAGCTGATACTTTTAGCAGAAGAGTTATTTTCTTTCTTTCTTTTTTTTTTTTTTTTTATAGAAAAGCTTATGAGAAGCCTTATACAGCAAACAGTTCTGAATTATGCCCTGGCTGAAACAGAAGGCTGCTTTTACCCATCACATACATGCACTGTATCAGGATACAGTAGACTTGAGCATCATTTAAGCATCATTAGAGAAAAAATTACAGAGCATTTTCTTTTGATAATTAGCATAAACTTGGTTTTCTTTACTTGACTATTTAATCTGCATGTACACAGATTGAAATTGAAGTTATTTTATGTATAATTCTAAAAATTGAAAGGCAATTTGTAGAAAATATGAGGTATCCTACGTAATAAAAAGGTAATATGCAAATTGCATCACTCCGCTACGCCCACGATTGGGCCGGCTGGAGGCGTGGGGGGCGGGACTCAGGGTGGCCGATTGGCGGGCGGTAGGAGCGGGGGGCGGGGACTCGCGAGTCCCCGACCCTCACTCCACCCGCCGGCCTAAATGGCTGGCGCTGCGGAAGGACCAATGGGGCTGGCGGAAGACGCTGGTGGCGGAACTCGGGGTGGCCGATTGCGTGGCTGCCGGCACCAGTATTCCTCCAGCAGCAGTTTTCCTCTGGCCACCTGCCAATCGGAGCGCCTCCCGATCGGAGTTCCTCTCGGGGTGGCCGATCGTGCTGGCTGGAGGCGCTCTGATTGGTGGGTGGCCAGAGGAAAACTGCTGCTGGCGGAAAACTTGTGCCGGCAGCCAGGTGAAGGAAAAGTCTATTGCACAAAACTTCGTGCAACGGGCTTCTAGTATGTATAGAAATAGTATTTGTAAGTAAATTTATTTGTGCATGTTGCTCCTCCATTGTCATGGATTGTTTGGAACTAACAAAGAGGATCAGGATTCAGAAATTACGTTCAACTTTGTTGTTAGCATATCTTAGATCCCTGAGAAGCCATGTACTCCTTACTGTGTTCCATTTGCCTCATCTGCAACGAAATGAATTAAAGCGCTTGATTTTATTTTTTTCCTGAGGAAAAATTGGACTCAGGGCACAGTACAAGGCCAAAGAGGTTAAAAAGAATTCCTCTCATGTTATAGAACCTGGAAGATATACAAATTTTAAAGACTAATTCAATATAAACAATAAATGTGTACTAGTAAATGTCCTGACTGGTGTTGCTCAGTTGGTTGGGTGTTGTCCTATGCACCAAAAGGCTGCCAGTTCAATTCCTGGTCAGAGTACATGTCCAGATTGTGGGCTCCACCCCTGGTAGTGGGCATGCAGCAGGTAGCAGATCAATGTTCTGCTCTCACATTGATGTTTTTTCTCTCTTTTCCTCTCCCTCTAAAAATCAATAAAAAATCTTTTAAAAAATTAAACTAGTAAACTAAATTAGGGCAATTAGAATGGACAACATAGCTTTTCTAAAATTGACTTTCTAAAACTGATTCTCTGATTTGGTATCCCCTTATTTTAGGGTGTGTACAAAGATTGGTGAACTCCAACTTAGTTTGAAAATACTTGAAATATGATCCCTCTAATTTTCAGGTAGATCAATATCTTGTAAAAATATAATACATAGGGATCAATCTATAATGTTGTAAAAGATTCATAAGAAGTGCAGGTTTAGAATAAAAGTCAATACTATTCTCCTATATACCCCAAGTGAGAGATAGTATACCCCTAACTGCCCTCCCCTGCCGGCCTGGTCGCCCCCAACTGCTCTCCCCTGCAGGCCTGGTCGCCCCCAACTGCCTTCCCCTTCAGGCCTGGTCACTCCCAACTGCCTTCCCCTGCCGGCCCGGTCACCCCCAACTGCCCTCCCCTGCAGGCCTGGTCCCTCCCAACTGCCCTCCCCTGCTGGCCTGATCACTCACAACTGCCCTCCCCTACTGGACTGATTACTCACAACTGCCCTCCCCTGCTGGCCATCTTGTGTCCACATGGGGGCGGCCATATTGTGTGTTGGAGTGATGGTCAATTTGCATATTACTTCTTTATTATATAGGATAATAGGTGCTTTTAGAACTTTGAGGAAAATGGTTGTTTATTTAGGTTCCTCTGTTTGTTCAGAGATACAAACTTTCCACTCTACTTATATTTACCCCTATTCCTTTCTACTTTTAAGGCAGGTGGAAGTTACATTTTTGCCTCTTACTAGATGAGAGCTATTTAACCTCTCTCTACTACTCTTTTAATTATTTAAGTAGAGATAATGTAATTTTCATCCTGAAAGGGCTGGATGACTTGGATTACCATTTGTAAAGTTTTATATTACAGAGTGCTTTTGGAATAGTTCATCTCTTTATTGATACTATTATTTGGTTTCCCCTTATTTTTTTAGAATGCTACCATTGTTAATTCTGCTTCTTGATTTCTCAGTGTGCAAGTAATGTAAGCATAGTTATGGTAATGAGGAAATGGTGAATTTTTGGTCCTATAAAGAGTGTGAAAATTTTCAGTCCATTATAAAGACACTAGAGGCCCAGTGCATGATTGAATCATGCACGTGTAGGGTCCCCTACACGCTTTCGCTTTTCGCGGTGGAGCTGGGTGCCTGTCCGCTGTTGCACCAGGCCTTTCAGAAGCCTCCGGCTCGGTGGAGGCTTCTGAAAGGCCTGGTGCTGGAGCAGATAGGCACCCAGCTCCCCCACTTTTGATGGTCCACGGGCGCTGAGGGGGGCTGCCGTGGATACCTGGCTACCCTGCCATTGAGAGGCGCAGCTGGGTGTCCGCGGCAGGCCCCCTCAGCGGCTGCGGATCTGGCCATTGAGAGGCACAGGGGGCGGGAGTCCTGCTCCCTACGCCTCTCAACAGCAGGGTAGCCCCCCTCAGTGGCAGCGGATCCGTGCCTCTCAATGGCCGGATAGGCCACCCCGAATCCCGCCCCCCAGCCTCCCGCCGCCCATTCGTGGGCGTAGCAGAGTGATGGTAATTTACATGTTACTCTGTTATTAGATAGGATTAGGACTTTGCTTTTCAGATTCTCAGTGGCACAGAGAGAGTTTCCCTTGCTATCACCCGCTTGACCCCAGTCACAGGAGTTAGATTACTGAGGCAAAGTTGAAGACATATACATTCAAGCCTGTGTGTATTCCAGTTTTTCTAGATCAGTTGATGTGATATGCATTCACTGCAATCATTTGTAAAAATAAATTATTCCCTATCTGTAAAAGGGGATTAATATTGGCTCCCTCATAATGTCATTCATGTAAATTCCTTAGCCCTGCACATAGTAAGAACTCAGTGCTAGTCATTATTATTGAAATTGTTGAAATTTCAATATGAGAGCCATAAGAAATAAGAAACTATGGTTAATTACTGATATATTTTGCCAAACTAAGATGTTACCAATACTATTCTTAATTTTGATAAAGGTTACTAGCAAAATCTCACTGAAAATGTATTTTATTAACTACTAGAGGCTAGGTGCACGAAATTCGGGCATGGTTAGGGTCCCTAGGCCTGGCTGGCGATCAGGGCCGATTGGAGCCTTCCAGCTGCCGCCTGGGGCCTTCCTTCACTTCGCACCGCCCCCTGGTGGTCAGTGTACATCATAGCGAGCTGTCGAACTCCTGGTCTCCCAGTTGAACTCCCGAGGGGACACTTAGCATATTAGCCTTTTATATATAGAGATAAGTGCTTAATTCTAAAATTAAAGAAAAGTTGGATCATTTTACTACTTTTATCTAGCAAAACCTTCTTTTAAGAGAATGTTGTAGCTAAATCTTTCTGGTTGACTTTTATTTCCATTTACCTTCTTGAGCATTGGGCAGAATTGGAACTTGTGAACCAGTGTCTTATGTAAAAGAATCTTTTATTTGTGTGGGTGTTTTGTTTTGTTTCCTGAACTCCCAAAACAGATGCACACCTGGATAAGATTTGTACATACTTCAACTAAGCTAATTTACATACTCACATTTCCTGATCTTTTGGTTTTCTTTTAAAAGAAAAGCTTCCTGAAAAGGGGTTGGTAATACTTCACCATTGTGTATACTTTATTTCTACATTTCTTCTACTTTGCTCTGATGATTACAAACTCCTGTCTTTATTAACTGAAAACATTATTCAATTGAAAAGTTGTCATGGCGAACACACTATTAAGTTTCATCTCTTTTTCTTTTGATTAACTAGATACCCACGGAGGGAGGACAGGAGCAGCAGGCTGATTCCACCAAAGGGAGATGCCTGAGAAGAACTGTCAGTGTCCCTTCCGAGGGTCAGTTTCCTGAGTACCCACCAGAGGGCACCACTAAACTGGGTAAGCTAATAAAATAAATTGCTAGCTTTTATCTGGTAATTTATGGACTTGTTGAGTGTTACAATAAAACAAAACATCCTGTATTTCCCATTAAGGAAGCGCATTGATATGTTAACCAAGAGTTAGAAGTCATTAGAAAGTTTTATTCTTTGTAACCAAGTGGCAGCAAAGTTATTTTTACAGAGATAAAATTTATCTAAGCTTCGTAAGTTTGCTGTACAGCCCTAGACAAGTTGGATGGTATATTGTTTCTGAGTTTACTGCTTGGCTTTAAATTTTGAAAGACCATTTGGTGATCTTGTTGAAGTACTGAGATTAACTGGGTAGCCAGTATTGTATGGAAACTTAGTATTAAGTGGTTTGTGTCCTGTTCAAGCTACTGATTCCGTCTTATGTAATGTAATGTCAGATCAGGCTACTATAGCTGAGCTAATTTTACATATCTCATGTACGTTATATTCGGGACTATGGTTAAAGGGGTGACTGAAGAGAGAAATAAAAAAACCCATATGAGTTGTTATACCCTAAAGAAATTGTCAACATCAGAGCAGCTCTTGCCCTGTTTCCTACCAAATGTATTGTTTCATATTTTGCGTGCTTGCCAATGGATATATAGATATTTAGGTCAGGTAATTTTAAGGGAACATAATTAAAATTAAATAAAATAATGAAAGGATTTGAATAGTAGGAAGTGCTTTATATCATTGGTGTTATTATTTGCTTAGTGAACTTAGACATTTAGTCACAGACATTTGCTAGGTAGATAAGTCAGAACTATTTATTGTCTGTATGTTGGCGAATATGTGTTTTTGAATATAAGGGTTTGTTTTTTCTTGTTTGTTTTTTCTTCATTTCTCTTCATAATTTAAATGGAACTCAGAATTCTTGGTCAGAATTTGAATATTTTATTTCTCTTTTTATCCTGTAACAATTGTTGCTTTTCTAGAAATTAGTTAGATTAGCAAACACTTTTGTCCAAGAAATCATACTTAGAGAAATCAGATTTTCCTCTCATTTTATTTCCATTGTACTTCTTTAGCATGTGTTGAATCCAGTTTAGGTATTGGCATAAATTGTATTGCAAACCTGTCTGGGTGTAACCATATTATAGCCTGTTTGTATTTCATGTATGTGTTCTATGTAACTTGGACTGGCTCAAAGTCACCTTCTTTCAGTTCCTTTGCTATCATTATTCACAGTGTTATGTTGATGACTATCATTGTCACTCTAGAAACCTTTGACAGGCTTTAACCCACAAAGAATATATATTCATAGTCTGAAGAATTGTTATAATTTTAAAGAAGAGAGAACTATATCGTACATTGTTAAATATCTTCAACATTCCACGTACTAGTCCCAAAGACAAACTAAGATGAGGTGGCCAAGGTGCTTAGTCCAGAACCAATCCTCCACTTTCTGTCCTAGACAAAAAGTCTTGATTCATGGCAGACCATGATCATTTTTGGAGTGGATGTTCTAAATTAGCACTGAAAGCTATTGCTCATAAATATTAGAGGGGAAAAGACTACTTTTAGAGCCATTTTTTTTCTTACATGCCAATCTAATGTTGAATTAGAACATTATTCTATTCTATTTTTATCTCCTAGTGATTTGTCTTTTAGCAAAATTTCATGCTGTCAAATATTGAATTGAATAATTGCTATATATGTAACATTCTATGCCAGTCCCTAAGTGAAAAGAGGTGTAACATTTCTGTCTTTAGAAGATTCTTACATAATTAGGAAGATAGATTATTGATGACTTTTCACAGTACATGTTACTGTGTTACATTGTGTGGCTTTCGTTGATTTTTAATTTTTTAAAAAGTCCATTTGTTTATGCAGCAAATAGTTATTAGGTGACAACTATGTGCCAGATGCTGTTCTAGGCACTTTAAGACATAAGAATGAACAAAATATATACAAAGCTTTCTCCCCTTGTGAAGCTTACATTCTATTGAGGAATGATAGACAGTAAGCAAGAGTAGTAAGTGAAATATCCTGTATACTGTGCTAGATGGATATACGTACAAAGGAAAAAAAAAAGGAAATAGGAAGCATCGAGGAAGAATAATTTTAGCTAAGCTTACCAAAGAATGCCTCCCTGTTAAGTGACATTTGAGTCAAGACCTGATGAAAGTATGGAAGTCAGGCATGTGGATACCTGGGGGTGAGGATTTCCACTCAGGGGAACAGCAAGTATAAAGGAGACATATGCTTGGAATGTTTTAGGAGCAGCATAGATGCCGGGGAGGCTGGAGTGGAATGAACAAGGGGAGAGTAGTAGGAGATGACGTCATTGAGCAGATGAAGGCCTTGTAGATAGATCATCAGGAGGGCTTTGGCTTTTATTCTGTGAGATAGGGATCCACTGGCTTCTATATTGAGAATAGGGATGCAAGAATGGGAGTTCAGAGACCAATTGGAATGCTATTGCAATGATATGGAGAAGAGATGATAAAACTTGGGCCATAATGGTAATAGTGGAAAAGCTGAGAAGTGACTAGATTATGAATACATTCGAAGGTAGAGCTTGTTGGATTGGATGTAGGAAGTGAGAAACAAAAAATGAAGAATTTTGGCTAGAGCAGTAAGAATGAAATTGTCATGTGTGGTTTTTTAAACATTTTTTTCAATTGAATTTTAGAGAGAGAGAGAGAGAGAGAGAGAGAGAGAGAGAGAGAGAGAAACATCAGTGTCAGAGCAAAACATCTATCGATTGCCTCCTGCATGCCCCCTACCAGAGAGCGAGCTCACAACCTTGTAACTATGTTTTTCTGCATTTATTGACCTAAGTGATAAAAATTTGAGGAAACTTTGAAGAAAATAAATATTAAAGCATAATATTTTCTCCAAGGCATTTCTAAAATTATAAAGGATAACTTTTATAGGCCAAATTTTTAAAGGATATTCATTATTCAGACTTTAGTTTTTAACTCTGACATTCTATGTTAAAGTAATCTCAGTTACCTTTATGTATAAACTAATGATGACTCTCTTTATTTCCAAGGTATTTATTTATTAGGAGTATCTAGATAATTTATGACATATTTTTAAGGTGCTAAAATCTATGAAAATATGTGGTAGTAATGACATTGAAGGAAGGAGAAATGAGTAATGAAGATTTAATATTTCAAGAATTTTTCAAGTAATAGAATTAAAAATGTTGATAAATAATGCCTGTGTTTAGGAGCACTCAATATTTAGATTGACTATTAAGTTGTGTGTGTGTGTGTGTGTGTGTATGTATATATATATATATATATATATATATATATATATATATTATATATATATATATAGATATTATATACATACATACACTATTCAATAGAAGAAGCTTGTGAACTTTAGGGTAATATACATACAAATGAGCAAAACATTTATGAAAAAAGTCAGCAGTCTGGTATTTCTAGCTCTGAAAATTAGAACTCAGTGAATAATGGCAGTGCTTGGTTTTCTTTGAAATGCTCTAAAAATGTCGTCTTGTTTCCTTCCAATAAAATAAACTAAGACTATTTCACAATTATCTAAGCAAGCTCATGCTAAGAGAGCTATATAATATCCATCCTTTGTACTTGTATTCCATCATTCCCGGATTTCAGTGATATAATAGAGGCCCGGTGCACGGATTCATGCACTGGTGGGGTTCCTTAGCCTGGCCTGTGCCCTCTCGCAATCCGGGACCCCTCGGGGGATTGGGCCAAAACCAACAGTCCAATTTCCCCTAATGGATGTAGTAGTGCGGGAAGCGGCTGGAGGCTGGGGAGGAGCCCACTCTGGGTCAGGCACCATGCCATTCACACTCATCCAGGCCCCACTGAGCCTGCTGCTGCTCGGTATGCTGCACCTGTGCTCCCCAGCCGTGAGCCCTGTGTCTGGCGCCCGTAGGTCAGCTGAGCAGCACTCCTGCTTTGGTAGTGCACTGACCACCAGGGGGCAGCTCCTGCGTTGAGCATCTGCCCCCTGGTGGTCAGTGCGCATCATAGTGACCAGTCCAACGTTTGGTTGACCAGTCCCTTAGAGTTTTGTAAAAATAGACAAGTTATTTGAGGAAAGGTCAAATGAGCTCAAGAATTATCAAAAGCATTATGGATAATTAAGGTAGAAGCCCTGAATAATTTCACTGAGGTTTTTGGATGGGTGGCTTTGAGTTTTCTTAAAAACCGTAAGTCAGTATATATTTACTTTTGTTTTTAAATTTCTTTATTGATTAAGGTGTCACATATTTGTCCTCATCCCCCCATTCCCATCCCACACCCCTCCCCACAGATGCCCCAAACCCCTGTTGAACTTAACCATTGGTTAGGCTTGTATGCATGCACACAAGTCCTTTGGTTGATCTCTCCCCCCTCCCCCCACCCTCCCCTATCCTCCCTCTGAGGCCCAATAGTCCGATCGATGCCTCCTTGTTTCTGGTTCTGTTCTTGTTCATCAGTCTGTGTTCATCATTTCCCCTAGATGAGCGAGATCATGTGTCACTAGAGATATACTTATATGAACTGAATGTGAGATGAGCAATAATAGTTATGCTGACAGGCAAATGAATCAGTCTGTAGTGAGTTTCTTTCTGGACCAACAGTTCTTTTGAGACCCAATATCAATGTCCATCACTTCCTTATGTCTACATGTCGGCACTGACCCCTCAGCTCTGGATGGTGGACAAATGGTGGTAATGCAGGTTCGATTCCCTCTGGTTGGGTCTCGGCCGGACCCAGGGGCACGGCTTCATCCGGACCCAGGGGCACGTGGCCTCACCCGGACCCAGGGGGTGCGTGGCCTCACCTGGACCCAGGTGCGCGCGGCTTCCCCCGGACCCGGGACCCAGCCTCACCCGGATCCAGGGGCACATGGCCTCACCTGGACCCGGGATCCAGCTTCACCCGGACCCAGGGGCGCATGGCCTCACCCGGACCCAGGGGCGCGTGGCCTCTCCCAGACCCAGGGGCGCGTGGCCTCACCCGGATCCAGGGGCACATGGCCTCACCCGGACCCGGGATCTAGCTTCACCCGGACCCAGGGGCGCGTGGCCTCACCCGGACCCAGGGGCGCGTGGCCTCTCCCAGACCCAGGGGCGCGTGGCCTCACCCGGAACTAGGTGTGCGCGGCCTCACCTGGACCCGGGACCCAGCCTCACCCGGATCCAGGGGCATACGGCCTCACCCGGACCCGGGATCCAGCTTCACCCAGACCCAGGGGCGCGTGGCCTTACCCGAACCCAGGGGCGCGTGGCCTCACCCGGGCCCGGGACCCAGCCTCACCCGGATCCAGGGGCACACGGCCTCACCCGGACCCAGGATCTAGCTTCTCCCGGACCCGGGGGCGCGTGGCCTCACCCAGACCCAGGGGCGCGTGGCCTCTCCCAGACCCAGGGTCGCGTGGCCTCACCCGGATCCAGGGGCCCACGGCCTCACCCGGACCCGGGACCCAGCCTCACCCGGATCCAGGGGCACACGGCCCCGCCCGGACCCGGGATCTAGCTTCCCCCGGATCCAGGGGCGCGTGGCCTCACCCGGACCCAGGGGCGCATGGCCTCTCCCAGACCCAGGGTTGCGTGGCCTCACCTGGATCCAGGGGCCCACGGCCTCACCTGGACCCGGGACCCAGCCTCACCCGGATCCGGGGGCACACGGCCTCACCCGGACCTGGGACCCAGCCTCACCCGGACCCAGGGGCGCGTGGCCTCTCCCAGACCCAGGGTCGCGTGGCCTCACCCAGATCCAGGGGCCCACGGCCTCACCTGGACCCGGGACCCAGCCTCATCCGGATCCAGGGGCACACGGCCTCGCCCAGACCCAGGATTCAGCTTCACCCGGACCCAGGGGTGCATGGCCTCACCCGGACCCAGGGGCGCTCGGCCTCTCCCGGGCCCGGGACCCAGCCTCACCCGGATCCAGGGGCACATGGCCTCGCCCGGACCCGGGATCTAGCTTCCCCCGGACCCAGGGGTGCGTGGCCTCACCCGGACCCAGGGGCGCGTGGCCTCTCCCAGACCCAGGGTCGCGTGGCCTCACCCGGATCCAGGGACACACGGCCTCACCCGGACCCGGGATCCAGCTTCCCCCAGACCCAGGGGCGCGTGGCCTCACCCGGACCCAGGGGTGCGTGGCCTCACCCGGGCCCGGGACCCAGCCTCACCCGGATCCAGTGGCACACGGCCTCACCCGGACCCAGGATCTAGCTTCCCCTGGACCCAGGAGTATATATTTACTTTTTGAAATCTGTAAGATTTATAAGGTACATGTGGTAATTCTGCTGATATTAGTCTAGCAGAGTGGGCTTGAGTCTAGGTTAAAATAGCCATGCACAGTCAATTTTGCGATAATGTGACATATATGCCTAAATCACTATGCTGTGCAGAATTGCACAATAAAAATCACAGGACTTATGGGGGGAAAGGAGTTAGGAGCACTATACTCAAAAACATGTAAAGACAAGAACTTAGTAAAAATAATAATATATTTTTACATGTGCTAAATGGTTGAGGAATACATAAATACTACAATAGCTATAGCACTTTACCTTGGAAAATTATTCTGAAATTTACTTGTGGTAGTGGGCATCAGAGTAGGTTTTAAATTTATTGTGAAGTGATGGACGGAGGGCTTTTTGGAAATTGAATAGAACATTGTCATAGGAGATGTGTATGGGTGTGGTTTATAGCACAGGCAGTGAAGTGAGGTCACTGGTACATGTTTGATCTGTGTATGTGAGCCTTTTGTGTATTCATATGTGGCTTGGTTCAGCGGAGTGCACTTTTTTTTGTTCACCTAATGTTTCTCACAGATGAAATCATGATGAAAAATTGATGTAATTGCAAGGGTTCCCTAATATGTCAGTTGTGGTGGAACATTCACATTTACAAAGCAAGGATTAAAACAGAACTGACCTAACTACCAACCTGATTTAATCAGGTTTGTCTGTTAGAAAGAAGCAGCTTGCATTTAATTCCAAAATCACTTTTCAACACACTTTTATATTTCTTCTGGAAATTAGTTATTTGGAACACAAAGCTAGTATGAATAAAATAAAAACTACTACTTATGTTCTCAAGCTAACTGCTAAAGCCAATTTTTATTTTACTCTTATGAACTAAATTTAGATTAGCAGTGAGAATATTTTTATCTATGAAGAAAGTAGTTCTCAGTTCTAAGTCAAGGTGCCATACCACAATTCCTTCTAACTTGTGAGTGGGAGTTTGATTCCTGATTTGCTTTGTTGTCTTCATCCCCATCCTCATCCTGGCACAGTAGAGATTTGTTCACTTCTGTGAAAGCTGGTTCAAGGCAGTGCTGCCCCTCTGGTTGTGCAAATGATGCATTGCCCAACAACTAGGGGTGCCTGTCATTTGTCTTCATTGATTTGTAGTTATTTAATAAAATTCCCAGTAGATGGCAGCAAAGTGTCTTAAATAATGGATTCCTTCCTGATTCATGTAAGTCTTTTGTAAGGGTTACTGTTTGGGTTGCAGTGAAGCCAGAAGACCTGGGGAAGGAGAAACCATGAAGGAAGTCAATGTTTCTATGGACCAGCTATTTGCTAGGTTTATAAAGATGTGTCATATAAGATATATAACAAATATATCTTAACCTTTTGCACTCAGATGTTGAGTGTGACTCGACACGGTTAGCATTAGAATAAAGGAATCGAGAAAAAAGCAAGCGAGTGCAAAGGGTTAATATTTGTTAGTCTAACTTAAAAAAAAAATTTTAAATTGATTTCAGAGAGGAAGAGAGAAGGGAGAGAGAGATAAAAACATCAATGATGAGAGAGAATCATTGGTCGGCTGCCTCCTACATGCCCCACACTGGGGATCAAG
Organism: Cnephaeus nilssonii; assembly: GCF_951640355.1. Classification (NCBI taxonomy): domain Eukaryota; kingdom Metazoa; phylum Chordata; class Mammalia; order Chiroptera; family Vespertilionidae; genus Cnephaeus; species Cnephaeus nilssonii. Next base: position 21,944,623 of record NC_137092.1, read on the forward strand.
CCCACAACCCAGGCATGTACCCTGACCAGAATCAAACCCGGAACCCTTCAGTTCACAGGCTGACGCTCTATCCACTGAGCCAAACTGACTAGGGCTAACTAACTTTTTTCAAATAAAAAGATAAAGTATGTTCTATCCTTCAACCACGACTGTATTTTTCTACAGTCAAGGCCTGGAGAGAATCTCCAAATTTGGCCTCACATCATGAGAGGCCCACAGACATGCATATGGACAGCCAGCTTATACAGTCAAGTTCTGTGGGGATCGGTGCCTAGGAGCACCAAAGTCGTGCTCTCTAAAATGTGGTGCCCGACCAAGCTCAGAGGGTAGGCCGGGAGGTGGGGGGTTTAAGAGATCAACCAAAGGACTTGTATGCATACATATAAGCATAACCCATGGACACAGACAGTAGGGGGGTGAGGGCATGTGCTGGAGGGTGGGAATGGCTGGGAGAGGTCAATGGGAGAAAAAGGAGACATATGTAATACTTTAAACAATAAAGAATTTTAAAAATAAAATGTGATGCCCAGGCAGGGAGCCCCTCTTGACCAGTCCTAAGGCAATATTGATCTTTGTAAACTACTATGGTGGTGGAAGAATTGGGTGGGAAGGGGAAATGAATGGCATAAACAGTCAGGAGTATTTTTTTAGATTTATCCTGGACTTCTGGGGATAAAATTGATAAGCATCTAATTGTATTTTTTTTCCAGAAACCACACTATAATTATGGTAAAGGAATTTTTTAAAAGATATGGTACATCAAGGACAAGGGAAATTAAAAGGAAGAAAACAACCACAAAATAATAATAATAGATTGAAAGCTGGAAAGCAAATGGAGTGTGGTAAATGACCTAGCTGACTTGAGAAAGCCAAATCTTAATCTGGCTCTGAAGAAAGCCAAGAACCAACCTGAATTGTACCACAAAGTTTTCAAATAGCTCAGGAATCGATGGTATCAGGAACATATGATGGTAGATCCCTTAGTCTTCTCCTTTTCCCACCCCCAACTCAACCCTAATACAAGCCTGCAGGTTAATTCTCTGAAGAAGAAAACCCTAAAGGTCTCAGATTGGGGCATACCAGGCAAAATTGAGAGCACAGGGCCCTTTCCTAATTCAAGGGAATGGTGTGAACATCTGCACACTCACTGAATGAGACTCCTCCACCTGGCTTCTCTCACCTGTACCCTCCAGGCAGAAGATCGGAATACCATTTGGAGTATTACACTAGTCTAAGAGGAAAGACCTAAAGATACTGACATTCCCAAGACTATCAGATATCTGAAGAAAAACCAAAACAATCTAAAGAAACTTGGAGGATCAGAGACAGGCAGGGAATAGAAAATTTTAAAAAGAATCATTAGTCTCCTCAAAGAGTTTAAAATATTGCATGTGTGAGATAAGAACTGAATGTTCTACAAGACCAAAGAGCTGCTGTGTTTAAAAAAGAAAAGTAACAAAAATAAAATTTAGTGTGGGTTTGAAGATGAACATGAGGAAATATTCTAGAAAGTAGAGGGAAAAGTGATACAATAATTAAAAGTATCAGTTTAGAAAGTCCAATATCAAAACAGTTTCAGAAAAAGAAAAACAAGGGAAGGAAATCATTAACAATATAATTCAATAAAATCCCCCCCCTCCCCCAGTGAAGGATCCTAGTTTCCAGATTGAAAGGGCTTACTGAGTGCCTATGACAAGGCATTTTCAGGAAATCTCAATTTGTCTGTGGTGACAAAGACAGTATTACAAACTTCCAAAGAAAGGAAGAACATTAAAAGCTAAGGATCAGAAATCAGAATGGCTTCAGACTTCCCATCAGCAACTCCGAAGCTAGGAAACAATGAGGCATGTCCTCCAGCTTCTGCAGGGAAATTAGTTCTATATCTAGCTATAAGCCATTAACCACACATGAGGATATTTTCAGACATGAAATATTTTTAAAATTACCTCTTGCACATCGATCCTCCTGAAGCTAGTGGAATATATTTTTCACCAAGAAGGAGTAGGACATGGGATATAGGATAGGAGAGCTAGCACAGGGCAGACAGAGGGAACCCTCAGGAGAATGCCATAGAGAGAGCCGAGTTAAACAGCTCCGTACCAGCTGCAGAATGCAGACAACAGTTCGGAGTGGAGCTGTCAGAAGGCTGTAGTGAAGACTTCTCCAAGAAGACACAACTGATATAACTGAATGTGTTTAAACGACAGGAAATGAATTGGGATAGAATTAACAATAAGTACATAGAAACCTGAGCAAAGGAACAACCAGACAATAGCTACAGGAAAACAAAAAGGTAGTTCAGAACATAAAAAAATGCTTAAATAGCACCCTCTGCATATCAAGCATTTTAATGTATATGAATTTGCTAATCCTTGTATACCCACCAGGTACTGTTGTACAGATAAGGAAACTGAGGCATGGAGAGGTTAAGTAACTTGCCTATAACAAAACAGGACTAAACAGGATTTGCACCTAGGCAGTCTGCCTTCAGGATCATGCTCTTGACCACTATACTGTATTACACATAGGATTTGTTATGTGGAGGACTCTGAATAATATACTATATAATAATCTACACTAATAAAAGAGAAACATGCAAATTGGCCATCACTTCACGATGCCCACCAGCCAATCAGGAGTGAGTATGCAAATTAACCTGCCAAAGATGGCGGTGGCCCTGACCCCCAGCCGTTCCGGGCCTCTGGGCAGCATGCATGCAGGCACAGAGCGGCCAGGCGGGGCAGGACGCCTGCTATAAGGGGGGGGGGGCAGAGAACCCTAAACAAAAGGAATCCAAAGAGGACCACACCAAGACACATCATAATTAACATGCCAAGAGCAAAAGACAAAGAGAGAATATTAAAAGCAGCAAGAGAAAAACAGTTAGTTACCTACAAGAGAGTACCCATATGAATGGTGGATCACGGTGGGGTGGGGGTGGGGCAAGGAGATTAACTTTTCGTTATATAACACTTTCTAACCTTTTAACTTGCAAGCAAATGAATGAGTTAACATTCTTAATAATAATGGTAATAATACTAATAACTATAATAAGGAAGAAGAGAGACAAATAAAGGGAAAAAGAAATCTGCCTGCACTGAAGGTGCATTTCAGCTCTTCATGATGTGTTCCAGAAACAGGGAAACATTTAACTAAAATCCGAGAGAATTAAATTAGGAGAGTATGTTATATTGACGCCAACCTGTGCCTTTCACATTACTAAAATACACTGCTTTAAAAATTAGCTGACTTTCTTCTCACTCCCCTGTCATTCATTTGTAGCAGGATTTTAAATTGGCCATTAAAACAGCTTAGTTTTTTATTTATCTGCAGTAAAGAAGAGCAATTGAATCTGACTAAACAAAACTTCTTGACATTTTATGTTAGATAATTACAATCTAGTAGATTATAAAAGTAACCTCTATTGGCTTTTCTAGGAATGTTAAAAGGATATTTTCTTCTCCTTGCCTCTTTGTTAAATAAAACTTAGCTGAAATAATGCTGGGGAACAAGTTTTCTGTGGCTCATAAATGTTGTGCCTATGACAATGTATCGTGGAATCAGGTGTTACTGTTTCTGTCACTGTTTCTCATTTTGCTTGGGCATGTTTAAATCAACAAATTAAATAATTTGAGGTGTGGTATTTTAGGAAGCATCCCGTGTCTATGTCTTATAACTTTACCTGTTCGTTTTTTCCTTTTCTACTTGCATAGTTTGGCAAATTTTTTTCTTCTCAAGTACAGTCGTAGTTCACCATTCTGTTTCGCAATGGAAGTAGAAACACAGGGGTGGAGTTGTTTATAAAGCATCTTGGGATTTATTTTTGAGTCTTGATCTCTGCCCTTGACTGCCATAGAACCTTTTCCACAAGGAAAAATATATGATTCAGATAGGTTGAGCACAATTAGCTAAACATTACATACTTTGGTTGTGTGTTTTCCCTCCCTCTCTGTCTGTCTTTTATCCAGGATTGGCTAAGCTTTTACCAAAACCATTTTAGTTTATATTTCAAACAGAAGGATTTGTACATCAGATTGGTCGAAATCTAGTTGCATTTGTGTTCAAAACAGATTGGAACTGCCTCCAGGGATGAAGCATGTTTTGTTATGACGCTCTGGGCACCCACCTGCCCTTCGATTTCTATGGTAACAATGCTTAAGAAAGGAAGCTCCCTAGTTTCTCATGAAGCTGTTGTGTTCACTGGATTGTTTTGATTACTTTCTTTTTTTTCTGACATTTACCACCTATTTTTCTTTCCTGTTGTCTTCAGAAATGTGCATGGTAACTTTTTTCTCATTTTAATTGGTATTTAAATACAACACAATAGGAAATAACCATCCTTTTTTTTCCTCTGCTTACAAGATCTTATTTTGTCTGAGTTTGGCTTGTTCTTTCTAACTCTAGAGAGTAGAGAGTAACAAAAAGGTAGAAAATAGTGAAAACAACATGAATTCATAGGGTTGGAGGAAATAAAAGACTGAAATAGAAAGAGAACAGCTAGTAAAGAAAAATTATTGTTTTATCTCAGTTCATGTTTTTCCACTTGAAGGCCTTTAGATTTTCCCCTCTCACTTTAATCAGTGTAGTGATGTCAAAAGAGTTAAAAACACTTTTAAACAAATGTTTTGTAATTAATTTTTAAAAGTAGAAATTGTAGAGAAGTATTTAATTGTATGTATTCCTAGGAACCAGGTAAGCTAGTGAGGGAGCCAGTGAAATAATACAGTGGTATGAGCAAAAGTAAGAGGAGAGAGAAGAATACAGTAAAAGCAGAATATCATTGGAAATGCACATAACAAGTAGATAAAAATAACCCTGGAGTAGCCACTAAAGCTAGACAGTTCCCAAATGGTAGATAAGCCTCCCAAAAGAAACTGCATGCGAAATAGAAGTGAGGAGAAAATTTGGCCCCTTCTAATAATGCTTGACAACGGAGATATAGCATAGGGTTATAGGTAAAAGATGAGCTTTTATTGTTAACTGTGTTACTTTGATTAGTAAATTAGAATTACACTTGTATTTTTATAATATTTCCCAAGCCTTAGCAATGAATTTAATTGCTGTTGTATTTATGCCTAAATAATACATTCAGATATAGGACTTGTCTTAGTTCAGGCTGCTATAACAGAATACCATAGGCTGGGGGGCTTAAACAACATTTATTTCTCACAGTTCTGGAGACTGGAAAGTCCAAGATCTGGTGCCTGCTGAGAAACCCTCTACCTGGTCACAGATTGCCAACTTCTTGTACCCTAACGTGACAAAAAAAGAGGGCTCCAGAGCTCTCTGGGTACCTTTTGTTAAGGGCACTAATCCCATTCATGAGAGCTCAAACCTCGTGACCTAATTACACTCTAAAGATGCCACCTCCTGATACCATCATATAGGTGGTTAGGGTTTCAACACATGCATTTTGGAGGTACATCAACATTTAGTCCATTGCAGTGCTATTGGCACTTTTTAACTGACATAGCAATTTAAAGAAAACGTAATCTTGTGGAATCTCATGCCCATCTAAAAGGCTGGTTTATGCATTTTCCACGTTAGAAATAGTGATTCGTAGCTCAAACAACTGTGTTGTATCAGTTCTGTCAGGGAATGAGGGTAGATTAAAAATTCCATTAGCAGAAATTTACTTTTCTCTTATTCTTTCTTAATCATTGAGATTCATTAATGGATTTTCAGAAGTGTTAATTAGACTCCAAGAAGTCATCCTTTAGTATATATTTACCTTTTAAAATTATTGGATACTATTTCTGCTTTATTGATAATAATGCCATGCTATTTCAGAATTGGTAATTGTACCAAAAAATGTGTGCCTCCAAAAAAATAAAATTCTATTTTCCTCACGATAGCCCTCTTTTTCTTCATTTTCCCTATTTTGCCTTCTTTCCTATGGACTTTGGTCATATATTTTAAGTGATGGTTCTTCCTTTCTAGGGACAGTCAAAAGCATAATGTTATCCCTATGGTATAAACTAAGATCCCATCATACGAATGCCTTACTGAAGGACCAGTTTGATGTAGCAAATTGTCCAGGTAAATAGTATAATTTCATGCTCACCAATGTTTCTTCATTTTAAATTGATTTTTGAGAAACAGAAAAGGGGGGGTTGCGGGGGGAATATCAGTGTGAGAGAGAAACATTAATCTGTTGCCTCCCGCATGTGCCCAGACCGGGGTGGAACCTGAAAACCGGTATGTGCCCTGACCAGGAATTGAACCAGCACCTTTTGATAAATGGGACGACACACCAACCAATTGAGCAACACTGGCCAGGGCACATTTCTTCTCTATTTTGAATGAAACTTAAAAATTACCAAACTCTTTTTAAAGTCTACTAGTTTTATATATATCCAAATTTAGTTGCTGTTATTAAGGGCCTCTTAAATAGCTTTTTAAAAGGCATACTGTATTCTAGTATCCATTTACATTAGAAGGAGTGTTCTTAAGGCTAGAAAGTCTTTTTAAATTAGAAACTAGATATGGGAAAACTATTAAAAGGCCATAGAGACTGTTGAATCTAAAGGTATACTTGACAGGAAGACAACTTTGTCTTTCCTAGGAAACTAATACACTTGTTTATTTTTTCTAATAAATTCTTAAGTAACTAGTATGCTGTACAAAGTTTATCCTGGCAGTGGTCCTATGAAGCAGGTGTAGGTATTACCCTCAATTTATAGATAGATTACTGATGCCAAATAAGTGGCAGAACCAGAATTCAAACCAAGGTCTGTACAACTTCAAATCCACTTTATTATTTATGGTGGTTCTCCATCACTTTATACAAATCACAATCACTGATGGGTGATTTCTGGTTTAAGAATGACTTAAAATACTGACAAGTATCTGTGAGACCTCATCTCCCTTCTCTTCTTGTCCCAGCTAAATTTTGTTCCTGCAGATTATCTTGCTCTTTGGAGTCAGTCCTGTCATTCATCAAATATTTTTTTAAATTCCTGTTATGTGCCACTCACTGTTGTGGCCTGTGTGAAAAAAGTATTCACGATACTGTAGGCAGCAGTACAGGCAAAGCTTCTGCCTTCATGGGAGCTCATGTTCTGGGAGGAGTAGACTGAAATAGTCAGCTTTGCAATGTGTCGTGTGGTGACCGATGGGATGGAGGAAAATGAGGGTAAGGTAAAGGATCTAGGGAATGCTGTGGGTGGAGAGGGGGACAAAGGAATATTATTTTATGAGGTGATCAGGGAAAGTCCCCTAGTTAATGAATATTTGGTAAAGACCTGAAAGAAAATTTACCATTATTGCAGGTTATGAGTTTCCAGTTTAAAAGGGTCTCTTAGTGCTCAGCATAGTGAATAAAGATAGACCCTCTTCAGAGCACATTGTTGGGTAATTTCAGAACATCTGTGATGAGGAAAGCCTGCTAAATGTTTCCAGGATTTAAAACAGAATAAAAAATATTCTATAGAGGATTTGCATAAGAGTGGCATCAGAATTCTTGACAATAATATTAGAAACTAAGACCATGGAGCAGTCACCTTAAAGTTCCAAGCGGACATGATTTCTAAACTGAAATTGTATTCCAAGCTAAAGTATCTGTCAAATAATAGAAAGGGTAAATACAGAAGAACAAGATGACAACAAAGGGGATCCCCAGATTATCCTTGAAGGGAAGTCCCAGAATGACACTGTGTAGCTGGCTAAGAGCATCCAGGCCAAACTGGGGTAAGAGGAGGGAGACTTTTAGGGCCTTGCCAATCTAATCTCAGCATTTCTAAATAATACTCTTATACCACCAGGTTTTATTTAGAAATGTTGTGATACATAAATACCAAAAGAAAAGCTAAAAATTAAAAGGAGGAATGCCTTTAGTGGGGTGGGTTATGGGGCTGCTATTTTTTTTTTTATTAGCTTAATTGATTTTAAGTATGGTTGATTTTTTTCACAGTGTGCATATATTTGGTAAACTAATGTGTGATGTAAGGAAACAGCCTTCTGAATGTATAAACTCAGCATGATAATTACTGTAGGGTTGTGAAAATAAGATATTAAGTTTCCTAGCAGAGTGCTGGCACATTGTAGCTGCTCATTAATGTTAGTTTCTTTCTCTCTGCCAGTTTTGCAGAGAGGTATCTGTAAGAAAAGATATCTTGAGTTCCAAACAATCAATATGTGAACACATTTAAAAACCCATCTAATTTTTAATTAGGGTACTGTAATTTCAGACAAGTACTGATTATTCATAGTTTAATAGATCATGACAAACATTCTCATGAGGCCAGATTTTTGGGGAGAACAACTCTCGATATTAAAAAATAAAGTCAGAGCCAAAACCAGTTTGGCTCAGTGGATAGAGCGTCAGCTTACGGACTGAAAGGTCCCAGGTTCGATTCCGGTCAAGGGCATGTACCTTGGTTGTGGGCAAATCCCCAGTGGGGTTGTGCAGGAGGCAGCTGATCAATGTTTCTCTCTCATCGATGTTTCTAACTCTATCTCTCTCCCTTCCTCTCTGTAAAAAAAATCAATAAAATATATTTTAAAAAATAAAATAAAAATAAAGTCAGAGATAGTAAAAATATAATTAGAAAAGAAGTGCAAACCAAAAATTTAATTTATTTGATGAAATTCAGCACTCTTTTTCTTCAGTTACTTTCGATATACTCCTTACTGTCAATTAAAACATGACAGTCTCTGTCTCAAGCAGTATTGAGATCAGCATTTATTATACATTCAGTAAATCTTGATTGACTAAATTGCCTTAAGTTATCAGAGTCCTCTGTGGCTGGGAAAGCATAAATGTTGTTGAATGCTAAAATGAAGACACCAGTTTATAACAGATCCACTTTGTGACAGCATGATTATCAGGTGGCTAGTAAGCCCTGCACAAATCTTTCCTCAAAATTGTTTGGTTGGATAAGTCCAAAAGATTGGGCAAATACTGGTGTGTTAATTTTTTTTGTTTTAATGTTGCTGCTTGGAATGTATACCAAAGATTCTGCAAGCTACCTACTGGGAAATTATTTCACAAAAGCATTCCCTTTGCACCTATCCTTGGGTAATCTATAATGTCAGCATCTTCTTATCAAGGCATCTATTGTTATAGTACAAGGAATGTAGTGTCTTAATTCAAACTAGAGGCCCGATGCATGAAGATTCGTGCAAGAATGGGCCTTCCTTCCCCTGGCTGCCGGCACCGCCTTCGCTCCAGCAGGAGCCGCCTTTCCGCCTTCCCACGCTGCCCAGAGGCCCGGAGCGGCTGGGGTGGTGCAAAACGCCTGCATTGTCGCCATGGCGACGACACAAGCGTCCCACTCCAGCTGCTTGGCGTCCATGTATGCAAATTAACCCTCCATATTTGTTGGGTTAATTTGCATACTCCTGATTGTCTCGTGGGCGTCGTGAAGTTATGGTCAATTTGCATCTTTCTCTTTTATTAGTGTAGATGTTCTCTGTGGATGGAGCAGAAGACTGAATGGTACTCTTGGTAAGAGGAATACTTTTTGACAAAGTCACAGACTTTTTCACATGATAATTGAAGTAGGATGTACTCTGGACCATGTAATCACAGAGAATCTGAGATGGTAATAGCTTGTGAGTCCTGCTAAATGTAGAAATCATAAAGATACTTACAACAAAGATGTAAGCTTTAGGGAAAGAATACAATGTCAAGTCAGAGATAAAATATAAAAATTGTTCTCATTTTCTATTGTTTTTTTTACCCAACTCTTTTTATAGTACTCCCCTCCCCCAAACACACAGAATACTATTTTTATTTTGTTTTACTCAACAAATGCTTATATAGTGGTTTGTGCCAGATACTGTTCTAAGCACTTTAAAAATATTTACTTTCTTAGCCCTGTGAGCTAGATACTGTTATTATCCTTATTAATTTGTTTTTTAATATTTAATGAAACTGAGGCATTGCTTTTCCAAGACCCTGCAAGTAGTAAATGGCAGAGCTAGTATTTGAACCTGGTAATTTGGCCTTAAAGTCACCACTATACTATGCCCCTTCCACTTGCTAATATGATCTTACAATGGTGAGCAAAAGAGGCTGTGTTCTGTACTCCTTGGTCCTATGACACTGTCAATGGATATATCCCTGTACCTTTACAAAAATAAATTTATTAGTAGAATTGTCTGTTTTGCTATTATTTAATGTAAAAAAGTGTAGTTATCTCTTCGAGAATACCGTATGTTCCAGCGTATAAGACAACCTTTTAACCCAGGAAAATCTTCTCAAAAGTTGGGGGGTCTTATACGCCGGAAAATACGGTATTTACAATTTAGAATTAAAGTGAGTTATTGCCAAATGATGGGTGGGTTACCGTATTTTCCGGCGTATAAGACCCCCGACTTTTGAGAAGATTTTCCTGGGTTAAAAGGTCGTCTTATACGCCGGAAAATACGGTATTAAAAGAATAATAGGGTTATTTTGGTTGCTGTTGGCAGCCATAGGGATGACTGTGATGAATGAAATTATGTTTACAGAAGATGCAATTTCAGGCATAATTTAGAGAACTTTTTAAAAAAATATGTTTTTATTGATTTCAGAGAGAGAGGAAAGGAGAGGGGAGAGAAAGATAGAAACATCAATGATGAGAGAGAACCATCGAGCTGCTTCCTGCAAGCCTCCTACTGGGGATCAAGCCTATAACCCAGGGCATGTGCCCTGGCCAGTAATCAAACCCTGACCTCCTGGTTCATGGGTCAACACTGAACCACTGAGCAACACTGGCTGGGCGAGAGCTTCTTTACAAAGAACATGTTTCCAACTTAATAACACTCATTCAGTATTGAGTCCAAATAAACATTGAACAAGAATGCACAATATTTTTCAGTATTTTCCAATTCATCATATTTTTTTTAATTTTATGTTTATGTGCATGAGTATGATATAAATTTAAAATGTGCATCATTAAAGTTGTAGGAAATTTTTATGTTTTGTACCAACAATTAGGCAACAATTGATGGTACAAGTAAAGAATATCCCTAGTAATCAAATTTTACAAATCCTATATAATAAAAGCCTAATATGCTAAGTGTCTGCTCACCTGGTCGTCCGTTCAACCAATCAAAGCATAATATGCTAATGATATGCTAAGGCTGCTCAACCACTTGTTATTAAGAGTACTGACCACCAGGGGGCAGACAGTCGACCAGTTGCTATGACATGCACTGACCACCAGGGGGCAGACACTCAGACAGGTAGGTTAGTTTGCTGCTGGGGTCCGGCCGATTGGGACTGAGCGAGACAGACCGGAGCGAGACAGACCGGACACGTCCTGGAGCCCTCCCATGGTCCCTCTCTGGCTGGCCAACCTCCCACGTCCCTCCCCAGCCTTGATCGTGCACTGCAGGGGTCTCTCGGCCTGGCCTGCACCCTCTCACAATCCGGGACCCCTTGGGGAATGTCGGAGAGCCAGTTTCGGCCTAATCCCGCAGGGCAGGCCGAGGGACCCCACTGGTACATGAATTCATGCACCAGACCTCTAGTTTATACATAAGGACAAAACTATATTCTTAAAATCAGTGTTGTGTCCTGATGTTCTCTTGCCAATGAGATAGAAACTATTGTATTTATTTCCTGACATGAGGGGGAAGGGATAATTTCAACTCCTGTATCCAGATATCCCTGTTCTTATTTCTCAGGATGGCTTCCTGAGAAATCTAGGAGTGGGAATGGGAGTCTACCCTTAGTCATCAATGACTATTTCCTTAGCAAATTCATTAATCTTCTTTTTTCTCTCAATATTGTCACTTGTGAAATATTAGTCAAATATTAGATAGACTTGCCTGAAGTATAACTGTTTTTCACTTACTTTTGTTTTCCTATGAAATTGACATTTTAAGATTAGCATGTTAAATTCATTATTAAGTTTTAAATTAGTTCAAGTTATCCAAGTCATTTAATAATTTTACTATATCCTGAGAAGATTTAACTGTTAATAGTAACCACTACTGAAGGTACATTAAGGGATACTACATCATATAATCATAATTCTTGAGTATGCTGAAAATGAAATTCTTTTTATTGAAATTACATAGCCACTCTCACTGAAACAAATCTCTTATAGAAGATTTTCAAGTTTTCCCTGGTAATAATATTTTTTGTCTTTAGCTTCAGCAGTAATAAATTTAGATGTCATGTTTTATTGCCAAGAGAAAAGATGTTATCCCTTGTGAGAACAGAAAAATTTGGCTTGTTTTCAAAGCAAAAGGTGAATCTGTCCTTGAATACAATATTTATTTATGTTGCCGAACTACATTGTGTTTTCTTTGTAGGATCGTTGTGTTGGAATTGATCATGAATTGATCATGTGCCTTGTCCCATAGTTCTGTGCCTTTTATACCATTGCTTTTGCCTTTTCTCTGAGAATATCTAATTCATTTTTTATGGCATAGAACTTTTTTTTCGTAACTAATATTTTTTTATTGTGCATGCCAAAATTTAGAAGGAAGTTTTTCCTCTTGAAAGTTATTTTTCATATTTACTGAGATTCTATAGAACTAAAAATGATGATTTATGGAATTGCTTTTTCCATGTCCAGAGTGTTTTAAACTTGGCTTTAGCAGAGTTGAGGATCATTTATCTCAACTTTTAAAAAAGGAGAAAAAAATCTCATGTCATACTTAGGAACTTTCAAAACTAACCCTTCTAAAAAAAAAAAAATAGGGGGCAAAGTATTTTGAAATGTAGTATTGGAAATTAAAATGTAACAAGACTAGTATTATTAAATGGGACAGGATTGCCCTTTTGGAGCCTTGAATATAATTTTTTAAAGGGTGTTATTTTTATGGTTCAGAAGCAGTGGGTAGAAGTAAATTTCCCCCTGCTTAAGAACTTAAGTTTTCCTTTGGGGAATGGATTTTCTAATAAAAGGATAAAAAATAAATGAAAAAGATCAGTAACTTAATTTTAGCAATTTTTTAAAAAACATGTTTTTATTGATTTCAGAGAGAGGAAGGGAGAGGGAAAGGGAGATAGAAGCATTGATCTCCTGTCACCTGCATGCCCCCTACTGGGGATCGAGCCAGCAACCTGGGCATGTGCCCTGACTAGAAGGGAATTGAACTTGTAACTTCCTGGTGTATGGGACCACGCTCAACCAACTAAGCCACACCAGTTGGGCCAATACATCATTTTAAAGATTTAACTAAGGAATAATATTCTTATAGAAAAATAATACAGAATATTTACAAACCAAAGACTGAATTCCCCTGGTCATGGTGGACTGCTTTGGCTGTGGGTTCATAGACAGTGAAAATTACTCTGAGAGGCCACTTCTACAGACTAGGATCCCACCTATTACAAGTAGGTCCTAGTTGGGTGAATGATGAAATGACTGTCTTCCCTTGGTATATCATTCTGTTGGCTTCAGTTAGTTTCTTAAGGTCATGTAAACCTGAGATATATGTGTTCTTTTTTCATCACATGACATCCTTAGTGCCGGGCTCAGGCATGAGGAAGTGGACAAACATGGTCCCTGTCCTGGAGTTACTCTAAAAGTATTCCTAAGTCTAAACACTTACATAGGTTTGATACGGGAAATACATTATTTCACCATCTATCGATCCATCCATTTATCATTTATGCAGTTCCTACTAATACCAGGCATTGTTCTAAGCTCTGGGATAACCTGAAAACAAGACAAAGCGCCCCTCTCCCCCATCTGCCTCACATTTTGGTGGTGAAAAGAACATTAAACATCAATATATATAGTATGTTAGGTAATAATGAAGGCTATGAAGAAAAGAATAGCATGGGGAGGGGTGGGAATACAACAGAGGAGAACTCTGGGTAGGAAATAAGTTAAATCACCCTAAGACAGTGTTCGGCAAACTCATTAGTCATCAAGCCAAATATCAACAGTACAACGATTGAAATTTCTGTTGAGAGTCAAATTTTTTAAACTTAAACTTCTTCTAACGCCACTTCTTCAAAATAGACTCGCCCAGGCCGTGGTATTTTGTGGAAGAGCCACACTTAAGGGGCCAAAGAGCCGCATGTGGCTCGAGAGCCACAGTTTGCCAACCACGGCCCTAAGAAAATAATTTAAAATTTTGGTTTGAAAGGGTAAATAAGAGTTTGACAGGCAGCCCAGGACAGGGAGGAACTTTCAGTCAGAGAAGCAGCACACCAAGACTGGAAGACATAAAACAGAATTACCAATAGTAATGCTTAATTGTCAAAAAGTTCATATTGATTAATTTCTTAATAGTAGTAAATTAACATAATGTTAATGTATAAATAAAATTGATTTTTTTATTTTAAATATATTTTAAATATATTTTTATTAATTTCAGAGCAAGGAAGGGAGAGGGAAAGAGAGAGAGAATCATCAATGATGAGAATCATCTGCCTCCTGTACGCCCCCTACTGGAGATTAAGCCCGCAACTCAGGCATGTGCCCTGACTGGGAATTGAACCATGACCTCCTGGTTTGCAGGTTGACACTCAACCACTGAGCTATTACAGCTGGGCTAATCTATCTATATAATAGAGGAATGTGCAAATTAGCCAGGACGCCGTAATGTCACAACCGAACAGCAAGGACCTGAGACTTCATGGCGCATGGCTGGGGCAAGGGACCTCAGAATTTAAGAAAAATTATTTCCTCAACAATGCTTCTCAGATTTACTCAGGTATTAGAACTCCAAGTTGTAAAAGTGCTTTTTACAGAACATAGTCGATTCTTTTTCAATTAAACTTCAGATACCTAAAGATGTCATTATTGATCTGAATTTGGTCTCATGTAGACTTCTTTAAGGTTTACTTAAGAATAATTAAGTATATCCTATATAATAAAAGTGTAATATGCTAATGATATGCTAAGGCTGCTCAACCGTGCGCTATAACGTGCACTGACCACCAGGGGCAGACAGTCAACCTGTCAACTAGTCGCTATGACATGCACTGACCACCAGGGGGCAGATTCTCCGACTGGTAGGTTAGCTTGTTGCTGGGGTCTGGCCAATCGGGTCTGAGTGAAACGGGTTGGACACACCCTGGAGCCCTTCCGCAGTCCTTCCTTGGCTGGTGAATTCGTGCACCAGGCCTCTAGTTTAAGAATAAAAGCTCACACTTGAGAACATTATATGTATGAACTTTTTCTGTCATTTGGGAAAAGAATGCTGTTATCCTGTTTTCTAATCAGAACACCAGTGTTGTTCAGGAGCACAGTTTGAGAACTGCTGCACCACAGTATATTCATCAAATGTACAGTCTACCTGTGTGGAGAGAGCGGGGGAGTCACTGTCTCCTGCAGCAGGCAGTGCTGCAGAAGGCTGTTTCCAATGGCTCTGACTTCCTTTTAGTGAGCTGAAATCTCTCTTGTAACTTAGACTCACTGTTCTTGGATCTAACTCTGGGATAGTATTATGGAAATCAGGATTCATTTCTTAGAATTATTCTCAGGAATAACAAGTAAAAGTAATTTCATTGTGTTTTGCACTATTTTAAGGTTGATTATAAATGACACTTAATGATAAGGTTGGGTATTACCTTTGGTGAGAGAAGGTAGGGTTGTTGGGGTGTTTTGTTGCTCTAGGGCAGGGTGGGAATCTGCGGTCTTGTCAGTCTTCACAGTCAGACCCTTAGTTTGTTCTTTTCTATACAACCTTTGTTTTTGTCTTTCTTTCCCTGTGATTCTTATTAGAGAAGCAATAGGGTTTAAAGGAGTATTTCATCTGAAGTAGAAATAGGAAACCAAAAGTAAAAGCAGAGGAAAGGTCAATGTTAGAGCATTATGATTCTTGGAGGAAGATAAGACTAGATAACCAAAACCAAATCATTGAGAATTGGGGATAGAAAAGGGAGGAAAAAAAGATATTCACCCTTATACATACATATGTATTATGTATAAATATATGCAGACATATATAATTACATGTGTATGTATATCTAGATATTGTGTGAAATGTCATACATATATACACACATAATATATAGAGAGAATATATGTGTTCCATCAGCTGTTTGTTAAATGGTAGGTAACAGATTGATATTGTGCTCTTCTCAGTGATTCAAACTTTGAATTTTTTAACTGATCAGTCCTGACATGCTAACCTCAGCAACTAAGCAGCTGCATAATATGTTAAATCATCATATTGATAATGAAGTTGACATCATGGACTTGCCTTCCTTTTTTGGAGTGTAGGAAAAAAACAAACCCTAGAAATGTGTTTGATTTTGAAACAATTATAATGGTGACTGAGAAAAGTGATATTGCCTATAATTTCTTCACATCTAGATGACTTAATAGAGCCACTCAATTTATAAAATTAATTTTTTAATTATTATTTCTTTTTAAAATGAAGTTCTAGCTTAAGACCTGAATGAATGGCTTTAGGAAAAGAAAAAGTTTCTTTTCTAAATTTAAATTAATTTCTCTGTGATAAGTTAAGGTGAATTTGTTTTACTTTTCTACCTCTAAAATAGGACAGATTTTGAAATAGATTCCTTTTTAAAAAATCACTTTTTTAAAACAGAGATGCACTCACCCACCTACTTGCCCCTTGGGACAGAAAAAACGAATTACCAGGTTGGTAAAACATTTGCTTCTGAAGCAGATTGCCTGCACCCGGTGCTGTGAAAGACAGGCAGTGAGTAAGGAAGGGTGGCTATTGTTTAGTGCTCTCTAGCAAAAGAGCTGGGAGGGGAAAAAAGAATTGAGTTTAACTGGCATTGGCTCTGGCTTTTCTGCATTCCAAACTGTCTGAGGCACAGAGCAAGAGCAAAAGAGAGTGAGCGAGAGAGCACTGGTGAGCACAGTGTACAAAGTGTTTTGAGTTTCTGACTGGCATGCCGGAAAGATCATGTTAGCAACACCCAGAAACTTCCCAGAATGCAGACCCCAGGTAAGAGCTTCTCCAGTCTGCCTGAGACTGAAATGAAAAGTTTGTATATATTTAAAGGGAGTGTAGCTTTTCTATTTTGATTACACAAATGCAGTGAATGTTTACCTTTGTGATTACTGGCTTTAAAAGATAGGTTGGTTTTCATTACTGTGAGTTCATGTGAATATTGTGGAGGCTATCAGTGTTCCCATACAAAATACAGCCACCTGAGAAACCCAGGCCAATTAGGAGGGTAATGATCGTAGCAAAATATTAACACCGCAATGTTTACTTGTTTTTTTTTTAATAAGTTGAAGTGGGTTATTATTCTGGATCTTCCCCCAAATTCCTTGTGAAATATTAAATACCTGGAAATGAGTATATCTCATTTCTCTCTGAAGGAGACAAAATATATTGACCATCAGTAAGATTCTAACAGCCTTGATTCAATCTTAGTAGCACTTCATAAGTCTGTGTCATTTGAAAATTCAACAAGTTGGATCCAAAAAAACAGTGAAAGCACTCCAATAAGAATCTTGCTTGTTCTTTCTGTCCAAGGTAGGCTTATAATGTGCTTTGCAATAGATGACAGGTATCTCATTAGCTCGTTGAAAGTTAAATCTGAAAGAGACTTTAGAGATCATCTCCAATCCCATTTCTCCATTTCCAGTGAGAACATTGAGGTCTGAGGGATTTAATCTTGCTCAAGGTCACAGAGTTAGGAACAGAATTAAAATGAAAATCCAGTTCTCCTTATTTTCAATTTACTATTTTTATTTATGGAATCAGTTACATTTAAGTTTTATTTCCCATCTATACTATATCTGCAGGCCTCAGGTACCATGAATTATTGTCTGAATAGGCCAAATGCTTTATAAACTTCAGTTGAAATCTGTGGAGAGGAAATATTGAGGAATAAACATCATCAAAGCATATTGATACCATGTTCTTGTTAAAACCAAAACTATATAACAAAATATTTAGAGAAGAAAAAAAAAAGGGCTTTCAGTTAAGGAAAATGTCAATAGTTTGTATGATGCTTTTATGTAAATAATTATACAGCTGTGGCATATTCTGAATATCTGTATATGAAATTAAAACTTTCAAATTGATTTTAATGTCTTTTAAAGACTTTGAGACTAAGAAAATTTCTGTATAATTTTAGTAAAGCTTTTCCTAGATGCTAATATCCATTTTTAAAACTTTTACCTATTTACTGAAAGCAAAATATCATCCCCTGTTCACTGCCTTCTTTATTGATTTCTTAAATATATAAGAAAACATTTAAAAATTATCCCAACTGTTTGGACAAATTGGTTTCTTATGCAAGGTCTAGCTCCGTTTCTTTTCATTTATAATGGACCTCTGTTACTTTACCTCATGAATTATGTGTTAGAGGATAACTTAAGTGGAGGATCTTGAGAGTCACAATGCACAGTGAACATCTGTCTTCATACATTTTCATTTAGTTCCTAAAAAAGGCTGCTGCCCTTTCCATTTTTCTGGAGACCATTGTGGGGTTGAGAGAGGCCATACTATTCTAGTGAACTAAATAGTAAAGATAGCTATTGTCAAAAGGATCTGTCATGGCCCTTTACAACTCCTGGGAACAGGTTTGGCTTGACTTGACTATAAGCACAGTGAAGTAATGTTGTTCTTTTGTGTTAAAGCTTGACCTGCTCATTCCAGTTTTCGACTGGGTCTGTGTAAATGCAGTTGTGATTTACAAGGCTGTGTGGGATGAGCAGTTACGTTGTAAGGAATAAAGGAATAGCAGTAAGTTTCATAATTGCTCTCGGCTATCAGAAACCAAATTACAAAGTGCATTCTCCACCCAGGAGGAAACAAGAGACTGTTTGTCTTGCTGTGGAGTACATTACTTAAGCACACTGTTTATAAGAGGACTGATGGCTGTGAGAATGAGGACATAATGCTCTATCCTACTTAACAGTGCTCATGTTATATTACACAGGACTTAGGTTTTTCTCTAATCTTTTATCCTGCAAGGGGTATGGAAAGAATTGCCATGATAAGTGTGTGTATATTATGTTATGTGTGTATATGAAAGAGATAGATAGATAGATAGATAGATAGATAGATAGATAGATAGATAGATAGGGACCTTTGGCCTGGGTGTATTTCCCCATGTCAGAAACAATCAGAAGTCATTAATCTGTTATTGCTGGTAGTTTACTGACCTAACTGGAAAGAAACTACTTTATTAACCAAACTAATCATTATAAAACTTACTACTGTGCATTAGAAAGAGAAAAACATTAGAAGGAAACACATTCTCCTTTTTTTTCTCCGGAATAAAAATACCAGATTATGCAGGTTTATTCTTTCTTTGTCAGAGAAAAGCAATAGTAAGGTGCTCATTTTATGACTAAAGACAAATTTTAAATGGGAATGAGTGGATAGAGGAAATGAGTGGCATGAGAAAAGAATCTCAACTGTATGTGAAATAAT